>NC_139149.1:97723662-98323662 GCF_964270905.1 Leucopleurus acutus
TAAGAAAAATAATAATAATTTTAAAAACCGGGGCTGTATCTGTACTGTTGAAGTGGTCAGTGCTTTATATACCTTCGTACAATTTCCTGTGCTACTGATCATGCGTAATATTACTGCTGTGGTATTCTCTGTCATATCTACTGACTTTTTCTGTTCTTAAAAGGGGGGCAAAGAATCTAGCACAACAGTTTCTAAAAGGGGGAAGGGTGGGGCAGAGGCAGAGTGCAGGACAGAGCTGTGTCTACTCCACAGTCCACCTGCTTAAAAATAAGACCAATTGAATTTCACTTTCAGGTTCATAAAGCTTATATTTTTTCCCTAGTTCTCAATTTCTTTTGTTGCCACCAGTGATTTATTTTCCCCTAGTAAGCAGATTTCATTAAAGAGTGTAAGACTAAAAACGGGAATAACACCAGACCAAGGAGCACAGACATTCAGAACAAATTCTTGGTATCTTAGATCCAGACTCTTTTGGAAATGGAAGCAGAAAGGGTATTTAAGAAATAAATCAGCATAAAATGTCATTTAGAGGGAAAATATTTAGGATACCTTTTTTTTGTACTTATATTTTCAGAAGTGCATTTGCTCCTGAAAGGACATGAATACCATGGGAAGGGTTCAGTCACTTCTAGTTACTCAGGTTTATCAACATGGTCCACACAATTGTGAGAAACCTGTTGACTGTGTTTCATCATGAACCTGAAGGAAAGGGAAGTGTATGTAGCTCACCCTTCCCCTGTGTGCACCAGCTCTGGGGGGAGGACTGGGGCAGGTCCAGCCCCTGCGGGTTGCATTTTCCAGGCTCCCACAGCTGCTAGCTTCCTACTGGGTTCAGCCAGTGTGAAAGATTGGGGGGAAGTAAGGAAGGAGGGAGAAGCCAGGATATTTCTCTTTTTCCTTTACCAAGTAGGGCAGCAGCTCCAAGTCCTCCATGGTTTTGGCTCCCATAGGACAGGCCCCTGAACTTTAGTTATACCCCCTCTCATTTCTTTTCTGCTCTGTTCTGTTCTCCTGCACAGTGCCAGGGGTGCTAGGAGCTTCTTGCTGTTCCTAATCTCTGGGTTACAGCACCCATTCTCAGTTGGCTTAATAGTTCTTTATCACCCGTGTAACAGTTGCCTGCATTAAATTTCCTGGTTAAATATTCAGTGATTTCTGTTTTTCTGGTTGGACCCTGGCCAATAATACACGAAGCCTCTAACCACAATGGCCAATTTATACCCTATAGTAAAGAGACACAAAGAAGCTTCTTTGTGACAGATTTCCGTTTCTGTAACCTTTATTAAAAACACAGACTTGTTTTCTTACCAGGCAAGTGTTTCTTGTTAAGTTTTTGCTTTAAAACAGTGATTGTAATTTACATGTGGATTTAATTGGCGGCAGACTGGACTACTTGCTTAGATTTTTATTTGCTACTGATAGATGTTATTCCTTTTAATTCTCTTAATGACTGATCTGATCATATACTTATTTGATTTAAATGCTTGATCTTTATTGTCACCTTATTTTGTTTTATAAAGATGCCATTGACTATGTAAACTGTTCGACATTTAAAAATGATTTAACTGCTGACATCTGCAAAATGTGCACCTCTTCAATAAGTAAAATTCTCATAAGGCATTGATTGAGATCATGAGAAGAATTAAACTGGGAAACATCCTGAATGATTCCTGGGCTCAGCAAAATCATTTGAGATGGTTTTCCAGTCCTTTATATATAATGTGTGACAGCTGAATGAACCCACTGCTCTTTTGGCTCTGTACATGGAGGGAAAAAACCCACAACAAATGACTTCCTTTCACTTTGTTGGAAACATCTTTGCAGAGAACAGAGGGAGTAAGTAAATGTTAAGTCAGAGGCCAGCAAGCACATGGCCCCAGATGTTTGTGACTGCAGCAAGAAGGGAGATGACTCATTTTGTAGGACTTTGGAAGGTGTTGAATGTTTTCTCTAAAGAGATTAAACAAGGAAACACTGCCATTTTCCTCTTACGTGACACTTCTGAATCTCGATAACATTTTAATATAACATTAAAGTATTATTGTGTTGACTCATTTTATGTATCGACAATCTGTACTCCTGTCAGATGCTGGCTTAATATATAATGTCCCTATTATAAACCTCAAAATCCAGAACAGAAACTTTTGAAATCCAGAATAGACATTTTGTTTTTGAAAACTTCTTGAGATAAATGACAGCCTTTGCCTGACCTGGTATCCTAAGACGGATGGCCTTTCCAATGGCCATTTTTTATTTTACCTGCTAATGAGTATTACTGAGCCTCTGACTAACTCTGAAAAGCATTTTGGTGAATTATAATTAGGGCTGTGATTTACTGAGTATGAACACTGACAGGCCATTCCTTAGCCCTATAATTGATGTAGAAGCAGAGAAAAGCGCCCTGATGATCAGCATTTCCTGTATGAGGAGCAGGGGGAAAGGGGGAGTCAAAGTAGATTATTTGTTTAGCCATTTCTGCGTTTTACTGTTATTAAAAATGGCAGGGAAATGCCACCAAAGTTTGGATGAGAGGTCCCTTATCCACATCCCATTCTGATATTCAGTATATTAAAGCATCATCCATCACATCTGTTCACTGGTGTTAAATGATTCATTATAGTCAGTGAACCACAAAATAGTCTAGGTAGAGGGACAGAATTCAGAACTATGGACCAGACGCACAGGCCATGTAACTGAGTATTCCTAGAAGGGCAAAACCTGGTTCTGTGTATTCATTGGATTTGTTAGAAGTTTGGATATGTTTATCTAGTACCTGCATTCCTGAACCTTCTGGAGGAAAGAACAGAACAGTCTAACATGTAAATAAGAAAACTAAATCCAGATAGGCCTGCAAATACATAAAGACTTCATTCTTAAATGGAAACTGGTTATTGGGACTCCTACTTCTTTTCTTTGTATCTTTTCTTTTCCATACTGTTATTGCACATGGATTTTTGGCTTTGCACTTGCTTTATTTTAGTTTCTTTTGAATATTTTTTTCTATAAGATGGCAACTGTGTGTGTGTGTGTGTGTGTGTATTCCATCATATTTCAAGATAAAAATGGGCCTGGAAGCTGTGTTTTTTGCAAAGCCATTCAGCAGTCTCTAGTTGTTTCATGGGTTCCTGGGTGTAAGGACACCCTAAGTTTCAGTACTTAATCTTTTGTGCTCATTATACTCTTTCTTGCAGAATTTATATAATAATTATACATAATATTATTTATGTAATACTTTATAACACAGTAGACAATTCTCTTCAAATAATTTCTTCTCTCAGTATCTGTGTTGCCTTACCCTCCTTTTTCCCGTCTCCCTGACCATTCCTTCTTGGCCTCCTTTGTCAGCTCCCTTGCCGCTGTACAACCTCTAAACGCTGCAGTTCCTAAAAGGCTTGTTCTTGAACCCTTTTTTTCCTACACTTCCTCTATCCTGCCACAGGCCCCTTGCACACATTGTTCGTCCTCCTTGGAACTCCCTTTCCTCCCACCTCCTCTCCTGTCTAATTCTTCCTCCTCCTTTTTCTTCTCTACTCCTGTCCATGGACTCCATGTGCTGGACCATGCGCTTTTCTCCAGATACACCCTGTGCTTTCCCACCTCTCTTCTTTTTTAAAAAAAATTTATTTATTTTATTTATTTATTTTTGGCTGTGTTGAGTCTTCGTTGCTGCGTGCGGGCTTTCTCTGGTTACAGTGAGCGGGGGCTACTCTTCTTTGTGGTGTGCGGGCTTCTCACTGCGGTGGCTTCTCTTATTGCGGAGCCTAAGCTCTAGGTGCACAGGCTTCAGTAGTAGTGGCTCACGGGCTCTAGAGCACAGGCTCAGAAGTTGTGGCACACAGACTTAGTTGCTCCGTGGCACGTGGGATCTTCCCGGACCAGGGCTCGAACCTGTGTCCCCTGCATAGGCAGGCGGATTCTCAACCACTGTGCCACCAGGGAAGCCCCCACCTCTCTTCTTTATACTTTTTGCTCACTCTGTTTTTTGCTGTCTGATTGCCAAATTCTGTTTTTCATTGCCCAGCCAAAATGCCATGTTAATTCATGAAGCTTTCTTTTAATCACCAAAGATTTTTTAAAATTCAGAATAGTTGATATATTTCCGTACCACTCACAGCCCTGTTCACATTTACCTCCTGTTACTATTTTTTGTGTATATGTATTATATCCTCTGTTAGACTGTAAACTTCCCAAGGGTAAGGATCTTATCTTCAACTTAATTGTATCTCCTATAGAATGTAGCATAGCATTTTATATGTAGCAGTTACACAGTAAATATGTACTAGGCTAAATTAAAATAATCACTAAATCAAGCAAAGAGAAATATTTACATTATAGCTTGCTGAGACTCCTTATTCACATTTCAAAAGAAATGAGAAACTTGGCATCTCCGGGATTACTGCCCTTGGCCTGTAAAGGCTCTTATTTGTGCACAGATATGAAACGCTGAGTGAACTTCACATCAGACTGTTTGGGAAAGCAGGCTGCTTGAGTGGTATGGGAAATATCAAACATTTCTGTTACTTCGCCTTTCCAGGCTAAAAAAGGGAGATAGCTTCTATTGCTTTGACTTTCTTGTTGATGGTTTTCTGCTCTGCTTACTAATTAGGGCTATTTACCTTGTTTAAAAAGACCCATCCAAACATTCCTTCTCTCCTTTGAATTGTAGTTGGATATTAATTCACTGCTGCCGGATACATTGGTAAAGATTCCTGAAATTGCAGGGAAGTGTTTCTTTAATCCCTCAAGTTGGTTAAGTACTTTATTGTAATAGAGATCATAATCTCCTAGTTGGTAGAAAAGATGAAATGGTTACTGGGGCTGTTTTCTCTTGCTGCAAAATTATTATATTAGGAAATACCTTGTCCAGCTTTTTAATCCTTTTCACATGCTGCAGGCACCGCATTTCAGCTCTTTCATAAGGCATTGAGCAATGCTCAGGTCACTGCGATTCAGTTAGTGGCCTTGAGCCTTTATAGGCAAGGCTTGAAAGTAGTTTTCTTTAGTACTGCACGCACACACATTCGTAACTATGAGAATGCTTGGATGAGGCCACGACGATGGCAGACCTGCAGTCTTACAATATCTTGACCATTCAGCACAAACTGCTGAACAGCCAGCTAGCAAGCAGTTTCAGGGGACAAGTGAGAGTGAGCCTTTAGGCCATGACTGTGCACATCTCCTTGGTTTGCTCCTCCACACAGATCGTAAGTGTCTATTGTGATCTGCTCAGCAACTTAAGTTCCCTGATGACTTTATGCTTTTATTTTCCTCTGCTTTTTTTTTTTATGAAGAATGTTTATTTTTTTGTTTATGAGGTAGTCTCAAGTTGCAAACCACCTTGGAAACTATAACATTATTAACGCATTTCCTCTTCCTATAGCATTTATGATGTTGCTTGCTGACCATTATTGTTAAGTATTCATGGCTCTGTAGAGTGCTGAGTAACTTAGAGACTGTTTAGATTCAGCTAAGGGCAGAAGATATGTAGCAATGATTTTCCATTCTAAAAGGACTTTATGAAATTAAGATAAGAGCTGGTCCTTTCTAATTTGACCTGTGATTAGAAGAAGATGGAGTGTCCCTGGCTCATTATTTTTCATTGTGCGACACTGTTTGACATTTATCTTGAGTGGAATTAGGGGAGGGAATAGAAGATCTATTTTCTATGACTGTATCAGGAAAGGCAGTTGTGAAATATCCAAACGACCCCTGAATTGTGGGGGGAAAATAAAAAGCAGCAACAGCTTAGTGTTTGAAATGCCAAAAGGAGCATTTAGCTATAATTCTAAGCATTTTAGAAATTTTATTTCTTGTCAAATGTCAATAAGTATTATGCAGACTTTCTAAATGTAGACTTTTGAAGTCAGTGTTTTGCATCTCATCTTTCCTTCCCATCCACCCCCTTACAAGAAAAATGGCTTTTGTGCATATGGACCGCGAGGCTTTTGATCCATAACACATACTTACAAGCACACAAGAGCGTACATTCTCTCTAACAAGCATCACTCAAATCAAGGAAAATAAATTTATTGTCTTATGTTCTAGCAAGTCACCAGTTAATAAATCACATTGAGCAGTTTTTGGATACTAAGGAAACACTGTATTTTATGAAGAGCATGGACTGTATCAGAGTCTTCCGGGAAGAAGCCATTCAGGTAATGCTATCCTGTGTCCTCTTCCTAACCAGTTGGTCACCACCAGAGGGGGGAGACATATAGCACCCCACAAATAAGCCTGGGCTTTGGAAATACTCATCCTTACTGTGAAGAGCAGCGTATGCCAAGGACGTAGAAATGACTAACTCATTTTGCTATTGGTGTAATTTCTGAGGAGGAATAAAGATGTGTGGGTGAGTGGGATCTTTTATCCCTGGGAGTTAGCTTTTTATTACACTCTGTAGCCCTGGCTTTATGATTTCTATTTAGGGAGCCAATGAAATTTCTATTGTATTGTATTATATTTGGCTAACTATTTTAGGGAAATGGATGGAAAAAATATAGTTGTGTAATTATTGAAAAGGATTTGATGAAGACAGAAGTAGGGATCTGAATGCCAGGAAAAAAAGAACACTGAAAATGAATAACTCAGCACTCCTGTCCCACCTTTTGTGGGGTTTTCTCTTTGTTTTAGTAGGAATATTAGAAAACGCATCTAAAAATCTTCCAAATTATTTCTAGGCTTTTATACATGAACTCTAGATGAGAGTAAGTTGAAATTAGAAAGTATATTTTTAAAGTAGGCACGGTTGTAGTGTACATTAGTTTGTATGTGGGTGCTTATTACATATTTGCTGAGTAAATGAACAAACTACTTCTTGAATTGTTTAGGTAGTTACAAAGAATGATAAGAAAATGAGAAAATTGTTCAAATTAAAATGGAATAAAAGATTCAGTGGTAGATAATCCAAATTCCCTACAGATAAAAAAACAAAATTTTGGCAAAGTAGAGTTAGTATAAGACTAAGGATGACTCAGTCAGGTGGAGAAAGATTTGCTTAGATGAAAAGGTAGTGAAAATGGTTTTTTAGCACCCCTACCCCATGCCCCCCCCCAAGGCTGGATGGAGTGTCTGATAACGCTTCTGTGCGCTGTTGCCACCACATGTCCTTTAGAGTACCAGGTCATTGGATTCCAAAAAAGGGAGAGAGAGAAGGAGATGGAGGAGGACCCAGAGAGACTTTAGAGACATATCAGTCCATCTTAATGACCTTTTTAAACTAAAAATGTAAAAAAGAAAGTAAGTTGGGAAAATGTGACTGGTTATTTGCTCCTGTTATTAATTTTTTGTGAATATTTTAATAAGTCTCTATATTTTAGATATTGCATACTGAAATATTTATAGATGAGCTAATGTGATTGAAATTTGCTTCAAAACAATCCAAGGGTTGTGGGAGAAGTTGAGGGTTATCGATGAAACAAGATTGGCCGACTTAACAGTTATGGAAGCTGGGTGATGGGTACACAAGCATCCCACTAAATTACTCTGTCTTTGTTTGACTCTGTCTATATTAAAACTTAAAAAACAAAGTATCAGGCCACCAAAAAACTGTGTGGCTATGGAAATTTCTGCACCTTCAACAGATGGAAAGATTTCTGGCTCCCAGCAAATGAAGGTGAAATTTGAAATGCCAGTTTCCCATTTACCAAAGAAGAACATTTTATATATTTTTAATAAATCTCGTGGATTCTTGTATATGTGCTGCTTTGGTCTGGGGATGAAGTACGTTTCTGTATGAGCTCTGACCTGCCACCTCCTCTACCTCCACATGCTACCACAGTTTTCAGAAGAGCAGCACTTTAACAGTTTCCTGAAAGCCCTTCGAGAGAAAGTGGAAGTTAAACAATTAAATCATTTCTGGGAGATTGTCATCCAGGGTAAGGTGTCATTTATCTTTTTATCCAAATATTTATGCTATTTTTTTCTAAGTATAAATTCTAAATATAAATTATATTGTGTGATGTATTATATGAGGACCTGATAACTTTCCATGTGGATTTGGGAAACGCTCAGGATTCAGTGAACTAAAAATTTTGCTTAATCATAAATACAAAATGATAAATAATAAGTAAACATATAAGTCCCATCTTAAACTCGTTATGCAGCGTGACCCTTTCAGAGATTACGCCTTTCTGTTTGATGAGTAAAGAAGCTGTGCAGGCAGACATTGTCCCCTTTCTGCGATTCTTAGACCTGTCAGTCCTGCTGGATCCACAGCACTTTCACTGACCTCCCCCACATTTTCCCCTCCTCCACCTTTCATTGTCGTGTTCTTTGGCTTTCCATATCAGCAGACCAGCATCTTCATGCACCAAAGCCATTCAGTTCCTCACTTACAGTGACCAATGCAAATTAATCGTAGAAAGAGGGCAAATCTTTCAATTTTAGGCATGATGTTTGATTTCCGTCATGTCCTTTGCCCATTTTCTTTAACCTGACTTGATTTTCTTTCAGAACCCAAATATAAGAGGTTACCTATTAAAAGTACATATTATGAAAACAATGATATTGCAAAGTATGAAACTTTGTACTTGAAGTAGAGCCCCCCAAATTAGTTTCAACCTGTCTTTCTACGCAAATTCTGTATAAAAGGAGTTGCATTCCTATCTATCCAGCTTCTAACAGGCAGCTTTTCATCACTCAGGCAAGCATTTCTCTGACTCAACTCAATTGACTCAACTCAACTCTGACTCAACTCAATTTCTCTGAGTTAATTTTTCAGCCCTTTAACTTCTACACTCGGGAGCAAAAGCTATTAGAGTAGGTGGTGAGTGGGGCTTATTCAAATCGCTTTTGTGTCCCTGCTGCCGACCCAATAGATGAAAGAGATTGGTTTTGGTATTTATTGAATGCCTCTAGCATATTGCTTGCTGAAAAGAAACTTGTAGGACACACACAAGACACATATTTTCTAAGAGCCTATAACCTATTGAGAGAATACACATGACCTGTGCCATTTCTAGGTGCAAATGGATGTTAAATGCATGTGCTTTTCTGAAAGCGTTTCATGCATCAGCCATTTGAGGCAGAAGAAAATCTTAGGAAAAAGAGAAAACTAAAGGGTAAATTTTCTATCCTTGATTTGCTCTCACTGAGCTAAACTCGATGTACTGTGCTAAATGATAGACAAGGCCATTCATTGTAAGAGCATGTTTCCTCCTGACCTTAGCTCTCCTGCCATTCCGTCAGTAGCCAGTAACACTACTAGAAGTCAAAATGTCTGCACATTCCCATACCTCATGGGTTGGGACCAAAGTATAGTCATTCCGTTTTCACTTATTTACTGAGCTCCTGCTACGTACTACATTGAGGGGGATATAAAGATGAATAAAGCATAGTCCCTGCCCTAGAGAAAAGTATAATCTGTTAGGAGGGATAAAATATGTACGAATAGTTATACAGGATACGATATGATGAGAGCCATTTCAAAGGGATAAACAAACTGATCTGAGAGTTCTAAAGGGGAGAGTCAATCAAGAAAGACTGCACACAGCTGGTAGCATTTGCGACGTGCCCTTCATTTTATATAAGCAAAAATAGGAGAAAGGGTAATGGAAGATGGGAGGAGCAATGTGAGTTGAGTGCCTTTAATAAAGTTTTGTATTTCTTATAGAGAAGAGCACCTTTATAGTTCTAAAAATCTCCAGTGCAAAGGTGGGAGGAGGTGTGGTGGAAAGGAAGGTGGGATTGGGATTGATTCTTCGTACTTGAATTTTACTCTGTGAATTACTTTCTAGATGGAATTACTCTCATCACCAAAGATGAAGCCTCTGGAAGCTCTGTTACTGCTGAGGAAGCCAAAAAGGTATTGAGGGGTAGCTCCCTGTCTTTAGATGAATTATTGCAGTGGATATTATTTTCTTGATGCCCATTCTTTCTTTTTTGTTTTTTTAAATTTCTTTCATTCATTCATTCATTCGTTTATGGCTGCGTTGGGTCTTCATTGCCGCGTGCAGGCTTTCTCTAGTTGCAGCGAGCAGGGGCTACTCTTCGTTGCAGAGCACGGGCTCTAGGTGTGTGGGCTTCAGTAGTTGTGGCTCGCGGGCTCTAGAGCACAGGCTCAGTAGTTGTGGCACACGGGCTTAGTTGCTCCACAGCATGTGGGATCTTCCCGGACCAGGGCTCAAACCCGTGTCCCCTGCATTGGTAGGCAGATTCTTAACCACTGCGCCACCAGGGAAGCCCTGATGCCCATTCTTTCTTGAAGAAGTAAAATTCTAAGGGTAACTAGATTAGTGTTTCTAGAACTCAGTACCTCTAGAGTTCCTGGTCCATAGTATAAACCACGCTTAGCCTAGACCCTGGTTAAGGCTAGGAAATCTATCCAGCCCAGTGATTCCCACCCAGGCCACCTGTTAGTCACCTGGGGAGCTATTTTAAAAGAAAAATTACTGGTGACAGGTACCTCTCTCTCTCCCCTGAGGTTCTGTTGGTCTGAGATGTGTTTTGGGCATGATTTTGAGTTTTTAAAGCCCCTCAGATGATTGTGATGTGCAACAAGGTAGAACAATAGTGGTAGTCTAACATAAGGCACATCTAGGTCTTTACAGTAGAGCACCCCATGTATGCAGGCCCCATGATCTTCATATTGACACAAATGATCAATATGCTTGGTGTCTTCCTGCTTGATGTATGAGCACTGAATCTGATTTCAGTTATGAGTCAAAAACATATAGCTATTTAGCTCAGTAGTCTTTCATTATACCTCAGATTTGTGGTGAAAGTTTAGTGAAATTAAATTGAGTAGCTCAAAAGTATATGGTTTGTAACATTCAGTGTCACTTATAGTCACTGGTTGACCCAGCCCTGCTAGTACCACACCTGGCATCTGTCAGTTATGTGCTAAGCCTGTGCTGTTTGCTAGGCACTGTGCTCGATGATAAGACAGCACTCCGCCCTCTAGAAACTCAAACAGCTGGTTATAAGATAGTAGAAGGAAAAACTGGAGACTCAAATATTAACTGCCAAGCTAAGGGAGAGCTTGGTCTGGGACTGGTGGACAGTAATCTAAGGAAATGGCAGAAACAAGGCTGGAGATGTTCATCTACGGCCAAATTCAGGCCAAATTTTAAATACCTTGAATTTTCAGCTCAATAAATGCACTTGGAAAAAACCATAATATTGTTTGGCAGAGGAGTTAGAGTATACAAGAATTTTTATTAAGCACTTTGCCTGGCAAAAGCATTTTGTTAAAGAACAGATATGGCCCCCGCTTTCAGGAAGTAAGATCCCAGAATTTAAAAAGCATACTCCATGTTGTCTCCTTAGATAATCTGCCCACGGCCCTGGATCCTGGGATAGGAAGAGCCTGGGCGAACAGAGGCCAAGCCCTCTGCACTGTTAACCACAGTCCCCACCAGAGTTAACGTCCAGTGAGGCATACATAGTAGATGAATATTTATGAAGTACGATTACGCAGAGGCCTTTTTTGCTTAATTTTAAACTTCATAGTAAGCATCAGTTAATGAAGGTTTCCAGATACTTGAGGTGCTTAAGTAGCAGCAGCCATTTTCAGAGAAAGGATGTGAGGAATTCTGCCTCCTCGCCACGACCAGGTTGGGATTAGAAGGCCACGTGGACTGCTATATAAGAGTAGAAAACATCACTCGTCTTGTTAAATGTCTTTTGGCGAGATGGGCTGATGTTAGGGCCTAGTTAAAGTGAAGCTATCCATCCTCATGCTTCAAAGGGAAGTAATTGAATTTTTTTTTTTGCGGTACGCGGGCCTCTCACTGTTGTGGCCTCTCCCATTGTGGAGCAGAGGCTCCGGACGCGCAGGCTCAGCGGCCATGGCTCACGGGCCCAGCCGCTCTGCAGCATGTGGGATCTTCCCGGACCGGGGCACGAACCCGTGTCCCCTGCATCGGCAGGCGGACCCTCAGCCACTGCGCCACCAGGGAAGCCCCAATAATTGAATTTTTAAACCAGGATTAAAAAAAAAAAAAAAAAACATACTCCAAGGTGCTGATTATTGTCTCAGAAGGGGTTCAGTGGTGTCTGTACCCCCTTCTGCCGCAGTCAGGACTGAGTGCCTTGGGCTTCAGAGTGCCACTTAAGTGGTTCTATTTCTGTTTGTTATTTTATGCAATGGCATGATAATCTTTCCCCCTTGAACTAGGATGCATCATTCAGGACTCTCCAGAGAGACAGAACCAATAGAAGGCGTGTGTGTCTGGTGTCTGTGTGTGTGTATGTATGGGGGTGGTGGGGACTGATTTATTTTAAGGAATTGGCTCACACAGTTGTTGGGGCTGGCAAATTTGAAATTTGTAGAGAAGGCCAGCAAGTTGGAAATTCAGGCAGGATTTCTCTATTACAGTCCAGAGACAGAATTCCTTCAACTGATTGGATGAGGCCTACCAACATTACCAAGGGTAACCTTCTTTACTTAAAGTCAGCTGATTGTAAATTTTAGTCGCATTTACAAAATACCTTTACAGAAACCTCTAGACTAGTGTTTGACACAGCAGCTGGTCACCATAGTGTAGCCAAGTTGACACATAAAATCACATAGGGTGAAAGCTTATCAATCAGTTTTTGCTAAACAGGTAAAATAAGTCAAGGCAAATAATTTTAGTCATTGCATTAAAAAAAAAAACCCTATCATCCAGGTGAGAATTGAGTACACATTACAGTTTGGGGAGGAAGAGGGAAGCACTGACCTAAAAAAGGTAGTCTTTCCTCCCAGCAGTACCTCTTAACCAAAGGTGTCACAGCTAAGTGACTCCAGAAAATCAGAAAAGAAAGAAATCTAGGAAGGGATAGTGTGCTGCTTGCAAGTGTCTGGGGCTTAGTCTTTGTTGCAAATGCAGTATCATCTTTGGAATTTAAGGGCACAGAGCCTAACCATCAGGAATTGTAATGTCTGGTAATGAAGCTGCAGAGAGGAGTTTCAGTTAAGACTAGATATGGGCTGGTGTCCTTACATGATTCTAGTATCAACAGAACTGATTTCAGTTGGTTGCGGTTTAAGACAACTCTGAAAACATCACCATGTTTGAATAGGAAGAAAACATGGTAAACAGCAGAGTGGAGCCCATTGTTGTGATTCACGCTCAGCACACACTCTGTCCTGTCTGACTTGCAGTTATGCTTTTGTGTCTGCTTCAGTATCACATGAACCCTTCATTTTTTTTTCAGAATGAAAACTTAATCCTTTATATTAAAAATATTTTTAAATGGCACCTGTTGATTTTTGGCGAGAAATGTGGAAGGAAAAGTGTACATACAGATGATAATGGGGAGAATTAGTGAGATTCTGGCTCAAGGAAGTTGATTCCTTGTGGTTTTAATAGGAGAGACATGCTTCAGCTTTTTCCCTTAGGTAAGTTATGGAAGTGTAATCACTTTTGGCCATACACTAAAATATTCATTTACATTTTCTTCAGAGCAAGTTTTTTTATTTATTTATTTAAATTTATTTATTTATTTTTTGTTTTTTTGGCTGTGTTGGGTCTTCGTTGCTGCACACGGGCTTTCTCTAGTAGCAGCGAGTGGGGGCTACTCTTCATTGTGGTACGTGGGCTTCTTACTGCAGTGGCTTCTCTTGTTGCAGAGCACAGGCTCTAGGCGCGTGGGCTTCAGTAGTTGTGGCACGCGGGCTTAGTAGTTGTGGCTCACGGGCTCTAGAGCGCAGGCTCAGTAGTTGTGGCACGGGGGCTTAGTTGCCCCGCAGCATGTGGGATCTTCCCGGACCAGGGCTCAAACCCGTGTCCCCTGCATTGGCAGGCGCATTCTTAACCACTGCGCCACCAGGGAAGTCCCAAAGCAAGTGTTAAGTTTGGCCACTTACCAAATAATCACTTAAGGAAACTTGGCTATAATCAGAGATTGGAGAAGAGTCCTCATAGTCCATTAAAATTCTTTCAAGATATTTACCATAAGTTATTTAAAGTTAGCAACTGTCACATTATTGCTATTAAATGTTGATGATTTGAAAGGAAATAATTATTCAGGATGTCCATTTTAAATGAAAGTTAAATCATAACTTTACACTTGTACGTCTTAAGGAGAGCTGTTTCCCTCCAGTGTATTCTAGAAATATGTGGATTTTAAGATTCTTTGAGAAATATAGGTACGTCAGCCTTGCTGCAGAAATAGAAAGTTCTTTCATGACATAAGCGTAGACAGTCACTTTTCTTTTCAATAACTGATACCTCTATTTCATTTCAAAGCCTAGACATAAATATTACCCCTCTTTTTCATTCATGTTTATTGTCATTATAACCTGTGAATTCTTTCATTTAACTTTTCTGTTTCTAGTTTTTATTGTTAGACATGCCATTAACGTTTGGTGTTTGATAAGGTCTTTTATATTTTTTCCTCCAGCTTTATTTTATTTATTTATATTTATTGAGTTAACATTGGTTTATAGCGTTATGTAAATTTCTGTGCACAACATTATATTTTGACTTCTGTATACACTACAGCATGCTCACCACCAAAATTAGTGTCCATTCATCCCCATACAGTTGACGCCCTCCCCTCATGCCTTCCCTTTTGGTAACCACCACTCTATTCTCTGTATCTGTGTGTGTGTTTTTGTTTAGTTTGGTTTGTTCATTTATTTTGTTTTGTTTTGGTTTTATATTCCACATATGAGTGAAATCATATACTATTTATCTTTCTCTATCTGACTTATTTCTCTTAGCATAATACTCTCAAGGTCCATCATTCAAAAAGATATATACACTTCTTTGTTCACCGCAGCATTATTTACAATAACCAAGATATGGAAAAAACCTAAGTGCCCGTTGTTGATGAATGGATAAAGATGTGGTATACATATACAATGGAAGACTCCTTAGCTGTAAAAAGATGGAAATCCTGCCATTTGCGACAACATGGGTGGGCCTTCGTAGCACCTGTGCACCCTTCCTCCGTCAGCTCATTTCACAGGGCGTGGCTCTGTGGTGGGTAGGAGGTGTGCCTGTTTATCCTGGCACATTCCGGGAGCATCTGGGAACCACAGTCAGTGAGAGACCTGGACTTGTGAAAGGTCGAGATAAGCTGATTCTTCATTTGAAGTTTATCTTCTTTATTAAAAAAAAATGTTTCTTTTAAGTTTTTCCTACTAACCTGTGTTAGGGATAGAACAGTGGTTCTCAGCCAAGGGTGATTTTGTTCCCCAGGAGACATTGCCATTGTCCAGAGATTCTGGGTGGTTACAGCAGGCGGCGTGCTACTGCCTCCTAGTGGGTGCAGTCCCCCACAACAAAGGGTGCTGCTTCTGAGAAGCCCTGAGCTAAAAGAATTTAAACAAGTCAGAGCCTTCACTAAGGCGGAAGATACTGGCTTAAGTTGTGTAGAATTTTATTCAGCTGGAATGAATCCTCATGATCTCCTAGCTGAGTTTTTATTTCTTAAAACTGAAAGCTTACAAGGAAGCCTGATAGATAAAACAGAGAAAGGTGATGCTTCTCACTTGATGGGCAGTGGGAGTGGCAAATTGGGGTTACCCATGCCCACGGGACTTGGAAGAACCCTCAGGACCTCAAGGAACAGAACCTGAAAAATACTGATCTAGTCCAAA
Source organism: Leucopleurus acutus (assembly GCF_964270905.1). Taxonomy (NCBI): domain Eukaryota; kingdom Metazoa; phylum Chordata; class Mammalia; order Artiodactyla; family Delphinidae; genus Leucopleurus; species Leucopleurus acutus. Next base: position 97,739,192 of record NC_139149.1, read on the forward strand.
CTCCTTATTTTATATATGAAGAAACTTAGGGCTGAGACGTAAAATGATGTGTCTGAGATCTCATAGTAAGTCACTGGCCAGGAATCCAGTTGTTGGACTGGCCCCCAGTCCTCCATTCTTTTTACTCCATATTAAGAGCACAGAGGGGAAAGAGGATTTCTTCCCATGGCTTTGGAATATTGTTTCTCATGGGTTCCAGGATGCTGAGCTATGTCTAAACAATCATTTGATACAAAATCTGCGGGGGAGAAAGCATCATTTTAGCCCTTGTTTTCCTTACAGCTGCCTAGACTAGCCTGCTTTTCTGTTGTTGACATTTCTTGATTTTTCCATCGTAGCATCACAGATGCTCAGTGCTTAGTGGTCTGGTCATTTTCTAGATGCAGTCTAGAGATTTGAAGTTGACTTTCTCGGTGTCTCACAACAAGTTCATGGCTAGCTGAATTGCCTAGAGCCCAGACCCTGGATTCCCACCATAGTCATCTCCATGCCTCCGCCTTAGAATGCCACCAGCCACATGTACATAAAGAAAAGAGGCTCATGCTCCCTCTTTCAAAAGAGATCTCCAAAACCTTGTGAAGGATTATAAGATAAAATTTAGGAATCATTTCTTAAGAACAGTTTTCTCTCACTGCCGGCCGCTCTTGGACCCCATGACACTTTTCTTTGCTCTTTTCCACTTTCCTTTTCTGCCTTAAATCTCTAGTGTAATTGTTCTGGATGTTAGTATGAGAAAAGCGATAATTAAAATATCACAGTGTTACCTTATATTTGTATAGAGCTTGATACTTTTAAGATACAATTAAAACTTTTTTTTGAGGTGGAACATACAGTAAATGCACAGATCTTAAATGTGTACACTGATAAATTCTTACATGCTCATATATCGGAGTACCCACCACCCAGATCAAAATAAAGAGCATTTCCAACTCCTCAGAAGGCTCCCTGATGACATCTGTCACTTGAGAGTCATTTTGCCTGGCTTAACCTTCACATAATTGGAGTCATGCCTTTTATGATTCATCCATGATGTTAAAATTGTTCATTCTTTATTATAGCTAGGTAGTATTCGCTTTTATGGCTGTACCACAATTTATTCATCCATTCTCCTAATGATGGACATTTGATTGTTTCCAAACTTTGGGAATTGTGAATAAAAATGCTGTGAGTATTCTCATACCTATCATTTCGTAGACATGTATTGGGTGTATTCCTAGGAATTGGAACATAAAATCTACAGTACCACAAAGCATTTTTGTATACTTTATTTTACCTGAGGAGCAATACAACCCCATGAAATAGATAGGGTCAGTAGTAGTATTCTCATCTTATTTTTGAGGAAGACTCAGTTATAGAGAGGCCAGGCGGCTTGCCCAGGGTTACTGAGGAACGGGCAGTGCTTAGGTTATGGTTCTTTCCTCCACACTAGTTTGCAGGATTTCTCTGCTGCACTGTAGTGCCTTTATAGCGTGAAACTAGCATTAATGAAACCTAGGTGTGTGTCATTTTAGACAAAATACATGCAAGCAGATTTTCATTCTTCCTCATGCTTTTGTGTATCTGGATTATGGGTGATTCTTTGGGATCACCTGACGGTGTTGGAATAAGCCCGGTGGAAGCCATGTGTTTTCAGTTTGGGGATTGGTAAGGGTCTGAGGACAAGCTGATTTTTAGTTTTTAGTCTTATGGAGGAATAGGACTGGAAGCTTCTGTATAGAGGTTATTGATGCCGTTTCTCTGCTTGTGGCCAGACTTGTATTTCGGTGTACCTGAGAAGTAATAGTTTATCCATTTCATAAAGATCTCCAAGTAAGGAGGTTCTTTCTTGGTAACCCCAAGTAAATGATGGTGGTTTGAGGATGGAGGACTGTGTCACACAACGGTTCTTTCTGTTTATTCTCTGCTTTTTCAGCATATTGCAGAGAGAAAGAACATAAGAAAAGTCGAGTTGACTTGTGACCCTTTTGGCTGCGTTCAGAGAACCTGTTGCTTTTATTGAGAAAACAGGCCAGTCGTTGAATTCTCTGCTTTATCTCTAGCTTCCCTGTCACTGCACAGCCTGGAAATTACTTGTAGTTAAAAACTCTGATGGTAAGGAGTGATATGATATGTGTAAGAGATCAGCCTCGCCTGGGGCTTTGGGGAGGATAATGGATGGCAGCCCAGCTTTTAGCTGTAATTTGCTTGAGCAGAAATGTGAAGCAGATCTGTCAGGAAATCAGTTGCAGATGTTTAGCACTTGATGGAAATGGAAGTTTGTTTGCTGCTGTTCCTTTCTTCCTAGGAGCTTGGCCTCATCTCAGAGACATGCCATTTGTGTTTAATTGTATATACCATGGTCATACTGTGCAGACAGTCCTATCTTCATTTATCCTGTAATTGCAGTGTGAAAGGGGCTTTTGCAGGTGAGGAGGGAATGGGAATTAGAGCTTTTAGAGGCTGCGTGCCAAAAAACATTAGGAATTTTCTAGATTCATCAATAAATACCTACCATGTATCAGGTTTCTAAGGGATGATAAAAGACATAGTGGACTACAGAAACACTGAGACCATGGAGCTTGTGTTTGAAGGTGCCGGTCGTTTGTAGCCCCCCAGAGGCCTGTGGTAAGACACAGCTCTACCTTTTATTCACTTCTTACCAGCTGGATAAGTCTTTGTCCTTTGCGCTGGTATTCTTGCTGCAGGGAAAACCATGTGGGGGTTAATGATCGTGAGTAGGAGAGGAGAGGAACAAAATAAAAAATATTTTTTTAATATTGATAATAATTAGAATCATAAGTAAAGATTAATTTGGGCATCTAAGAGCAGGGTTTAAGCTTTAGATGTAAACCATATGCAAATACAGTATGAATTTCTTATTCATGTATCTCTATGTGGCCCTCAGATATCTTTATTAAAAATCAACCAGAATAAATAGAATTAATGTGCTGCGTTACAGTTCTGTTCCAGGCTGTGTGCCCACTGCTAGCATTTTCTGTCCCCTAAACTGTAGATGCCCAGCGCTGACCATAGTCCATTTCAGGGTCAACAGAGGCTATGGAAAGATTTGTAAATGTCCTTAGAAGGAGAAAAATTCCTTAATCTCTCAATCAAAATTGAAGTTAATGAATGATGAGATGGTTTTGACTGAGGAGGAAAAAGTCCAGGAGGGATGTTGAGTCAAAAACAAACCGTTAGGGACTTCCCTGGTGGTGCAGTGGTTAAGAATCTGCCTGCCAATGCAGGGGACACGGGTTCGAGCCCTGGGCCAGGAAGATCCCACATGCCATGGAGCAACTAAGCCCGTGCGCCACATCTACTGAGCCTGCGCTCTAGAGCCTGAGAGCCACAACTACTGAAGCCCACGCACCTAGAGCCTGTGCTCCACAACAAAAGAAGCCAGCGCAATGAGAAGCCCGTGCACCGCAACGAAGAGTAGCCCCCGTTCGCTGCAGCTAGAGAAAGCCTGCGCACAGCAGTGAAGGCCCAACACAGCCAAAAATAAATTAATTAATTTAAAAAAAAACAAAAAAACCTGTCATGGCCATGTCCAAGGTGCTAACAAGGCCTATTTATAGATCTTAGGTTTCCGAGGCCTCCATTATGTCCACTGTACCATAGAAATCACAGGGATATATAGGGAAAGCGGTTCTTGCCATGCGTTCACGTCGAGAAAGTGAGGAAAGTGCGTACGAGTACACCTTTCCTTCTTGGGTGGAGCTACTACAGGAGCAAGTGGGCCGAAAGGCTCACTCACTGCCTGCAGGCTCCATGCACGCTGACCCTGAGGGATGCTTGCCGGGAGAGGCGTGCCTTGCCTCCCACCTCCCCTTTTAAAAACACTCACTCCTGCAGCCTTGTCTCTGCCACCATGTTATGTACTTGTGCTACAAGAAGATCAACTCTGGTGTGAGGATGGATAAGTGGTTCATAGAAACTAGCTCTTAGATGCAGTTACCACACACCTTAAAGGATGAGTCCCCACTGCTATCTCTTGGAGGGACAGGATGGAGGGCACGAATGTTCAGATAGTCTTCAAGGGCACTCACTACCCTTTTAACATCTGAGTTGCATTCCTAGATGCTTGCAAACTTCAATTCAGGGCCCTTGCTTTTCTACGTAGCTGCCTTTTAGAAGTTCCAAGTCTACAACACTGATGCTAAGCAGAAGTGTACACTAGAAGTTTTCTCATCCACCTTCCTGTTTTCAAACAATTTCTAATAGAAATTTAAAGATTGCCAGAAAAAGAATTGAACAATCTCCCAAGCTCACCCATTTTTGTGTTTCACATCTCTAAAAGAAGTCCTTCCTTTTACCTTTCTTGTCCTCAGTGAAACTGAGGAATAGATGATTATAATCTTTAAGTCCAGACACTTGATTCTTAATGCTCTCTTCAAAAGAGGCAGAGACATACCTGTTTGGGGTGTTTGGTTCTTTTCTGAACCCTCAGGAGCCCACATGCCCCCTGTGGAAGCAGAAATGGGAATATCTGCTGTCCTCGGTGCCTGATGTAGGACCCTCCGCGTGCTCGCTGCCTTGGCGAGCCGTGTCATTTCCTCCCTCTCGTCAAGAACTTTCTCTGTGACTAGTTAGTGGACTATTCAACCTCACAATTGGTCCTCTCATCCAGAGCCAAATGAAGGAGCGTACGTCAAGATGATGTTTCTTTGGGGCCATTTGCATGTGTTCCTCCATTAAAGGAGGCAAAAACGTCCTTTTGGTATTGTGCCTGACTTCTATTCACAGTTTCTGGCCCCCAAAGAAAATCCAGATGAAGACACAGCAGCTGTATGTGAGGAAGGTGGTGACGTGGATGATTTGGTAAGTACTTTTAATATATAGCAGGTGTTCTAATGCTTGAACTTGCCTAAGCTGTAAATACAGCCGCAAAGCCTGCTTATCATAGACTTGCTTCTTATTTTCTTTTTCTCTTTTTTTTAAAATAGATCTTTATTGGAATATAATTGCTTCACAATACCGTGCTAGTTTCTGTCGTACACCAAAGTGAATCGGCCATAAGCATGCACATGTCCCCATATCCCCTCCCTCTTGAGCCTCCCTCCCATCCTCCCTATCCCACCCCTCTAGGTCATTGCAGAGCACCGAGCTGATCTCCCTGTGCTATGCTACTGCTTCCCACTAGCTAACTATTTTACATTCGGTAGTGTATACATGTCGATGCTACTCTCACTTCGCCCCAGCTTCCGCCTCCCACCCCATGTCCTCAAGTCCATTCTCTATATCTACATCTTTATTCCTGCCCTGCAACTAGGTTCATCAGTACCTTTTTTTTTTTTTTTTTACATTCCGTATATATGCGTTAGAATGCAGTATTTGTTTTTGTCTTTCTGACTTACTTCACTCTGTATGATAGACTCTAGGTCCACCCACCTCACTACAAATAACTCAATTTCATTTCTTTTTATGGTTGAGTAATATTCCATTGTATGTATGTGCCACATCTTCATCCATTCATCTGTCGATGGACATTTAGGTTGCTTCCATGTCCTGGCTATTGTAAATAGTACTGCAGTGAACATTGTGGTACATGTCTCTTTTTGAATTACGGTTTTCTCAGGGTATATGCCCAGTAGTGGGATCACTGGGTCATATGGTAGTTCTATTTTTAGTTTTTTAAGGAACCTCCATACTATTTTCCATAGTGGTTGTATCAATTTACATTCCCACCAACAGTGCAGGAGGGTTCCCTTTTCACCACATCCTTTCCAGCATTTATTGTTTCTAGATTTTTTGATAATAGCCATTCTGATGGGCGTGAGGTGATACCTCACTGTAGTTTTGATTTGCATTTCTTTAACAATTAATGATGTTGAACATCTTTTCATGTGCCTCTTGGCCATCTGTATGTCTTCCTTGGTGAAATGTCTATTTAGGTCTTCCACCCAGTTTTTAATTGGATTTTTTGTTATTGAGCTCCATGAGCTGTTTGTATACTTCGTAGATTAATCCTTTGTCGTTTCACTTGCAAATATTTTCTCCTATTCTGAGGGTTGTCTTTTTGTCTTGTTTATGGTTTCCTTTGCTGTGCAAAAGCTTTTAGGTCTAATTAAGTCCCATTTGTTTGTTTTTGTTTTTATTTCCGTTACTGTAGGAGGTGGGTCAAAAAGGATCTTCCTGTGGTTTATGTCAAAGAGTGTTTTTTCTGTGTTTCCCTTTAGGAGTTTTATAGTGTCTGGTCTTACATTTAGGTCTTTAATCTATTTAGAGTTTATTTTTGTGTATGGTGTTAGGGAGTGTTCTAATTTCATTTTTTTACATGTAGCTGTCCACTTTTCCCAGCACCATTTATTGAACAGGCTGTCTTTTCTCCATTGTATGTTCTTGCCTCCTTTGTTGTAAATTAGGTGATCATATGTGCATGGGTTTATCTCTGGGCTTTCTATCCTGTACCATTGATCTATATTTCTGTTTTTGTGCCAGTACCATACTGTCTTGATTACTGTAACTTTGTGGTATAGTTTGAAGTCGGGGAGCCTGATTCCTCTGACTCCGTTTTTCTTTCTAAGATTGCTTTGGCTGTTCAGGGTCTTTTGTGTTTCCATACGAATTGTAAAATTTTTTGTTCTAATTCTGTGAAGGATGCCATTAGTAGTTTGATAGGGATTGCATTGAATCTGTAGAGTGCTTTGGGTAGTATAGTCATTTTCACAGTATTGATTCTTCCAATCCAAGAACATGGTATATTTCTCTGTCTGTTTATGTCATCTTTGATTTCTTTCATCAGTGTTTTATAGTTTTCTGAGTACAAGTGTTTTAGGCAGGTTTATTCCTAGGTATTTTATTCTTTTTGTTGCAATGGTAAATGGGATTGTTTCCTTAATTTCTCTTTCTGATTTTTCGTTGTTGGTGTATAGGAATGCCAGAGATTTCTGTGCATTAATTTTGTATCCTGCAACCTTATCAAATTCATTGATTAGTTCTAGTAGTTTTCTGGTGGCATCTTTAGGATTTTCAATGTATAGTATCATGTCATCAGCAAACAGTGACAGTTTTACTTCTTCTTTTCCAATTTGTATTCCTTTTTCTTCTCTGATTGCCATGGCTAGGACTTCCAAAACTATGTTGAGTAAGAGTGGCGGGAGTGGACATCCCTGTCTTGTACCTGTTCTTAGTGGAAACGCTTTCAGTTTTTCACCATTGAGTATGATGCTTGCTGTGGGTTTGTCATATATGGCCTTTATTATGTTGAGGTAGTTTCCCTCTATGCCTATTTTCTGGAGAGTTTTTATCATAGATGTGTGTTGAATTTTGTCAAAAGCTTTTTCTGCATCTATTGAGATGATCATATGGTTTTCATTCCTTAATTTGTTAATATGGTGTATCACATTGATTGATTTGCATATATTGAAGAATCCTTGCATCCTTGGGATAAATCCCACTTGGTCATGGTGTATGATCCTTTTAATATGTTGTTGAATTCTGTTTGCTAGTATTTTGTTGAGAATTTTTGCATCTATGTTCATCAGTGATATTGGTCTATAATTTTCTTTTTTTGTGATACCTTTGTCTGGTGTTGGTATCAGGGTGATGGTGGCTTCGTAGAATGAATTTGAGAGTGTTTCTCCCTCTGCAATTTTTCGGAAGAGTTTGAGAAGGATCGATGTTAGCTCTTCTCTAAATATTTGATAGAATTTGCCTGTGAAGCCATCTGGTCCTGGACTTTTGTTTGTTGGAAGATTTTTAATTATGGTTTCAATTTCATTACTTGGGATAGGTCTGTTTATATTTTCTAGTTTGTCCTCGTTCAGTCTTGGAAAATTGTACCTTTCCAAGGATTTGTCCATTTCTTCGTGTGTACATTTTATTGGCATATAGCTGTTTGTAGTAGTCTCTTTATAATCCTTTGTATTTCTGCAGTGTCAGTTGTGATTTCTCCTTTTTCGTTTCTAATTTTATTGATTTACGTCCTCTCCCTTTTTTTCTTGATGAGTCTGCCTAAGGGTTTATCAGTTTCGTTTATCTTCTCAAAGAGCCGCTTTTAGTTTTATTGATCTTTGCTATTGTTTTCTTCATTTCTATTTCATTTATTTCTGCTCTGATTTTTGTGATTTCTTTCCTTCTACTGACTTTGGGTTTTCTTTGCTCTTCTTTCTTTAGTTGTTTTAAGTGTAGGGTTAGGTTGTTCATTTGAGATTTTTCTTGTTTCTTGAGGTGAGATTGAATTGCTATAAACTTCCCTCTTAGAACTGCTTTTGCTGTGCCCCATAGGTTTTGGGTCATCGTGTTTTCATTGTCATTTGTTTCTATATATTTTTTAATTTCTTCTTTGATTTCTTCAGTGATCTCTTGGTTATTTAGTAGGGCATTGTTTAGCCTCCATGTATTTGTGTTTTTTACATTTTTTTTTCCTGTAATTGATTTCCAGTCTCATAGTGTTGTGTTCAAAAAAGAAACTTGATACGATTTCATTTTTCTTAAATTTTCTGAGGCTTGATTTGTGACCCAAGAGGTGATCTATCCTGGAGTATGTTCCGTGTGCACTTGAGAAGAAAGTGTATTCTGCCACTTTCGGGTGGAATGTTCTATAAATATCAATTAGATCTATCTGGTCTGTTGTGTCATTTAAAGCTTGTGTTTCCTTATTTATTTTCTGTTTGGATAATCTGTCCATTGATGTAAGTGGCATGTTAAAGTCCCCTACTATGATTGTGTTACTGTCGATTTCTCCTTTCATGGTTGTTAGCATTTGCCTTATGTACTGAGGTGCTCCTATGTTGGGTGTATAAACATTTATAATTGTTATATCTTCTTCTTGAATTGATCCTTTGATCATTATGTAGTGTCCTTCCTTATCTCTTGTAACAGTCTTTATTTTAAAGTCTATTTTATCAGATATGAGTATTGCTAGTCCAGCTTTCTTTTGATTTCCATTTGCATGGAGTATCTTTTTCCATCCCTTCACCTTCAGTCTATATGTGTCCCTAGGTCTGAAGTGGGTCTCCTGTAGACAGCATATATGTGGGTCTTTTTTTTGTATCCATTCAGCCAGTCTGTGTCTTTTGGTTGGGGCATTTAATCCATTTACATTCAAGGTTATTATCAATATGTATGTTCCTATTACCATTTTCTTAATTCTTTTGGGTTTGCTTTTGCGGGTCTTTTTCTTTTCTTGTGTTTCCCGCCTAGATAAGTTTCTTTAGCATTTGTTGTAAAGCTGGTTTGGTGGTGCTGAATTCTCTTAGCTTTTGCTTGTCTGTAAAGCTTTTGATTTCTCCATCGAATCTGAAGGAGATCCTTGCTGGGTAGAGTAATCTGGGTTGTAGGTTTTTCTCTTTCATCACTTTAAGTATATCCTACTCTGGCCTGCAGAGTTTCTGCTGAAAAATCAGCTGGTAACCTTATGGGAATTCCTTTGTATGTTACTTTTTGTTTTTCCCTTGCTACTTTTAATATTTTTTCTTTGAATTTAATTTTTGTTAGTTTGATTAATATGTGTCTTGGTGTGTTTTTCCTAGGGTTTATCCTATATGGGACTCTGTTCTTCCTGAACTTGGGTGACTGTTTCCTTTCCCATTAGGGAAGTTTTCAACTATAATCTCTTCAAGTATTTTCTCAGACCCTTTCTTTTTCTTTTCTTCTTCTGGGACCCCTGTAATTCGAATATTGGTACGTTTAGTGTTGTCCCAGAGGTCTCTGAGATTTTCAATTCTTTTTCATTCTTTTTTCTTTATTCTGCTCCTCAGCAGTTATTTCCACCGTTTTGTTTTCCAGCTCACATATTTGTGTTTTAATTTCTAACATACCAGCAGCTCTCTACACTATTATTTATTGCCATTATACTTGTAATCAGATAAGTAATTTCATGATGGATGTTCCTGTGCTCTGTGGTTTTTTAAGTTTATTGTTCACTCAGTTTAATCCTGTCATTGAAGGACTAAAAAAGAGCTGGGAAGGCTATTCCTGTAGCAGCAAAATGTCATAATTTAGTGAAATTGCTCTCAACCAAAATAAGCAATACAATGTGCGATTTGTGTGGGTTGACAAATAAAAACAGCTTTTAAAAAGCCTAGTTCTTAAATATTCTCAGTTAACTTTATGTAAACAGAATAGGCTGATAGGTATTTGGGGATTTCTGGACCTTATCACACTGTGGATGCCTGGGACGCTGTGTAGAGTATTGGCTTTTATATCCATCTTTCATGTGTGGAAACTTCCTGCCTTTAAGCCTCACATGACAGCAGTCCAGTAAAAACTTTCAGCCGTTTTGTGGAGAAGTTCTTAGGATTGAAATGAAGAGGTACTTAGAATTTAACTCCTAATTTAGTTAGCAGTGAGTAAGTGTGCAAGTCCATGCATGCCACCAGTGAAGAGAACCATTGTCACTATGGTTCTCTCCCCAGGGAAGCAGTGTTCTGGAGTTGGCCTGCTTCCTCTCTAAATTTGTTGTTCCTGTTTACAGCTGGACTTGATATAGCTCATGGATGTGTGGGGAACCTACCAGAGTTTCTATCACTGTGGTGCTGAGAGTTCTATACAGAACAACCTGGAGGAGGTCATTCGAGTAGAACCGGAAGATCTGGAGACGGTCCCTGCAGATTATATAGAAGTGAATCACCTAATTCCCTGTGGAATGAATACAAACGTATATAAGGGATAATTTAGACCCCATACAAGTTAATAAAGAGTCATTATTTTCTGATCGGTGTATTCTTTCTTTTGTGGTCTTATTGATCTCAGTGTATTACACACGTGCTTTGAAGTTCCTGGAAAATGGATTTCATCCCGATCTGGTATATTGTGGAGGATTGCAGGCCTCATGAAATTATCTCGTGTAGAATGATGGCATGGTCACTGGTGAGTTTCTCAATACTCCCCATGAGGTCTAGTCCATTGTCTGATCCTCTTACAGCATCACAGCTTATTCTGATCAAATGGTGGCATTACTTTCTTACCAACAGAAATCTGGCTTTGGAAAATCATGGCCAGCTTTTTTTTTTTTTTTAAGCATTTTAGTCATCACATTACTTTGGCTGTACAGCAGGGTGGGAGGGGGAGCACCGTTTCCCTGTGTACCCATTTTAAGCAAAGTTACGATGATGTGCTCATGAAGAAAGGATGCTATTTTGACCCAGCCTCTGACATATCAGTGAACCCTAAAACAAAAACAAGCAAACAGGGCTTCCCTGGTGGCGCAGTGGTTGCGAGTCCGCCTGCCGATGCAGGGGACACGGGTTCGTGACCTGGTCCGGGAAGATCCCACATGCCGTGGAGCGGCTGGGCCCGTGAGCCATGGCCGCTGAGCCTGCGCGTCCGGAGCCTGTGCTCCGCAACAGGAGAGGCCACGACAGTGAGAGGCCCGTGTACTGCAAAAAAAAACAAAAAGAAAAAAAACCAACACAATAACTGAGAGATTCATCACCAATAGTTAAAAGATTCTATCATTTCATTACACTCTGCTTGCAGGTCTCACAGAAAGTTTGGTTGTGTTAAAACACTTCTTCCTTAATTTCCCCATCTTTCCCAGCTCTACCCAAGTCTCCTTTCTTGTCTCTCTGGATGATGTTTCCTTTCCTATAATAAGAAAATAAGAAACCCTTATTTTTTTCCTAGCCTCATTTCTTCCCCAAATTCTAACTTCTCCTTCCTTGGTGTCACAAACTTCATGGTACCCAGGCTCCCATATCCTCAGCAGCCCCATAAATAGTCATTGACTCACTTTATTTTGCGAACATTAAAGGCATCAATGATTCATTCCTCCTGTGGACTGCTGCTAATTACTAATTGCAGAAGAATTCTTCAGTACTGTGCTGAGAGTTAAAAACCCTCTGTGCTTTGATTGAAAATGGAACTCCATGAAGAGAGAGGGGAGCTGTTTACTCTGGGCCTTTAGGACGTCTCATTATACCGTGCACACTTCAATCAATCTTGACAAACAGTTTGCCCATTTAAAGCAACCCCAATGAAGGATATCATATCTTACTGTCCAGTTGGATAGTTGAGGCCCAGGGGAGCTTTGTGACTTGGGCAAAACTGAGACATTTGTCAGAATCAAGAGGGCAAACTTTTTTCTCTAAATTCTTCGTTATTCACATCAGATCCTCCTGGCAGTATGAATCAGTTCCATGAGTATGGCCTCATAAGCATCCCGTGTCTTTGACGGTTTGGGGAATTCTTTCTCGGAAACATCAGTCCTTCTGTCAAACCAGGAAAAGTTTGCATCAGGTTAATCCTTTGTGATACTTTTTGATTTATGTTGTACACAGTGGGATTATTTGTGCTTCCCCTAACTCCACTTTTACCTAAGTTATCTTAATACCCAAAAGAAGAAGCCAGTTTAACAGGCTAGGGAGAGAAAGGACTAAATTAGCCATGTAATTTCATGTGGGCAGAGTGTCCGTGCTGTGTGGACTTGTTCAGAACATACTGTTTTGAGTAGGGGCATCATGTTTTAGATGAACACACCAAGGTCCCATTTCCCTGAAATGAGATGTGCAGATCCGTAGAACTTCTAGGTGTTGTGCCTGCCGTGGCCCCAGAGAGCAGCACGCAAGATGTCATCATTAGTCAGCCGCAGGCTAGTCCCCGGAAGGCCACTTGTCCCACACATGGTAGGCTTGTGTGGGAATTGGAAGTTGCTATTGGGCCTGGCGCCTTTGGACCTCTGTGTCACTAACATTCACTGACTTGCAGAGGTGGTAGACATAAAGGAGGGGACTCTGCCCCAGTCACCACCCAAATGTGCTGCCCCCCATTAAAAGCCACTGTCTCAAATGTTGGAGTTTGGTCCTTTGCCAATTAATATATGTATAAAATTTAGAATCTTGAAAAATTCCTTGGAAAGCCATGTTGGGGATAGGCAATGTCTTACCTAGTCCAGCTTGGGTTTTGAAAGTAAATGAACACATATATACTTCTATTTTGAATATGCACAGTGCTAATGACTGGGTTTGCAGCTCATTTTGATTCAGACAACAGTATGATGCAGTCCACTATCTCCCACTGGCCTCACTATATTGTTCTCCCAGGTATTCTAGGTTCAGAACACAAGCTGGTAGCTCAGTCCAGAGTAGAGGCCGTGAGGGGACACGGTGTGGGTGAGGAAAGGACACTAGGCTCACCCTGATCCTGGATTCGTGTTCTCCCTCTGCAGCTCACTCTGTGGCCTTTTCAAAATGCTGAACATATTACCTGCCTTCCAGGCTTATTAAGGAAGAGCATGCTCGTGAAAGTACTTTGTAAACTATAAAATGCTTTACATGAATAAAACATTATGAAAACTCAAAGTAGAAGGAAGGCATGGGCAGAACTTTTTAATAGGTCTGCCTTCTGTCTTTATTTCCATCTTATTTCTTGCAGAACCTTGAGTGTTCCAGTCTCTGTGTGATCAAGGTAGGGTGTTAGGACCCAGGGTAGGTTTTTTGTTTGTTTTTGGGTTTTTTTTTTTTGCGATACGCGGGCCTCTCATTGTCGTGGCCTGTCCCGTTGTGGAGCACAGGCTCCGGACACGCAGGCTCAGCGGCCATGGCTCACGGGCCCAGGTGCTCCGCGGCATGTGGGATCTTCCCGGACCGGGGCACGAACCTGTGTCCCCTGCATCGGCAGGCGGACTCCCAACCACTGCGCCACCAGGGAAGCCCAGGTTTTTAATAGCTTCAATAAGGTGGCCACACATCCCAGTTCACTTAGGAGTGGTTGTCCTGGCATGATTCATAGTGTCCGCTTTCACTCTCAGAATGTCCTCCTAATACGGAGTATGGATTATATGGTCCCCCTGGGTGTTGATCATATTCAATTAGTATCAAAACCAGGGCCCAAGCCATGGACATACCCTGCCCTGCGAACCACCCCTTTCCTGTTAGTGCCCTGCTGGAGCTAAATACACAGGGAGCAAACAGCAAGGTGGAAATCAGGGGCAGCTGGGTTGTAGCTCATGGCCTGTGTTTATAGCCTGCCTCCCGCATCCAGATCTTGCCACCAGCTGGCTGCCAAGCCTGGGGCAGAGGAAGAGCATCCTGTTGGGCCCACTCAGAAAGAGTAGGGCCAGACTGGCCGCCTGGAGGAGAGAAGAAATGCATATGAAGTCTAATGTACTTACATCTATCGGGGCTTTTAATGGCCCCTAATAAATAAGGTCGAGTCACCAGGCACATTGGTGAGTCTTCCTCCCAGCAGGCAGCAGGCAGGATGGCCTGGGAGAAGGCAGGACCTGATCACTCAAAGGGGGTTCACAGCTGGCTTTGTAGGAGCTGCTTGAATAAGGGGAACAGGTGCTGCCCGGGGTGTAGAGAAAACAGCCCCAGACACATGCCCCTCTCCCAGCCTCACGTGTACATTCCCCAGGCCCATGGCCTTTGCACTGCGGCATGTGGGGTGGGTGAGGACCCTGACGGGGGGTCTGACAGACCTGGGAGGAGTCCTCGACTATCATGTCTTAGCTTGGGTGAGTCTCTGAATTTCTCTAAGCCCCTCACAGAGTGGTTGCTGGGATTAGTGAGCACATAGCGTGACGGCAGGATGGGGAGAGGGGCGTAGGAGGAAGATGACATCATCACGGGGAAGCTTGGGGAACAACAGAAGTGGTGGTAGGGTGTTCTGGGTAATTACCAGCCTCCCTTTGGTTAAATGCTGTGTTGTAAATGAGGGCAGAGTTTTAGAGATGGAGGAGGATGAGGAAAAAAGAGTGGTCCAGCGGCTGGCAGGGAGGGGAAATTTGGGAGTAGGGAAGCACGGGCATCTGTGGGGCATGTTGTTCTTAGTTTTTTCCTGTGTGGGGTGTGAGTCTTCACATCCCCACTAAATATTCAGTGAAATCTCTATTTCTCACTAGTGTGTTTAGAGTTGGTTATTTTAGAGGATGCGTATAACTGTGATAAACTCTGACCTGCATCAAGGAGGGCAAGGGTGACATAGGCTGCCCACGGAGAGTCCAGTCATCTCTGAATTACGTGGGTTCGTTCCTTACTGCTGAAACCTGAAATTAGTCAAATGTGAGTAACAACGAACTCTACTCCTTAGGTCACAGTATAGGCCCCCATGCCCCCAAGCTGTGGTTTCTTGGCCAAAACCAAACATCTGTGTAACAATTCCCCTTCCAGGAGTACGAACGAAAATGAACTCTGTTCTTGAAAGTAACAGCAAGCAGATAACAGCTTGACCAGGACAGCACAGAAGGCAGTGTCTGTGATACCTTTGTCATTGCTCCTAATTTAAAAATGGCATTCCCGGCTGTTGGGCTTGAATTTGATCAAATGAGGGAAACTGAGACCAGATCCAACACACCATCGAAGATGCAGACGCATGCCACGTGGCCACGTGCCTTTGTTGTGTATTTCACAGGGTGCTATGTCTGTCCATAGTGTTAAGACTGTGCCCTGCTGAGGGGTCTTCAGCGATTTTGAAAACAGGAAAGAGATTCCTCTCCCTATTCTGGTGGTCCACCCACTTGGATTAGAAACAGTCCTGCCCAGAGAGGCAGAAGGAAGGGCATGGTGAACCTCTGGCAAATCCAACCTTAGGTAACGTGTGCGTGGCTTTTCTCTGTCCCGGCCCTAGCAAGAAGAAAAGGTTGAAAAATAGGTCCGTTTCTTACTAGTTTGCATTGACAGAACCTGGCGGAGGATGGGGGTTAAAGGACGTTATAAGGCATTTCTGATGCCAGGTGGTATAATACCCTAGTCCCACCTGGGAATGTGTGATAGGGGTTGGCAGAATCCAGCAGAAGCTATCCTAAGGCTGACGTGTCATTTCTGCAGCTTTAGCAGCACCCAAGAACCCTGTTTGTCAACACCGAGTTCCTGTGGCCTGCGTCCCAGTGTTTGCCAGATGAGGTGAACAGAATAGAATGTGCTCACCTCTGAGAAGATTAGAGTCTATCTTGGACCAGACATGAAGCTGAGGCACGAGCCCTATGCAGAGTAATACGGAAATACCAGTCCCCTCCTAGCTTTTTTTTTACTAAAGGGGAAATATCGTCCAAAACTAACGTATCTGTGGCTCGAGTGTTTCACAAGTGGATGGAACTGAGGCACTTAGATGTGAGCTCTACCTGCCTCTGCCTGAGGGCTGCGGGGCATGAGCCGTGGGAGAAGGCAGGCCATCCCAAATGCCACACTTGCTGGTCTTCAAAGGCAATGGGAGAGATACGGGACTCAAAAAAGGAAGAGGGGGCTGGAGTTCTTGGAATTCTTCAGAGTAATCTTGGGAAGCAGCATGCTTGTTTCAGTCATTCATTTAAAGCAAACCAGCTGCATCGTTTTGATCATTATTCACAAGGTTTGACCAGAGGTGACTTTTCACTGTTTCCAAACATCAAGTGTACTCAAAATTTGTAGACCACTGCAGAAATCCAAAGGGATGAATTATAGGCTCCAAAGACAATTTGAGAAGAAGTTTTACTCAATGGCAGCATACATATATTTTGGCATAAACAGCTGAAGCATTCATTTCAAAGGAACCTTGTTCTCTAAGCAGCAGGAGGCTTGCTAGGGCTTGTGATTATTTAAAGGGATCTATGGACTTGTCCCTGGAGATAAAGACTCAGCCTCCCATCCTTCCCCTCCATGTGATACGAGCAAACGAGAGGCAGTGGGAAGGGCAATGTGAACTCTGGAGAACCCAAGAAACCAGATGGGCCCAGCAGTCCGTTTCATAGGACCTTTTCAAGTGTGGTATTTCTTCACATCTAAACGCCATTAATTATGTTAAGAAATGGAGAAAAGCCAGTGGCCATTTTAGTTTGCATCCTAATCTTTTTAATGTTAAAATGCTACAGAATACGTAGGAGTGATGAAATAACGCACCTACCTCTTGTTCCCCTCACTGGTGTCACGGCAGGGATGCGAACTTCGCAGTCATAATAGTCAGGAGAACTTTAGGCTGTGAACAATGGGAACACCAGCTAACGCTGGCTGAAACAGAACAAGCCTTTATTCTCTCCACGTGCAAGAAGTGCAGTATAGGCAGCTGCCGGTGATTCCGTGGCCCAGGAATGTCGTGGGGAAGACCAGTTCTTTGGGCCTTTTCCTCATCTTGTTCCCATTCAAAGCAGCAAAAAAAGGTAGACAAGGCAGCACCAGCTGTGGCTGCCTCTTTATAAGGAAAGACGGGGGTGGTGCTGAGGCAGCCGACTTCTTTGGATGAAACTGTGTCACATGTCCAATTCTCGCTGCAAGGGCACCTGGGAAATAAGAGCATCAGTATCGTTTCAGGCATCCTAACTGGAGACAGGTCAGGGAGAAGGGGGCAGAAAATGGATGTTGGGTTCGCCAACTGGCCGCCTGTCACTGGTTCCTTCGCATAATGGCTGTAAACTCAGAGAAGTTGCCTCCCCGTCTAAACTTCCCTTTTGCTCTACGTATGGTAATTGGTGGGTTTGTCTGAGATTTAAAATCAGTTGATTGAAGTAACACTTCCAACAGAGTAAACCAGTAAGTGTTGGTAAATTCCAGTCCCCCAGGCCTCCTGCTCGCCATCCTGCATCTTGTGTCACAGCCCAAGACTCTGCAGAAGTCTCCGGGTGGAGCCGGGATGGTTTCTGCCGTCTGTCCAGGGCCTACCGTGGAGGCATGCCGTGTCCCTCCCACACCTGTTTACTCTCTACACCGGAGCCTTGGGCAGTGCTCTGAGGAGTGCAGCCCCTCGCGCACCATGACCACTGGCCCAAGCTTGGCAGCTGTGGGAAATTGGGGGCCAGGGAGGAAGGAGTGCAGACGTGAATCCAGGGCTTCAGTCGTCTGCAGAATCTGTGCCGCTTGGTGATTCCACAGCTCCTTTTTCATTCCTCCTGTCTCCGCAGAAGGCTGCTTTGTAATTTCCACCAAATATCATGAATAAGAGCCCAACCTGGGATCAGACGGCCTACATTTCCAATCCTGCCTCAATCATTGCCTGGCTGTGTGACCATGGCCCACTTAACCAGTCTCCGCCTGTTGATGCAGCTGTCAGACAAGGCTTACGTCCACCATGCCTAGCTTCCAGGGTTGTCAGGATGAATGAGGACGACCCACATAAAATGCTTGGCACGCAGTAAGTGCACAGTAATACTTCCCATTACTATCGGCCCCTCCACTTCTGTATGTCTTCCTCCTCCCCACCAGCATCTGTCTGGCTTTAAAATGCCCTGCTCTGCCTGCTTCGAATGGACACCCGTAACCCTCTGTGGATTAGCTGACAGGAGCAATGCTCGGAGGGACAACTCCATCTCCGCCCTTAACTTGCTCTGTGTCCCGGATTGCATCACTCCAACAGGCCATCTGTTTTCTCCTGCAAAACGGACACCTGCCTCTGCGGGATGGTGGAGCAGAAGATGAAGAATGGGAAGCTCTCTAAGAGAAAAGGACTCGAGGGCATTTTGAGTTCTGGCGGGGCGGAGACGTGTGTGCACGTGCATAGGCACGTTTCCGAGTCTTGGAACCTCAGCAGGTAGGTCAAATCGCAAGGCGTCACTTCACCTGGCTCCTTTGTTTAAAGCCCTCCCTCCAAAAAATCTACAAACAATAAATGCTGGAGAGGGTGTGGAGAAAAGGGAACTCTCTTACCCTGTTGGTGGGAATGTAAATTGATACAGCCACTATGGAGGACAGTATGAAGTTTCCTTAAAAAACTGAAAATAGAGTTACCATATGATCCAGCAATCCCACTACTGGGCATATAGCCTGAGAAAACCATACTTCAAAAAGATACATACACCCCAATGTTCACTGCAGCTCTATTTACAATAGCCAGGACATGGAAGCAACCTAAGTGTCCATCGACAGATGAATGGAAGCAACCTAAATGTCCATCGACAGATGAATGGAAGCAACCTAAATGTCCATCAACAGATGAATGGATAAAGAAGATGTGGCACGTATATACAATGGAATATTACTCAGCCATAAAGAGAAACGAAATTGAGTTATTTGTAGTGAGGTGGATGGACCTAGAATCTGCCATACAGAGTGAAGTAAGTCAGAGAAAAATACCGTATGCTAACACATATATATATGGAATCTAAAAAAAGTGGTTCTGATGAACCTAGGGGCAGGACAGGAATAAAGACACAGACGTAGAGAATGGACTTGAGGACACGGGGAGGGGGAAGGGTAAGCTGGGACGAAGTGAGAGAGTGGCATGGACATATATACACTACCAAACGTAAAATAGCTAGTGGGAAGCAGCCTCATAGCACAGGGAGATCAGCTCGGTGCTTTGTGACCACCTAGAGGGGTGGGATAGGGAGCCTGGGAGGGAGACGCAAGAGGGAGGGGTATGGGGATATGTGTATACGCATAGCTGACTCACTTTATTATACAGCAGAAACTAACACAACATTGTAAAGCAATTATACTCCAATAAAGATGTTAAAGAAAAAAAAAAAAAGCTTTCCCTCCCCTTTTTCCAACTCCCTGAGCCCTGATCCTCCAACAGCACCAGAGTTAGATGCCTTTTATGGGCTAAGATGATCAGTAGAGATGAGAGGTTTAATCACCACTCATAAACTGCCGTGCACCCACCGGCAAAAGGATGCAGGGGAGTGCACGATAGCCGAGAGGACTCAGGAGGGTTCAGGGCTGAAGGCTATAGTGTGTGTGTGTGTGCGTGTGTGTGTGTGTGATGGTAGAGGGGCAAAAATCATCCCTTGACTTTACATGCATAATATATGTGTGCACACAGATTCAAACCCTCTAGCACGTACCTACACACGTATACTCACATGTTACACACGCAGGGCATAATCCTTTACCCAGAGTTCACCCAGACATGCACACGTTCCCTTGCTGGGCCACCACATTCACTTCCGAGGGCAACGTCTCATAAGGAACCAGTCGTAATGGGTTAGGAGCCCACCTTACCCAGTAGGACCTCATCTGAAGTAATTACATCAGCAAAAACCCTATTTCCAAAGGAGGTCACATTCTGGGGGTAAGGACTTCAAACATAGCTTTCATGGAGACACAATTCAACCAACAGCGGCCACTGAGATTATTATGTCTTCAGAGAGTAAACGTGTAGAGTTAGAAGAGGAGAGGTGTGGTACAGAGAGGAGGTGGGTTGAGTTGGACACACACACACACACACACACACACACACACACACGTGAGCAGGCCTCTGGGGAGTGTGTTTTTATATCTTCAGGTACCTAGATCAGCACCAGAAATATAGAAGGGATGCAATAATTTTAGTCCCCTTCTTTCTATAAATGTAAAAAAGAGTGTGTGTCTGTGTGTGTGTGTGTGTGTGTGTGTGTGGTGTCTTCGCTCGATGAAGAGGTGATGAACATTTGTCCATCTTGTGTGAGTGTAAAGGGCCAGAGTGAACAGTGAAGAGAGAGTATGTGTGTCTGTATTTATTGATAATATAAATGTGAAACAAACCGCAAAGTGTTCCCTGGGTGTTAGCTGTTGTTATTGATAAGTATGTGTCTTTGTAACCTTTTATTCATGAATTTTTCTTTGTTATGAGGACAGAGACCACGTGGTCAGTGTCTTATTTGGCCCAGGCATGTGACCCTACCACACGCTTGCCCTTATGGGCGTATGTGGGACACGGGGCTCTTATCCAACTCCAAGGCTGGTGGGAAGGGGTGCCTCTTTCCAGCTACTCCACATGCAGGTCCCACTGCCCGCCCATTCCCTGACATGTGCCCTGGGTTCCCTGTTTACAAAATTCAATTTAATAAGCATACATTGAGTGCCAGCTGTACCCAAAACACTGCTGGGCACTCCAGAAGATTAGAATGGGAGAACACATTGCTGGTCCTTCAGAAGTTCACAGATAGCCAGAATCCACAAGGTGAGAAAGGCTATAAAAGGGACCAAAACAGGGCTTCAGACACTGAAGGAGAGATTGATTTCAGTCTTGGTAACTGGGGACACTTTCTTGGTGGCATTTAAGACGGACCATGAATGGAACAGGAATCTAATGGGAGAGGGGCAGGATGCTGAAATAGAGGACACAGCAAGAGTTCAGACCAGGCCCCGAAAAGTGTAAGGAGTTTGGCTTGGCTGGAGGGTGAGGCGTATTATGGAAGATGGCGAGCAGTCAGACAGCAAAGATAGGTCAGGGCAGTTATTGTGAGGAGAACCGTATTTTTCAAAGGAAAAATACAATCGGATGGGCACTTCAAGGTTGTTCTGGCAGAGAGGACGGAGAGGATGCAGGGACAGCCATTGGGAGGCTGGTGGAATAGCGTCTGAAAGAGAATGAGGATTGAAACCAGGGCATTCCCCGAGGGAGTGGAGAGGAGGGATGACCCAGAGCCTGACCCCACTGACAGCCATTTAGTGGTGGGAATGTGTCTCCCCTCCCGCTGGGGTCCTGAGATTCCTGGAAAATCGGAGCCCACTGTCAAGGGCATGTGTCTGTCTGCCCATTTCGGCCCACTTGTCAGGCTGAGTTAGCTCATCCCCCAGCCTCTTCCCTCTCCTCCTCTCAGAGCAAGCCACCAGCTGCTCACTGCCCCACCTTGACACACCTGTCGTTCTCCCTCCTGCCTCAGCCTTGTCCCTCTCTGACCTTTTCTCCCTTTTCAGAAAAGTGCTTCCAACTTGGCACCTCCTGTTTTCTGCAGCCTCTGGCAAAGCTCTTGTCTGTGTCACTTTGCCTGTGCCCCATGGAGCAGGAAACCCTGTGGAACAGAATAACTATAGGCTGTAGGTATGCCAGCAGGTATGCAGGTATGCAGGTATGCCGGTATGCCGGTATGCCGGTATGCCCCTGCACCTCTGTCCTGTCTGGCTCCAGGCTCCTGTCCCCGGGGACCCACACTTTGGGAGAAGTGGGTAAGCATCACAGACGCTGCTCATTGGGAGGCTTCAGGCAGGGCTACCCACCCCTGCTCCTGGTGCAGTGCTTCCGAACTTTGCTCTACCTTAGAATCACCAGAGGAGCTTTAAAAACTCCTGCCACCGGGGCCCCAGGCCCTGCCGATTGAATCACAACGCAGGCACCAGGCATCGCTAGTGTTTAAAGACCCCTCACTGTTTCCACATGTGGCCAAGTTTGGGCACCATCTCCTGGTGTCTCCCTCTTCCTCTTGGCAGTATTTCGCTCTAGACATGGGCTAGGGACACTGGCAGAAAGGCTGTCTGGTCACTCCTTCCCATTTGGCTTGCAGGCATTTGGTCTCCATGCATCTCAGGTCTACCAGGGACAAAGTAGGGATTCTTCTTTGTCTCTTTCCCTCCTCACCTCTCCCCTTTCTCTTTTCTGCCTTTTCTCCTCCCAAATCAAATCCTAGTCAGTAAGCAAGAGTATCCTCCCTACTGCACAGAACGAAACAATAATCCCCCGAAGGAGCACAGGGAAGAATGTTCACATCTCATCCCTGCCTCTTCTGTTCTGACTTCTTTAGGGTCATCCGATAAAAGGAAGCTGAATCTCCGCCAGCGCCAGCCTCTGCCTCAGTTAATACTCCCTTCTTCCGTTCCCCCAACAATGGTTTATATTTGCTTATTTGTTTTTTAAACATTAGAACCCTTTCCTCAGATGAAAGCCTGTACAGAAGCTTAACATGTATGACAGACAAAGGTAGGGCTGGTCTGGTGGAGAAGACTTGGGCGGTGGCCTGGCAGGGTAGCGGCGGGGAGAGCACTGGGCTGGGAGGGGGACCCCTGGGCTGGGGCTGGCTCCACACGTCTGCAGTTTCCTTATTTGTAAATTCGGAGTGTGGGCAGGTGAGGGCTTCCTGGCTCTGTTCATACATACTTGAACCAGAGCGGCTCCTTCTCTGTGTTCCTTATTGGGAGTCTCTGTAAGATACTGTTTCATCAGAGGGTTCCATGACTTTAAAAAGTTCAAAAACACTGGACTACGTGAAGGCGTGAAGGACACTTCTTAGTCTGTTTTCACTCATATTTTCCACGAGCATTTATGGAGTACCTACCGTGTGCCAGGCACTGTTCTAGACACGTCAGTAAACAGACATCCAAGACGGCCTGTCCACATGCTCAGGGAGCAGGCACTGGGGCTTTGAGACAAGGTAATAGAAGCTCCCCTGTTGAAGTTCAAACCTTTTATGACAGGAAATTTTCCTGATTGTTGTCACATTTCCATACGATAAGTCAAGTAAGAATCTCCAAATGGGCCTGTAAAAGAAACAGACGCAGAGAGGCGGGGACTTTTCCCTACAGTCCCGCGGTGAATGTGTGGGGAAAGCAGAAATTGAACTCTTAAGCCAACTGAGTCAGCGTCCCACCAGGTGACCCCAATTTCCTGCCCGTCCTCTCTCTTAGCCATACTTGTTAGGTACTCAGCCTGACACCCACCCCCAACTCGTCTCCCAGCCATCTCGACATCAGTACCAGAATCACAAACACCTGCTAGAAGCAACCAAGTATACACATGGGTTAATTCAAGGTCATACCTGATTCCAGGACATCTGGGTCTTCATTCTTCATTCTTCTTTCCTGATAGTATGCGAGTCTCACGTGACAAGCTGTCCAGAGGAGGAAGAGCTCTGCTTGGGCCTGAGGCCTTTCCTAGCAGGCTGGCTTCATACACAGCTGGCAGGACAAAGAGAGGGAGGGAGTGATGAAACCATCTCCACGTGGAGACGGAAGTGGGAGGAGTTCACTGTGCCTGAGCACAGGGGTCAAGAAAAGAGAGGGGGAAACTCAAACCCCAACACCCCCTGCTCCTGGGAGGAGTAGAAAAACCCTTCTGGAAGGAAATCTGACTTAGGGGATAACCCCACTTGGGGTATTTGAGGATCTGGTTCATCGTGCTTCCTCTGCTTAATTAGACTGGGCTTCACAGGGAAGGAGACTCTGCAGGGAACACAGAGGAGAGAAAGGCAAAGGGACCAGCCCACGAAGACCCTGCTCTCTGTCTCTGGCGTCGGTCTCTGTAGGATCCATCAGAAATGATGGGCTGGAAGATGCTCCAATTAACTGCCTTCCGGCCCCGAGATGGCACCTCCATTGCCAGTCAAAGTCTTAATTAATCACATGCCGGCAGATGGGCTGTCATGGGCCCCAGCAGCCAGGGTAATGAACTCAGTTATTACCGGGCTCCATCAGTGGGAGGCCGTCCAGGCTTCTGGGAAAAGAATAGACGCTCCTGACACCAAAGCCCAGGATACATTCAGTTTGGGGAAAGTCTCTGGAAATGCTTTGGTTTCAGACCATTCACTGGCCCTTAACAAGACGGGGAAGGTGTAACATGGAGGGGACCTTGATAGCATGGTACTTCAGATGATGCCGGAGGCTGGCCTGGCCCTCTGGTACCCGCTGCACCTGACTCGTGAAGTGAGGGTGACACCATGGCAGGTATCCTTAAGCAGGGGCACATCAGGATGCTTTGACACAGCAGTGCTCAGAGGTCCAGGCTCATGCCCTACGGGCGAGTTGCTGGATTTTACGTCCTGGGCTGTCTCGTTCATTCTCCCCAGTACCCACACCATGACCAGTGTTTAATAAATGCTGTTGAATTAATGGAAAAATGGATAAATGAATACATAAATGTGGGGTGCCCAGCATGGAAGCTACCGCTATTTTGTAAAAAAAGGTTTATCGAGCCCAGTGAGGTCTGAGGTTCTAGGCAGCACCTGACATAGGAGCCTGGATCTTATCATAGACATGGTTCTTGCTTTGGGGGGTCACAGTATACCGCCGGCAGGACTGGGACAGACAGAACACATAACAAGGGTGGCCAGAAAGTGGTCAGACAGTGTCACAGCCAGAAGGGACAGTAAGAATACCTGGTCCGTCCCCTCCTTGGCCGAGGACCAGCAGAGGGGACTCGAAGGTCTCTCGCCTAGTTGGCGGCATAGCGGGGCCTGGAACCCAAGTCTCCTGAGTCCTACCCCTCTTCTCTCCGTGCCTCCAGGCCACCTGAAATTCCTTCTACAACCTGCTCGCCTGGGTCACTCACAGTGGCCTGCCCTGTGTCCAGCTGACCCTGGCCCCCTGCTGTGCTTGTCCTGCCCTTTGTGTAGGCATTTTTGTTTTCTTCTGCAGAATCCCTCCCTTCTCTCTCTGTAGTTTGTATGGGGCGGGGGGACAACACTTTGCCCAGTACCCACACCTCCTGCTGTAGCCTGAACTCAGAGGGACTGATTAGGCTGGAGCCAGGCCGCCCATCTTCATGTGTGTCCACACTTGGGAACAGGCCTGGGCCTCCCCACCTGTGAAAAGGGTCGGGGTGTCTTCTGTGCCCCGTGGTACACATCCCCCTCTTTGTTGAGCGGTGAACAGAGTAAACAGGGCTGTTCTATTGGGCCTGTTTCCTTGGGGCATATCATCATGATTATTTCCTGGTGCAGAACAAAGATGAAGTGCACTTAGTCCCTGCTGTGAAATCAGAAACTCTGAAAGAAGTTAAGTCTCTCCCAGAGTTGGCACTCTGTGGCCATGGTACTAAGAGAGGAAACAGTAACAGTTTTCCTCTGCCTACTATGCGCCAGTCAGATTTAATGGTGACCTGCCGAGAACTTACTTGGTTTGTGTTTTGTCAAAATGACAGCAATCACTTCCATGGCACTAGCTGTGCCAGGTGCTGTGACAAGCACCCTACATGCTTCAGTACATATTCCCATTTGGGAAGGTGAGGCCTAGGGAGACCAAGCACATTTCCAAGTTCATGTAAGTAGTGAGTGGTGAAAGCCAGATTTAGATTTAGGTAGTCTGGCTCCCAAATCTGGTTCGTTAGTCACTTTACTACATGCTCTCCTGAGAAAGACAGCCCAGTGAGCCATGGTTGATGTTTCCCCAGCTCCTAGCAAAAGAGAGATGGACAGCTGAGGTTTTAAATTCAGCCTGCTCAGAAGCATGTTCCCATGCTCAAACCCTATTGTTGGGAAAACAAAATGAATGCTTAGTGTTTCAAAGGCTTTTCAGAACTGGAAAGAAGCTTAGAGCTTGCAGGTTCTACAGGGCCGGATGCCTGACTCTGCCCCAGTGCAGTGCTTCCAGAGAAGAGAATGGCTGTGTGTAGGACTGAAGGAGGGACCCTGAGAGCTGGGCAGGTGCTGCAAAGTGCCAGGTAAGGAAGAGTTAAGCTGCTGCCCTTAGGCAACACACAGCCTGTCTGTGTGCGGTCTGTCTTGTAGTGACGTGAGCACAGAGAGATCATTGTCTCCACAGCTGAAAACAATGGCAAACGTGTGATGATAAATGAAAATTTTAATCTTCTTTTGTGCCAGGGACAGTAGGGAATGGTGAGGACCGTTGGCAACGGTAGCAAATGCCTCCCCTAAAGGAACCCACCCTGAAGTAGCCATGTGGGTATATGGACTGAGGGTCATCATACTTGGGTTTTGTGGGGTTTTTTGAGAGAAGCTCTATATTTTTCTGTGAAACATCCTGATTTTTTAATGTGGGCTCCAAAGTCTGAGATTTTAGGTTCATTTGCTGCCCCTGGGTTGTGGCTTGAGGAATGCACTGTGGAGGGTGGAGTCCTGTGGTGTTACCTCAGTCAACTTCATCGTGAACCCACAGCTCCAGTTGGGAGAGGCCCAGCACTCTACATGGCCCTATGTGGTGCATGGGACAGCAGCAGGTGGCTGCGGAGCCCCTTCGAGGACTCTGTAAGTCCCAGGGACAGGGAGGATCCCAAAAGAGTGACACTGAATTCCTACTGATTAGCTTAATGGGTGGCTTTTATCTAAACTGGAGGAATCTGGGCTTCCCTGGCGGCGCAGTGGTGGAGGGTCCTCCTGCCGATGCAGGGGACACGGGTTCGTGCCCCGGTCCGGGAAGATCCCACATGCCGCGGAGCGGCTGGGCCCGTGAGCCATGGCCGCTGAGCCTGCGCATCCGGAGCCTGTGCTCCACAACGGGAGAGGCCACAGCAGTGAGAGACCCGCGTACCGCCAAAAATAATAATAGAAAAATATAAATAAATAAAAATAAACTGGAGGAATCTAAAGGATGTGACCTTTCTCGGTGTCCTGGGTGGGGCACAGCAAGCATTTCATACAGGTCACAACAGCTTCATTGCATCCCTCACCACAGCCCTGAGAACTAAGAAGTAACCGCATGGTGTTAACAGATTCACATGGGCCAACTGCCCCAAAGGGACACAGTAAATGGGATCGTACATACACGCCTAAGTACGCGGAGTCGGACAGACCGTGTTGCTTGGCTCACCACTCAGCAGCCATATGGTCTGGTCAACTAATAGTTTCTGGGCCTCCATTTCCTCATCTCTGTGAAGTAAGTGTAAAGCAGTACCTATCAGTTGTGCCACGGGACGGACTTATTTAATGTAGGAAATGCTTAGCACGATGCCTATCTCCTAATGAGAACCCAGTAAACGTTAGCTGTCACTGCTGTTCCCAAGTCTCCAGATGTCGCAGCCTCCGTAGCCAGTACTTGAGACGTACCAGAAGAGTAACACACACAGGGCTTCAAAGTCTCAGGATAAAAACAAGAACATACAATATCTCATTAGTGCTTTATATATTGATCTCATGTTGTAATGGTAATACCTTGGATATGTTGGGCTGACTAAAACGTATCAGAAAAATTAATTTCACTTATTTCCTCATTTTAATGTGGCTACTAGAAAGTTTAAAATCCCATGTATGGCTTACGTTAGATTTCTGTTGGACCGCATTGGAACCTAGAATAATGCCTGACCCAGAGCAGGCCCTCAAGAAATGTATGTTGGTGACAAAGTGAGAGAGTGGCATGGACATATATACACTACCAAATGTAAAATAGATAGCTAGTGGGAAGCAGCCGCATAGCACAGGGAGATCAGCTCGGTGATTTGTGACCGCCTGGAGGGGTGGGATAGGGAGGGTGGGAGGGAGGGAGAGGCAAGAGGGAAGAGATATGGGAACATATGTATATGTATAACTGATTCACTTTGTTATAAAGCAGAAACTAACACACCATTGTAAAGCAATTATACTCCAATAAAGATGTTAAAAAAAAAAAGAAATGTATGTTGAATGAATGAATGTGAATGAATGAATAGATGGAACAATGAATGAATGATTTCCATAGATTTCTCAGACCTTTGTCTTCTCACCTGAGCCATATACCCTCTCTCTGGATCCCCTCTCCCTACACTGAATGCCCACCACAGACTCTCAGCTAACAATCATCATTAGACAACCCTCCAGCCCCTGCACCCCACGTAACAGGGGATGAAGACCCCAGGAGAGGAGGGCCTTGTGAAGGACAAACACCCAGTAAATGACAGAGCAAAGAGTGGAACCGAAATGTCTGTGCCTGGGCATAGGTGCTTAAACACTACCTTGTTTTGCCAGTGAAACCCTAGATTTTTATAAACATATCTTCTTTTAAGACATGTTCAGGCAGGTGGAAATTCTCAGGGTAACTCAGAGTAAGTGGTCACGTGGCTAACTAGCAAAAAATGAGCTCTCAGGAGACCCTGCCATCCCTCCCACTGAAACCTTAACCGCAAAATTAAGGTCAAGCTTAGCTCCAAGCACCCACCCCTCTAGTTAACGTTGAGGTTGCAGCCCTTGAAGACAGCACTCAACATTACTCTCATTTGGGGCATTGTGCCGTGTCTTCAAGTAAAAGGGCCTTGGGGTGTCCTTGTAATAGTGATAATAGTATTGAGAAAAGCCAAATGAGTTGGCAATACCTCTGGAAGTCTCTGAAATCGTTGATATTATTGATCCAGGGAGGCTGCCAGTTGGCACTTGCTGAGTTGTTTCTCAGTTACACACACACACACACACACCACTCCCACCACCACCAAAGTGCAGTCGGGGCCCAGGGAACCATGTGTTCATCAGTAAAAGATTGTGGACAATACACTTAGAGTCAGTTAAATCCAAACATGAGGTAGTTACATAATGTCATCAATACTTGCGGGGAGGAGGGCCGAAGGCAAGTGGCGGAGCCAAACAAGAAGGACCGGGGGGCTTCCCTGGTGGCGCAGTGGTTGAGAGTCCGCCTGCTGATGTAGGGGACGCGGGTTCGTGCCCCGGTCCGGGAAGATCCCACATGCCGCGGAGCGGCTGGGCCCGTGAGCCATGGCCGCTGAGCCTGCGCGTCCGGAGCCTGCGTGTCCGGAGCCTGTTCTCCGCAGCGGGAGAGGCCGCAACGGTGAGAGGGCCGCGTACCGAAAAAAAAAAAGAAGGACCAGGGTATACGAGAGTGATGAAAACATAAGACAAACGTAAAACTGGATGTTTTTTCCAGTGTTGATCACTTGCTGATAATGGCTGTGAGTCTCTCTGTCCTGTTTCTTCCTAGGACCTCAGAGTACTTCACAGGTTACACTCACTGACCCCAGGCCCTGATAAGGCTTACAGGTGAGCAGAAGCCGGTCCTTCCACTGAGTGGAGGTGCTGGCCTGAGGACTCACCACACAGCTAGAGCAGACCTGGAAGCCGGGCCTTGCAAGTCACGTACACTGACGTCGCTCAACTGCACGCTGACAGCAAGCCATTGCCCAGATGCTTGGAGGCCCCAAAGGAGGAACAAGGCTTCTTCTCACTCTTGAGGACCAGAGAAGGTGAAGAAGATAGAACAGAAACACCTAATGTTCAAGGGGACTCAGACCGCAGCAAGTCAACAAGTAGCCACAACTGGACAAGGCTGCAGACGTAAGGAACAGAGATTGCTGGAAACATTGCTCCTAGCAGAAAGTAAATCTGGATTTTAAAGGTGAAAGAGGGTGTTGTCTGCCTGGAAAGGAAGGAGGGAGCCTTTTGATTGGGCGTAGACCCTGAGGCCAGGAGGCGTGGCGTGGGCAGGTGGGCGAGCTGGCTGTCCTTGCTGGTCTCCCTGCAGAGCACCTGGATGGGGACCATCGTGGAGTTGCTTTTTAGGCTTAGTGTTTATGCAAGATGGTAACAGAGAGCTTGGGAAGACGGAAGTAGATTGGACCAGAAATCATCCTTTGGGTCATGGCTGTCGTTGATGGTCTTGGCTTCTTGCTTAACAAGATGTGTTTTTCAATAAAACTGAGTTTACTGTTCTCAGGGCTCCCACTGCGATGTTTTCGCAGAGCTGGAGTCGGGTGGGGGTAGGCGCTGGGCCGTAGGAACTGGGTTTGGCCGGCTCCCTGGAAACGTCCACCTGCTGAGAACTCCAGGTGTCTCCCTGCCATCGTGATGAACATGACACAGGACGCAAAAGTGGGGCAAGTGGGAGAATGAATTGAAGTAAAGGAAAGGAAGCAACCTGTGAAAACCCAGCAAACAAGATGCCATCAGCAGTGAAAGTCAATGAGGCAAACACCATCTGGCCCTGAAGATGAATGGAGTGAAAAAGGACAGCCTGGCCTCCCAGGGATCTGGGCGCCAACTGGGCACAGAGTCGCCTGCATGCCTGCCTGAGACGAGCCTGGGCTGGGGGGCAAGCGATAGTGTGTTTCTGCAGAGCAGGACCCTGGAGAGAGACTTGTCCCTTGATAACGAATCAGGGCATATTTCCACCTAATGGAAATTCTTCAGCAGGAAAGAGTTACAGTAGCTGCTTTATTTCCATCTGCACACAGAGCAACATCCGGGGCTTCGGATACAGCGAGCTGTCCTTGAGAGGGCACAGCTGGATTGCATCTGACCACCTGCATTCACTCGCCCGTTCCTGCGTTCACCCATCCTTCCATTCATTCATCTCCCTCTTCCTCTCCTTTTCTACCTCTGCTGCTTTCGTCCGTCCTCAGTGTGTTGCTCCCCAGTGCTTGCTAGGGCCTCCTGTCTGGCCCGCCTCCCTCTGAGCCCTCCTCTGTGTGACCACCAGAGCCTCTTTCCAAGGCCAAATCTGCTCTAATACCCCTCCAATCTTCCACAGCTTCCCACTGCTCGCATGTAATACCCCCAGGATGGGGCCACTGCAACCAGTGCCCCTCATCTCCTGCTGCATCATGCCTCCCTACACCCCAGCCTACACTCCATTCATGCCCAACTATTACAGGCCACCAAAGAGCCCCGTTGTTTCATGCTTTGGTGTCTTTGCTTATGCACGTTCCTCATCCTGGAACATCTTCCCTTTTGTCTTCTCCCACATCCCCTCACCTACATGCCTGCTGATACTTACTTAAGCATAAAGACCAAGAAAATGTGCCCTCCTATCTCCTGCTGCAGGGAGCATAATTGATGATGCCCCCAGCTGCTGTCCTGTTGGACGCGCCACCATGTTCCTGCTGAGGCCCTGATTCTTGCGGGCTGCTCCCAGCCAGCAACTGGGCACAGTGGGTCACTAAGGCAGCCCCATCCAACAAGATCTGAGATTCCTGCAATGGCAGCTTTGGCTCAAGGACTCCCCATTGGTCTGGCAAAACACTTCTTGTAACTGCCCTGCAGTCTGAGCCTCTTCCTACCCTTCTCTCCTTTCCCACAGCTCTCAGGCCACTGTGGTCTAAGGGCTCTTCCTCTGCTCCCTCCACCAACAGATCTCCTGCATGTCTAGTCTTCCCTTTGCATGGACCTGAACTAATGTACCAAGTTAGCATCACCTCTTTCGTGAAGACCTTCCTAACTTCCCTCAGGTAGAATTGAACACTCTCTCCTTCATATCCTTCCCTCTGCCTTGGATGTACTTTTCATGATGACACCAATGACTCCTCACTGTAATTATCTGTCTGTACAGCTACCTGTGCCTCCCAGACTGTAAACTCCATGAAGACAATGGGTTCACTGTCTTATTTGTTTTGTTAACATCACTGCCTAGTACAGTGCCTGTTATATTCAGATGCACCATAATGTTTATGAAATGAATGAATGATTGATCTAGTTATTCATTTATTAGTTCCCATCATCCTAGATCACGCGTTAGGTACTGAGGATAGAAAGGTTAACAGATCAGAATTCCTGCCTTTAAAGCACTCTCAGGCTGGTTGGTGGAATTAGCATGTGTATAACTATTTTAGAGGTGAGAATGGAATAGCTGCCGTCAACATGGTGCAAGAAAAGGACATAAGAACCCAGAAGAAGGCACGATTGCTTCCCACTAGTGGTGGAGGAGGGGGCGTCAGGGAAAAGGCTTCTGAGAGAAAGTAGCATTTGGACTGGGCCCTGTAGGATCTGGACCGGGCCCTGTAGGATCTGTAAGATTTATGCCTGGAGCGTGACAGGAGGAAACTTCCAGGCCAGAGAGACTGCATAAGCAAGGGCACAGAAGGGTGATGTGATGAGGGCTATTTTGTTAATTTTATTATGAAAATATTCAAATACACACCAAAAAGAACGTAGCTCGCTCGTTTTACTTTCTCTTTCGTTGATGTCATTGCCACTGAAGAAAGCTTTGTTTATTTGATGTTTGTTTGTTTCCTCTGCCTGATTCCCCAGGGTCTCCATCTGCCTCACAGCCCAGAAAGCAGCCCTCACCTTGTTTGTTTTCAGATTCTCCACGTTGTCAATCTCCTTGACTGACTTTCCCCAGTCACATCTGGCAGGCTCCAAGGCCAGGACTGGCGCTCGGGAGGCTTCAGGCATTTGGCTGGACAAACAGGAACCTGCAGTGACTAGCCCAGCTGACGCATCCCTGGGCACAGGACTGACTGGCTCCTATTATCAGAGCTCAGCGGCTCCCGATGGCTGGAGCCCGAGTGGGCATGGGGAGGGGTGCGCTGGCATCGTGCATCCCGTCCACCATCGTCTGCTGTTGGAAGGCATCATCTGGCTGCTGCTTGAAAACCCTCTCCTAGGGAGGACTTGGAAGGTGGGAAAAGAGGAGTAGGAGGGAGAAGGGGAAAGAACCAGCTGCCTGCAACCTGGATGACGCTGGCTCTGTGCTGGCCAGCTTCGCCTGCAGCCTCTTCCAGTGCATGCAGAGCTGGACCAGCAGGAGGCCCTCGGTGCCTCTCAGCCAGGCTTCTCTCGAGTGTGTGCTGGCAGCAAAAACTCGTGATCTCTGGGAGATCATGAGTTTTCCCTAGAAAACCTCTGGTCTGAAGGCCCATGGCCAAAGTGAACTTGGGGGAGGCCACTCCTAGAATCCAACTTGAGATCCTCCTCCGTGCCATTGCCCTCCCTGGAACAGCAAGTAAACTCTCAATTGCAAATTTCTTGGCTCTCAAACTGTCGTTATCATAGAAACACAGAACCTTGGAAGCCCCAGGAATCCTCTACTCCACACCCCCGCGGGGCAGCTCCTCCTTCAAAGCAAAGTTCTCAGGAAAGATGAGGTAGGGCTTCCTCCAACTACAAGGTACCTATTTTCTAAAAAGATTTTTTTTTTTTTCCTCTCCCGTTGCGGAGCACAGGCTCCGGACGCGCAGGCTCGGTGGCCATGGCTCACGGGCCCAGCTGCTCCGCGGCATGTGGGATCTTCCCGGACCGGGGCACAAACCCATGTCCCCTGCCTCGGCAGGCGGACTCTCAACCACTGCGCCACCAGGGAAGCCCTCTAAAAAGATTTTAATCATTGTTTTCAATAGTCACTTAAATGTTCCACTCTATATATGTACCATATTTTTTAAACTACACAAATATAACATCAGTTTATTCTTCTTATTAAAATGCAAACAACATAAACAGAGAGAAATTTCCTCTTCACATTCCCCAACTTCACCCTCTCCCAGAGAGAAAGAGCTCTGATTAGTTTGGTGATATTTATGCATATTCCTTTGGAGTATGTGTTTTAAAATTGAAATGTGGGTGGGGTTCTTTTTTGGTTCTTCTACACATATACGATCATTGTGTATATTGCCCTACAGATGATGTGTCTTAGTTAACAACATGACTTTGAGATCCGTCCCTGTCGGTCCTTCCAGGTCCATGACATTCTCTCTGATGCCAGTGGTATTCCATGGTTTCTGTATCTCACGTGTCATCACTCCCATGTTGACAGACATTTAGGGTTTTCTTTTTCCAATTTGCTTCTTTAATACAGTGATACCACTCTGATCCTCATTTCCCAAGCTCTTTAAGAAGGCAACATCTGTCACTGTCGCTCTAGGAGAGTTCCAAAGAAATAGAACTCCTGGGTTGAAAGATATGTGCACTTTACACTTAATAGAATACTACGAGATGGCCCTCCAAAATAGCACAGTAATTTATCTGCCTACACACGGGGTGGGGCAGGGGCCCCTCGCTGGCCTAACCGGCATCCCTTCTCATCTCCTTTTCCCTTGGTTCATTCCACAGGAGGCACTGAGAAGATAAATAATCACTTTCCCAGCCCCTCCAGCAGCTAAGGGTGGCTCTGTGACACATTTCTGGCAAAAAAAAAAAAAAATACACGTGGAAGCATCTAGGAATAGAAATGTTGTTCAGGGGCTTCCCTGGTGGCACAGTGGTTGGGATTCCGCCTGCCGATTCAGGGGACACGGGTTTGTGCCCCGGTCCGGGAAGATCCCACATGCCGCGGAGCGGCTGGGCCCGTGAGCCATGGCAGCTGAACCTGCGCGTCCAGAGCCTGTGCTCAGCAACGGGAGAGGCCACAACAGTGAGAGGCCCGCGTACCGCAAAAAAAAAAAAAAAAGAAAGAAATGTTGTTCTGGGAAAGCTTTTGTTTTTCCCAATATAAAGGAAGGATGTGACAGGGTCACCCCTTCTTTCTTTCCTGCTTTGAGCTATCAGAGTCCACGTGAGACTCTGAGGTCATAGCCACAGGTGACAAGTCAATAGACTAAGGATGCCTGAGCAGAAAGACAGAGCCTGGGTCACTGGTGGCATTATTGAGCAGCTGGATTGATGCCAACAGCCACTTATTCTGGACGTTTCATTGCAGAAGAAAAATAAAGCCTCAATTGTTTCAGCTTCTCCTAGTTGGGTATCTGTTACTTGCAGCTGAATGAAAACCAGACAAGACAGAGTATTGGTGCCAGGTACCCAGTTTTGCTTTCACTTAACCTTGCTTTTTATATGCTATAGTAATGGTATAACTTTCTTATTACTCTGTTGAGCAATAAAATGATAGCAGAAGTAATTTATTCACTGCCTACTTTATATGCATTACTTCTGATATTACAAAGATCCTGAGAGGAAAACTGATTATCCAGAGACCAGAAAAGCAAGTGACTTGCCCCCAGAGGACTTGTGGCTGCTTCCATAGGTCCCCATAGGTAAAGTCAGGAACCCAGGGTGGTTTACTTAATCCAATAAGAATAATAGCAGTAGCAGTAAGGTGGCCCATGTGTATGGGGCCATGCCATTTACACGGTCAGTGCTAGGGAGAACGGGAAACCCTTTGGCTGTGGCTGGTGGGTCAAGGTCTTGTTCTCAGCTTTGCCTCTTACCTTCTGCTCTGAATCTTGGTATCCTGGCTTCTGTCCTGGGACCTCATAACTGGATCCTGCTCATTCCTATAACTTTAAATCAGAGTTCTGATTAAGGTCTGTCTACTTGTCATTTTAGGTCCTGTCACTGTCACCCCTGATGCAATCTTAAGAAAAAAATTGAGGGGCTTCCCTGGTGGCACAGTGATTGAGAGTCTGCCTGCCGATGCAAGGGACACGGGTTCGTGCCCCGGTCCGGGAAGATCCCACATGCCGCGGAGTGGCTGGGCCCGTGAGCCACGGCCGCTGAGCCTGCGCGTCCGGAGCCTGTGCTCCGCAATGGGAGAGGCCACAGCAGTGAGAGGCCCGTGTACCGCAAAAAAAAGAGAGAAAAGAATTGAAAAGATATAGTTTAAAAGAACACTCTTCTCATGTAGGCTGTGCATATTACCTTCCTGTTTAATCATTGATAACCTTGAACAGATTCATGAAAATAGTTAGGGGAGAATAATAGGTGCAGATGCTTCCACTGTGCCAACTTGGGCCCCAAACCAACAGGAAAGGGGGGCAACCCATCCCAGTGCTTTTGGCCCGAAACCAATGCACCATGGATTTCACCCAAAGTTCTGTCACGGGGTGTATGGAAATCTTTGTATTCATGATGGATACTTTTGGTTGCAAGAAACATATACCCAGCTTAGACTAAAGCAGGCAAAAATAGAATTCATTGGCAGATGTCCTGGGATATCTAGCCGAGAAACTGGCTCAATCATGGATCTGGGAGAGAATCAGCACCATCTCTCTCCCGCTTTTTTCTTTGCATGTCTCTACTTTACCTTATTCTGATAGATAGATGCTTTCTACATGGCAGAAAGTGAGGTCTTTCATTTTCGCTGACTCCCAGCTAGGAACCATGGTGGAAGGAAACAGCGTTTCCCACTAGCTCTGATAGGAAAATCCCACGGAGGACTTGGATGGGTTTTGGTCACATGTCCATTTCTGAACCAATCCCTGTGGACAGAGACATAAGATACTTTGGCCATCCAGGCCTGGGTCACAGTGCCACCCCTAGCTGGAGTGGTTTTAGGGATTCAACCCTACCAAAACCACATGGTATGCGTTCCCCATGGGAAAGAGTGTCTCTGTGTACTAGATAGACAAAAGCAACAAGTGTGCACCAAAATGATTTGAGGAGTTGTGGATGGCATGAGATAATGCTTCAGCCTTGAGGCTTTTGCAAGAGGGACTAGGGCTTACAATAGTGTCACCATGATTCACTAGGCAGGTGTGGGCTTAGCATGCACAGGGTGGTGGCAACTCCAGAATTTCTACATCCCTTCTTTGAAGAGACACAGTGGCCTGTGTTGGAGGGTGTGGAGGGTCCCCTTCTCAACAAAGCACCCCTTGGAATGGCCACTGGCTGGGGCAGAAAAGGTGATATCCCATATCCAACCTCTAGACAAAGAGGCTGCTCAAGCCAAGTGACGTGACAGAGCCCAGGGGGCCTGAGATTGATGAAATTTTCCTGTCTCTCACCACCTGTTACCTGGGTGTCTTCGTTCTCCTGAGGAAATCCAAAGAGCTGCTCAGTCAAGAGGCCTGGACTCAGTGTCACTTTTTAGGGAATGCATTTGTCATTCACTCTATTTCTGTGTATGTGTCTGTGTGTCAAATGCACATACACAGTTGTGATCTTTTTGGCTAAAAGAACTCAAGACAACCCTGTACCTGTTTGATGATGATTAAAATTCCACCCCTTACAGGGTTACTGCTCTTGCTTAGGAATGGTCTCCTCTTAAAAATGCAAATTCCACAGGAGAGGGAATAGTGTTAACTTACTTATTTACAGTTAGTAAGAGGAATCTTGTCAGGCTCTTTCATGAGAACAGCTTTTGATAAGAAATGCTGAGCCGCTTACTAGAGTCTAGTAACCAGAGAGTGAGATCCTTGAAGATGGTTATATCTGGTTTATATTTGAGACACCTACCTGGCGAGAACCTTCCACATAGCAGTTTCTCATTGCAGGTTTTTATATGAATAATCTTCAAATTACTTCAAAATTTCTGGTAAAATTATATTATACACAACTGTAAGTGGTAATACTTTGGGTTAGAGGGAGACTTAGGTGGAGGAATTTCGTCCAACATCTGGGCTTAACCTATAGTCAAAATAAAGAGATGACGGTAAGATAGAGAATGGAAACCCTGTGTTCAGGAGATTCTGGAAATTCAAGTAGGAAGTGAATGAAAAGAATTTTAGTGTCTGAATTATTAAAAACCCTGATGAGGGCATCAACCTTCCCATAGCATAAGGGATGGAGAGGTTTCAGCAGACTTCAACTAACTTTGAGGGGCAGGTGACACAGATGGTGTCTGGGTTACATCCAACTGGTGTAGGGCCCATTCACTTTTCTCCAACATCTCTTTTTTTTTTGCAGTACGCGGGCCTCTCACCGTTGTGGCCTCTCCCGTTGTGGAGCACAGGCTCCGGACGCACAGGCTCAGCGGCCATGGCTCACGGGCCCAGCCGCTCCACGGCATGTGGGATCTTCCCGGACCAGGGCACGTACCCGTGTCCCCTGCATCGGCAGGCGGACTCTCAACCACTGCGCCACCAGGGAAGCCCTCTCCAACATCTCTTGAATCAGGATAAACCTTTTAAATGCATTTTCACTTTTCTGAGAGGCAGTATAATGTAGTGGTTAACAGCGCAACATACGACACCAGACTGCGGAGATATAAATTCTCATGTTGCCTTGTGCGGCTCCGTGACCTTGGGCGGCGTGTTTAACCTCTCCGTGCCTCAGTGTCCTCACTAGAAAAATGAAAATAATAGTAGTTCCCAACTTTGTGGGGTTGTTTTGGGGCATTAAACAAGTTAATATACATAAAGAGCTTGAGATGAGTCTTGGCATATAGAGAGTACTATATGCTTGGCTATTTTTATTATGTCCCCAATGTGACTGGGGAAAAGGGCAGTATTACCAGATGGAGAGCTTGAGCATCCACGTTCTTATGTAACAGATGCAGAAGCAGATTGTCCCCTCCCCGTGTGAGAGGGCCCCTCGGGATCGTGGGTACCCTGGAGGTGCTCCGTGCCATGCTGCCACCTGGCCCAGGTACCGCTCCTTTCCTTGCTGGCAGGGCCTTAGGTGGACAGCAAAGCACCAGACTTCAACCAGCACCACGGGCACTGAGGATGCTCTGTTTTCAGGACTTTTCTCTCTCAGAAATTAAGAAGGCACGGGCACGGGGTGAGCCTGCTTTTCTTTTCTTCCCTAAACCCTCCTCAACCACAACTTCTCTTCCCTAAACATCTACTGAGCCCTTGGGTCAAAACTGAGTGTGCTGGGGAGGTGTTTGGTACACGGTTACAGGTCACTCATTTAAAGGTGAGAGACTCGCCTCAGTGGCCAGTTGTCGGGGATCAGGAGGGCACTGAGGGCTGTAGTTCTCATCAGACTGGGACTTGGGCAGGAAGAAAGCCTTCGCCCAGTGGATTCTTATTTCCATGAGAGGCTGGGTGAGGAGGAGATAGGATGCTGGAGGGGGAGAGGCAGCAAGAAGAAGGACCCTATGGTGGGACAAGGTGCTTAGGCCCCAACCCAATGCAGCCCAGACCCTGGACTCAGATCTGGGGTGAAGCCAGTCCCAGATCCTCCCCACTTAGAGTCATCTTGGAATGTTACCTAATCATCTGTGGCACCCCGGGCACTTCTCAGTTCCCACATGCCCTTCTGCCAACAAGGGTGGGTGGAGATGTAGGGGTCGGGGGAGGTTTTAGGATCACTGCATCACTGCTATAAACTCAGACCCTTACAGGTGAAAATCGTACTTGTTTGCTTGTTACTTAACAGGATAATTTGAGAAAAGGTGATAAGGGATAATGCAAAGTGTGTTTCTCATCTTGCCCCCAGCTCTCTTACCTCCACAGTATAATGCATTCTTCTTACAAAGCACATCATTTCTCTTAGAAATTGGTTGTTGTTGTATCCAAACCATGCCTCTACTCTCTGTTCTCTTTGAATCTCACGGGGCAAAACAAACAAAAAACAGCAGTATATTATCTCATAGGTACTTAAAAATTCTATGATCTTCGTGGTTCTGTGCTCTAAGATGGTTACAGATTTGATTCTCCTGGTATACAGGGACAAGGCCTCTTGTGGGGTAATAATTGTGGGGTCCTCCTAAATTTTATGGGCTATTTTTAGACCTCTGCCACCAACCCACTATTCTACACCACTCACTTGGAACCAGGGCCAAAATTCTAGTCCCCAAATAGGATAATTTTTACTTTTTTTTTTTCTAGAAAAGCCTTCTGTGATTCCTTATGGAAACTGACCTTTTGCCCATAAAAATATGGTTGAGAATTTCCCTGGTGGTGCAGTGGTTACGAATCCTCCTGCCATTGCAGGGGACACAGGTTCAAGCCCTGGTCCAGAAAGATCCCACATGCCATGGAGCAACTAAGCCCGTGCGCCACAACTACTGAGCCTGTGCTCTAGAGCCTGAGAGCCACAACTACTGAGCCCACGTGCCACAACTACTGAAGCTGCGTGCCTAAAGCCCGTGCTCCACAACAAAGAGAAGCCACCACAATCAGATGCCCGCACACTGCAACGAAGAGTAGCTCCCGCTCGCTGCAACTAGAGAAAGCCCACGTTCAGCTATGAAGACCCAACACAGCCCCAAATAAAATAAATAAATAAATAAATTTTTTTAAAAAAAATAGTTTTTAAAAACTATTAAAAATATATATATATATGGTTGAATTGTGTCTTTTGTCCTTTGAGAATTCCCCACTGTCCAGATAAAGCCAACTTTCTACTATAGCGGCTTCCATTCAACCAGTGTATTAACTGAACAATATCAAAAATTGTTAGGTACCCTCAATATTTTTGGTAGGGGACAGAAATAGTTTATAATTATTAAGTCCCAATTTCTCCAACCTCCAAAAGTTTTCAACAGGTCTCTACCATAATGAGCCCCCTGCACTGTCCTGTCCCAGATTTCCCTTTATTTGGTGCCAGTTGTCCTGCAGGAGTGGACACATGTCCTGCCAGGTTGCCTGGGATGGAATCCTGGCTGGCGATTATGAGCTAGTGACTTAACCTCTTTGCCTGGTGCCCACATCTGTAAAATGAAGATAATAATGGTCTCTACTTCATCAGTTGTTGGAATACTAAGTATGTCGATGCATATAAATATTTAATTGGGTGCTGACACATAGCAAGAGCTTTAGGTGTTAGCTGGTATCTTGTCCCATGCATGGGGCAATACTTGGGAATGATGTGCAGGTGAATTCTCTGGACTACTTCTCACCGCTCTGCATTGGATAAATCTACATGAAATCTAGGCCTTTTCTTGCGGTATGAAGGAT
This sequence comes from Leucopleurus acutus, assembly GCF_964270905.1. Taxonomy (NCBI): domain Eukaryota; kingdom Metazoa; phylum Chordata; class Mammalia; order Artiodactyla; family Delphinidae; genus Leucopleurus; species Leucopleurus acutus. The sequence continues at coordinate 97,779,584 of NC_139149.1, forward strand.
GATTTGCACATTTGGAAAAGGACAGTGGTCTCAGGTTGTCAGGGTGCACTTCTACCTCGAACCCCAGAGATGAATATAAAATATAAAAACCCAGCTCACTCATTTTTGTACCCCAAAGCACCCTTCTCCAAGGCACAGGGAATTTACTATCCTGTTGGGTAGAGAGGTCAAAAGTTGACCTTTTCTATTCTATGATTGACCTTGAGAACTGGAGTGTAAGTTGATAGAAGTGGAGGCATGTCTCCTGCATGCTGGAAGGTCCTTCCGTTCTCTTCCAGGAGTGTCTTATTCACTCAAAAATATTTATTGAGCACCTACTGTATGCCAAGCACTACTGTAGGCCTGTAGGTCCTGGATATATAGTGGTAAACAAGACAGATGGTCCTTCATCTCTTGGTGCTTACATCATGAAGATCCAACAAACTCCAGAATCCTATTAGAACTTTTCATTAACCACCTCTTCTTCAATACAGTATATTCTGAATGATGACCCTGCATGACCACAATGTTCTGAAGCTCCCTGAGAATCACCAAAGAAAGATGACATAGTGGCCACTATAGTTTTGATGACGTGTATATTTTGTTGCATTCTGATACTTTTTTGAAAATAGATAATGCATGTCTGGACACATCTATATTTTTCATAAATATATGTATATATTTTGTCCGTGCCATGTGGCTTGTGGGATCTTTGTTCCCCGACCATGGGTTGAACCTGGGCCCTCGGCAGTGAAAATGCCGACTCCTAACCACTGGACCGCCAGGGAATTCCCACGTAAATATTTAATTAAACTGAATGGCCCATTCTTAGACTATAAGAAAAAAGAGATACCTTCACTCTACATGAATTACTTGTATGGTTTTGTTGGTTTTCACTTGTATGTGAGCTTCATCCGGGGAGGAACCTTCCTAAGCCTGTGCACATCCCACTGATGATGTTGCCTGACCAACTGCCGGCCCCAGGAAGGAGGGCCAGGTCAGGTTGGAGGGAGGGAAAGCCTTGCCTGCTGCCTAGTGATATGTCTGAGCCCCCTTTCGGGGCCCTGCTCTGGGGGCTGTTTTCTGATGTTCAAAGGAAAACTGTCAGGGGAATGAGGTCCTAACATGCCCCTCACCTGTGGTTCTCTTAGATTCTCTGAAATGACCAGATGGGGAGAAAACTCTCCAAATTTCCTCCCAGCACTAGTGGCCTCCACTTCCAGGAGTCCTGGGCTGAAACCTGGGAAAAGTTGGGGAGCTGGTCCTCTTTTCGACTTGAAGGAATTCACCTGCTAGGAAGACCAGAAGAGGCCAGGAGTCCCAGGGCTTCACTGTAGGTACACACACACACACACACACACACACACACACACACACACACAGGCCCTGCCCTATCTGTACCCTCAAAGGAGAAACCGTTTCTTGTGAGGGAGAAGACTCTAGGGGTGGAGCAGACACAGGAGAGGGAAAGCAAATTATACCATAGAGGGAAAACAGGACAGAGACAGGAAAAACTCACATATGGGAAAGGACACTAGTGGTAGGGAAAGAAAATTTATTTTCAAGCTTTTAAGAGAATAATATAAACAACAGAGAGTTTTAAAAAACCCTAAAAACTAGTTTAAAAAAGTACTTGACAGTGTCCCTTTCATACCCACGGATGACGCGGCCATTGTGCAATGACAAAAAGAAACTCTGCAGGTGACCACCCCCGTGGCCTTCCCTGGCAGGGTCCCAGAACCAGCAGGTGGGCTCAAGGGACAGCGCTCCCTGCCAGAGTCCCTGGGCCCGCCTTGCTGTATGGGAGGGACCAAGGAGCAGGTAGCACTGAGGGATTAGCCAAACTGCCCTCGGGGGAGGGTCCCGAGCAGCAAGGAATACTTAGATTGGTCTCCACTCCACTCCTTGGGGTACATCCGGCCAAATTCCTCCCATTCGCTGCAGCAGCTCTCCTGGGAGACCCTGGGCAGGAGGTGCCCTGCCATGGGGGGCCCTGGGTCTCAGCAGGTGCCAAACCAGGAGGGGCCGTGGCACTGAGCATGTCGTGGCCATGGGTGGTATTGGGTGGTTGGGAAAATCACTCCTGGATTGACAGCTTTGAAGGCTGAAGCCATGGCAGCAGGACTGTGCTCAAGATACCCATGGGAAATCTGTACTATTGTTGTGTGTGTGTGTGTGTGTGTGTGTGTGTGTGTGTGTGTGTGTGTGTGTTTCCTGTAAACATCTTTGAGCCAAATCACCATAAAATAAAGTAACAAGGGCACAGAAAGACACCCTACTCCAAACCTACGCCCTCTTTGAGCCATCGGAAATTGGGAGTTCCCAGTTTGGAAGGTTTGGAAGGGGAAGAAACCCCCCTCCCTCTGGCCGCTCAGGTCAGTATCTCCCTCCCTGCAGCACTGCCCCCGAGGCCTGAGTCAGGAATCCTGCCCACCCAGGTGAGCCCAGGGGCCACAAATGCTAGGAATCTCATCTCTGCCAGCTCCCACCCATCCCTCTCCCTCCCCCCAACTGTCCCTGGAACACAGCCCAGGGAGAAACCAAAGCAAACTGAAAGGTAAAACAAGGCCGGCTACAAGTGCTTTTCCTTCCCACACGTGCACACGTGGGCACCACCGCCACCAGACACGCAGCTTCGCCCTCCCCAGCCGCCGCTTCTCCCAGGTGTTTTGCACAGGGGGGCACATCTGGGTGCCTCTGTTGTTGTGTTTTGTTAGGCCCAGTATGTATTGCACTTCGTTGCTGAGTTTGTATTGGTTTTCCTCGTGCTTGTTGGAGAATGGTATTGACCGGTTGGAAATCAGGAAACCGCTCATAGCGCCAGCCTCCCTCCAGCTCTAGTCCTGCCCCAAGGCCCCTCAAGGCACCCCCCCCCCACTGCCTGCCCTCTGGCCCCTGGGGTGCCTCCATGCCTCCCCACACCTGCTCCCCAAATGGCGTCCTGTCAGGGGCGGCCCTCCCCGGCCCCTGCTCTCCTCGCTCTTGTGCGTGCGTGTGTGGTCACAGCTCCCTCCCAGGTCTCTCCTCTCACACCGTCGTGACCCTCATGACCAGCTCTCGGCTGCCGCCCTGGGGGGTCCGCTGTTCATGAGGTCTTAAGTGACTCAAGATGTGCAGGATGGTGTAAGCACAGTGGTGATCGGACAGAGGGCCTGAGGGGTGGCCGGCCGCCCGGGCAGGGCCTTCCTCAGGGGCAGGGGTGCCCGCAGCCTCCTCTCCGGAGGGGGGCGCGTTGGCCTGGGTGGACGAGGACATCCGGGCGTTGGTCCTGCCTCCTGCCTTTTGATCCTCCAGGTCTTTCGTCTTGTCATAGTTCAGCACTTTCCATTGCTGATTGACAGCCTGCCACCGTTTGAAGATGCGGTACACGGAGGGCCCCTCGTGGATGATGAGGCCTGGGCAGCAGGGAGAAGGAAAAACAAAGGCGAGTAAGAGACAGCAGCTCACCGCCGGGAGAAACAAGCCTCCCTCTGTTTGTAAGTGAGTATAGGCACTGGGTAAGCCAGATTTATATTGGTTTGATTTGTTCTTTTCAAACCTACCTTTCAGCTCTGGGCCACATGGCAACATCCTTACATTTCTAGGCTCAGCAAGTCTTTGGAAGTATGTGGAAGGCCGCCACGCCGAGGGCGTGAAATAGTCGGGCACCTACATGCAGTGCTTTTTCCTCTGCCTCTGCTCTATCCCTCCTACTCCTTGGCCTGACAAAATCCAAATTCATTGTCCATTAAGGCGTAATACAAATATCTTTTTCTCCCTCTGCCCTGTGTCTGTGGCACCCGGCACTTAGCAGATGTTGACTGAATCCTGTGCCTTTACCATAAAAGAAACCCTATGGTCATTCCATACCTGCTGAATGTCCGAAATTCCACTGATTACCTCTTGGTTATTTAACAGAAAGCCCAGTGCTACTAATATACACACATTGCTGGCAGAGCGAACTCTGGCGTGGTTCTGTTGGCCAGGGGCAGTGTAGAGTCAGAAATGAGCTGTGTCAGACAACCAGGAAACTAAATATTGTGTGCCTACTCTGTGCTAAGCACTAGGGATAGCGCAGTGAACAGGACAGGCAGAGGCCTGCCCTCAGAGAGCTGGCATTCTAGTGGAGAGACACTCAACAGACACGGAAACAAACCAATAAGACTATTTCAGGCACGGACACATGCTACGAGGAAGATAAAACAGGGGGAAGTAGCCACTGCCTGCAGACACTGAGAGTCCTCTTCGATGGAGACGGTAGTAAGGGCTTGTGAGGCAGGTGATATCTGAGTTGAGACTTAATTTCTTTTTTTTTTCGTTTTCTTTCTTTTTCTTTTTTTGTTTTCTGGCCGGGCCACGCAGCTTGTGGGATCTTAGTTCCGCGACCAGGGATTGAACCCGGGCCACAGCCATGAAAGCGCTGAGTCCTAACCACCGGACCACTAGGGAATTCCCTTGAGTTGAAACTTAAATGATGAGAAGGAGGGATCCATGCAAAGTCTGGAGAGAGAGCACGTTAGTGGTAAGAGCTGTAGGCACAAAGGCCAGGAAGTGGGAATGGAAGGCACCCGGCTCAGAAAGGAGGTCACTGTGGCCAGGGCGCAGGGAATGAGTGGGCAGTGCAGGGAGATGGGGGTCAGAGGCCAGTCTATGGTAAGGCCTTATAGGCCATGGCAAGGGATTTATATTCTATCTTGAGTATGAGGGGAAGCCATTGAAGGGCTGTAATAGGAGGACGATGTGGTCTGTTATACCCTTCAGAAAGGCCATCCTGGTTCCTGTGAAACAATAGACTGAAGAGGGACCAAGAGCAGATGCCGAAGACCGAGGAAGTGACGTAGTGATGCAACTCGGCAATGACGGACGCTTAGACTAAGGTGTAGCGGCGGAGGAAGTGAGAGGCCACTGGAGTCAGGATGTGTGTTGGGGGGCAGAGCTGACAGACTTGCTGGCAGGTGAGGTGAGTCAAGAGAAAACTCTGAAGCTTCTGGCCTCAGCAGCTAGATGAGTATTGGTGTCATTGACTGAGGTATGGTAGGCATGAGGGTCAGGGGTGTGGATCTGTGTGGTGGTGGCAGCCACTGTATTAGTTTCCAGTTGTCGCTGTAACAGATCACCACATATTCAGTGGCTTGAAACCACACAGACGTATTCTCCTGCAGTTCTGAAGATCAGAAGTCTGAAAATCAGTGTCACTGGGCTAACGTGAAAGTGTCAGCAGGGCTGTGTTTTCTCTGGTGGCTTTGAGGGGAGAATCTATTTCTTTGCCTTTTTTCAGCTTTTAGAAGTTGCCTGTGTTCCTTGCCACTTCCTGGCATCACCGCCCTTTTCTTCTGATGTCACATCTCCTACTCCTCTCCTGTCATTGAGTCTCCCTCTGCCTTTCTCTTATGAGAACACTTTGATTACATTGGGTCCACCTGAATAATCCATGAAACTACCTGTTACAAGATTCTTAGATTAGTCACATCTGCAAAGTCCCCTTTGCCATATAAGGTAACGTTAGCAGGGACTAGGACCTGGGTTTCTTGGGGGACCATTATTCAGCCTACTACATTCATTAATAGTTACAGTTTGGTTATGGTAAATTTAAGACACCTGATAGGAATCTCAATAGAAGGGCTAGGTAGGCAGTTGGACGTATGAGTCTGAAGCTTAGGGAGAGGTCTTGCCTGAAGCTTCTGGTAATGTGGAGGTTTGGTGGAGGCAGAGCCGGGAAGGGAGTTTCTGAAGGAGCAATAAATAGTGTAGGAGCAAGACCAGCAAGTGTGGAGACCCAGAAGCCTAGAGAAGGGCATGTTTCATGAAAGAGAGTGTGATAGCTCCTTGAAATGCTGTTGAGAGGTCAGCTCAAGTGCAATGAGGATGAAATCAGCTTGGTGGGCACAGAGGAGGTAGGAGGAAAGATGCAATAGTGGGAAAAGCAGGTAGTTCTCATCCAAGTGCACCTTTTTCTTCCATGAAGTCATCAGCTAAGGTGGGAAGGGATAAGGCAGGAAAGTGTTGAAGATTTGTGGGGAGAAGAGAAGGTGGAAAAGAATTATCTTGCAGAGTGAGAGAATGAATTCCCAAGGGAGAGTGGTAGAATTATCTGACAGTGTTGAGCACCTATTTGAGATTTGTGGCCACAATTTAAAGTGGGTCTAGTCATTGGTTGGGTGGTTTTAATTAGCATAGACTGTCTTTCCAGGTAAGTATGGCAGGAGAGAGAGTGGGACATGAGAATTATGGATGTTTGCAAAGGGAGCTGTTATCACGTTGGCCCATGGAGTCTAGACCGGGAAGGAGGGAAGTAAGAACACAAAGGGATAAGGAATAATGAAAATGGAGAAGTGGAAAGTGATAGGGTCAATGCCAAGAGGTTTCTATGGATTTGGAGAATTGCTAGAGTCAGTGAACTACAAGGATAGGGGGTGATGATCAGAGAGTGGGGTGTTTAAATCCAGATTTTGAAGGGATGGGGTTCTTGGCGATGATGAGCACTAGGGAGTGACCACTTGAACGGGGCTGAGGTGGGCTGGAGGGAACGTTCTGGAATAATGAGGAAGGCAGGGAGTGGGCTAGATTATCTGCAGCAGCCATCCTCATCCTCTGATAGAAATCCTCAGTTCTATCAGACCAAATGCCCCCTTTTTATAACAAATTATAACAAATATATTTTAATATCCCCTTTTCTGTTCTGAAATGAAACTTACAGAATAATCCAAGCGTACTATGCTTTCTTTTTTTAATTAATATAATGCCCTAACAGATTCTGTAAAGAAGAACGAAGGGGAAGTCATTTTATAACACGATAATATAAATTTCAATATAAATGCTGGGGCACAGGCACTTTAGAAAACAAACCAAAAACCTCATACATTTGCAAAATGCCCCCTAGGGGATGGGAACCTCTTCCAAGGACCACTGATCTACAGAGATGCTGAGACAGGTATGGTGGGAGGGAGTGTGTGAGCCAGGTGCACAGGGGATGTGAGGAGTGAGTAGGCAGTCATCAGCCAGCAGCATCAAGGTCAAAGGGCTGGTGAAGTATGATGACATTCACTTCAAAGGAGCTGGGGCTTCTGAAAGATAAAGGAAGAGAGGCAGTTTGCAGATGGTAATGGGGAGCAAGGAGGACTCAGCCCACCTCCAGGCCCCCAGGATACAGTGTCCTGGAGACAGGGCAGCCACCACTTAAGACAGCCATGCAAGAAACAATGTCCTCAGGAGACAGCTTTATTTCAATTAAAGGATGAGGAAAGGAACGCTCGGAGAAGAGGTTGCCAGTGGTGGACGATGAGGTCCAGAGGGCATGTGGAAGGGCTGGGAAGAAAGGGCGAGTAAAAGGATGAGAAACATAGGAAAGGGGTGATTGTCCATATGGTGAAGATGGTTTGGGAGGCTGGACTCACGGTGAGGGAGATGACTGGGGATGAGGTACAGTGGGATTCTCTTGCATCACTGTAAATCCAGGGGCGGCTGGTCTGTCCCCTGCGAGGAAGAGCTGATTCATAGGAGCAAACAGCAATGAGTCACTCCAGCCAACTCCACGTCAAGCAAAGAGACTGGATGGGAACATCTCAAAGCCTCTGCAACCTCCAACACGCCGTGATTCTAGGAGACAAGACAGCCACCCACTGCTACTCTTTCCTCCGGGACTCCGACAGCTTCTAAAATTGTACTTTGTACAACACGTCTTCGAGGGTTCACTGAAGGAGAGACAGCCTCCCTGTAGCCCAGTTGTTCCTAATCTTTTGGATCATGTGTCCCTTTGAGGATCTGATGAAAGCTAAGGACCACATTCCTGGAAAAAAACCCAGACATGTGAACTGTCGTTATGATTTTAGTGGGTTCATAAATCTCCTTTGGACAACCTGTGGACCCCTTGATCTCCTGCCTGGCTCTGGACAAGGAGACTTCCTCTCTGCCCACTTTCTCACCCTCTCCCAATGTGCCAACTCTCATCGCTTCCTTCAACCTTTTGAATACATGCCTATGCACCCTTGGCACTGCAGTGCTCACTTGTTCATTTACTTCACAAGCCTTGTTTGAACACTGTTATGCCCTTTCCCCTAGATTGTAAGCCCGTCGAGGACAGGGATCAGATATGGTTGAGGCTTGGGCAGTTAATACAGTATTGGGAGTTTAATGAAGCCTTGGTGGTGATGGAGGACATAGGGGTCTTTGCGGGGGTTGGGGGGAATCAGGATTTTTTGAAGCCCCAAACTCACTGTTTCCAATAAGAGTCACTACACTTGACTCTTACTTAGCTTCTTAATCAGACAATTTTACCCTGATTGAAGAGCGTGGCTTAAATTTCTGGTCTGAATGCTACCTCCTAATTATCTGTCTAGTGTTCAGGAAATAATTAGACCATTTTAATGGATAGATGGCTAAAAGGAAGGAAGGTGCACCTGTTTTTGTAGATAATGCTTGTCTGGCAAAAGTTGGAAAAGCACAAACTACCTCATTCGCATCCACTCCCTAGCCCTCTCTCTGCTTCCTGCTCTACAGATTACTTATCCATTCCTCGAGCCACAGAATCTTTTTTAATGAGGGAAGACGGGTGGCACTCATTTGATAGGGACAGGTCAAGTGGGCAAAGTTGAAGAGATGGGAGAGAAAGAAGATGAATGGGAAAATGGATAGAGAGAAAGAGAGACTAAAGTTAGAACAGGAGGAAAGAAGGTTATTGGTGAATGGAGGCGGGGAAGTAGTTGAAAAACAAAATAGAAAATTAGAATGCATGGCAATCTCAGAAATGCAACACATTTTGATTGAGTCCCTTTCTGGGGTTTTCTATTTGATTTATCTAGTACCCACCTAACAAGGTGCCCAACCCTGGGCTGTATTCACTGATACAGTTCTAGAAGAACATTTTTTTCTCTGGAAACCAGCTGATTCTACACATGTTCCAAATATTCCTCTTTCTCACGTCTCCATCTTTCAGGGGCCCTCTTCCTGTAGGCTGCATAGGATGTTGGAAGCCTTCATTTGTCATCGTCTCTCTCCCCGAGCCTCCAGCTGAAATGGCCCTTTGCTCGGCCCATGAGGATGGGAGGGAAGGTGGCCATTGTGACAGGCTGTCCTGCCTGCACAGCCCCCCTGCCCCTAACTCACCACAGTGCTGTCAGGGAGTTCTCCCTGACGTGGTATCCCAATCCTCCGCTGCTGAATTTTGGCCTTTGGTTCTTGCTGTGTGCATAGCGATGAGATACAATTTAATTCTGTTTAGTTAGCATTTCCTGAACCTACTGTGTGTTTCTATGAGCACATGTGATGGAACAAAAACAGATTCCCATAATGTATGGAGTTAATAGGCCAAGGCTGACTGAGAAGTATGCAGAGAAGAGCTCTGGTCCCCTCAGTGACACCAAATCCTGCTTCCCACCCTCACCTCTTCTCCTACTAGTATCCTAGTTTAAGTGGCATAAAGGTTGCAGACAACTAACTCTACAACAGCGCTTCTCATACTGGAGAGTTTATGAAAACACAGATTCCTGGGCGCCACCCCCAGACAATCTGACTCGGTAGGTCTGGGATGAGGACTAAGAATTTGCATTTCTAAGAAGCTCTCAGGTGATGCTGATGTATGGACCACACTTGAGCAGCACTGCTGAGAACATGGTCCTTATCCGGACCTACGGCCTCACGGAAGGCTCCGAATTTTGATCAAAGAGCTATAGGTAATTTAAAAAAATACTCTATTTCCAGATGTGACAGACAAGAAAAGCTCAGGCAGCTGAAGAAATGGATACTTCCTCTCCTAGACCCAAAGACTTTTGGGTCCCACAGTTGAGGGTCAACTCACTGATGAACATGTATTGAACATTCAGAGTACCTACCACTTACTAGCCTTGTGGCTTGAGGTAAGTTAATTCCTCTTTCTGAGCCTCAGTTTCCCCATCAGAAAGTGGGGGCTGCTATCCCCTTGCTTATAGGGTAGTTATGAGATTAAATGAGGTAATGAATCCTGTATGCTGATGCTTGCACTGTGCTGGGCACACATTTACACTCAATGCCACACGAGATTGATTGTTTGGGGGAAATTACAGGACAGAAAAAGCCCACTCATATCTCCTCCTCCTTTATTGCCAACCCCATTCCCAGCGACAAGCACCTGTTCTTCTGTCTCCTAATTGTCCTTCCCAATCCTCACTCATTGTTTATAGATGAATAACATGCTAGACCTGAAAGGAGCTCTGGAAACCAGCTGATTCTACACATGTCCCAAATATCCTTGCATTGGTGTGATTGAGAGGTCCGTTCCTGGAAGTGTGTTTCTGAAGCTCTGCCCTAAGATACTGGAGATTTTTTTTCCTGTGGGTTTTTTATGAGGCTTAGAGTTCTCACTATCCGGACAGATACTAACAGAACTGCATTTCTCAGCCATGCTGGGTGGTGATGGTGAAGGTCATGGTGATGGTGACGGTGATGGTGATGATGGTGTTGGTGATGAGAGTCAATATTTACTGAATGTTTACCATGTCCTACCACTAAAAGGGCTTTGCAAATATGGTCAACTTGTCTCGCAAACCCAATAAAGGAGGTGATATTATCTCCACCTTACAGAACAGGAAACCGAGCTCAGAGAGCCCTCTGCACTCGGGTGGAGCTAGGTGACTGGCACTGAGTGTAAGCATGAGTGAAGCCAGGATTTAAGAAATGGGTACTGAGGGGAAAAGCGTATGTGTGCGTGTGTGTGGTGTGTGCTCGTGCGCGCGCACGCACCTCATCCGTGCCCTCTTGTATTTTCTATTAGATGGAGATAAAAGATTCAAAAGCCTAAGGAACTGTGAAGCCACAAGATGCTAGGGTCCTCGGTCCCTGAATCACTGTGTGGAGGAGAACCCCCCCACTGACAGGAACTTCTGCTGGGTTAAAACACTGAAGTTGGGGGTTTCATTTTTTTCTATCTACTGGAGTTACCCTAACTGAGATACCTTCAGTGCTAGATTAGGGGCCACAGAGAAAAGCAGCTGTGGCTCAATGGCACATTTCACGTGGTCCCCAAAATATATTAGCTGGCTTGAGCGTCCACTTTATTTACCAGATTGCCGCTATTTCTAGCCACAAACCCACCATCAAAGGACAGACTTGCCACTTCTGAATCTATCCCAAAATGCGCTGCAGGCACTCAAGGCAGTTCCTAAGAGCTGTTCCTAGAATATTTGAGCCTTGTCAGCATAACTGGAATAACTGAACTGCCTCCCAAGGGGTCTCCTTGGAGGGGGACAGTGAGTGCTTGGCGTGTCTACTTCTAAATCGGTCACCTTCACCCTCCGAGCATCCAGCAGCTCAGGTGTGGAGAAGGGTGACCACGCGCAGGAAGCGGGGGTGGGGGGATGGAGGGGAGGTGCTTAAGGAAGGGGGTGGGGCGATATGTGTTAACAGTTAATCCAGGACGTTGGATAAGCCGCACGCAGGTAACGGAACATGGACTGAGCATCGTCTGGCCCATTTCTGTGGCGGATGCTTATGGGCTGTTTGGCCTGGCCCAGCAGTATTGGCCATCCTCGCGGTCACGATTGTCAACCTCCGACAGTCATGACCTCTCACGATGGAAGTAATTCAAAAATCCTGGGATGTCAGACCTGAAAGGACCTTGTAGGTTATCAGGTTCAACCCTCTCGGTTTATAGGTAAGTCAGCTGAGTTGTAGAGAGAGGCAGTGACTTGCCCCAGGTCACAGAGGTAGCTGGTAGCTTATCTGCTCATCAGATCTAGGTCTTCTGCTGCCTAGTCTCTTCTGCTGCACCAGGCTGCCTCCTCCATATTTTCAGTTTCCTCATCAGGGAATTAAGAGGTTTGACAGGTGAGATCATTTCTACCCAGAAGGAGGGAGGGAGGGAGGGAAGGAATCCTTGCGGCATATATGTGTTTTTTGTTCATGTGAATTAAAATTAAGTTTGAAAAGCAGTGTTTTCACAGCCCTGCTGCCCCCAGCCCCTGCCCACTTGCTGTAAACTGGGATTTGAATCCCTTTATCTCAGAGGGCAGGTATCAGGTACCTCTAAATCCTAGGGAAGTTACTCAGTATACTGCACACAGAGGAAGTTTTAACAAAACCTTTCTATAACTTCATCAATTACCCTAAGCCACAGCTTCAGAATCTTGCTCGCTTTCCTCACCCTGACCCTATTTCACTCACAAGTGAAAAACAAACATGATGAGGATGAGGTCCTCATTTTTGCAGAGTTGACTTCTTGGTGGCCAATCTCTTGGGTCTGTGGAGTGAAAAAAAAATGTTTTTGGTGCCAAAGACCTTAATTAATTTGCTCTTGTTAAATCCTAATAACTTGACCCACTGGAGCAGAGAATGTCCCATTTGTTTCCTGGGTGGCTCTGTCAACTTCTCTGCCGGGGAAGACAGCGTCATTAGAAATGACGGAAGAGTAGGCAGGTGGAACGAGGACACTCGATGTAATCAGATCTTCTCATTGAGGGGACACGGGTGAGGGAGCCTAAACCTTCCAGAAGAGGCACTGCTCCAAATAACAGCTGGTTCTCAATTATGGGAGGACTCCGGGTCAGTCTCTCCAGGCTGTGGCTGGATTCAGGTTTTAACTGTTTTGGCATACCTTTATTGAGTGTCTATCTCGAGGGAAATCTACCCTGACCAAGTACCTCCTACCCTGGTCACTGATACGTATAAGTGCCTGCTCCTTTACACGTGCCATCTTATTCAATCCTCTCAACAAACCTCTGAAGACAGTATTATCAGCCCATTTCACAGATGGGAAGACAAAAGCAGAGAGAGGTTATGCAAATCACTTAAGGTCAAAAGGTTAGTAAGAAACTGAGCAATGTGCAGTCCCAGACCATTACGTAGCACCACGCCTGCCACCTCGGAGACCCAGCTCTCTGGGTTTTGTGGCTCAGTCTCTCCTGCTGTTTTCTCATCTTCTGTCTCCTTCCATCCCGTAAGTGTTTAATGTTGCCCAGGTCTCTGTCCTTAGTCATCTACTCTCTGAACATTCCTCCTAAGTTATCTATTCAAAATCCACAGCTTCAAACACCTCCAATTGTTGCCTTCCAAATCCGTCTTCAACTGCCTACTTTCCTTACCTGTCCCCCTTCCTATCATTTACCAGCCCTAGTCAGAAATGGTTCAATGCCCTCTACATCTTCCTCTATGTCACAGGAGGGGATCACCTGTGCACTAGAAGAAAGCCTTTCCCTCTTTCTACCCCAGCAAAGAGACACCTTCCTGGCCTTGCATTCTCCTCTTTGCAGATAATGTCCTCCACGTGTCTTGCATCTCTTCTACTGCAAACTCTTGACTTAGCAACTGCCTCTTGCCTCTCTGCCTAGACTTTAGGTTTAGGATGGTCCTTTTTTTTTTTTTTTTTTGCTGCCTCTGCTGAAGACATTTACTTTGGTTCCCATTTGTTTCATCCATTGCCCACCCCATTCTCATGCTCAGCAATGGCGCCTAATCCCCACTCGAGCCAGAGCCCCAGGGCTCCCACTTGCCTGAAGGAGTTCAGACAGTCCTATCAAGTCCACATCCTATGTGCTGCTCAAGGTCATCCCATACACTTCTTCCCCATTGCCACTGTTTTGCATCTCTTTCCTTCTTGCTCAGACTATTACAAGCATGTTTCCAGCTGGCCTCTCCCAATGTCTAGTCTGTCCAGCTCTGATCCATCCTCCCCACAGCTACCAGAGCTGTCTCTTTAAAACACACATCTGGTCATAATTCTTCTCCGTATAAAATCTTATCAATCCTCCCCATCACCAACAGGGTAGTCTGAGCTGCTTAGCACGTGATTCGTGATCTGTGAGATCTGGTTCTTGCCAACCTCCCCGTCCCCATGACCCACCTCTCCACCCTGGCTCTTTGCACCGAGCCGTATAAATCTGCCCAAAGTTTCCTAAGCACACCTTGTTCTCGCATGTTTCTGTGTCTCTACACATGTTCTGCCTGGAAAGTTCTTCTCCACTTTTCTGGATAAATTTTTTTTTTTTTTTGCGGTACACGGGCCTCTCACTGTTGTGGCCTCTCCCGTTGCAGAGCACAGGCTCCGGACGCGCAGTCTCAGCGGCCATGGCTCACGGGCCCAGCCGCTCTGCAGCATGTGGGATCCTCCCAGACCGGGGCACGAACCCGTGTCCCCTGCATCGGCAGGCAGACTCTCAACCACTGCGCCACCAGGGAAGCCCCTGGATAAATTTTGACATATCTTTTAAAATTAGCTCAAGGATAGGGTTCCTTCCTTTAGAAACCCTTCTTGGACACCTCTAAGAGAGAGTTAATCGCTCTCTGCTCGGTTGTACCTTCCTCTATATCTTGTAAAACTCCTGCTGTGTTGTGATTTATTTGTAGACTGTGAGCTCCTTGAGGGCAGGGACTGTGTCTCATTCATCTCTGTGTTAATATTCCCTAGTTTCAGGAACAAAACAAGACATCCAACAAATGATACTGAATGAATGGATCTGACCATCCCAAGCCCACTCTGATTCAGTCATTTCCTGTGCTCACTCATCTCTGTGTCCCAGCTCTTATTATTGCCATCAGTAATCACCTTGTCTGCATCCCCAGTGAAGTGTAAGATCCTTGAGAGCAGGTGCCCTTTCAATAAATATTTCTGAGTGAAGGAGAGGATTCCCCAATTTCATGCTAACCAGTAAATTTAGCCACCCACACCCCAAGTACCTTTCACCAGAATGGGGAGACAAACTACCCAAATTTCATCTCAACTTCTCAAGCCTCCCTCTCAGCTGGTGTCAGAACAGCACTGATTAAAAGGGAGGTACAACAACGGCTAACCTCCAAAACCCTGAGTACGGGACAGGAGCAGCTGGGGCTCACTGAATTTCTTATTGTTACCAGCCATTACTCTATGGGTCAAGGTATTACTAGACCAATTTCCCCTCAACCTGCCTCCTCATCCAATCCCTGCATCTGCAATTTCACAGCACAATCAGAGATGAAATAGGCGGTAAAAAGTGCCCAGGAATTGGAGCCAGAAGTTTGTGGTCCGGTCCTCAGCTCTGCCATCTCTTAGTTATGTTACCTGGAGCCCAACTGCTTTAAACCTATTCTCACCTGTTAAATATGGATAATACTTACCTTGCTTATCTTTTAGAGTTGTTGGCCCCTTTCTCAGTTCCTCTCTGTTGCAGGGGTTTGGTGGTTTGTTCTGTCTACAGCAACTTACATCTGGCTTTCACAGTGGCACAGATTGGTCTAGGGAGTTAGGACTGTAAGCCAACTGTAGAGGCAGCCCATATCCCAGAATATACAACCCTCTGATACGACCAAGTCCAGAGACATTGTCCACAACCCTGGACCCATGCTGCATCAAACAGAGAATCCGGGCCTTCCTGGAAACCATTTCAGGCAACATCCTTTGGTGAGAACCAAAGGCCATTGTCTGATAGTCACTGCCTTCACTGATTGACCTGGAGGCCAGCCAGGTGGACACAGCCATGGATGGGGCTGACGTAGCTTCACAAACAGCAAGCTGACCATGTCCCAGACTCTGCGTCCTCTTAGCTTCATGGCAGAGAATATCTGCTGAGCTGGTGTTGGTGCTCAGTGGAGTTTCTCCTCATGTGCCTCTCCCACTCTCACCAACTTTCCCTTAGCACACCACTCTGATAGAAAAGCGAAATACATTTTTAAGGATTAATTAAACGTCTATATTATGTTAACTCAGATTTATACTATCTGAGGCCATTTAACAGTCTAGGGGATAGACCAAGGTGTCTGAAGAGTAGAGAAAGTTCAAAGAATTATTTTAACAAATGGTCTTATTCCTTTCTTACTCCACCTCTTGAGTTCACATGGGGCTAGACTCATTTTCCTTTCTCCCGAGGATAAAATTTCTATCCAGGTACTAAATTGCTCCATCTATCCAGGCAGCTTGGGTCTATGGACATGGCTTCTTTCTGTCAACATTTTTATTTGCCCAACATCTCTTGAAAACGCCCACCTCCCTCATTTCCACTTCCACCCTCTCTCTGGTGAGGATCCCGCCCTTCCTCCGCCCACCTTTTCATATCATCTTCTTCCACTCTCCCAGGACTTCTGGAAGGAAAGTTTCTTCTTTTCCAATGGAAGTGAGCTCAGTGATTGAGTTTTAAAGCTGGTGACTGCCTCAGAAGCCTGTAGGTGCCCCCGCTGTGGCTCTCTGTGGTTTCCATCTTTGTGCAGTAAAAGGACCACATCGTGCCTCCTCCTGGCTGGCCCAGCCTGGTCTCTGTCCCTGTTCTAGCTTCTCTGCCTCCCATTGGTTCAGTGAATCAGGCCAGAAGTGCAGATTCGTGAATGGAGGCAGGAGGTGTAGGAGAGAAATTACGGCACACTCTCCTTCTAGAGGAACAGACTGGACCCTGGGTTGGCATTCTGGTTTGTTGCCCCTGAAGATCTGATGAAGGTGGCACGTCAGCTGGGTTATAACATTGCCTAAGTTGGAGGTGACCCCTGACGGGTGGGCGCTTTACCGTGAAGACTGCTGGGAGGCTGTAGCATTGGGCTTTCTGAGTCCAGCGACTCTGGTGAATAAGTGTGACTTTTGCGGGGACCCTGGAAACTAGGCCAAGATGGACCCACTGTTGTGGATCTCATCTCCTCGTTTCTGAACTATCATTTGGGGGCTGAGAGACTAGCCCTAGACTAGGATCGGGAGTGTGGCGAGGACTCGCCTGCAGAGGTAAGCTGGACCTGCCTTATGGAGGCTGTGGGTCCTGTCCTGCATTCCTCTAAGTGAATCTGGTGCCAAACATGCTCTCTTGTAGTTCCGTGAGTCTGAATGTCTAGTTAAGCCTAAAAGTAAAGAGGCTCCACCTGACTTTCCCTTCCAGAGAGCCCTTAAAAGCTGATATTTTTACACCCACTTTTTTTTTTTTTTTGTGGTACGTGGGCCTTACACCCACTTTTGCAGTGCTGTGTGTTCCCCCACCCCCACTGCAACTGACCAGAACATGGCAGAGGAGAAGTGTCTCGTACTTGAACTTCACCCTTACAACCACCATCATTACTCTTGACCATCATGATCATCGTCAAAATCATCATCATCGCAACCACCACAAGAATGTGTGCCTTCCAGCTCCGGCCCATCACCTCCCACTCTCTTAACTAGATCACATATTACTTCCTTTTTAACTTTGTCTCCCAGCATTTTCTCCTATGGACAGCATCTCTTCAAACAAACAAACAAACAAACAGGGCTTCCCTGGTGGCTCAGTGGTTGAGAGTCTGCCTGCCGATGCAGGGGACACAGGTTCGTGCCCCGGTCCGGGAAGATCCCACATGCCGCGGAGCGGCTGGGCCCGTGAGCCATGGCTGCTGGGCCTGCGCGTCCGGAGCCTGTGCTCCGCAACGGGAGAGGCCACAGCAGTGAGAGGCCCGTGTACTGCAAAAAACGAACAAACAAAAAAACCCTGAACCCTGAACTGAGAGCCCTACCGTGCTGCCTGAATTAACCTAAGACAAATTCTTCAGTCTCAGAGTTTCACCATCTGAAAAATGGGGGGAATAATCATTGCCCCTGGGGACACGCTTCTGAAACAGAATTAGCTCCAGTTAGAATCAATAAAATAATAGAGCAGTCTGAACTTTTTAAAGGTGAGATAGTCTAAATATAAATATATCTGACCACTTTTGGACGGCACCGAAAGCGATCAGGGTCCCCATGCATGCCCCTTCTATCCGCTGGCTGTCTCCAAGCAGTCGCTGGCTGCCTGAGCAGAGTGGATAGTTCATGGTGTGTCTGTACACCTGGGAAAGGATGCTCTCCTGAGAGCTTGGAAGGAAGGACAACAATGTGAACACTCTCAGTACATGGCTCCCTCTGCGTCTCCCATAAACGGAGTGACTGAGTGCCACGTGTATACAAGAAGAGAGAGAAAAGTGGGCCAGGGGCAGGCAGGTAGATAGCGGGGCCAGGAAGAGACAGAGGAGATGGAGCTGAGGACCCCTCCTCAGGGGAGACCCCATGAGCACTGGGCAGGTCTGAGTAGGGGTGCTGGGTGGCTCAGAGCCCCAGGGAGCAGGCCTGCGGTGAAGGCCC
Organism: Leucopleurus acutus; assembly: GCF_964270905.1. Taxonomy (NCBI): domain Eukaryota; kingdom Metazoa; phylum Chordata; class Mammalia; order Artiodactyla; family Delphinidae; genus Leucopleurus; species Leucopleurus acutus. Next base: position 97,797,543 of record NC_139149.1, read on the forward strand.
CTCCTGTAAGTGGGTCCAGGTGCCTTGAAAGTCATAGGTGGCATCTGTAGGTACTCCTTAAGTGACTCTGCAGGATTCCTGGTATCTGATGCAAGGATAATGGAAAGAGCATTAGACCGCCAGCTGGGAGACCTTGCTGCTAATCCCAGCTGAGCAATCTTGAGAAGATTACTTCCCTTCCCTGGGCCCCTGTTCTCTCAACTTCAAAACAAGGGAGTTGCACTGGTCGATCACATGACCAATTCTCTCCTATGTCCTGTTCTCTCCGCTTTCAAATCTATGGAGCCCTGACTGGGAGGTGGTATTTATGTTTCTCTCTCTCACCCATGCTCCCTCCAGGGGAGGAGCTTACTGGTGACTTCACTGGCCCATGGGCTGTGGGCAGAAGGGACAGGGTGCCAGTACTGAGCAGAAGCTTTGAGAAGCGCTGCAAGTTTCCACCCATACTCCTGTGCTCCTGTGCTTGGCTAGAAGAACACACCCCAGTAGTCCCTGCTCCTTTAGCCTGGGCCCCAACATGAGGAGAAGGCCCGAACCCAATACACAGTCAGAAGCTAAGTCCAGCCAAGCCCAGCAGAACCAAACCATCTTGCAGACCCATGAATGGGACATAAACGCTTGTTGGGAGGCAGTGTGATTTTGGAGCTGTTTGTTACTGCAGCCAAAGCTTATCCATACACCACGTGACAGGAAAGCATATCTCACAGATACGCACACCAGGGACTGATCAAAAGCCTGCCTGAAGGAGAACGAAGGGCAGCTGGAAGGGCCCCTACAGGAAGGCTTCCACTGCTTCCACCTCCATGCCGGAGCCACACACCTCCATATGGAGACGCACCTGGTTTTTGGCATCTACAGCCTGTGCCCCAGCAGGAGTAGGAAAGGAGTCTGGTAGGAGAGGGAACTGAATTAGAACGCCTCAAAGTCAAATTCCTCCCCCTCCACAGTCCTCTCTCTTGCACAAGCCTCCAAGCCTGGGCGGTCTGCTGCTTTCACTGCCTATGGGGCCGTGTTTAAAAGGCTCTTGAACTTAGGGGGGAGGTACTTAGGGTGGAGTTTAGCCAGCAGGGAGAGGCAGCAAGACGCTTAGACAAGTTTACAAGTTCCAGCATCACTGGTCTCTGGCTGCTGTAATCAGTATGCAATTCTCCAGGCCTCTCTGATTCCCAGTATTAAAGGACCCCAAAGAAAATGAACACCCTCTCAGCCCAATTCTAGCTAATAGATGTTTTCTTGCCAAACAGAGTAGTGTAGCATATTTGACATCATACACAGACTGATGTGCGGCGAGGACAACTGTGGAGCTCTGGTACTCTCAGCGCTGCAGCCTGGGGGCTAACCTGAGAGGTCCAGGTTGGGGTGTATGACCAGGGCTTGAGCATGCTTCATTCACTCAGAGAAAACTGGGGTCATTCCCCACCTCCTCAGTCACTTGGATGAAGACTTCAGAGTTGACAGCCACAGTCATCTGTTGGGAAAAACAGAGAGCCCTCCACCAACCAAACTAACATAATGGAAGAGGAGGGAACGTACATTTGGGAAAGGTGTAAGGAAACAAGCAGGAACGGCAGTGGTGGGTTTCCAACCTTTTGCTAAAACACTGAAGGTTTTAAAACAAAACCTTACCTGGAACAGACACATATATAAACAGATGAAAGTGCAGAAGCTCAGGGTGAGGCAGGGGTGAAGTTTCAGAGCCTGTCTGTATAGCATTCCATTCCCCAGTCCTAAAAGTGGCTCCTGAAGTTGTGTGTGGAACCCCAGGACTATATACACTTTGCAAACCACTAGGCTAGAGAAAGCTTGGGCATTAATAGGCTTAAAGAAAGCTGGGAAATAAAGGGAGCAGGTATCGTCATGGCTGTTTCTGGGCATTTTGCTGTGAAGAGAACGGAATTAAATGTACAGGCATCCTTTGTCATGACTTGGCAACGGTGGTGCACACAACAGATAAGAGGCCTTCCACAACTTGCTTGAGGCAGGTAGACTGACCAACCTACCTTTCTCAGATATTTTTAGGACAAGGTTCCTTATTCTTATCTTCAACTGGGAAGGGCAGATTTGCTTGGGAAACACTTAGATCTTCCTCCTTTGCTCTGCTTCCTCCTACTCTCTACTCACCCCTCAAATCTAAGCCTCTGGCCCCTCCCGAGCTCACAGGTCTCAAGCCTGGTGCCCTCTCTGCTTTGACCTTCAAGGGGGAGGGACCCTGAGGGATATGTCTAACTCATCAGTATGCAGCTCCCCATTTCCGGTAGAGACCAGCCCCAGACCCACCTATGCACACCACATCCATGAATCCATACATCCCGTAGCAGATCTGGAAGAGGAGGTCCTGGCGCTGCCATTTTGCTGAGGGGCTGAAGGTCGACCAGATGAGCCAAGAGATACTGGCGATGAGGAAGAGGGAACCCAGGATGGCAGCTGCGATCTGAACCTTCTCAATGACTGTCAGAGAGATGGCCTGCCACTGCAGAGAAGAGAACGGCGGGTTAGCGGTTGCTTGGATGCCCTCACCCCACGTCCATCCCATTCCCATCCGTCCTCCTTCTGCTGCCCCAACCTCTCGCCTCTGGATTTAAACCTGGGCTTTCCAACTTGTAATGCGATGGCTATATTTGCAAGTTCCTGAGGCTGACACTGTGCTTTGGACGTGGAGGAAACCTGTATCACACCAGATGATCGGAAGCCTTTACAGGGAGGGGGTTCTGGGCGGGCATGGCTGGGAAGGAAGGCCTTTGTGGTTGATGAGGATACAGACAGAAAAATGGGAAGAAAAAGTGGAAGTGCAGAGTGTGGGTGGTGTTCCAGGTCCCCAGAATATTCTTTTCTGAGCAACACGTTATTTTCTCACTAACAGGTGCTGAGAGGGCACAGGCCTTTTTATTGTTATTATTTTCTCCACTTGTTTTCTACAACACCACTTGGCATGTCATTTAATATACACGCTAGAGATTCCCAATTCAACAGACAAAGACAGGACACAGGATGTGGGGGAGAGGTAAGAAAAACAGTATAATTTACTGACCGTATATGAACACTGCGATTTCAGGGGTTTTTTTAAACAGAAAAAAAGTACTATGCTAATAGCAGTATTGATGGATGGGTTGAAGGCTAGGGTGTGGGTGGGTTTCTACTCCAAAATTCTATGAGTCTATGGCTGGTCCAGGTAGCATAGGCCTAGATGAGCCATGAGTTGGATTTTAGTGTGGAATTTATTCATACTGTTGCTCAGCAAATATGTACTGGGTATTCTCTGTGTGCCAGGCATCCTGCTAGGTGCTGAAGACAAGGCAGTAAGCAAAAACATACAAGACTTCTGCCTTCACAGGGCTTTTCATCTAGGGAACACAGACAACCAAAGAATTATTTACTACAGCAATCCATCTGGAGTAAGAAAGGGAGGTACATGGCATGTGAGAGCCTACGATAGGGGGTTTCACTTCCCAGAGGAAGCAATGAGTTGACTGGGAATTTACTGGGCAAAGCGAGGAGGGAGGCGTGCTCTGCAGAGGGAAGAGCATGTGCAAAGGCCCTGTGACAGCAGAAAGCATGGTGAACATGAAAACCTGGAAGAAGACCGGGGGGTGGGGAGCAGAGAGCAGGGAGTATTGGGTGAGACGACTGGGAAAGTAAGAAGGGAAGACCACGTGGAAGCTTGAAGAACATGCACAGATTTTTGACTTTATCATAAGAGTAAACATGATGCTCTTGAACAGTTTGGTTTTTTTTTGTGGTATGCGGGCCTCTCACTGTTGTGGCCTCTCCCGTTGCGGAGCACAGGCTCCAGACGCGCAGGCTCAGCAGCCATGGCTCACGGGCCCAGCTGCTCCGCAGCATGTGGGATCTTCCCAGACCGGGGCATGGACCCGTGTCCCCTGCATTTGCAGATGGACTCTTAACCACTGCGCCACCAAGGAAGCCCTCTTGAACAGTTTTAAGAAGGGAAGTGACAGGATCTGGTTTGGGAAGGTGGAGGGAAGGACTATCTCCTGACTGTAGCAGTTTGCATAATGCCCTGCAGAAAGCATCCCCAGAAGGCATTTCAGGAGATATTTCAGGAGGCATTTCAGAACTCTCAAGGAAAGGCGGACAACCTTACTTCTGCCAACAGTGAGCCCTCCCTGCACATTAAATGGCCTGGATGGAAGCACTGATTCTGGCTCCAGCCAGGACTGACCAGAGGCCCCTAAGGAACTGTAACTACTGGAAAACATTTTGCTTGCTAGTCTAGATGTAGGACATTAGCCTTTGCACTTAATTATACAGATCGCATCCCATCACAGCTAATTGGGCCTTTACATTTTCCACTCTCCAGCCTAGGGTTACACATAACAAAGGCATTTTCCAGAAGGTGGCCTGATCCGACAGGCTCCTCTCTTAGACGACAAATGCTTCTTCCAGAGCCTGCCTCCTGACTGAGCTTTTTGTTTCCACCACTGTGACATCAATACCCTCCCTTTCTGCTCCAGATTTCACAAACCCCAAATGGAGAGGCACAGGAAGCTCCCCTTAATCCCTAAAGCCCCTTCCTACCAGCCCCTAAGCCACCTGAGGAAACTAAACAGCGCTCCCGACTACAATTTGAAGCAGGAAGAAGAAAGAACAGGACGGGGTGATATGCACAAGGCTCTCCCCCTGTCTGTCCGATGGGAGGCTCCACAGAGCTGCAAGGAGAAAGCAGAGGACAGGAGAGCTCTGCAATCTCCCAGGGAGGCTGGGAAGGGGAGAAGGGCTCCAGAGGCACCAGGCTGTGCCACCGCCAGACCCCCAGAGCTTCGTCCCCAGCGAGATCCCGATCGCAGTGTCCTGAGATTTCTCCGTGCCCTGCTGTGCAGCAAATGGAGAGACAAAGAGGAAAGCGCATGAAGACGGGATGATTCCTTCCTTATAACAGGAAGGGGAAGCGAGCAAGGGCCAGGCGACCCGATCCTAACCCAGCTCTTCTCCAGCTTGTGGACTGTGACCTAGGAGAAGTCAATAAATCATCAAGGGACTTCCCTGGTGGTGCAGTGGTTGGGAATCCGCCTGCCAATGCAGGGGACACGGGTTCGAGCCCTGGTGCAGGAAGCTCCTACATGCCACGGAGCAACTAAGCCCACGCACCACAACTACTGAGCCTGTGCTCTGGAGCCCGCAAGCCACAACTGCTGAGCCCGTGTGCTGCAACGGCTGAAGCCCATGCACCTAGGCCCTGTGTTCTGCACCAAGAGAAGCCACCACAATGAGAAGCCCACGTACCACAATGAGGAAAGGCCCCGGCTCACCACAACTAGGGAAAGCCCGCACAGCAACGAAGACCCAACGCAGCCAAAAGTAAATAAATAAATAAATACATTTACAAAAAAAAATATTTAAAAAAAAATCATCAAGACTTCCAAAAAGTGGAGATAGTTGGTCCCTCCTGCTTCCTAGAGTATTGTGATGGTTAAGTGAAATTAATCAGTGCTCTGAAGGGTACACGCTGCCATCATTTCTGTTCTTCGTTATGTTTCAGCAAAAGTACAGCTATGCATGTCAAGGTGGGCCTACTTATAACTGTACTTAGCAAACTCCGTGCTGGGCACTGCAGGGTAGAGGTTAAGGGCCAGACTCAGAAGCCAGACCCCTTGGATGTAACCCTGCTCCACCAGGGTGACCTTGGACAAACTGCTGACCCCTCTGTGCCTCTACTGTCTCATCTGTAAACTGGGAATAATAATAGTGCATTGGGTTGTTTTCAGTATTAAATGTGATAATGTATGGGAATACCTAGGACATTGACTGGTCCCCAGTTAGCACTAACTAAATGTTCATTAATATGATGGCAGTTCAGGTGTAGCAAAGAGGATGAGAAGCAGTCACAGAGCCTTGAGGCCACAAGGCTGCCCCGAAAGGCCTCCTTTCTCAAGGGGCTCTTTCTAGAAACAGAGGTTGCGGAGGGTCACTGAGATAACGTGCTGTCTTGTCCACGGTTTCTCACAGCATCGTATGGGGCATGAACCAAGAGGTGAGAGATCTGAGACCTGCAAGAAACGTTCCTACTCTGACGGCAGAGGTCGCTCCGGCACCCCATCCATTGCTCTGCTCGCTCGTGGTAGGGCCTGCCTGCTCCATCCTGTACCACAGATGGTCGGGCTCGCCTGGGAGAGCAGAAGTTGCCCCGCCATGGCTAAGCAAGCAGCCGTCTCACACCTGGCTGAGCCCGAGCCCAGGACATGCAATTGGGACAATCTGGGCCACAATCACACAACACTGCTGCCAGTCCGGACTACATCGTTCTTCCGGTACTATCTGGAAAAGTGAAATGGCATTTACTGAGCACACACCATTGAATGCAATGGTCCGCTCCCAATCCAGAAGTAACAGAATCAGAGAGTCTCCAGTGACTAAAAACTCACAGTTAAAGACACGGTAGTAACTTAAGAATAAAGCCATAGATCAAATTTGTCAATACTGCCGTCTGCTTACCGCACTTATGAGATTAGAATGACCTTTTCTTACCTTTTCTTTACCCCCAGGAAAAAGTTATCCCTAAATGGTTCTTCATTTTTTGTGTCTAGGGCTGATTCCTGTTTATGAGCCAAGGGCGGGGCCAAGGGGGCACTTGGGGGTGAGCTTGTGGGTTTGGACTCTGACCCTTTTCCAAGGTTTGAATCTGCTGAGAAGGAAGGGAAGAGTTAACTCACTCCAGGGCGTGGAGTCAGCTGCCTCACGGCACTGCTATTTTAAGACACTTCAAGATTTTGGAATGAATGGCTAAAGATGGAACCAGCGCAGGGAGAAGCACTTCTTATTCTGACCCCTTCGTACACTGTCAGGATGGCCGAGGTGCCTGGGGGCTCTAATGCCTCCTTCCGGAAATAAGCCTCCCCGCTGGCCCGCACGTGCAGACACCGCAACTCCAGGTGTTTCCAGCTGCCCTTCATGCAAAGATCCCATGCCACCATCACCCCCAGAGCGCTCGCCCTCCTGGGGCTGCAGGATTGACTCCCTCCCACCCCCTCGGAGAGGAGGAGAGAGACAACGGGTGCCAAGCTGCTGAGTTCCCGCCCTCGCTAGCGCGCCGGTTCATTGATTATGTGCCAGCTTAACTGGCTGACCGTGCGTTTGTGGAGGTATTTTCAGAAGCAAAGCGCTCTCTCTCTCTGTGCCTCGCGGGGGGAGCTGTGTGATTTGGAGGATTTACGACATGGTGCAGGGCCTGCCAGCTGCTTGGGGGTGATGGATGTATCCGGGCAGGGCGGGAGGGTTCGGGGAGGATGGTGGGGGAGCCCTTAGTTCTGACGGGTCCAGCCCTGTGTGAATCTGTTTCGCAGAGCCCACCCGAGCCCTGCCCTCCCTGCCCTGGCCCTTCACAAACAACTCTTCAGAGTCTCTCCCATTTCTTTCTTCCTTGCCCCCCTTCTCTTTTCCTCTGCTTCCCTCTCCTGTCTCGTCTCCATTTTTCTCTAGTCCCTCATCACAGGAAGGACGGTCTGTGGGCCAGCCACATCCGCATCATTCGATAGCTTGTTAGAAACACGGGATCTCAGGCCCCACCCCACGTGCCTGAATCACAGTCTGTGTTTTGACTAGATTCCAGGTGAAGGACACATTCAAGTTTGGGAAGTACCACTGAGTCTCCTCTCTCTCTGTTTCTTCTTTTCCACCCATAGCTTTACCACTGGCTTTCTCCTCACCCCCCCACCCTACCTTTTTCCCCTCCTGCACTCGTCTGTCCTCTGCTCTTCCTTGTTTTTCCCTCCCTCCTTCCCTTCCTCCCCTCTTTTCTTCCTATTCCTTTTCCTTATCTTTCTGACTTCATCCATTCATTCAGTCGTCCATTAGCTCACTTATTCTCTCTCTCCCATCTGATTCTCCACATTTCTTTACCTCTGTATCTATTTCTCTGTCTTGGCCCCAATCCCTTTCTCCTCTTCTGGCTGAGGCTTAAGAGAAAACACAAAAATTCTTTCACCCCCTCCTGCCCGGTTGCCATCTGCCGTCTCGCCCACCTGGCCCATCTCGTTCTTTTTCTCCAAACCGCCGAGACTCTAAGGTGAAGTCGTCCTCCCGCCGAAAAGCAGGGGGTGTGGGAAACCCCGGGCCGGAGCCCCAGCATCCCAGCGGGCAGCCCCCGGTTGTACCTGCAGAGGGTTCTTTGTGCTGATGGCGATGACGTGGTACTTGTAGTAGCACAGCTCGCAGCTCCAGCAGCCCCGCTCGCTGATCCACTTGATGAGGCAAGGCTGGTGCGTGCACTTGACCGAGCCGTCGCAGCGGCACGGGCTCAGCAGCTCCCCCTGCAGGGAGAGAGGCGGAGGGTGGTGAGGCCCGAGCCCTGCCGTCTGGGGGTGGCGTTGGGGGTCTGGCCTCCTGAGTGCTGGTTTGCCCCCCAGCCCTCCCCGTCTCGGGGCAGGCCAGACCACAGGCTTAGTTGGGAGGCCCCAGACACTAGCGCGGAGGCCTGGCCTCCAGATCCCCAGCTTCCGTGAAGTCAGCTAACGATTCTGAGCCCCCGGCTCCTACTCGGTACTGCCCAAGTCCCAGGATTTCTGCGGAAATGAGTCGGGGGCTTTCTGTGGAAGCCCTCTGCCATCCAAAGGGGGTGTCAGCCTAGACAGGCTTCTCTTTAAAGGCTCAGCCAGGGGTCTCAAACTCAAATGCTCTCAGGGCCAGACTGGCGACACAAGTGACAGAAGCCAGCTGGTGGAGATTAGGACGGATCGGAGGGCCCAGACCCCAGTTGCAGGGACAGCCATTACCGGCTGTACATGTGGGAATCTAGGTGGTACTTTTCAACGTAAAACATCCCCACAGTCAAATGTCAACAGCGAATCCGCGTTTTGAATACAGTATATCGTGAGGAGCATTTTGCCTGAGTCCGGAGCTCCGGTCCTGAGCTTTCGCACTCTTCTGAAGGACGGCCCGTAGAGACCCAGGTCCGCTCTGTGAAGCCTCTTGCCCCTGGTCCCAGAGTGACAAAAACACAGCAGGCAGGCCTGAATCCTGGGGACCTAGGAGGCTGAGCAGGTGCCCTCTCGGAAGGCCTGGGGCCCTCTGGGCATGTCCCTCGGGCCTGGTTGGGAGTGACTGGGAAGCCCAGCCTGGCGCAGGCCTCGAAGCAGGGAGGCAAAGGCGGGGGCTGGATTTGAAGCCCCTTGTGAGTGGACCGCAGAGCTGGGTTCAGTCCCCAGAGCAACCCGCGACCATACGCCACATGACCATGACTGAAGCCTGCGTCTGCTTCCTGCTGGGCCTGATGCTGCAGCCCCAGAGGACCTCCTTGAGCCTCCCTCGCTGACTCCTCTTCTCTCCTCTCTCCTCCCTTTCCCCTCTCTCCCCCTGTGTGTTCTTTTTCTCCCTCCTCACTCAGGGTCTATCATTTCTTCTTGCTGACTCCTGTCCACTCAATGCCTTCATATACTTTCTCAGGGACTTCAGAAGTGGCGCCCACCCAACTCCCCAACCTGTGCTCCCTTCTGACCTATCCCATGGCCTGCCCCTTCCTTACTTCCTATGCCCTCTCTCCCCCAGCTCATCTATTTTGGGAAAATGTCTTCTGCCTCACTCCTATCAAAGGACCCAGGAGCTGCCATGCACAGCAGCTCCTGTGTGCATGTTCCCTACTCCCCACGCTGATGTATTTGAGATACGGCCACTTAAGCCATGTCTCTGTTAGTTTGGGGATCTCACTCTTCAGGAAACCACATCTTGTTCCCAACTATGAATAAACAGGCACAGGAGCTCCTGACCTATAGGTTACAGAGCTTCATTTGTATATTTAATCATGCTCTTGGCTGTAAACTGTAGAACCAGCCATTTCCTCCCAAGATGCTTGGAATCATCTTTCACTTCAATTTCTATCATTCAAAGACTGCCCCTTGGCCTGGATGTGTTCTAGAGTGTCCTTTGGCACCTGGTATACCTGTCAAACAGCTTCTCTGTCTTCATGATGGTTCCAAAGCCACCTCCTACAGGGAGTCATCCCTGATTTCTCTAGGTTGAGTGCAATGCCTTGATCGCTGAGGGCCTTATCAGCACAACCTTATGAGGCTCTCTGCATATGCCTGTCTACCTCCCAGAGGAGCCCTGGAAGGCAGGTATGGGGGGGGGGTCATTCATCTTTGCACCCCATTCCCCCAGCGCCTAGCTTACTCTCAGCAGGTCCTCAACAACCTTTGTGTTTGAGTGAGTGAAAACATAAGTCAGGTGTCTGCTCAGGTTTCCTGCCTGGCCCTGAGGAGCGGGGATGACACTGCCCACTCCATAAGAATGGGAACCATGTCCATCTTGTTGACCTTGGGACCCCAGCACCTCACTCAGTGCCCAGCACTCCCTGTATATATGTACAATGAAGGAACATGGTGGCAGATATGCTCAGGGTGCCTCATCCCCATAAAGTCCTCCCTGGTTCCCCACTCTGATCCTCCAGTGTTGACAGGCCCCCCTCACTGTGGCTGAAAGCCTGGAGCCTTCCTATACCCGCTGTGAGAGCACTTCCCCCATGTGTCTCTGGGTCACTACAGTGTGACCCTTCACAGAAGCAATATGTATCTTATATCCATCTTTGCACCCTTAGCACCTAGTACAGTGCCTGAAACAATTAGACAATCCATCCTACTTTTTTTTTTGTGGCCATGCCCCATGGCATGTGGGGTCCGAATTCCCCGACCAGAGATCGAACCTGCGCCCCCTGCAGTGGAAGCACAGAGTCTTAACCACTGGACCGCCAGGGAAATCCCATACTCCATCCAACTTTAACAGTGCAGTGCACACACAGCTGTTTGATGAATAAGAGGTTTTGCTCCTCTAGGACATGGCCAGCCTCTGGCTCCAGGTGGGCAGCGGTGGCTCCAGGGAGAGAAGTAGAACAGGCAGGAGATGCCCACATTGCTGGGCACTCACCACAGCCATTGAGGCCCTTGGTATTGAGAAGCTGCTGTGTGGTTCTGAGAAAAAAATAGGAGGGGGAGGTTGGGGAGAGGTGCTGAGGGAGAGGCAAAAGCCCTCATTATTCACGGAAGTATCTCTTAGGCTCGTTAATTCTAAAGGATGAGCTGGGTTTGATTAATCGGGTTGTTAAGCAGCCATGTCAAGTTGCCAATCAAGTAAGAGACATTGCTTCCGGTCCCTGGCAACAGTGCCAAACAACAGCAAAGGCTGTTCTCCTTGCTTTCCAAACGGCAGCCACGAGACAAGGGAGGAAGAGCCGCTGGCCAGGCATAACTGATAACAAGACCCGGGCTCTCCATCGTGGCTCTGGATGTGGGACCATCACTGGAGCCCCCGAGTTACCTAGAGAAGGAGGCAGCATGACCTGGCCTGGTCCCAGTGCCTGGCCACAGGCCGAGAGGCCAAAGGTATGCAGTTTCCCCTGGAGCTCCCGGTCCCCCACGCTCTCCCTTGGCACCAGTCAACCCAAGAGGCAGGATAGGGACTTGCTTTCTTGGTGCCACGAATATTAGAAAGCAAGGACACCAAAGCTGTTAGAAAAGTTTAACTTCGATGAAGGAAGCAATCCAGGATTTTAGAGAGAAGAACCTGCAGAGAAGCTGTTTTAACCTTGGCATTCACGTAAGCTTTTTACCTGATGATTTAGCATATTTTTATGTACATTGGGGTGGAGGGCCATAATCTTTTTTGTGTTTAGGACTTCTAAGAGGTCTGAACCTGGACACTGTACCGTCTTTGACTGGTCAACCTGTGCTTCTTCAAGAAAGGAAAAATGGAAATGAGCCAATAGCCAGACAGATTCAGGTTAGACTGAAGGAAGGTGTTCTTTGCAGTAAACTCTATTAAAAGTTAAAATGGTGGAACGTGGAAATTGAGGTGATAAACATCTCTCAGTATAACAGAGACGCCTATTGAAAAGGTTAAATGACCAACTCAAGGTTACTCAGCCAGGGACTTCCCTGGTGGCACAGTGGTTAAGAATCTGCCTGCCGATGCAGGGGACACGGGTTGGAGTCCTGGTCCGGGAAGATGCCACATGCCGCAGAGCAACTAAACCCATGCGCCACAACTACTGAAGCCCGCGCGCCTAGAGCCCGTGCTCCGCAACAAGAGAAGCCAACCGCAGTGAGAAGCCTGCACACCGCAAAGAAGAGTAGCCCCCGCCCGCTGCAACTAGAGAAAGCCTGCACACAGCAGAAAAGAGCCAACACAGCCAAAAATAAGTAAATAAAATAAATTTATTTTTTTTAAAAAGTGGTCACTCAGCCAACCAGTGGCATGGCCCGAATGTAAAGCCGGGTCTTTCTGACATCAGACTCTGAACCCACACCTGTGCCCATGGGTCTCTTCTGTGGTCCAGCTCCAGCCTTTCCTCCAAGTCTCCCATGACTGCCAGCTACAGACCCATCTTCTCTCCCTGCGTCATCACCCACAGTTTGGCCCTTAATCAGTCTTCAGTTGTTTCCTCTGGGATTTGGGGTGCTCCTGCATAACCCACAGGACTGGACACGGCATAGCTGCACAATAAAGGTGCACTTACTGGCTGGACAGGCACCAGGGTAAGGCAGAGGACAGGCCCTCTGGCCCAGCTCCTGAGGGTCCAGCCTTTGGGCTGGAGGATTATTACAGACTTGTCTGCAGTGTTCAGTAAACTCCACAGCACAGAACAGCTCATTAAATGCCAAGGGCACCAGACACTTCCTCAATGAACAGCTTGGAGCTTTGGGGCCCAGAGACGACCCTGGGAATGACTAAGGCAAGAAAGAAGGATCTTCTCTAATCACCGGGCCCCCATGGGACACAGTGTAAGGGACGGGTGAAGAGCATGGTTTGGGGAGACCAAGTCCTTAGGTTTAAATGCCTCTTCAGCTCTTACTGGCTGTGCATACTTGGGCAAGTCTCTTAACCTCTGTGAGGCTCTGTTTCTTCATCTTTCCGTTGCAGGCAACTCTTACCTCCTCAAAGCCTGTCTGTAAGAATGGAGTGAGATCATGCATGCAAAGTGCTGGACACAGAGCCTGGCCCAAGTAAGTCCTCTTGTGAAAATATTCCAATTCTAACTCGCCTTTCCATAAGGACTTTAGTTGCATAGTTTTTTCTACTACAACTCTAACCTATGCTCTGATGATCAAATAGGTAAGACGGGAGCTATGCCTTAAGTAAAGGGTCAACTAAGCCTAGAGGGAGGTTGAGATAAAAGAAATGCCTAAGAGAGTCCACCCTGGTGAGGTGGGTAAGGGGTTGGAACACAGGTCTCCCTTCTGGCCCAGGACTGTCCTCTGTGTTACCAGGGATCGCTGAGAGTGTTTGGGGGCCCTCTTTCCCTGGGGAGGCTGAACAGGAGGCCGCTTGGATGGGTTAAGTGGGGTCATGCTAGAGGCAGGACGAGGTTATCCATAGCCCGTGGCTGTGGCTGAGCTGGTGTGTGGGGAAGAGAACAGGATGGATTTTCCTTGCTGCCAAGTAACACAGCAAGCTGCAGGCGCGAGACTCCAGTCATGTCTCCATTCACAGATTTCTTTCTGCTTATTTCTGCCTTGCTTCAATTTTTCTCCCCTCAGTCTGAAAGGACTTGCTTCTGGAGTCCTTAGGTTACCTAGTTGCCATGGCAGTGACAGGTAAGCCAAAGACTTCGCCTTCCACCCACATGGGCACCAGGCATCCTTGCCACTGAGCAGAAAGAAAAAAATAGTCTAGTGAAGAAAAGACAGCCCCAGTCCTGCTGTAGTTTGCAGCTCTGGGAGGTCAGAACAAAGGAAACAATAGCCTTGGGGTGCAGTTTAGGGACATTTCCCTTTATTGAGACTAACATGGTGGTTAAGAGCTTGGACCCTAATCCCACACAGATTCGGGTATACCCAGGCTCTTATAATCTGTGTGATCCTGGGCAAGTTGCTTAACCTCTCTGGGCCTCATTCAATCATTCGTTTATTCATCAAATATACATCTAGTATGTTCCAAGTTCTTTTCTAGGTGACAGGGATACAGCAGTGAATGCTACTAATCAAAATTCTCTAGTCAAGAGGGACAGACGTTTTAAGACGATAAACAAGTAAACTATAAGTACCTGAGATGTTGTTATGTGCTATGGAGAAAAATAAGCAGGGAAGGGCTTCCCTGGTGGCGCAGTGGTTGAGAATCTGCCTGCCAATGCAGGGGACACGGGTTCAAGCCCTGGTCTGGGAAGATCCCACATGCCGCGGAGCAACTAGGCCCGTGAGCCACAACTACTGAACCTGCGCATTTGGAGCCTGTGCTCCGCAACAAGAAAGGCCGCGATAGTGAGAGGCCCGCGCACCGCGACGAAGAGTGGCCCCTGCTTGCCACAACTAGAGAAAGCCCTCGCACAGAAACAAAGGCCCAACACAGCCAAAAAAAAAAAAAAAAAAAAAAAAAAAGAAGCAGGGAAAAGGAAAATGGAATACCAGGGAAGGGACAAGTTGAAATTCTAAAAATGGGGACATTTGAGTGAAGACCAGAGGATGATAAGGAGCAAGCCATGCAAGTCTCTGGGGCTCTGGGCAGAGAGAACATCAAGTGCAAATGTCCTGAGGCAGAAGCATACCTAGCACCAAAGAGGCTGGTGTGTCTGGGCTAGAGTGAATGGAAGGACAGCGATTAGGACATGAGGTCAGAGATATAACGGGGATCAAGAATGGGGGACAAGTCAGACAAGGCTTGTGGGCCATTTTAATGACTTGGCATTTTTTGTGAAGGAAATGGGAAATCATGAGCTTGTTTTGAGCAGAGGAGAGTGACATGAGCTGACCACGTGTGACAGGATGCTTCTGGCTACTGTATTGAAAATAGACCAGGAGGAAGTACGGTCCAAGTAGGGAGCCAGGAGGCTGTAATCCAGGTGAGCGGTGATGGTGTTTTGGACCAGTAGGGTAGCAATGGAAGTTCTGAGAAACTTCTGGATATATTTTTGAAGATAGCAATGGAAGTTCTGAGGAAGTTTCTGGGTATATTTTTGAAGATACAGATATTAAGATTTGCTGATGGATTGGGTGTGGTGGGTGAGAGGAGAAAAGTCAAGGATGATGAAGGTCTGAGCAGTGAGAAGCCTGGAGTGTTGCCTTCAGTTGGAATGGGAAAGACTGAGGTGGGGGGCAGGTTTTGGAGGGTAGATTGGGAGCTCATTTGGAGATGTGTAAATTTTGAGATGCCTGTTAAATATCCAAGTGAAGACATGAAATTGGGATGGCAATATATATTTGTCTGGGCTTTAGGGGAGAGTTCCAGGCTCAAGATATACATTTGAGAGTCACTGGCATACAAATGGTGTTTCAAGCCATGAGCCCAGGAGTGAGTGCAGGTGGGAAAAGGGAGGGATACGAGGGATGTTTCCTGGAGGATGCCAAGATGTCGGAGCTTAGGAGATGGGAAAGAACCAGAAGAACCTGAGAGGGAAGGTCAGTGGGGTGAGAAGAGAATGTGATGTTCCAAAAGCCAAAGAAGAAGACAAAGCCTTTCAGGAAACAGGGAGCCCTGTCAGAAGCTGCTGTTGGGTCCAGTTGGATAAGAACTGAGAATTAACCGTGGATTTGGCAAGTTTTCTTTCTCTTTCTTCCATTTTCTAGATTAAGCAAAGCCATGGACTGAGAGTGAAGGTGATGGAGGGGGTGTTGGAGGTCTGAGAACTGGCGTAAAACAGTCATCTGGGAGAGTTTTAAGAGTTTTAATACCAGAAATACTATTTCTGGTATTAAGTCTGCTGAAACAAAAGAATTTTATATTTCTGGGTTGGAACTTCAGGTTTCTTACCCTTGTGTAAGGAGAATTCACCTGTTTAAGTACATCATAGAAAGGCGTTGGTACAACACAGGTTAGGACAGATACGCAAAGTAACTGTTACATAAGCTAGTTTGTAAGAAATTCTATAATATGAAAGCTTATATTATAAGGGTGTACCACCCTGCCTGGCATGCAATAAGGTCTCAGTAAATGCCAGACGAATATGGAAAGGGTTATAACAGAGGTTACGGCTGATCTCCTTGTCTCTAAGACCACCTTCTCACCTACGTCAAACACTGATCAATTACTTTCCTTCCTTTCTCTCTCCTTTGAATAAGATTCCCTTCTTATTAATAATCCTAATGTTATAAACATCTCACGGTTCTAACAAAGTGCTTTTATAGACATGATATCATCTACTACCTCAATAACTGAATGAGGCTAATAATTACTTCTGCTTTACTCTATGAGCGCACCCACTCAGAGAGGTTGTTACCTGCTCAAGAGAAAGGCAGGGTGAGGCTCTGAAACCAATTCTGTCCATCGGGCTGCCCACACCCACAGCAACTCTGCCCACTCCCGTGACCCCTGCCTCCCATCCCTTCTCCCACCCCCAGCAGCCTTGTTCATCAGATCCTTACCTTTCCAGCCCTGACAAAGAGAGATGGCCTTGCTGAATCCCTGCTCATGTATGAATGCAATGGCAGAAACGCTTTTCCCCTTTGCCCCTCTCCTTCGAACCCAATTCCAGGCAGTGTTCACCGGGTATTAACTGATGTGGTGGCTACGGTGGGGACAGAGTGGTTCTAACTCCCCCTCTCACTCCCACCCTTGGCCGGGGGGAGACACTTGTTAAGTCAAAATTAAGAGTCAGTGATTTGGGGGAGTTCCCTGGCGGTCCAGTGGTTAGGACTCGGTGCTTTCACTGCCAAGGGCTCAGGTTCAATCCCTGGTTAGGGAACTAAGATCCCGCCAGCAGTGTGGCATAGCCAAATTAAAAAAAAAAAAAAAAAAAAAAGGAGACAGATTTTTATAAGCATAGGAATGCATTAAAGTTTTCTGTGAGATGTGGTCTGTATTAATAAGGAAAGTTTCACTTGCCTTGTAGATGCTCCACTGTGAAGATTCAGAGGACCTAATGCCTTAAAATCAGAGTTTCCCCTCTTTTTTTTTTTTTGCAGTACGCGGACCTCTCACTGCCGTGGCCTCTCCCGTTGCAGAGCACAGGCTCCGGACGCGCAGGCCCAGCGGCCATGGCTCACAGGCCCAGCCCCTCCGCGGCATGTGGGATCCTCCCGGACCGGGACACGAACCCGTGTCCCCTGCATCAGCAGGCGGACTCTCAACCACTGCACCACCAGGGAAGCCCCTAGAATTTCCCCTCTTGAGTGGAGTGGAACCTGTGCATATTGGAGTGGGAGGAATGGGCACAGGAATAGGAAAGTTCACTGAGATTGTGGAGGAGCCTTAGGAGGAACGCCAAGGAGAGTCGAGACTCCTCAGTGCCCATGCTAGGTAGTCTCTATAAGGAAAGATGGTTGACAGGGAAAGCAGAGAACTGTCTGGTACCACTCCCGGGACTCCACATGTTCCGGGAGACCAGCTAACAGGAAGGCTTCTCAATAACACATCCTCCCAACTTTATGGGCACCACCAAACTGGTCCATGATATCGACCAACTATTTGTGTAGCTGTGATCTGGGTTGGGGGAACAAAGCTGGGAGGGAGGAGACAAATGGGGAACACAGATGGGGTCAGTGAACAGAAGGAAAACCTAGAAGCTTTCAGTGTCTTCTTCCTGCAGGACACCAGGCAATGATTTCTTGATTCCACAGACGGGACAGAGGTCAATGTACCCCGGAATCGGGATCAAGAAAGGTGACCTATCGGGCTTCCCTGGTGGCGCAGCGGTTGAGAGTCCGCCTGCCGATGCAGGGGACACGGGTTCGTGCCCCGGTCCGGGAAGATCCCACGTGCCGTGGAGCGGCTGGGCCCGTGAGCCATGGCCGCTGAGCCTGCGCATCCGGAGCCTGTGCTCCGCAACGGGAGACGCCACAACAGTGAGAGGCCCGCGAAACCCCCCGCCAAAAAAAATAAAGAAAATAAAAAAGAAAGATGACCTATCATGAGGACGTGAAGACGTTCTTACCAGCAAAGGTTGTGGTAGATAAACAGGAGGGGGTGTGGCTCCTGCTGTCCAGGAAGGTGATAAAGCAAGTTCCCCCTTCTCTCTGGGAGGCAGGTTGATTGACATGATGACCTTCAAAGATCCCCATGGCCCTAGAATCCACTATTACATACAGACAAGCCGTTCTGAATTCTCTGCGTGTTGTGTTAGGCCGTGTACAGGCAGCAAGTTGTTTTCTGGACAGAGCCATTTCTGGCCACTCATCTATAGCACTTTACACGCTCCGTTTCCAGCCAGGCCAGGCCCAAGCGTCTCACTTCCCCTCTCAATGGCACCAAGGCCACACCCTGGCTTTAGGAGACCCACAGTGTGTCAATACTGGTAGAGTAAATAGAGAATTGTTGCAAGATAATTTGATTTAAAAAAAGACTCTATTACTAAGTAGAAAAAAAAAAAGATTTAAGGCCTTAATGAGCTCTAGTTATCTACACTGAATTCAATTAACTGAATAATTATTTCTAGTTCTCTCATACCAGCAGCTTACTTTCACAAACACACACACACACACACACACACACATTAGCTGCCACCTTCTTCATAGAAAATTTTCCAGCTTTCCTGTTCATCAGTTCAAAAAAAGGGATACAAAAAGAGACATGGAAAACAAACACACAAACCCAAACCAAACCCTCCGAACCACGTTTTTCTATTTTCATGATAATTATTTTATTCCTGCAGTGCTTTTCTCCCTTATGTCTGGTATAAGACAAATGTACCTATTCCCTCTAACTGCCTCTAAATTTACTCAACTGGTACTAGGAAGGAGGACTTAACCTTACAATAATTGAATTTAAATAACATCCAGTTCCGTAAAGTCAAGCATGATCAGCATAATAAACAAACCAAGTGCCCCAAGGGCTGGCAGAAAGAAAGAAGGTCATATGTTCTGTGGCTATTCATAATCATATCCATATTTCTAATGACCTAAATGTACCATATACTGTCCATGTATCTTTCTGTACAACTTACCATGACCATCGCCATTGTTACCAAAGAGCTAAAATTAAAGGCTGATTTGCCCTCAGTCCTTTGCCTGACTTAATAAGAAAACACAACTTTGATAAACCTTGCTGGCCAGAATTGGACTATTTGCGTACAGCAGTGGGCTGGGCCTGTTTCCAAGCTTCCAGGCCACCAGGCTGAAATTTCAGAGATTCCAGGTCACCGTGTTCTCTTTCTTTCCCACAAGTCAGGCCAAGCCAAGGGTACAAGTCAATGGCAAGGTGAGGGCAATTACTCAATCACCTCCTGCTAACTGCCTCCTTATTACAGGGAGAGCGAAGGATAAAACAGCTACCGCAGCTCTCCATCCACCCAGGTGTCTCAGTGTTTCGTAAGACCCCTCCCTCCCCAAATCTTCCTCCCTCACGCGCATGTGTTTCTACCCCCTGATACGGGGTAAAGAAAAGGTCTTAAGCTGTGAGCGTTTACAGCTACCACTCCTCTTTCAGGTAAGGCTGTGAATTTGTGTGTTCATAGCCCAGCTGAGAGCTTTGCGGTGCCCTTGGTACTGCAGGGAAGGAGGGCAGAGTGGCTAATATGATCTGTGTAATAGACAGCCCAGCAAGGGAAGGGAAGTATGAGGGGAGAAAGGAGATTTTTGCCCTATAATTTCCTCTGCCTGTTTTTTAAAGAGGCTGCAGTAAACATTGAAATGCTTTTCAATTCCTTCTCTGTATAAGACTTGTATTTCTACTTCATGACGAACTTTATTCAGATTATATTCCATTTAGACTGAAAACCCTGAAGCCCAGAGAGGGCAGTGGCCTTTTCTAGGGTGGTGCAGTGGGGCAACACTGAAACAGGAAAAAAGGACAGACATCTCCCCCTCTGGGTTCAGAGCTTCAAAGAGTTGGTCCCACATCCCTCGATATTGATGCCTCTCCCCAGGCGATACCCATTCCAGAGTCTGCTGAAAGTTCAGCCCAGTTCTTTTCACACCTCTCAAGGAAGTGTACTATTCCTGAAGCCTTGGCCCCAGTTCCCCGTCAGGAATAAGCCTGCTAAGGAGAATTGGAATTACTACGGCGGCGTGTGAATAGATGCCAGTCTGTTGACTCCAAGCTTCTGCTAAGCTGCTCCAAGTTGTTGTAGCTTCTGTCATCTTGGCAATTTTACTTTTTCTTTGAAAGAATTCTGTATCTCTTACTTCTGGAGCTGGGAAGGGGCGTGGTCTTCAAAGACCTTTCTCTCCATCCTCCAGCCTCTGGTCAGACTGCCTGTCAAGGACCATCCTTGACAGATGGGGTGCTCCAGTTTGAGATAACGCTGGGGAGGGGGACCCCAGAGTCTCCCGTGCTTACCAGTGCTTCCAGTCTGCCCTTTCAGATCCATATTATGAAAACCAATGCAGGACAAGGCCAAAGCTTACAGAACAGCCTAAGCCTCTACACTTAAAGACTGGGGGGATATTTATGGACCAGCAGTGCTTCCCTCCAAAGGATGCTGACTGTAGCCCACCGTCTCCCTTTAGGAGCTGTTCAGCATCCTTGGTCGAGCCCTGGCTCTCCGGCACCTGCCCAGGAGACACACATGCTAGGAAACACTTCCTCAAACCTACCCAGATTCTCAGCCTTCATCATGGTGTTTAGGCCTGATTTCATTTAATTAGTGGCGGTATGTAAAACATTACTTCCTTTTATTTGCCTTTAACCTCTTTCAGGTGACAAGGTGGTTAAGCAAGAAATCAAGACTTGTTTCAAAACAATTTTTTTTCTGGGATTTGGCAACCCAGTCCATGTTCTCTCTCTCCTTATACTTCATGATTGTTTAAAACTTTATTCATCTTCCCCTCAGCAGTGGTCCCTTCAACTGAAAAATTCTAGTTTTAAATCCTATTCTCATGTCATGCATCATTTCAGCCACTTTTTTTCTAGACCTTAACCAGTCTCGTAGGTTTTTTTTTTTTTTTGAGGTACGCGGGCCTCTCACTGTTGCGGTCTCTCCCATTGCGGATCACAGGCTCCGGACGCACAGGCTCAGCGGCCATGGCTCACGGGCCCAGCCGCTCCGCGGCATGTGGGATCTTCTTGGACTGTGGCACGAACCTGCGTCCCCTGCATCGGCAGGCGGACTCTCAACCACTGCGCCACCAGGGAAGCCCCACCCCTCGTAGGTTTTTAAGGTAAGTTTCCCTGCTATGTCCAAGACAGCCAAGGATCCACATGTCTGGAGGCTGAGACAGAAAAGGCTATATCTTAAAAATATATAGAGATTTATAATAAATCAAAATTTTCCTCATAACTATAGCCCCCCCATGCACACATAATTTCCCCCAAATCAGGATCATAATTTACAGCTAGTATTTAACTTGTATTTTTTCTTTCTTTTTTTTAATACTTTTTTAAAAAATATTTATTCGTTCATTTATTTGGCTGCACTGGGTCTTAGCTGCAGCACGCAGGATCCTTGTCGCCACATGCAGGATCCTCGCCGCAGCATGTGGGATCTTTAGTTGCAGCATGGGGGATCTTTAGTTGTGGCATGCGGGATCTAGTTCCCTGACCAGTGATCGGACCCAGGCCCCCTGCATTGGGAGTGCAGAGTCTTAACCACTGGACCACTAGGGAAGTCCCTAACTTGTATTTTTTCTTTCACACTATGTCATGAAAAATTTCTCATGGTGATCTATGATTTTGTGCATCATATCCATGATTATTTCCTTAGAAGACAGGAATGAATGGAATTGCTAATTCAAAGTGCATGGACATTGTTAAGGCTCTTAATACATTCTGAAGTCCAAACTGGTCTTCAGAAAGACAAGCCAGTTTCCATCCATATTCTTCCAATGTGTTTGTACCTATTGCTATTGGCCCATATTTAAGGTCTTGTCCTTTTTCCACATTCTCATGAACAACTGTCAATAGTGCCATGACTATGACCCTGAGAAGGAAGGCACAGAAATGCAGGCAGTCTCTTCCTCTCTACCTTTCTTTCCACCGTAGGGAAAGCACAGGAGGTGGCTTCAGGACTGGGGCTGAGTCAGGAATTTGCAGCATTGCAACCGAGGCAATCTTGGGGGAGAGTCTCAGCCATGAAAGAGAACCAGGGGGCACCGAGCCAGCTGGAGGCTGCAGAATCTTAGCCTGGGTGCTGTGGGGTATTCCTTCTCCAAGGAGCTGGTAGATGATAGGGATGACTCAGAGGATTCTTGTCAAGAGTCTCAGCATGGCCCAGTCTCTGAGATGACGAACTACGAGGCCAAGGCACTTGGGTCTGAAGGACCCCGCTCTTAAGACCCTGCATCCGGATAATTGCCCACCCCTTCTCTTTGAGATTCCTACATATGAGAATGCCACACCCTTGTATGACTGGTTGTTAAAAACGTATCATAATCGAACCTGTATTTTCCCTGCTACGATTTCAGCCTTTTCCTATTTTTTCATGACAAGTTTCATGACAAGGATGACGCACACGCTTTAAGATCAAACAACTTCTGACTCTGCCATTTATTAGCTGTATCAGTTGGCTGTATCAGTTAGCTGTATCAGTTAGCTGTATCAGTTGGCTTAAAATATAGCCATTTACTATTTTTCCCAAGGCTGTAAGTTGGCTGAGGGGCCCCGCTGACCTGGTTTGCTGAGCCTTGGCTGGGCTCGCCCATGCATCTTGGAGTTGGCTAGCGTCTGGCTGATCTAGGAGGGCTGGTCCTCCTCTGCTCATATGTTTCTTAGCATCCAGTAGGATTGCTCAGTCTCGTTCACATGATGGGGGAAGGGTTCCCACCAACAAGAGAGGGCAAGCCCTGATGCACAAGAACTTTCAAAGCCTCTGCTTACCTCAAATTTACTAATGTTCCATTGGCCAAAGCAAGTCATCTGTCTATTTCAGAGTCAGAGTGAGTAGGCATTACAAAAGGAAGTGTCTACAGGGAAGCGTAAAGATCTAAGGTTATTTGTACAATCAATTTATCACGTTAGCTCTGTGACCTTGGATAATTTTCTTAACCTCTCTGAGCCTTAGTTCTGTCATCTGTAAAAATGCAGTTTTTGTAAGATCCATGCTGTAATAAATGTAAAATATCTGGCACATAGCAAACTTCCCATATGTATTAATTTCCTTCTCCTTTTCCACCATTTTGACTTTCTCTTTTTTCTTAAATGCATTATTCTTATTCATTACCATCCACGTTCAAAGCTTCAACGTAGAAACACTAAATGTTATACCTGTGGCTTCTGTTGAATCCCCAACTCCTAGCCTGTGCCTAAGAGAGTAGGCTTTCAATTCATTCCAATGATTTGGAATTTGTATAAAGGAATCAAGGAGTCTCCCCTTCCCTTTATTCCTGGGACTGTGCCGTTGAGAGATGACCTCTGGCTCTCTGATCCAACTCCACTCCCAAGAGTGAAATAGAAAGAGTTAGCACGTTTGCATTAACTGATGACTCTGAGTAGAGGCAACAAGATGGGGAGTCTCCATTTCCTAATTTAAAGGTGGCCTTGCGGGTAGGATAAGTATCCTGGCCTCCCCTTAGCTAATCAGGCTCCAGAAGAGACATTAATTGCAGCCAGTCCATCCTGCTGGGGAGACCCAAAGCTGCCAGCTCCCTCGCTGGGAATGGAATAGAATTTTAATTGGCTGTGAAAGCATCGTGGCAGGAGGTGCGCAAAAGAGTTGGTCCTCTCCCCCAAAACAGGTGAGAGAAGCTTCAAGGGAAAGGCCCTGAGGAGGTGCATGGCGGTAAAGACCCACCACATTCAGGGGTCACCCTGGCTGCAGCACCACTGTTCCAGTTCCAGGGCTGCACTCCAGCCAGGGTCAAGGACTCTCTCACACAGTGCACTGGGGGTGGTCAGCACACGAGCACCAAGCCCACGAACCTCACCTCTGTGCTTCCCCTGACTTTCATGAGAGAAGCACTACATAGTTACTGTCACCTGTATAACCAAGAAACCGCTATCACCCACCTCAGAGAGCCCTCCATATAGAAGCTTATCCCCCCAGTATGAGTGTGTGCGTGTGTCCATTTGTCCATTCGTGTGGTCTGAAGCAATGGCACAACATTCCTGTACTGTAGTTTCAGAGCAATGTTAATATTTTTTTACTTAAATAAATTAATGTGATAATGTGGGGGAAGACATGTTCTGGTGGCAATGTGTGTGCTCTTTCTGCCATGGCAATTCCTAGAACACACATATGGGGTGACGTGTGTAGGTCAGTGGACCTGACTATGAAAAACAAAACAGTGTGAGTTTGTTAGTGTAAATACACAAAGATGCATGGCGTGGTTTTGGGGGACTACTGGGCAAGTTATTTAACCTCTCTGTACCTTACTTTCTTCATCACTAAAATGAGGGCAATAGGAGTACTTACCTAATAGGACTGTTGGAAAGAATAATCAGATTTAAAAGCTTAGAATAATGTAGAGACTCAATAAATGTGTTTTCATGATTACTTTTAGTGAAGGGGGAGTGGAGCTGGTCATTGACCCACCCGTGCTCTGTCGACCTAGTGGTATAATGAACTTGTTGGTGAAAAGCAAAGCAGAAAAACAAAAAATACACAAGAAAAATCAATGTTTTCAGAAAACTATTTTGTGAGATAAAAGCTTGTTACATATTCAGAATTTTCAAGGAAACTGTGCTACATTAATACCTTAAAATGTAAAGCAAGAAAAAAATCATTTATAGCTACTAAAAAGTTTTATTGTATATTTGGTTTTTATTATCAAATTTTTATTGAAAGTTTATCACAATTTCAGTTATAGGAGGAGGGATGCATTGAAGGAGACTGTTGAGAATGGAATATTATAATTTATAAAGATATGAGGACAAACCTCTAATTTTTAACCAACACACACACACACACACACACACACACACCCCTCAGTTTCTACTCTCACTGCCCTCTCCCCCTATTCATACCTCCTATCTCTTCATTGGGAAATAAAACATCTTTCTGGTTTAAGCTCAGGACATAGGAATGAAAATGGAATAAAGGAAGTGACAAATACACAGCATCCTCTCTGAAATGGTGAGAACTTCATCTCCTTAAAAAGCAGATGAGGGACTTCCCTGGTGGCGCAGTGGTTAGGAATCCGCCTGCCGATGCAGGGAACAAGGGTTCAAGCCCTGGTCTGGGAAGATCCCACATGCCGCGGAGCAACTAAGCCCGTGTGCCACAACTACTGAGCCTGC
This sequence comes from Leucopleurus acutus, assembly GCF_964270905.1. Classification (NCBI taxonomy): domain Eukaryota; kingdom Metazoa; phylum Chordata; class Mammalia; order Artiodactyla; family Delphinidae; genus Leucopleurus; species Leucopleurus acutus. Next base: position 97,822,521 of record NC_139149.1, read on the forward strand.
GCTCTAGAGCCCGCGTGCCACGACTACTGAGCCTGCACACCTAGAGCCTGTGCTCCACAAGAGAAGCCACCGCAATGAGAAGCCCGCACACTGCAACGAGGAGTAGGCCCCGCTTGCTGCAAACAGAGAAAGCACGCGTGCAGCAACGAAGACCCAACTCAGCCAAAAATAAATTAAAATAAATAAGTAAATAAATAAATATATATATATATATATATATATATATAAAGCAGATGAAAATCCTTGACCTTTGGGAAAAAGAGCCAGAAGAAGATGGAATGTTTGCATGATTTTAGAAGACAGAACAGGCTATTGGAAACAGCCCTTTCTGCCACCAAACCTGGTCCCCAGATCACAACTGGGTGTCCAGTCTCCTGTGCCTAATCTCTCCCAACTTGGACCATTTATATTTGGGAAATTAGCAGGACAGCCATTTAAAGAAGTAATTGGTTGCACAAATCAGCTCACCCCTTCAAGGGATGATTTTTCTCACTTTTCTTGAGTCTGCAATAGATTGGCAGGGTCCCTGTAGAGAGAGCCTGTTTTTTCTCCGCTGTCCCAGGTACTGAAAAGCATGGCAGGGCCACTTGGCTGGGGGTAAGTTTACAGACGGCAGGCAACGCTAGTGCCCCAGAGAGTGCCAGTGCCCAGAGTGGGTGCATCCCTAATGGTGTAAGAGGTGAATAAGAAGCACTGGGATGAAAGCCTGGCTTTGAGTCCTGGCTCCTCTACTTGCCACTGGGCAAGTCTCTTTCTCTTTCTGGGTCTCTGTTTTCTCATTGTTTAAATGGAGGACATAGGATTAAATAATCTCTACCAGTCTCTGACAGTGTCTGACTTTTTAAGATTCTATAAAGGCTCTGTATATGCAAAACAACTCAACGCGAGTCTAAGAATTGCTTGAAAGTGAACTAGGCCAAAGGCATAGGGACAGGAGCTCTTTGTAACTGAAGTGAGCACACTCCATGGACAGATGAAGAGAGCTACTGGAAGTGGCACAATAACCACTGGAAACTCCATGCCCATCTCAGAGCTCTGAAGCAGAGGATCCAGAGAGAGCAATTTATGGTTGTGCATCTGTAACGCAGCAGAGGGAGAGACATGTAGCCATGGGAATCCTCAGGTCACTGGAAAGATTTGCTCCTCAGAGTGGAGAAGGGTAGATTTCTATTGCTTGACCCAAATTATTTTTAAAGAGTATCTGATTCACTTCTTCATGCCCCCATGTCACTAAGCAAGCTCCTTATCTTTTGTTTAGCTTCTCAGCTACATAAGATCCTACAACAAGCTCCCCTTGACGTGGGGACATAAGCACTCTAGGTATTGAAAAGGAGTGTCTTACACTGTAATTATAAATCAACTTTCTGATCTCTATCTTGAGTTTTTACAAGTTTTCTTGGCCTGAATTATGTCTTTTCAGAACATGATCACCCAGAGCAAAAGGTCATTAAATCAAGGCTCAAGACTCCCCTCAGCCCAACATTGCGGGAGGGGAGCGGGGAGAGCAAAATTATTCTTATGGTTGGTTGCCCTTTCCTTCCTCTTTCTTCCTGAACCCTCATCTGACAAAAGGGATGAATTACTCCTGATATGTATATTATGTAAGGTAAATATCATTTATTTTTGTTTTTATTCTGTTGTTTTTGTCTTTGCTTTTTAAATCCTCATCAGCCAAGTCTGTCTTAGACTGTAGGATAGTGTGGAAAACATTCACAGACTCCATGGAAACCGTCCAACTCAGCAAGTAGGAATGCTACATGTGCCACTTCTAATCGTTCACCAGCCTCTCAGTTACAAGGAGCTTACTATCACATCCATAATGTCTACCCATTGCATTTTTTTTTTTTTTTTTTTTTTTTTTTTTTGCGGTACGCGGGCCTCTCACTGTTGTAGCCTCTCCTGTTGCGGAGCACAGGCTCCGGACGCGCAGGCTCAGCGGCCATGGCTCACGGGCCCAGCCGCTCCGCGGCATGCGGGATCTTCCCGGACTGGGGCACGAACCCGTGTCCCCTGCATCGGCAGGCGGACTCTCAACCACTGCACCACCAGGGAATCCCCTGCCCATTGCATTTTTAATAGCTCCTATCAGTGAATGCTTGTTGGAGGAATGATAATATTAAGTTGCAAGCTGCAGGAGGGCAGGGCTGTGTGCAAGCCATGGTGAAGAGACATTACAAAAGATCGGAGGATGATCAGGATATATGGCAATGTACATCTGTGCTGGTAAGAGCGGTAGGTGTGTGGAGCCGGGGAAGGGGTAGGCAGATGTAAGTTCAAGGTTGTACACTATGGGTTTGTCTGAATGTTCATGTGGTCATGGTGCCTTTTCCATCACCTCTGCAACAATTTCCCCCATGACCTGTCCCACCTCCCTCTCCTGGAGTAAAACCCTATCCCTATTCACCATGAGCATCACCTTTCTTGCCCTGACTCTAACTCTCAGACAAAAATGCCAGAGGCAAGAGAAATGGAGGAGAGGCAGAGAAAAAGAGGGGGGAATAGATTGAAACAACCAAACTGGGGAGCTTAGGAGCTCCTAAAAGGCTCATCAAGGGGGACTTCCCTGGTGGCACGGTGGTTGAGAATCTGCCTACCAATGCAGGGGACACGGGTTTGAGCCCTAGTCTGGGAAGATCCCACATGCCACAGAGCAACTGGGCCCGTGAGCCACAGCTACTGAGCCTGCGCGTCTGGAGCCTGTGCTCCACAACAAGAGAGGCCGCGATAGTGAGAGGCCCGCGCACCGCGATGAAGAGTGGCCCCCGCTCACCGCAACTGGAGAAAGCCCTCGCACAGAAACGAAGACCCAACACAGCCAAAAATAAAAATAAAAATAATAATAATAATAAAAAAAGAATCCACCTGCCAATGCAGGGGACACGGGTTCCACCCCTGGTCCTGGAAGATCCCACATGCTGTGGAGCACAAAGCCTGTGCGCCACAACTACTGAAGTCCACGTGCTTAGAGCCCGTGCTCCACAATAAGAGAAGCCACCGCAATGAGAAACCCTCGCACTGCAACGAAGAGTAGCCCCCACTGGCCACAACTAAAGGAAACCTGCACGCAGCAACGAAGACCCAATGCAGACAAAAATAAAATAAAATAAAATAAAATAAATGGCTCACTGAGGAATGGATGGGCAGGCTCGTTTTGGCCCCAGCCAAGACAGCAAATATCCACATACAGACTCAAACTCTGTGGGAAAGGGCTCCGTCCCATGAATCTTTGGCATATTACCTCTCAACCCAGAGTTATCATAGACCCGTATGGAAATTGAGCAACTTGTTCTGGGGGCTGTCATAGGTGGTCCAGTCATGTGGAAGGAATCAAGGGCTTGCCATCGCCAACCATCTCCCTACACTCTTCCCTTTTCCTTTTGTCTAAGTCCCTCAGAGGAATGCCACAGTATAAACCCTAAGGAGTAAAGAGGCAGAGGGACCACATACCTCTTATGCTGGCGTCCCCTGTAGCTAAACACTCCTTTCTTATCAGGACATCCCAACACATCTACCCAACCGAATCCCACCCTTCTTTCACCTAAATATTTTTCATGATAGTCAACATCATCATCATTATGATTATGGTAAAGATTGTTTTTATTTCACCATTTGCAGCCCAAGGACATTCTGGTTCTGTATTTATAAATGCAAAGTTTTAATGGGAGATATGTATGCATTATAACCTCTTTGAAAATGTATTTTCCAAAGAGAACTCCGTTAAGCCAATTTAATTTGTGATCAATCTTTTTAAAAATAGAGCAGTTAAACTGTTTCCACTTTTTTCTATTTCTCATTTAATGTTATTGAAACTTTTCACTGGGATAAATCATTTTATAAGTAAAATATGTGTTAACTCATTGATTCGTTGATCTGGTTTGGGTCCATATTAAAATTAGCTAATTATAGCTTCTGTTGTCGAAAATTTTATTCTGTGGCCTTTACAATCCTTCCAAATTTACTGTTTTTTCTGGATCAAAGTTTGCAGATCTGAATTTTGTTAAGACGCTGTGAGTGTTCTGCCAGTTTGTAATAAATTATAAATTTTACTGAAGGCAGTTTTTTTAGCCACTCTCGTTTTTCTTATATTGACTGTTTCTAAATATCGTCAGAGTGAAGATGTCCTGCCACGTAAGAGCAAGGGTACTTGATTAACTGCCTAGTGCACGTGGGCATCAAATAAACACGATCTCCTTTAAGCCTACAACAGTGCCGAGAGGTGAGTAGTATTATCCCCTTTCCAGATGAGTGAACAGAGGCTAGGAGTCATGAGGTCATTGGTCCAATGTCATGCAGAGGCTATGTGATGTACCTGAGAATTGAACACTAAGCTTTTGAATGTTAAAAGCTCTTATTTATTTTCTTCTTCTGTGCCACAGTGTCTCACTCTTCATTCATAATTGCACAGTGTCCACTGGCTGTACACATACCCCATGACACCTTCTGGGCTCTTGCTTAGTTCTCTCTCTGTCTCTGTCTCTGTCTCTCTCTCTCTCTCATACACCCACCCTGCTTACAAAGCACATCAGACTGCCATCTGACTTCAGGCCTCACGGCCCCTCCCAGGCAGTGTGACTCTCTTTCTCCCCCCTCTTGAGTAGGTGAGTCCCACAGCCGTCCCAGGGGACCCCTTGGGAGGAGCTCCTATTGGTAGCACCTTAAAGTATCCTCAGAGGTTCACTTCAGTGTGTGCCCGCGAGTTCCACCTGGAAACCTGAATGAGGTGGCCACGTGGGGTGGGGGGGTTGCGTGCCCCCCAGGGCAGAGGAGCAGGCTGCTGCATAGTGACTCACGGGGCTTGGCCACCAGGCTGGAGGGATACATCAGTGTGTTGTTTCATTTAGTCAGGAAGAGCGTGTCTTTTCAGTGGGGCACATCCAGACGGTTTCCTTTTTTACAACAAATTATGGGGGGGATGGGAAGGAAAGGAAATGGAGGAAGAGGGGGAGGGAGAGGGGCTTCTATTTTTAAACCTTTGCCAGGCATTAGTTCTGTGGAAGTTTCTGTGAGGAAGGAAGAAGGGAAGAGAAGAGGGGAGGGAACAGGGGATAGCTGACAGGAAGGGCAAGGTCTAGAAGAGTGGTTTTTAAATACACTTTTTTTTTTAAGTACCTGGAAACTTTTCTTCAAATGTATCCTATGAGGAATGCCAATATTTGAAACAAATAACAGGGGAGCTGTGTCCATTGACATGAGAGTGGGAGTTTCCAGAGCCCCACAATGCACAGCGACCCCTGTGATAGCGCTATTGAAAACAGGTTTAAGCCATTTGTCGAGCAGCGCGTAGGAAAAAGACCACATTTCCATGTATTCATTCATTCATTCAGATACTTAATGATGCATATTATGAGCAAAGTGCTGTACAAGATGCTAGGAGACATCGTGGCAAATAAAACAGACACTGGTTCCTGTTTCTGGTCTAGCAGGGGAGACAAACATTTATGAAACAATCACACAAACAAATGTAAAACTGCTGCTTTGAAGAGAACTCAGTGACTCAACAGGGGGCTGCCCTGAGGGTGCTACATGTGGTCTGAGGGCTGGAAGACAGGCACTAACTAGATGGGGAGGGGACAGCCAATCTGGGTCCTGTGGCAGGAGAGCGCATGGCAAGTCCCCTTGATGGAGACGTGGCAGAGCACAGTTACCGGTGGGTTCGGACTGTTCCATACAGATCTGAACAGTTTCATTGCTGTAGAATGCTACGCTGTATGAATATGTCGGAACGTATTCTCCACTCTACTGCTGCGGAAGATTTGGATTGTTTCTAGTTTGGGGTTACTATGAACATTTGCATACGCGTCTCCATAAGAAGGATGGCCTCTTGAGGAAGAGGGGTCAAAGGCCACAGGGTCTCCCCACTGGCCTGATGGAAGCTCCAGACCCCCAGCAACCGTCCTCTCAGCCCATCTGAACTTCCTTCTCCAGAAGTCCCTCCGGTGTCCCACGTGTAGCCCTTCTCACGTAGCTTCAGGCTTGATCAGAGTCAGAAGATGGCTTTCCAAATACGGCTCCAACACTTAATGCTTAACTGCAGTTCCGGACCTTGCAAGTCTTGAGTTTAGACTGACCAAGATGGGACCACAGGTCCTCGAAAGAGACCCCACTAGGATTTCACCCTCTCCCCACCCCAGGAATTTTCCTGGGATCTGGTTACCATGGCCCTGGTTACCATGCTTTGTCTTCTTGTCAACTATTCCTAGTCTTGACTTCTTGTGACTTTAAGCCTTGGGCATACCTGCTGTATTTTGGCAGCCCCTGTTGTGCTAGTCTAGCCCTGAACCTGACCAGTGGAAGAGAATTACACTTTTATTTCACAGACCAAGTTCTGGCCTCTTGTCTACACTATCCTGAAACCCCAGCATATTGTCCTATAATGAATGCCATGGGATATTGGGCAGGTCACCAAGCCCTCTGAACCTCTGTTTCCTTGTCTGTAAATTGGAGCTAGTAATCCCCTGGTCCAATTTCAGCAGTTGTTGAGAGCCTAGCTTCTAGAGCTAGACTCCCTGGGTTCAAATCCCAGCTCTGGCAACTACTAGCTGTCTTAACTTGTTTGGGCTGCTATAACAGAATATCACAGACTGGGTGGCTCATAAACAACACTTATTTCTCACAGTTATAGGAAGCTGACAAGTCCAAGACTGAGGTACCAGCAGATTAGGTATCTGATGAGAGCCCATTCCCTGGTTCATAGATGGCCATCTTCTCCCTATGTCCTCCCATGGTAGAAAGGACAAAGGAGCTCTCTGGGGTCTCTTTTATAAGGGCACTAATCCCATTCATGAAGCCTCCACCCTAACGACCTAATCACTTTCCAACGGTCCCACCTCCTATTACCAGCACATTGGGGTTAGGATTTCAATATGAACTTTGGGGGAACACAAACATTCAGACTATAGCACCAGCTGTAATGAGATTATTTTGTACAAGCGACTGAGCCTTTCAGTTCCTCAGTGTTTGCAGCTGCATAGTGAATAGTATGTGCCTCATTGGGTCATGGTGAGGATTGCATGAGTTAATATACGGAAAGCACTTGGAACAGCACTTAGCACATAGCAGGTCACAAATAAGCATTAGCTAATATTATTAATACTTTGGTTCACACGATGTTGGAAGGATGAAAGGAGATGATGGTGGCAGTGAGCCATAGATACTAACACAGTGTTTCTAGAAGTCCTAAGAAAATAGGTTGGTCTATAACCCTTAGGATAGGAGTGCATAGTCTTTGAAGTCTAAAGGGTCTTGATTTGAATCCCACACTTCCATGGCTGGGTGACCTTGAACAAGTTACCTCAGTGAGGGTTTTGTCGTCTGCCTAGTAGGATTAAAAGTGAAGATTAAAAGAGGAGTAGGTGACCTGGCTGGCACAAAATAGGAACGGGGCTCTTGTCAGTTTTCTGTCCTACCACGTGGCCCTGCTCTGGTGTAAGCAATGCCTGAGCCCGCTGTCAGAGTTCTTTAGCATGAGTTTGTTGGTTTGCAGACAAGGTGGGGCTACAGGAATACTTAGCCTCCAGCCCAGGGTGTGAAGCACTCAGGTGCAGGTGACACTTAGGCTGGGAGGCTCCTGGCAGTAGCTGCTCTGTCAGAGACATCACGGGTGCCTCATTATGTGATCTGTCAGTGTCTGTCTCTGAGTGCAAGGCATTTAGCGCTCTTTCCAGGGAAGGATGTTTATAAGCAATTAGTAACGATTAATAATGAACTGAGTAAATCATCATTGGGGTCTGTAGATACTACAACTCTTCAGTGGAAATGAGTCAGGAATAAGAAGGAGAAGTTGAATGATGGCATATCTCTGTGAGCAGATACCACTGGGGAAATTGAGACAACCCTGAGAAGTCTATAACCATCACAGCATCTGGGGCCTCTCTGCAGTGTCCCAGCCTGGCTCCTCAGAGCCTGGGGTCTCTGCAGGTGTGACCCAAGGCCCCTGGGTACTCCATCTCCACCCAAACTTCATTCAGAGTGGCTCTACTTTAATCTGCTTTATATATTAGTTTCCGCAAATTTCATTTGAAAATTAAGTTCTGCTGATAAAAAATAAAAAGTTAAATACAGGAATTAGGTTTTTGTTAGATGTTAATTTCGTTTTATCTCCCACTTTGGGTTTTTCTATTACATAAGAGAGTAATTTAAAAGTACACAAACAGGGCTTCCCTGGTGGCGCAGTGGTTGGGAGTCCGCCTGCCGATGCAGGGTTCAAGTCCCGGTCCGGGAAGATCCCACATGCCTCAGAGCGGCTGGGCCCGTAAGCCATGGCCGCTGAGCCTGCGCGTCCGGAGCCTGTGCTCCGCAACGGGAGAGGCCACAACAGTGAGAGCCCCGCGTACTGCAAAAAAAAAAAGTACGCAAACACAAAAAACAGTAATGATGCTTCCTTGTATTTTCATATCACGTACCAGTTTGCTCTGTGCCATTGATCATGTTTCTTATTTGAGTCTCACAATAGATCAACAAGCTATTCAGAGAAAGACTTATTTCTCATTTGCAGTTGAAGAGATTGGAGTTAGGGGCTCTGGAATTTTCTCAGGGAAATGAAATCCTGTTTGGGAACAGGGTCTATTAGACTCAGGCTGGTGATGTCAGTGATGATGCTAATCAGAGAGCAAGCAATTTTTAGGTGCTGACTTTTGTCAGTTCCTGTGCTAAGAACTTTAGATATTCTCTCTCTTGGTTCTCACAATGGCCATATGAGGCATGTAATATTATCTGTAAGTTAAGGTTCTGCGTCACTGAGTAACTTGCTAAAGGTGATGCTGCTAAGAGTTTATGCATTGAACTTGAATCTGATCATGAAAAAGTGATTAAACCTATCCAAATTAAGGGATACAAGTAAAATTAAGTCTACAAGTAAACAACTGGCCTGGACTCTTCACTCTTCAAAAATGTCAATATCCTAAATGATAGACAAAGGTTGGGGAGCTGGATAGAAAAAGATCAGCTTAAAGAACATTATGGGGACAGTCGAGGTATTAGCTTTTAGCACTGTTATCAATTATAATTTCTTGGGTGTGGTAATTGTGTTGTGCTTACATAGGAGAATATGCTTGTACTTAGGAGGTTCATAAGGAAATATTTAGGGATAAAGTATCATGAAGTCTGCAACTTACTCTCAAATGGTTTATTTTTTGTTTTGGTTTTTTAAATATTTATTATTTATTTCTTTATTTTGGCTGAGCTGGGTCTTAGTTGCATCATGAGGGATCTTTATTTACAGCATGCGGACTTCTTGGTTGTGGTGTGCGAACTCTTAGTTGCGGCATGAATGCAGGATCTAGTTCCCCGACCAAGGATCGAACCCGGGACCCCTGCACTGGGAGCACAGAATCTTACCCACCAGACCACCAGGGAAGTCCCACTCTCAAATGGTTTAGAGAGAATTGTTTGATAGCTAGCTTGCTGGCAATAGCTAGCTAGATAGGTAGATAGATAGATGTAGAGGTAGATATATCTAGAGAGATATATTGTGTGTATATATAGGTGTGTGTCTATCTACCTTTCTGCCATATCTACATCTATCTATTCATCCATCTAGCTAGCTAGCTATTTATCTATCTATCCACCTATCTATCTATCTAATCTATCTATCTAAAGAGAGAGAGAGAGAATACACAATGTGACAAAACGGTGAATCTGGGTGAAGAGTATATGGGTGTTCATTGTACTATTCTTTCAACTTTTGTGTATGTTTGAATGTTTTTAAACATAAAGTTGGGAAAATAATTTTAAAGGAAAGAAAGTCAGGCCTGTGGAGCTGCTGTCCTGGACTCTAGGTCTTGCTCCCTGGAACAGCCACGGAAACTGGTTTCCTGAAGGCTGGTGATGGGCCCACGTAAGCTAGGTAAGCAGACTGGACAGGAGAGCTCTCCAGTGTACCCGGTCCTGCCTAAGGTGTGGCTTATGAGCCAGGCCTATGCTGAACCTGCATTCCACCGTCCCACTAAGCACTGTGCTTCTCAGCATTTGTCCCTGACAGTCCGCAGAAAGGGATCTTGCAGGTTGACAGAGGAGCCCAGACTATGACGTTTGCATACTGCCCAGACAGTTATACATCATTCATAGTTCATTAACCCGAGCTAAAAAAAGAAAGCACTCAGCGTTGTCAGCTCCTAATCCTCAGGGCACTGGTTCTGACTTGGTTCAGGTTATACAACCTGCTTTGCCACTCCCAGTCTCCTGTTCCCAACTTCTCCTACTCCCTTCTTAGAGAAGGGAGTGGACACGCAAACCTATCATGGTTGTTCTTCATGCTTGCTCCTTGTGAATGGCAGAGGCAAAAGTATTTGGAGAGGGAAGAGAACAATAATCATGGTCAAAATAAAAGTCTCAAGATTATTTGCAGACTTCCATTTCCTGTCTTTTGATCCATCCTCCTCCCATCTCCATAAGCATAAAAAATGAAAGGTTGGTCTTCCCTGGTGGCGCAGTGGTTAAGAATCCGCCTGCCAATGCAGGGGACACGGGTCTGAGCCCTGGTCTGGGAAGATCCCTCATGCCGTGGAGCAACTAAGCCGATGTGCTACAACTACTGAGCCTGTGCTCTAGAGCTGTGAGCCACAACTACTGAGCCCGCGTGCCACAACTACTGAAGCCCGCGCGCCTAGAGCCCATGCTCCGCAACAAGAGAAGCCACCGCAATGAGAAGCCCGTGCACCGCAACGAAGAGTAGCCCCCGCTCGCTGCAACTAGAAGAAAGCGCGCACAGCAACAAAGACCCAACGCAGCCAAAAATAAATAAATAAAATAAAATAAATAAAACATTAAAAAAAAAAGAAGGGTTGATTCTAATGGCAACATATCTTTACAAAGCATCTGGTTTTGAAGATCCCATGGCACTTTACAGATGGTTTCTGGAAAACCTAATTAATCCTCACAGCGTGTCTGTGAAAGAAGAGGTTTTGATCTAAATCTACCCTGAAGATGGCACAGAACAAGAAGGGTGGAAATTATAGCGGAAGGAATTCATGCTAGAAGAGAGGTAGAATTACCAGATGGTATGGACATAAAATAGATTTCTGTGGCAGCTGATACATCTCTTTTTCCAAAATATTTTTAAAATAGGAGAGAGCTCCTTATACTGGACATCGGACACTTTACATATCCTGCTCAACCCAGAAGGTCCATGTAAGGCTTACTTGCCTCCACCACACCTAAATTCAGGTGTGTACATGTAACCCAGCCTAACGAATCAGTGGACTACCTTGGACACAGTGATTTGTTTAGGAATAGGTCACACAACCCAAATCATCTAAGATGGTCTTCTTAAGGATTTTACTTAAGTTTTGGAGGAAGACACGGTCTCAGTCTGAATTCATGAACTGTAAGTACAACATAAACTCAAAGCTGTTGGACACCATCTTGCTTCCACATGAAGAGGCCTTTGTTATGATATCACCAGACTCTGCTACATGGATCAAGGATGGAATTTGAAATTGGATTATACCTGCCATTTAAATGATTTGAATCAGCCCATGAATACCATGGAAATTGGAAAATTTTTACTGGTATTTCATTTTAAAGATTCATTGAAATTGAAATTGCTATAGTTAAGTATCCTTGGTTCCACCCACACTGCACCCAGTTCCATTCACTTTGGTTTCCCTGTTTTGGGGGCTAATATACCTCTTATTTTGCTTGATACAGTTTTAGTTGGCTTTTTGTCACTTACAACCAAGAGTGCTATATAGCTCCATTTCCCTCATTTCCAAGCCCCATCCCATTCCATCCCATCCACAGACACAAACCACTTGTCTCAAAAGGCTTTGGTGACTTTCTGCTTGGAATTGAGGAAATAGCAGAGAGAGGGGAGAACTACTAAGTGATATCTCCAGGACTCTCCTTCCCATTTTATGATGGGAAAAGCATAGCATCATTGGCCTAGATGAGACCATAGAAAGCATTTAACCAGCGTGACCACTCAAGTAATGCCAGACCCCTCTCAACTTTGCCACCAGGTGGTCACTTAGCCATGACCCCAGCAGTGAATATCCCTCCTCGCTGAGACTGCCCTTTTCACTTTGGGGCAGTTCCAATCATTAGACAGTTCTCTCTTATGGTGAACCCAAATCTATTTGTCTGTTATTTCCAGCCATTGGTCTTGCTTTCTGGGGTGACACAGAGTAATTTTCTCCCTTTGCTTCATGATAACTTTCAGGTACTTATGGGCAGGCAATCTAGCTTCCTAACCCCGCCTATGTATCCTAGACATTTTTCATGTCCCATGATTTTAAGTGCCTTCTTCATGTCACCCTTTTATTAACCCCCATCTGGAAGTATATGCTCTTAAAAGCTTCATCTTGCACCTAACAGGTATTAAGCTGACAAGAGAGGTATATAGGAGGGCTCTTACTTCCCCTTTCTGGATTTCACACTTCAGTGAATGTAGCCCAAGATCAAGTTAGCATCACCAAGGAATAGGAAGGGAGAAGAGTGGGGAAGGCTTTTTTTTTTTTTAATTAATCTTGCTTTCCTTTTCTATTGTATACTTTTTAAAAAAAATTTTATTTATTTATGGCTGTGTTGGCTCTTCATTTCTGTGCGAGGGCTTTCTATAGTTGCGGCAAGTGGGGGCCACCCCTCATCACGGTGCGCGGGCCTCTCACTATCGCGGCCTCTCTTGTTGCGGAGCACAGACTCCAAACGCACAGGCTCAGTAATTGTGGCTCACGGGGCCAGTTGCTCCGGGGCATGTGAGATCTTCCCAGACCAGGACTCGAACCCATGTGCCCTGCATTGGCAGGCAGATTCTCAACCACTGCGCCACCAGGGAAGCCCCGGGAAGTCTTTTTAAAAATAAAAAAATAAGGGCATCCCTGTTGGCGCAGTGGTTGAGAGTCCGCCTGCCGATGCAGGGCACACGGGTTCGTGCCCCGGTCCAAGAAGATCCCACATGCCACGGAGCGGTTGGGCCAGTGAGCCATGGCCGCTGAGCCTGCGCGTCCGAAGCCTGTGCTCCACAACGGGAGAGGCCGCAACAGTGAGAGGCCCATGTACCGCAAAAAAATAAAATAAAATAAAAAAATAATATAGTCGATTACGAGGAATTTGGAAAATATTAAGAAGGAAACAGAATATTTCCTTTACCCCTATCACCTGGAGATAAACACTGCTAACACTTTATTATCTCTCTTCTAATCCTTTTCCTATAAAAATATAAATATACTTTAAAAATAAAATTTGAAATCAAACCCTGGATACTTATTAGATTCAGGAATATATCCCATGTCATTAATTTATCCACAGAAATATTATTGGTAATGATTTCATAATAATCCCTACTGTGACTGAGCTTCCAAGCTTTTCATGTCCTTATTGTCAAACATGATTTTTCTCACATTTTTATTTTAATAAACAACTACATGATGAACATTTTAATTAATTAATTAATTTTAAAATAAATTTATTTATTTATTTTTGGCTGCGTTGCATCTTTGTTGCTGCACACGGGCTTTCTCTAGTTGCGGCGAGCGGGGGCTGCTCTTCGTTGTGGTGAGCGTGCTTCTCATTATGGTGGCCTCTCTTGTTGCAAAGCACGGGCCCTAGCCTCACGGGCTTCAGTAGTTGTGGCACGTGGGCTCAGTAGTTGTGGTGCACAGGCTTAGTTGCTCTGCAGCATGTGGGATCTTCCCCGACCAGGGCTCAAACCCATGTCCCCTGCATTGGTAGGCAGATTCTTAACCACTGGGTCACTAGGGAAGCCCATGATGAGCGTTTTCAGTAGAGTTTCCTAGAAGTAAGATTAGGGGACAGTAGAGTATGGACATTTGTAGGATTCTTGCTTCTTCCTGGGAAATTCCATTCCAGATATATCCTCTCCATTTATTTTTCCATCCATAGTGTATGAAGTACTTGCCTTACCACATTCTGCTCAACATTACTTATTGTAATTTCTCACATTGCAATGAATTTATTAGGAGTAAATAGTATCTAACTGTGGTTTTAAGTTGCATCCTTTGATTATTCATATAGTTGACTTTTTTTAGGTTTAATAAAATAATTTTTAAATGGAGTAAAATTGGTTCCTCTTTTGTGGCTTTTCCATTGTTTTTAGAGGTAAATGGTATCTAATTGCTTTTTAAAGTTGCATTCCCTTGATTATTAATAAAGTTGAACATTTTTAGATGCATCAAAATGGTTTTTAAATGGAGTCAAATCAATTCCTTTGTGACTTCTTCCATTATTTTATGCCTAGTGTATTACTTTTATAAATTGGAAAAAATTTACTGGTATCCAATTTTAAACACTAAAAGTTACAGCCTCCACAGGCCTGATTTTAAGCTGCCGCAGCTACTCCACAGGTAGTTGTGAAGGAGCAATGGCAGGGGACACGAGGTGGCACTTGAAGACTTTAAGAGCACATGTAAGTGGGTGTTGCCATCTTCCTCTTTCTGTCTCTAACTCTCCATTTCTCTCATCTTCATTCACAACTGTTACACGTGATCCCTAGATATGGAAAGGATGTAGAGAAATACAGTTTTTCAGAGCCGTGGAGGGAGCATAGACTTTTCAGGGCTTCCGAAGGCTGATGTGAACACTGTATGAAACACATCAAAGATATCTGATTCCCCTGCCATTTAAATGATTTGAATCAGCCAGTAAATACCATTAATTAAGAATCCTCTCTAGGCTGAGCCTTGAAATAGCATTATGGTAAGCACTTAAGGCTAAGGCAATAATGGAGAAAGGGAAGTTATCGTAGAGAGAGGAGACAGTGGGGCTGGAAAACCACAATTAGGAGAGTCACTGATTCTACCCCCTCCCATATCCCAGGCTTCATTTATCAGTTGCAAGTGAAACAGGGATTAAAAGAGAACTAGTCTGCATAGGGAGCTATATTCAACATCCTGTGATAAACCATAATGGAAAAGAATATGAAAAAGAATGTATATATATATATATATATATATGTATATAACTGAGTCACTTTGCTGTACAGCAGTAATTAACACAACATTGTAATTCAACTTTACTTCAATAAAAAATAAATTTAAAAAAGAGAACTAGTCTGTATTATAGTTGTGTGTTGTAATCACAAGATACTATTTGGAAACACTTAAATTAGATCTCTAGTTCACACCTTATACCAAAATAAATTCTAGATGAATTTAACATTTCATGAGTTTTCACAAATATCTTTTGTATATCCACTATGTGCCAGCCCCTAGGGGAGGTGCTGGGAAAACAAAACAGATCTATGATTTCCATCCTTCATAGAGTTTACGGTCTAGTTGCAAATATTGCATAAGTAGACAAAATATGTAACTGCAATTCTGGATAAAACTCATGAAGGAAAACCATAGGGTGCTAAAAGAAAGAAGAACTGGGCTTTGGGTTATATAACCAGGAGAGGCTCCCTGAGATAATATTTAATCTGAGACTTGAGGAGTGAGAAGACACCACCCAGCGGCAGTGCAGAGAGAGATCATTTCTTCCAGGCTGAGGGGACAGCAGTCAAAAGACCACGGGAACTAGAATACACAAGAAGAAAATACAAATCCATAATTTTATAACCATGGGATAGAGAAGGCCTTTCTAAATGTGGTTCCAAAAATGCTGGGACCACAGAAGTTAGATAACATCAAAATTTTTAACCACTTCGTGGCAGAAACCTCATAAAGACACGTAGTAAACAAGGCAAAATAGTTATAACTTGTACAACAATAAGTTATTATCTTTACTGTATAGAAAGTACTTAAAACAAATATAAGAAAGGTTAACCCCCCAAAGGGGAGGGAGAAGGTCAAGAATATTCAAAAACAAGAAACACAACTGGCCAATAAACATAGGAAGAAATGTTAAACTCCTCATAAATAGAGAAATGCACATAAAAATGATTGTAAGGTACCATTTTTCACTCATGAAATTGGCAAAGATTGAAAAGACTTTAATCCCCAGAACTGAGGAAGGTAAAGAGAAACAGGTACTCTATTTCCTGCTGGTGGGAGTGTACATTGGTAGAACTTTCCTAGAGGACAGAGAACAAGTCTTAAAAATATGCCATGCTAACACATATATACGGAATCTAAAAAAAAAAAAAAAAAATGGTCCTGACAAATCTAGGGGCAGGACAGGAATAAAGATGCAGACGTAGAGAATGGACTTGAGGACACGGGGAGAGGGAAGGGTAAGCTGGGATGAAATGAGAGAGTAGCATTGACATATATACACTACCAAATGTAAAATAGATAGCTAGTGGGAAGCAGCTGCATCGCACAGGGAGATCAGCTCGGTGCTTTGTGTCCACCTAGAGGGGTGGGATAGGGAGGGTGGGAGGGAGACGCAAGAGGGAGGGGATATGGGGATATAGGTATATGTATAGCTGGTTCACTTTGTTATACAGCAGAAACTAACACAACATTGTAAAGCATTTATACTCCAAGAAAGATGTTAAAATAAAATGACTACTCTTCACACTCAGCAATTCCACTTCTAGGAATTTATCATTAGGAAACACTCAGTTCTGCAGAAAGGTTAAACTATGAGACTGTTCATTATAATATATTCTATCATGATTAAAAATCAGAGGCAACCTCAAGAGGGTCGTTCATACAGTGGAATACAGTGAAGTCATTAAGAATGAGTCTATTAAATGTATATTTATTGACATGGAAATATGTTCAAGATGTTAAGTGAGAAATGCAGCTTAAAAACAGTACCTATGATAGGATTGCATTTTGTTTCAAAATATCATATCTATGCATAGAAATGTCCTTAAAATGTTAATAATGGTTATCTCTGAATGATGGGACATGTAAGTTTTACTTTCTTCTTTATACCTTTATATGTTGTATGACCTTTTTAGAATGAACATGCATTACTTTTTACAATAAGAAAAAATAAAGTTGTTTTCCTATTGGGGTGGGTAAAGGTGAGTCATTATGGTTCCCCTGGGCCAGAAGGGACCGGAAGGTGATCCTGTCTGTTTCGCGTCCTCAAGCAGGCCTGTTTGATCAGCATCACCTGAGCCCTCAGGAAGAGGGCTAATCCCTAGGGAGGCAATATCCACCTCCAATCCCTTTCTATCCTTGGTTTTGACACAGTCACCCCATCCACATAAGTCCCCTGCTCAATGTTTTCTCTTTTCCTGGGAAACAAAGCCCTTCGCGTGCTCTGATTCATCCTCCAGTTAGAAGCCAAGTCACCAGAGCCTCAGACGCAGGTGTCTGGGGTGACACAGCACGACACAACACCTCCAGGATAAGGGCAGCCCTTCCACCTTCGAGGCTGTGAACTGTCAGGCGTGATTAGAAAGGTCACTTGTCCTGACAGCTCTCTGTGCTTCCCGGAGAGCAGCCTTCCTGCTGGGAACGTTCTTAATTGTGCTTCCTGTTGCGGGTCCCTGCCTGCTCATTCACTCCCTCCCTTACAGTAAAGCAGACCCTAGCCTCCCCCCACGGTCCTTGAACGTGAAAAAAAATGCCAGTGATGGCAAAACCTTGCAAAAACAGAGCAGCTCTCCAATTCAAGAAGAGAGAGAAAAGTGAATTTATAGGAAAAGGGTCGCATGGTGGAAGAAGGAAACTGCATTTTTGGAGAAAAGAAATATGCAGCCTTGGGGAATGTGTGGAAGCCAGGGAGGAAAAGGGTCAGAGGAACAGAGGAGAAAAGAACACCCACCAAAGTCTTATTAGTAGAACTAAAGCAGTGCACGATACTACAAAGTACAAACTCTGAAGACTGAGGCAGCAGCTCTCAAATAGCTCTGTGCTCCCGGCCCCACCCACAGAAATGCTGATTCTGCCAGTCAGGGGTGCTGCCCAGGAATCTGCATTATAAAAGCACCCAGGGCATTTGGAGCAGGCTGTCTGTGCCCCCTGCTTTGATAATCCCAGTCTAAAGGATAAGGGTGAACACGTTTGAGGGACTAGTAGCTGGACACATCAGAGGAATCCAAGGGGTAGAAAGTGAAGGATGTGATGGGGTGGAGAGAGGGAGAATTGTCTGTAAGGAAAGGAAAGGCAAGGGATGTAGTTATATAACCCTCTGGTTTCTTGAGCCTGAGCTTGGCCAGAAGTGGCTTCTGACCCCATCAGGTACATGGCTGATGTGAGTGCCCCCCAAAGCTATAAGCTCTAGTCGGTGTCTTTATAGAGGACCTGCATGCCAGTGAGACGTTGGCTGGACAATTGCCCTAGAGCAGCGCTTACATGTGCACACTACTCGATGGAGAATCTTGTTCAAATGCAGGTTCTGATTCTGTAGTTCTGGGGTGGGACCTGAGACTCTGACTTCCAGTAAGCTACCAGGTCACTTCTGGTCCACCCTGGGTAGCAAGTCCCTCCAAGGCAGTGGCTCACAATCCGGGCTGCCCAGTGTAATCACCTGAAGAGTTTTGGGAAACAGCTGTGTCCAAGCCCCACCTCCAGAGTTAGGATGGAATTGGTGTGAGGCACCTGGGCGTTTAAAGCTTCCCACCAAGGCTGACATCCACTACTCAGGGAGGGCATCCAAGGAGGGTTGTGGAGCGAGGCAGGGGTCTGGAGGGGGCAGCCAGGTAGTATTCCCTCTTCTTCAGTAATCGCTAATAGACAGATAAATATGGAAACTCGGGATGTACATTAGAAAGTTCAGACATAGACTCAGACCCATGGGCTTAAATGTGGCTTCAACTATATTTTACACTTGAGAATAATAATTATAATTATTATAATAATGTTGTAAATAGCTTTTTAAAGTTTACAAAGTTCTTTCCCATACATTATAACACTTGATCTTCATTACATCTCTGTGAGGCGAGACAGATATAACACACGTTTAAAGAAGGGAAAACTGAGGATTAGCTTTAATACTGAGAGTTGGGTGTCAAGCTCCACCTCAGACCTGCCTGAGTCAGAATCTGCATTTTAACACGATCTTCAGACGATTCATGTGCACAGTAATGTCTGAGTAACACTGCACACCACCTGCCTCCAATCCCCAGCTGACACCTGGAGGATTAAAGCAAAGGTTCTTGGGTCACCTGAGGGTCTTTTAAAAAAATGCAGTCTTAGCTCTTGTGAATACTATCTAATTATTATTAGAGAGTCTTGGGATGAGGTCTGAACTAAAAAATATGTTTGAGAGCATTTAGTTCAGTCTTTGGCAAAATGTGGATGTGGAAAACCACTTCCAGGGACTTCCCTGGTGGCACAGTGGTTAGAATCTGCCTGCCAGTGCAGGGGACGCGGGTTCGAGCCCTGGTCTGGGAAGATTCCACATGCCGTGGAGCAGTTAAGCCCGTGCACCACAACTACTGAGCCTGCACTCTAGAGCCCACGAGTCACAACTACTGAAGCCCGCATCTACAGCCTGTGCTCTGCAACAAGAGAAGCCACCACAATGAGAAGCCCATGCACCGCGACTAGAGAGAGCCCGCGTGCAGCGAAGACACAATGCATCCAAAAATAAAAATAAGTAAATAAATAAATTTTTTAAAACTACACAATACACAAATCTTAATTAAAAACAAAAAAAGAAAGAAATATATTCTGTATTTTTCCAGATTCTTTGTAGCCTTTGGAAGATTTTTACAGTCCAAAAAAAAAAGAAAAAAGAAAACCACTGCTATGAAAATCACTGGCTGTGCTTGTGAGACAGGCAGGTTCCTGGGCCCCACTTCAAACCTCCTGAATCAGGAATCTGCATCTGGCTCCCCGTGTGGTTCTTACATTTGAGCTGAGAACCATTACCTTATATCTGTGGGGGAGAAGTAACATCAATATTAAATTGTTATTTTAGGGAGTAGACAACATTTTTATTTCTGCTTGATTAGATCTAAATTATCCATGTTAATATGATGCCTTGATTTATGGAGGACGTTTTTCCTTAATTGCCGCCGGAGTGTGGGCAGGGCAGAGGGGACCATGCTGCACTTTGTCAAAGCCTTTTGTGAAATATATGGGGGTTTGGGCAAGTGGAAAATGTGACACCACCAGCTAAAATGAGGTTTTAGGGATTGTCTGTGGGTTTTAGTATCTCTATTTTTGCCCCCTTGGTTGGCAGTGTTATTTTCTCATCTTTGTAGGCGTTTCTAAGGTAATGGGAATATTATGTGTGCATTTAGCTTTCATCAGGTCTTGTCAAGGAAGTGCAGCAGGGAGGTTGGGCTCTAAAGCATGAAATCCAATTCCTGTGTTCACTAAACCCCTTCTCCTCCCATGAGGAACTGTTGGGGCTCTGATGTACATCAGCTTCCTGTTTCTTTTAAAGCAAACTCTTTTCTTTTTACACTTCTCCATGGGCAGGTAAGGAAAGAAAGAATATGACCAAGTCGTGTGGGGATGGTGTGAAGGATATGAATGGAAGAGTGAACAATGGACACGTTGCCTTTCCAGAGAATGTTGCAATTCCACGGTAGTTTGTGGTGCTGGAAGACGAGGGAAACCTATCAACCATTGCTCCAGCTGTCTGACACTGAGTACGTAAAGAAAGCACAAGTTAAAATTACCAGAAATAAAACTATAAATCATTGATGAGAGAAATTAAAGAAGGCACAAATAAATGAAAAAACATTCTATGTTCATAGATTGGAATGCTTAATATTGTTAAAATGTCCATACTATCCAAAGAAATCTACAGGTTTGATGCAATCTATCAAAACCCCAATGGCATCTTTTTTGCAGAAATAGGAGAGATGATCTTACAATTCATATGGAACCACAAAAGACCCTAAATATTTAAACCAATCTTGAGAAAGAAGAACAAAGCTAGAGGCATCATATCACAATTTCGAAGTATATTGAAGAGCTAAAGTTAAACAGTGTGGTACTGGCATAAAAACAGATATATAGACTGATGGAACTGATCAGAGAGCCCAGAAATAAACTCATACATATATGGCCAACTGATGGTTGACAAGGGTGCCAAGAATACACATGGGGAAAAGATAGCCTCTACAACAAAGAGTGTTGTAAAAACTGGATATCTACATGCAAAAAAAAAAAAAATTGAAATTGGACTCATCTTACATTATACACACAAATCAACTCAAAATGGATTAAAGATTTAAACATCAGGCTTGAAACTATAAAACTTCTAGAAGAAAACATAAGGGAAAAGCTTTACGACATTGGGCATAGCAATCATTTCTTGGATATGAAACCAAAAGCACAGTCAACAAAAGAAAAATTAGGCAAATGGGTCTACGTCAAACTAAAAAGCTTCTGCACAGCAAAGGAAATAATCAACAGAGTGAAAATGCAACCTACAAAATGGGAAAAAATATTTGCCAACCAAAGTGCTGGAGAAGAGGTTAATACCCAAAATATATAAGGAACTCCTACAACTCAGTAGCAAAGAAACCCTTAATTTTAAAAATGGGCAAAGGACTTGGACAGACATTTTTCCAAAGAGGACATACAAATGGCTGACAGGTATATAAAAAGATGCTCATTATCATTAATCATCAGGAAAATGCAAATAAAAACCACAATGAGATACCACCTACACCTGTTAGGGTGGCTATTATAAAAACAAAAGATAACTAGTGTTATCGAGGATGTGGAAATTTTGAAACCTTTGTGCATTGTTGGTGGGAATGTAAAATGGTGCAACCCCTATAGAAAACAGTATGGAAGTTCCTCAAAAAATTGAAAGTAGAACTACTATGTGATCCAGGAATCCCACTTCTGATATAGACCCAAAAGAATTGAAATCTGGCTCTTAAAGTGATATCTGCACTCACATATTCATTGCAGCATTATTCACAATAGCCAAGAAATGGAAGCAACTTAAATGTCCAATGATGGATAAATGGATAAAGAAGATGTGGTATATACATAAAATGGAATATTATTCAGCCTTTAGAAAGAAGTAAATCCTGCCATATGTGACAACATGGATGAACTTGGAGAACATTATGCTAAGTGAAATAAGTCAGTCACAAGACAAATATTGCATGATTGCACTTACATGAGATACCCAAAATAGTCCAACTCGGAGAAGCAGAGAGTAGAATGTTGGTTGCTAGGGGTTAGAGGGAAGAGGGAACGGGTAGCTGCTGTTCAATGGGTATAAAGTTTCAGTTGTTCAAGACTAACACATAGTGATCTACTGTACAACATAGTGTCTATAGCTAACAATGCTGTATTGTGCACTTAAGAGAATAAGTCTCATGATAAGTGTTCTTACTACCATTTTTAAAAAACATTACCAGGAAAACGAAGGGCTTTTTGGCAAGCAAATGCCACTAGCCCTTCCCCGCTGACTTTAGTTGCGAGCTGTGGAAACGACAGGAGGCTGCTCATTGGAGCATCTCCCCTTCTTGCATCAGGAAGCTCGCGAGTCACCCACAGAAAGCAGAGGAGTCTCCGTGGTTTTAGTCTCCAGGCTCTGCAAGTTAGTGCTTACCGTCGAGCAGCTCGTCCCTAGAAGAATGTTATACCAAGGAAGGCGGGCAGTTCCTCACGACCTCCACTGAGCAAAATGTAAGGGGAAGGGAGCCAAAGCAGAAGCATCTTTCAAGGGTCAGATGTGTGTCTCTCTCAGGCCAGCCACTGCTCTAGGCGCTGGGGATACAGGAGTGAAAAAAGCAGACAGTACCCTTGCTCTCAGGTGATTCCGTCCAATGGGAGGAGATAGACCACACCCAAGTAATTTAAAATACATATGTCATGAACATTTCGGTACATGACTCTTTTTGAATTATGGTTTTCTCAGGGTATACGCCCAGTAGTGGGATTGCTGGGTCGTATACTCCAATAAAGATGTGAAAAAAAAAACCAACCATATGTCAGAGGGTCATAGGTGCTGTGAAGATGGTTAAATCTGGATAAGGGGATACAGAGTGATAGAATCTACTAGAGGAGGTCCAGGGAGGCCTCTCTAGTGACAGGAAGGAAGTGAAGGAATGAGCCGGGTGACGACCAGAAGGGGCACTGTTCCAGACAGAAGAGTGCAAATTCACAGACCCTGAGGTAGAAGCAGAATGGTTGAGCAAAGAACTACATGAAAGCTGCCATGAATGAGGAGAATGACAGGAAATGAAATCAGAGAGGCAGCCAGGGGCTCCATTACTCAGGACCGGATTTTGAATTAGTTAACAGGAAGCACTTACAACTTAAGAAATTTCCTCCCCAAACTTTAATGATGTGACTAAGAAGAATCATCAAAACTACTTCTTTAGAGATTGTTCAAAACAAAGACATAACAAAAGAACACGCAAAAATAAAAGTAATCATGTTAGGGAGATGGGATTATGGAATTTCTTCTCCTTTTTTTTTTTTCCAAAAACTAAATTTGTGATAGCTGCAATGCTTCCAGAATATAAAATATGTTCCCCTAGAAACAAATCTACTACCTCAAGGGCAGGTGGTGCTTCTGTATCCCCAGTACTAGGAGTTGCACCCAGTGCATGTCAGACACTCATCAATGCTCATGGACTCAATGAACTGAACCTCTGGAGATGAGTTACACATTCTGTTTGGAGCAGGAGAATAAGAAACTCTCCAGGCCCTACCTGAATCAGGTCAATGTAATCCTGGCTTCTGCACTTCATCCAGAGTTTTGCTATTTTCAAATTAGCCACGCCTGTGGGGAGTTTAATGTCTAGAGAAGTACAATAATTTTGAGCAAAGCGATTACAGACCTTCTACTGGCCTTTCGGGAAACACAACAAGCTTGCTGCATGGCTGCCCCCTGACATGCTCATCCAATCTGGAATCTCATATGAGTGTATCAGCTGTATCACCAATCAATGCCTTGGTTGATTTCTTCTTCATCTCTCCAGTGTGCTGGGTGGTGTCAGTGGAATGTTGAAAAATCTGCTTAGAATTTAGGACCATCATATGACACAAAGGTAGATTCAGGGAACACAAGAACTGAATGTAAACAAATCTGTAAATTATACAAGCTGTTAAGGTTTTCCTCTTTCCATATTTTCTGGGAAATAAACAAGAAAGGCAGACGTCACATAGTAGCTCTTTTTGGCCCAACTCTTATGGGTTCTTAATTCTCCACCTCTTTTATGAGCGTTCAGTTTAGTTAATAATAAAAGCATCTACTGATTGAGTACCTACTATGGGTCAGGTTCTCTGATTAACATTGCACATAGCTTAACTCATTTAATCCTATGAGGAAGATATTATCACACCCATTTTAGAGATTGAAGTAACTGAGGCGAGGAGACATTAAACCATTTGCTCAGAACTACACAGCCAGCAAGTGGACAACCCAGGTTTAAAATCTAGGTCTACCTAAGTCCAAAGCCCATGATTTTTATCACCACAGATAAGGATGTATAGTGTAGCCTCTTTTCCTTTAAGTAAGATTTTGAAAAATTTCTCTGAAGTTAGGTAAGAGTAGAGAGGAATGGCTACATTGGAAAGCCAGAGCTGTAATACACAGTTCAAAACTAGAAGGTAGGGGAGAGACAAGAGGGTTCATTTAGCCTAGGAAATAGGCTTCCTATCTTTTGTAGGAGGGTCTTACCTCCTCAGTCAAAACTCTGAGGCTTCCCACAATCTGTACTAACTACTTCCCACTCATCCATTCATTCATTCACTCATTCATTCAAGCAAATATATAATTGAACACCTTCCATGTGCCAGACAACCTGGATAAAATGATAAATACAGTGTTCCCCATTTGTATTTATACTTGAAACCTATCTATCTGAACTATCTATCTATCTATTTTCATATCTGTAGCATTATCCAAAATAAATATTAAATTGCAATGCTAGTAAGTCCAAGGCAAGAGAGCTGTGTGGTGCTATAAGAGACATGTAAAAGGGGATTGGTCTGTCCTTGAAGAAGCAATGTTTGAGCCAAGATATGAATGATGGCTAGGTATTAAGTAGGCAGAGAGAGGAGGGGAAATGCTAATAAAATTATCCAGCCATTCCTGCCCTCTTTCCCTCTCATCTTGCCATAGCAGAAACCTGAATCCTGTGAAATGGAGATGGGGCAGTACAGGAAATGGATCCTTCAGGTCTCATTCCTCCAAGCCAATGTAGCCCTGGGAACACTGAATGTTGTATTCACTGAGGAGAAAGAAGAGACAAGGTAACTGGTGATACAAAACCAGAATAGAGACATTGTTATTTTATCCTCTGATATATCAGTCTTCTGGACTCCCTGGTGACACTGCTAATCAGAGACAGGACTGCAACTGTCCCATACCCTGCTTTTGTTTGATCTAGAAACAGATGCCTGTTCCTCTAGAAAAACCCAACCTTGGGCCAGGGCACCTGGCTTGAAGAGTAAAGAATGGGCTAGATTTCTACCCCTACTGACCAGCACCCCCCTCCAACCCAAACAGATACTCTTTCCAGTGAAAAATCATCACATCCATACGTGGTGAACCTGTGGACAAACCTCTGTTATACAAGTCTCTGTAACTGAGATAGCTGTGAAACGAGGACTAGACTGATCAAAACTGTTGTGCAGGGGCTTCTCTGGTGGCGCAGTGGTTGGGAGTCCACCTGCCGATGCAGGGGACACGGGTTCAGGCCCCGGTTCGGGAGGATCCCACATGCCGCGGAGCGGCTGGGCCCGTGAGCCATGGCCGCTGAGCCTGCGTGTCCGGGGCCTGTGCTCCGCCGCGGGAGAGGCCACAGCGGTGAAAGGCCCGCGTACCACAAAACAAACAAACAAACAAACAAAAACCTGTTGTGCACAATGATGCATAATTAGGTGTGTGTGTGTACCGGTGAATAAATGTAAGTTACCAAAGAGGACTAGAGGTGGCCAAGAGGAGTAACAGGAACGAGAATCAGCAAAGCCAGCTTCTCCTGCAGTGTGTTACCGGACCAACTTTCCAGGAGACAAGGAGAAAGCAAGAGATGGACACCAAGCCACTAGGAGAGAAGAAAACTAAAACCACATGATTGGCAACTGGTGACGAGATGCCTGGAATCATCAGAGAAGTTGAAGGCTGAGGTCCCTGGAACATGGCCCCATCCTGGTTTGGAGCAAAGGTGTTTAACTCGGGGTCCGCGAATGAGCTTCAGGGGATCTCTGAACCATGAACACTATTTTTGTGGGCAGGGTTCTTAGCATTTAGATTTGAGAATCAAATGCTCAAATTAAGAACCACTGGTTTCAGGTTATTCAGATGACCACTCTGCCTGGGTCAGTGTGTATTCTGTACAGACAGAAACATCTTGTCATGAGATGTCCTGAAGAAAACAAAGCCAGTTACTATTAAGGCCAAAGAGGTCATAATTTTCCTTGAGAAGGAGCTACCAATGCTTCCAAGTATCCTTGCTTTCTTGTATGGAATTGGACTTCCCTGCCCATAAGAACCCAATGATACCTCTTTGAGAGGCTTGGCTTTTCTGCATCAGTGGACCTAAAACTGAATAAGCAAAGTGTGTTTATCATCAGGTGTTTAAGTTGGCACTCCTCCAGATTACCATCATTAATTTTCTTCTTCTTTGCAATCATTCAAATGATTAGAACATGGAATAGAATGGATGAGAATCTGGGCACTGGAGTTCTTCAACCTGGAGCTTAAGACTTGGCTCTTCCACTTAACATCTGGAGAAATCGGTAGGTTATTTTATCACCCTGAACTTCAGTTTCAACATCTGGCAAAATGGGGATAATAACTGTACCCACCTTAGAAGGTATTGTGAGAATAAAATAATTAAATTAATCCATGTAAGGTACTTAGTATAGTGTAAGTGCCTGATACAGGTTAGAATTATAATTTACCCCATGCCTCCCAAACAAAAATATTTGTTTTCACTTTGTGCTTTTAAAAATTGAGATATGGGCTTCCCTGGTGGCGCAGTGGTTGAGAATCTGCCTGCTAATGCAGGGGACACGGGTTCGAGCCCTGGTCTGGGAGGATCTCACATGCCGCGGAGCAACTAGGCCCGTGAGCCACAACTACTGAGTCTGCGCGTCTGGAGCCTGTGCTCCGCAACAAGAAAGGCCGCGATAGTGAGAGGCCCGCGCACCGCGATGAAGAGTGGCTCCCACTTGCCACAACTAGAGAAAGCCCTCGCACAGAAACGAAGACCCAACACAGCAAAAATAAATTAATTAATTAATAAACTCCTGCACCCAACATCTAAAAAAAAAAAAAATTGAGATATAATTTACATACAGTGAAATTCACAGGTTTTAAGTGGTCAGTTCAATAAGTTTTGAAAACGCCATGAATCTTTTTGATAAACAAAAACCTCATGCTCTTTCTGTTGTCTATATTGTAAAAACTTTTTGTTTCCCAAATGTTGAGTTATACTACAATATATAATTTATCTATGAAAAATCTCCACCTTCACCTCCTCCAACATACAGAGTCTGAACTAGCTCCTGCCCACACCCAGCCCAATTTAAAACCTAGGAGGAACTTGGTACAGTCATTCTGCTTTTCCCTTGCATCCAGGAGAGGCTGCGCACCAGTTTTATTTTTTGGTCTCCAGGGAAAGTGTTTCTACAACCTCCCTCAGCTACCTGTTTCAGCACTTAGAAACCCTAAACACTAAAATTCTCTGTCCCTGTGGTGTCTGACTTCTAAATGAGTAAAAACAATTAATAATGACATAATGCTTTAGCAAGAGCCACAGATCAAGAAGAGGCGGGTAGGGCTTCCCTGGTGGCGCAGTGGTTGAGAGTCCGCCTGCCGATGAAGGGGACGCGGGTTCGTGCCCCGGTCCGGGAAGATCCCACATGCCGCAGAGCGGCTGGGCCCGTGAGCCATGGCCGCTGAGCCTGCGCGTCCGGAGCCTGTGCTCCGCAACGGGAGAGGCCACAACAGTGAGAGGCCCGCGTACCGCAAAAAAAAAAAAAAAAAAAGGAAGAGGCGGGTAGAGATGTGTAAGCCTGGCAGTGTAAGTGCATGTGTGCACGTGTTAAGCAGGGGAGAGTGTGACACAACTGAGATTGTGTTGTGAGAGTGAGCTGAGAGTGAGCGTGCTCAGCGCAGCCCACTGGCCATGTGTCTGATGCCAGGCCTACAGCTGTCAGGTTTTTCTTCCCAGAGGGAAAGGCAGAAGTCTGTATCTTTATGTGAAATATGACTTTTTAATGTTGTCTTGGTTAAAAAAAAAAAAAAAAAAAGCCTGCTGCCTGAGTGCAGCCCATGTATTAGTTCACAATCTCTGCTCTAGAATTTATGCAGTGTTTTCACACTTGCTATCTCATTTAACCTTGAATATACCTGTACAACAGGTAAGGCAAGCAGGTATACAACCCAGCTGTTTAGAGCCGAAGAAACTGAGGCTCACAAGTATTAAATGAGTTGTTCAAGCTTCCCAGCTGGCAGATCCCAGGACTTATGGTTCTGCTTCACTGTGTCTCCTGTTAAATCCCAGTTTTGCCCTCCAGGGGCTGTTAGAGCTGTTGTTAGCATCTCAGCGGATGAGGCTGTCTCCCACAGTTTGTCATCTGTTTATGGAAAATGTAGGAAGGCATGATAATACGGTCGATCTATCAGGAATTTATAACAATTCTTAATTTATGTATAACTTACATAAAAATCAAAATATAGAGAGCAAAAATGGACGGAACTAAAAGGAGAAGCAAACAAAGCTTCCATCACAGAGGAAAACTTAACACATCTCCCTTAATAACCGATAGAATAAGCAGACAAGGAAAAGAAAAAAGTAAGGATACGGAAGGTCTGAAAAACAAAATTGAATGACCGAGTTGACCTACAGATATAGGCGAAACACTGCTAATACTGATGACAAAATGTACATTCTTTCTAAGTGCACATGAAACATTTCCCAAATTTGAATATATATTATGCAAGTTCTAAGAAAATTCAAGAACTGAAATCACTCAGAATATTCTCTGTGTCAAATTAAACTAGGAATCAATAACAAAAAATGACTAGAATATCACCAAATGTTTGGAGGTTAAGTAATAAGCTTCTAAATAATCCACAGGTCAAAGAAGAAATCACAATGGAAATTTCCATTCTTAGTAATAAAAATATGATATATCAAAATGGGTGATGCAACTAAAGATTTACTGAGAGCCTTATACATTTGTATTAGAAAAGAGAAAGGCTAAAAAATCAGTAATTTAGGCATTCATCTGAATAATTTAGAAACAGAACAGCAAATTAAACCCAAAGTAAGTACAAGGAAGGGAATCATAAAAATAAGATCAGAGGGCTTCCCTGGTGTCGCAGTGGTTGAGAGTCCGCCTGCCCATGCAGGGGACACGGGTTCGTGCCCCGGTCTGGGAAGATCTCACATGCCGCGGAGCGGCTGGGCCTGTGAGCCATGGCAGCTGAGCCTGCGTGTCCGGAGCCTGTGCTCCGCAACGGGAGAGGCCACAACAGTGAGAGGCCCGCGTACCACAAAAAAAATAAAAATAAGATCAGAAATTAATGAAGTAGAAAACAATTCACAACAGAGAAACCCAACAAAGCCAAAAACTGAGTCTTTGAAAAGAATAATAAAACGGATAGATCTCTAATAAGACTCATAAGACAGAAAGAGGAAAATCACAAATTACCTATATCAGGAATTAAGTTCGTCACAGACCTTTAAGACATTAAAAAGCTAATAACAGAATATTATAACTCCCTGTGCCAAAAGTTTTGGAAAAGGTAGGTGAAATGGACACTTTCTAGAAAAGTACAACATATGAACCAACATAAAAGAAATAGAAAATCTAACAACACTATATCTCCTAAATAAATTAAATTCGTAACTAAAAATCTTCACACAAAGAATGCTCTAGGCCCAAATGTCTTCACTGATGAATTATTCCAAATATTTTAAAAATAAATAATATCAATGTTATACAAACTAAAAAAAAAAAGAGAAATTACATTCTATGAAGCCAGTATAACTTTGATACTAAAATCTGTCATTAAAAGAAAGAAAATTACTGGCCAATCTCTTCCATGAACACGACACAAAAATCCTAAACGACATTAGCAACTTAAATCCAGTGATACACAAAGAGACGGCACACCAGGATCCAGTGGGTTTATACAGAAATGCAAGGATTGTTTAACAAATGAAAACCAATCAATGTAGTTCACCTTAGAAACATAATAAATATGTTTATTTATTTATTTATAAGGGAGAAAAATCATATGACCATATCAATAGATAAAGAAAAAAAGATTTACTAAAACTTAACACCCATTCATGATAAAAGTTCTTAGTGAACTAGGACTGGAGGAGAATTTCTAAATCTTTTATAAAACACCTACAAAACTTCTAAAGCAAAAATAATACTTAATGGAGAAATACTGAAAGATTTCCCCCTGAAATAAAAAATGAGACAAAGAAACTCACTATCACCATTGGTATTCAAACTATCCTGGAAGTCTTAGTCTCTTCATCTATCAAGAAAAAAGTACAGCTCTTTATAAGAATTAGAAATAAAGAAATAAAATTACATTACTTGTAGTCAATATTATTAGGTACCTTGGAAAAATTAATCTACAAATTATTATAATTAAAATAAGTTCAGCAACATTTCTTGATTTTAGGGCTTATAAAACATCCATATATATATTAGTGACAAACAGAAAGTTAAAAATATTTTAATAATATCATTTACAATAGCACCAAGAATTTCAAATACTGAAAAATAAATCTTATGAAGGATGTGCAAGATCTTAATATCAAAAACTACGAAACTTCGCTGAGAGAAATTTAACAAATTTCTTTAACAAATATTATTAAGTAGATTTATTAAATTTATTTAATAAATTAAATAAAGAGGATGCTCCTCTCCCTAAGTACATCTATGGATTCAATACAATACCAATCAAAATCCCATCTTTCTATGGAAATTGATACATTAATTCTAAAATTTATGTGGAAATGCAAAGGGCCAAGAAGAACCAACACAATCTTGAAGAACAAAGCTGTTTGCACTACCAGATAGCAAGACTAATAATAGAACCACAGAAATTAGTTCAGTGTGGTATTGAACTAATTTAAAATACTAGTGGAACAGAGCAGAATGTCCAGAAACAGGCCCACATATATATATATCCACGGTTACTTGATTTATGACAAATGTGAAATCACAAGGCAGTGGGGGAAAGGCTAGACTTCTCATAAATGGTGCTCTGTCAGTTGCAAAAGGACTGGCAGCTGTTGCTGGCTTTGAAGATGGCAAAAGGGGCCCATGAGCCTCTGGAAGTTGAGAAGTCCCTCAGTTTACAACCAGCAACAAAACAGGGACATCGGTCCTATAAGCACAAGGAATTGACTACTGCCAACAGTCTGAATGAGATTAAACGAAATCTCCCTTAAGGCCTCCAGAAAGGAGCATATGGTGTGCTAACATCTTGACTTTAGCCCAGTGAGACCCATATTGGGCTCCACACCTACAGAACTGTAAGAAAATTAATCGGTGCTACTTAGAGCTACTAAGATTGTAGCAATTCCAGCAACAATAAAAAACTAATATAGTGGCAAGGATGCAAGGAGATAGCACCTCCACAAGGAAGCAGACTGCCTTAAGAAAAGAATTTGATAAAACATGGATTTTCCCAAATAGCTGGTTAGTCCAATAAGTGGGCAAATTGACCAAATTCACCCTGAAAATAACCCATGGAATCTGGAGTACTGTGAGGATTGGTGTGGGGATGGAACCTTCAGGACTATTCCCACTGTTCAAATGGCTAGTGATGACGTATGATTTGTATGTCAGAAAAAAATGAACAGTAAGATCAATTTGGTAGGAATCTGTAGAAACTTTATATAGTTTACAATTCAGGACAAAACTGGTCAAAGTGAAGATATCAATGCAAAACAGAATCACAAAATTTGTTATACATTCACCATAACCATAAACCTACAAAGGAGCCAAACGTTAATTGGCCCCTAATCTTATAAATACCAAAAGACGAACTAAGCAAGAAAAAGGCAGAAACTATCACATCAATTCATGCCAGAAATTCTAAATTAAAGCTGATATGCCATTTGAGGAACTGATAAAAGAATGCTCCCAATGACTAAAGATTGGATAAACAGAAAATGACATGCAAAAATGCCCAGAACAATCCTATCACACAGAAGAAATGCTGAAATTTAACTGCTAGAAGTACATGATATGCAATTTGGGGAATTGGCAAATTAATGCTAAAAATACATATAATTGAAAAAAATTAAAGAAATTCACTAGCACACTAAAGAAATCAGAGGAAACAGTTCCATCGGATATGAAATCTTGGCATTTTGGTTTCTAACAAGGAGTAATTGGAATATGATGACTTGTCAGAAGTTTGCAGAAGACTTGACATGAGAGAGTAATAAGCAGCAGAAAAAAGAGCACAAGAATCCAGGAGAGATTACTATAATGAACAGTATGATGAGTGTCTCAAATATGACAGACGCTAACCATCAATATTAAATCATTGAGGAAGGATAAAAAGCAAACTGTTTACTAATCCTAAAAATGCTAGAGAATTTTCAGCTGAGAGGGGAACTAAGAAGTAACAGTAGTATGCATATCCCATATCATATTTTATTTACTAATTGCTAGAAATAAATCAAGGGACTATTGAGAAATGAGTGGAAGTCTCATAAAAATGTTAAAAGTGTGGCAACAGAAAATGATGTTAAAAAGAATTCAGGGACTTCCCTGGTGGCGGAGTGGTTAAGAATCCGCCTGCCAATGCAGGGCACACGGGTTCGATCCCTAGTCCGGGAAGATCCCATATGTGGCGGAGCAACTAAGCCTGCGCACCACAACTACAGAGCCTGTGTTCTAGAGCCCACGTGCCACAACTACTGAGCCCACGTGCCTGGAGTCCATACTCCGCAACAAGAGAAGCCACCGCAATGAGAAGCCCGCACACCACAACCAAGGGTAGCCCATTTGCCGCAACTAGAGAAAGCCCACGCGCAGCAACAAAGACCCAATGCAGACCCTGCACCAAAAAAAAAAAAAAAAAGAATTCAAAAGAAATCAGTAAAAATGGAAAGATTCCCATTTAAAATGCCAACATTCTGGCTTCTAATGAGGAAATATAATTTTTTGATTATTAAAGATACTCTCACACACAAAACCCCATAGTTTCAACAAAGGGAGCAATCCTTAAACTGCTACTATACAGACAAAATGAAATCTAGTCCACTCACTCTAAAAGGTGATCTCCAAAGCCACACGAAAATTTTCCCATGCAATAGAAATTGCTTTACAACACTGTTAATCAGTACATGTGTTAAATTATCTGTTCTGTTAATTGGTCATTTAATGAATTGGCTTTGCCTTGCTCTATCTATCTATCTATCTATCCCCTTCTTTCCCAACTGGCCATTTTGCAAATTGAGGAATTGATTTTTGGCAAAACAGTATTAGATCAATTCAGTGTTGGTAAGTTTACCCAGAACCATTTCCTCTATAGCAAATGGGGAATGCAAATAATTTTTTTTAAAAAACTCTTTCTTGAAAGCAATTTGGCAATCCTTGTTAAAAGCTATAAAAATGAGCATGTTCTTTGATCAGTAATTCTACTTCTAGGAAATTATCCTAAGGAAATAATGACAATGTGCAAAAAGATTAAGCTACACAGATTTCATTGTAGAATTTTCTAGTACAGTTAAATATTACAGACAAGCTAAAAATTTCAGTAAGTGGGGGTTGGTTAAATAAAAGTGAATGTGTACAGTGAACTAGTGTAAAGCTTTGTAATTTGTGCTGTAAGAGAGTATTTAATGTCTTGGAAAGTTGCTTAAGCATTATTGTTAAGTTTAAAAAAAAATAGGTTGCAGAACAGACTGAAACTATTCTAGCAAGGAAAAAAATGCCATATGTGTATGACTGAGTGGATAAACTCCAAAATATTTACTGTGGTTATTTTGGGTGATTGGCATTATGGATAACTTTTATTTTCTTCTTTTGTTTACATGAATTTTCTAAATTTTCCACACTGAATATGTGTTTATTTTTTGGGGGGGGTATAGTTATTTTACAATGCTGTGCTAGTTTCTACCGTACAGTGAAGTAGAGTTCCCTGTGCTATACAGCAGGTTTTCATTAGTTATCTATTTTATACATATTAGTGTATATATGTCAACCCCAATGAATATCTGTTTTTTTAATAAAGAGAAAAACAAATTCTAATCACCCACTAGCTTAGAAGCCAGGAGATCTGACAGTCCTCACTATGTGTGTGACTGTGAACAAGCCCCTACATCTTTCTCCAAACCTTCATACTTCTCATCTTCCTTGAACTTTATGTTTCTCGCCTTGTTTGTCCTTTCCCTTCACTAAACTTCTAGAACTCCATAGCCCATGAACTCTGGAGACGGTTTTGAAGAGTTACATGTTGTACGTTGGCCTACTGGGCTTTCGTCCAATAACTATTGAGTGACAGGCGCTCCGAGAGCAAGGAATGCCAAAGAAGGAAGCCACCCCCAGGAGCTCATCCTCCGGTGGAAGAGACAGACATTTGATCCCAACAGCACTGCAGTGTGATCAACACTCTACTGAAGATATGAGCAAGGTGGTATCAGATCACAGAGGTCAGCAGTGACTTCCAGAAGAGGTGACATACGAATTGGACCCTGAAAGGAGGACTGGCATGAACCACAGTTATTGAATACTTACTACAACCAGGCACTGTGCTGTGGGCTTTACTCACCCTATCTCGTGTAAGCCTCGTAACAGTCACACCAGGTCAGTCATCATTCTCTCCCTTTGCCCACTTTTCCTTGAGCGGTTTAGGATACTAAAGCTTCAGAGGGTGCGTAGTGTGCCCCAGGCCCCCGTGCAGCTCCCTCCTTGCTTTGCCCTGTTCTGCTCTATGTTGGAGGGCATAGACCCCTGGAGACTACACTTCTTAGGCTTCCTTGCCAACTGGTCCAGCCAAGTGGGAGGTTGGAAGGTGGGAGTAGGGGAGAAGCTCATTTCCTCCCAGCTTCAGGTAACAACTTCAGCAGTAGCTACGTAGCCTCCTCAGTTCTAACCCCCACCCCATCCCCGATAACCCTTCCTCAGTGTTCCCAGATCCCACCAGGAAGCCTGGATTCCCAGGCTCCAGTAACCTTGCAGGCTCCTCCCTCTGTCCCTCCACCTTAGGGATGGTACCACCTTACTCCATGGCTTCTCTGACTTGCCTCAACATCTACCTGGACTTACAGCTCCACCAACACCTCCGTAATTAGTTCCCTCCTTGAAGTACCTAACGGGGGCTCTGTTTTCCTGAACAGCCCCTGATCCATCTCGTCTCACAGCTACCCACTGGCTGAGCCAGGACACTCGTGGCTCCGAGACTCTAGAGTCTTAAAAAAATCATCCACATCCATTGAGCGCCTACTACATGGCAAGACCTTTAATCCTCACAACAACCCTCTGAAGTGGGTGCTCTTATCATCTCCAGTTTACAAGAGAGGGTGACCTTGGACCAGTCCTTGACCTTCAGTATTATAATTCCTGAGCTATCGTTTGAGAGGATAGACCTTGGTCACCAAGATCCCATCCCCAGATCCCCCCCCAGCGGCAGCCACATCATGAGAGAAGAAAGTGCTTGGCCTCTGACAGAAGATGCCAAGAAATCCTAGGTGCAGTTAACGACCCCGCCTTCCTCAGCACCTCCCTCAGTTCCTCCATCCTCAATTGATAAAAGGCCATGATTCCCTTTGGAAAATCCACCCCCTCCTTCCAGCTCCGGCTCCCTTGGCATTTGCACATCGCAGGGAATTCGGGTTGCTCTGACTCAAATTAGCAGGTGCTAAGCAGTTTCCACGTTTCTTAGTAAATATGTCAAAACACAAAATCCATTCATTCCTTCATCCCCCCCTCCTTCCTTGAGACACACTTTTCTCTCTTAGCTGGTCAACTGAGAAGTGTTTTTCTTCAGCAAGAACTAAAGTGGCATTAACTCAAGGAGCCTGGCAGTTGTACAGTCCTTTGCAAACCCTCCCCTGCCCTCCTGGTCATTCATTTGCCCACCGTGGGGCAGGCACCGACTTGGGGCTCTGGGTTTTACTGGGGTCCCTCGAATATAAAACAGGCATCATGAGGGATCCCACGGAGACCCTCCAGGAGACCCCATTATCACCTGGGACTCTGCCCGGGCGATAGGGGACGAGGGAGCCTCGGGGGAGTCGTGCACTTAACTTCCACCATCTCTCTAGGCCTCCTGCTGGCGTGATTCGAAACCAACTCCTTACATCAAGCAGCCGCCGGCTCTCCGCCCGCTGGGCTCCGCCCCCAGCCCGGCCCCCTTTCCCTCGGAGCCCGCCTGGACGCAGAAGCCAATTTCCAGTCAGAGCTGCCTGCCTCCTTCCCACACCTCGCCAGCAGCCCTCGCCCCAGACAAAGGAAACAGGAAGTCGAGGGGGTGGGCCCGGCTCTTCAGACCTATCACCGCTCCCTGAAGCATCTCCGCAAAGCCTGCTGCCTGCTTGGTGTTGCAGCCTGGGCTCTGGGAGCCATGGTTAGTGTTAATGGCCAAAATGAGGGACCTCTGGGTGGGCTGGGGGGAAACTTTCCCATCTGCGTTGTTGCAGTTTTTTTAAATCTAGGGTGACACATGAATATAAACCCCCAGGATTTTGCTGGGCTGGCCGTCATTTTCAAGCCAGGAACTGACACACGTTGTCCTCCACAGCCTTCCACCTAATGGTATCCTTGGGGGAGGAGGAGGGAGAGGGGAAAGGGGGGGCTTCCAGGCCCGAGTCTCATTGTGAACTAATGAACCCCACGCGAATCCGGTCAAAGCCAGTGATTTGAACTAATCCTCCACCACGTCTTCCACTGTAAGTAGCCCGCCTGGCAGCTGCCTGCAATGGGCTTGGCCATCCCTCTGTCCATCGTTCTGTCATTCCAGCACAGACACAGAACCTCCCAGGCTCCTAGGACCTCATGACCAAAAACAGAAAGGAAATAATTCCTGGCATTGAGGAGGAGCTCCAGGCTGAAAGAGAGAGAGAGAGACAAGCCAAATAATTGCAACAGAGGAAATGGAGTTGGGGGCATTCATGACGAGTATTTGAGTGTCAGGGCTGGTAGGGTCTTGGAAGCTCCACTAGCCCAGTCTACTCAGTGATGCGAACACTGGGGCCCAGAGAGGTGAGACAGCTTGCCCAAAGTTACCCAGCCAGGAGCAGCGCAGGACTCCCATCGGAGCTTCCTGGCTTCTCAAACTGGATGTCCACGCGTTCCTGTCCAGGCTGTGGACAGCGCCACAGTTGCGCATCAACTCCCTCTCCCTCCCCCTCATTCTCCTCTGAGTCATTCAGCTTCTTGCAGAACTAGTGACGCTCCCTTCCGCTTTCAGATTCCCAAGTTTTTGCCCTCCCCGAGTGCCAGACCCCCGAGCGCCAGGCGCCCAGGGCAGCAGCTGCTAGAACCGTTGCAAGGAGGCAGGCAAGCAGTGAGAAGCGCCAGCGGAATCATTTTCATTAATTTATACCATTTTGCAGCTCCTTCTCTGTCCTGAGATCGCTGTTCTGTTTCTTTCTATTGTCTGAGAAATAAAATGGTTTCGATTACACTCGCGGTCTCCCATGCATGACTACCTTTGGCTGCCCACAAGGCAGAAGGCACTGTCTGTGTTCCTCTGCCTCTGGCTTCTGGAGAAGGCCTGCTTGCTGCTGCAGGGCTTCCGCCAGGGTCACCACCAGACCCAACCCAACCCCACCCACAGCAGCCAGTGTGGATTGAGGGGGATTGAGGGAGGGCTGAGTGAACAGACAGGATCCAGGGTGGACTGGTTTCCTTCCTGTTAGCATCAAAGGAAGGGGAGGATGAGGCAAAGGAGAGGAAGCTAACATTTTTGAAAGTATAAGGCAGAGTCAGTTAGTCAGTCAACAAACAGCACCTACTGTGTGCCAGGACCTGTTCTCAAGGCTGGGGACTCAGAGGTGAACACAGTGGGGCAAGCTCCCATATGTCTGGGCTGTGATGTTGTTCAAAATATTTGGCAACAGGACCTGCACAGACATCAACCACTCATCTGCCGGGTAGCCCAAGGGTCCCGAAGGCCCCCTGCTGTACTTGGCATTAACCCTTTAATTGCTGGATCTTGATGAGACCAGGGAAGCAGAGTCCCAAGGGAGGAACTGGGATAGCCAGGATGGTAGAGCCCCAGACAGCAGCTGCTCACCAACCGGCATGGAAGTTTTGGGATATTACAGCAATACTGAGTTTCAGCCATGTACACGGAGCATCAGATCAGGGGGCTGAGGAGGGACTGTAGCAAACAGCCTACAGTTAGGGACAACCACTACTTAGCAACAGCCCACAGTGTCTCAAGGGAAGGAAGGGCCCAATGATTCTGGATCTTCCAGTTTTTCAAGAGTCAGTTCTGGAGTGTGTGTCGGGCGGGGGGGGGGGGACTCTATTTTTTTTCTAACATCTTTATTGGAGTATAATTGCTTTACAATGGTGTGTTAGTTTCTCCTTTATAACGAAGTGAATCAGCTATACATATACATATGTCCCCATATCTCCTCTCTCTTGCGTTTCCCTCTCACCCTCCCTATCCCACCCCTCTAGGTGGTCACAAAGCACCAAGCTGATCTCCCTGTGCTATGCGGCTGCTTCCCACTAGCTATCTATTTTACATTTGGTAGTGTCTATATGTCCATGCCACTCTCTCACTTCGTCCCAGCTTACCCTTCCCCCTCCCATGTCCTCTCTAGTAGGTCTACGTCTTTATTCCCGTCCTGCCGCAGGTTCTTCATAACCTTTTTTTTTTTTTAGATTCCATATATATGTGTTAGCATACGGTATTTGCAGTGAGGTGGATGGACCTAGAGTCTGTCATACAGAGTGAAGTAAGTCAGAAAGAGAAAAACAAATACCATATGCTAACACACATATGTGTGGACTCTTTTGATTAAAAATAACTATATGCCCAGCCCAGATCAAAGAAAATGCATCTTTGCCCACACACCCCCCCCAAGAGCACCCACTTTGAACCCTGTGGCCTTAGGATACCAGGAACTGTGCTGCACTTTACAGGTTAAACTGAAGTTAATTCTCACAACCACCTATCACGTTCATACTGTTCCCTCCAGTTGACAGATAAGAAGAACCGAAGGTGTTTTCTATGGGGCAGCAGGAGTCCACAAGGTCACTGGTACAAGAGAGGGCGGCTATTTGAATCCAGGATTTCCTATCTCCAAAAGAAGAAAGGACGCCTTTGGGTGCAAAAATGTTCTGGTGCTCCAGTAGGCACCTGTCCTTTTGATGGATGGGCTGGTGCTGGGGGCAGACCTGCAGAGGGCCCAGCAAGGGAGCTGGGGTGGCTGTGAGTGGCAGGATGGCTATGGGAGAGGTCGGGACATAGGGGTGCGTGGGTACAATCTATATGTAGAAGTGGGAATGGAGTAGGTATGTTAGAAAGATTCTGGACTTTATTCCAGCCAGAGGAATGAGCAAATCTGGGTCATGGTGGGAGAGGTAGGGACCCCGCAAAGAGAGTCAGGGGTGAGGTTTTATTTTCCACAAGCCTGCAGAAAGGTCCACATGCCACCTTCTTCTTTGCGCTGGGTCCCAGGGAACTGATTACCATGTGCAGCAGTACACCCTGCCCTTGAAGATGCCTGCAGTGCCTGGGCTGGAACCCAGTCTGCTTCCACAGGTCTCCAGTGGAGTCACCAGCTGGTGTGTGTGTGTGTGTGTGTGTGAGGGGCTCCTGTGTCCCCTTCTGCAAGACTGTACTGTGATAATGAGGTCGGAGAGAGGTGGCATGGCATTGAGGGCAAGGACCAGTTAGGCAGAAGGCACTGCCCAGGAAAAGAGGATAGAGACGAGAATGTGCATGTCTGTGGGAGGAATGGTGAGTCGTCCCACTGTCCAGAAGCACAGGAACCAGCAGAAGGAGAAGGCTTAGACGGAAGGCTGTGGCTAAACTGAAGGACCCTTAGGAGACTAAGACCAGGATATTGAGATATTTTTTTTTCAGTAGGCAATAGGGAGCCATAGAAGGTTCAGCAGCAGAATGTCTGATGAATTAGGAGGCTGGAGAGTAATATCTGAGTTCCTAATGTGTGCCAGCCTCTTGACATATCCTTTATCCAGGTTTATACATATTCCTTATGTATCTTTCAACTAATCCTAAGAACAGCCCTAAGAGAAAAGTATTAAATATTTCCACTTTGCAGGTAAGGTTAGCTTATAAATGACAGTTCAGGATTGTAACGGACTGGGGTGCTTTGTGAGACTGGAGGTTGGGAGAGTAGTTTGAAGGCTATTGTCATAGTTGGGGTATGAATAGCGATATCTGTAACTGCCGCTGAAGCCAGGAGAGATGTGTGGGGGAGGATGAATGCTCAACTCCTCGGAGCAGGACCTAGTGACAGTCGGTGTGGATGGAACGAGAGGGAAAAGTCACAGATGGGAGGATATTACCCTGGAGAAACCATCGGCAGAAGAGGGAGTTTGGGAGAAGGGCTCAGTTTTCAGAAGACAGTCTTACTGTGATTTTAGAAATGTTGCAGAGGTGTGGGAAATGTTGTTTTTACTTCCCAGCTTGGCAGTACAGAAAGACAAACTAGAATAGGAGCTTCTCAACAATACTCGCCTTCCCACATGTAATGCATGCAAATGTTTTCCTATCCTATTCTTGTCTATTTCACGGTAGGACAGTGGGTGGAGAAAGGGAATGCTGGTTGCAACTCAATCATGCAACTGACTTGAGGACCCACAAATGGGCGGCCTGAAATCTGGACAGGACTTCACAAGCAGCAAGGGGATGGGGGCTAAGCCGCAAGTCCTCATTTTCACTGCACACGATGTTAGCAAAAACGAAAGCGGAAACATAGAGGCGAGGAGTGGGAACTCCAGAGTGTCTAATGTGCAGAGGAATCTAGGGAGGAGAGCTTTCTGAAAGGCCACATGTTTTTCGAATTAGATCACCAAGGACCTTCCAAGGAACATTTTCAGTAGGTGGTGGAGGTGGAAACCGGAATGCACAACTGGAGTGGGCGTGAGGAGATGAAAGCGGAAGTGCTGCCCCTTTAAGGGATATTAAAGACCTGAACACCCTGTATCCAGAGGAGAGGGAGCCAGCGGAGAGCACGTGATGGAAAGAGTCTGGCGGTGGCAATGGATGAAGTGAAGTCCCAGCGGAGATGGAGGATGCTGGGGCAAAGGGCACTGGTGTGGCCACTTTGGGGTAGGAGGGAAGGGGAGAGCCTAGGTAAAGACAGACATTTGCGGAAGTGAAGAGGGAGCGATGGCCGGCGGGAGGGGAGAGATGATGGCATGTGAATGGCTGACCCCTATTTTCTCAGTAAAGTAGGAGGCAAGGTCATCTGCTGGAAGGAGGTTGGCAGCTTGATGAGAATGGGAAGTGTTGGAAACAGATGCTAGAAGGCATCCACAGCAAGGAAATGAAAGAAATTCTGAATAGTTGGAGGACCGTTTAGATGACTCAGTCTGTGAAACCTGTGATTTGCTGATTTCGCGACCTATCAGATACTTTCAGAGCGGGACCCCCTGCTTCTCCCCAAGGTCACACACTGGGCTCCATCACCCTGAGGGCAAGGGAAACATTGTTGATGCCCTGCTAAAAGGCCAAAGAACACAAACCATTAGCCCCCAATTTTTTAAAACAATTTTGCCTCTAGACTCTCCAAAATAATCTCCTTCTTTTAGATTTCTGATTCCACTTCCAGTAAATCTCTTGACATCACAGCCTAGCCCACCCGGGCCAATCAATCAGCCCTTATCATCAGGCAGGACTTTTCTCTCCTTCCCCTCCCTGGGATTTGCAGCCCTGGGTGCACATTGGAATCACCTGGGGAGAGTTAAAAATACTGACGTCTGGGTCTCGCCCCTAGTGACTGATTTAATTGGTCTGGGTTTGTGGCTGCAGATCTGTAGAATCCGCCCCCAGCCCCCCCAGATAATTTTAAAGATGAGAACTACTGAGCCCCTTGATACTCAAATTGTGGTCTGTGGACAACAAGTATCTGCATTGATCTGGGTACCTGTCGGGATGCAGATCTTCAGGCTCTACTCCAGATGCATGGAATCAGATGCTGCAGTTCAAGAAGGGCTCCAGGTGATTCATACGCACATTAAAATCTGAGAAGCTTTGTACTGGAGTTCTAACTTCTTAAGCCCTCCCTCCTGCCCTGTATGAGATCAAAAAGGAGGGTCTCAGAGATCACGCCTCCTTGACTCTAAGCAGCCCGGCAAACCGCTAATGGCCGCTTTCTCCTAGAGTGTGAGAACAGTCACCCATCAGCCAGTCAATCAACAAGTGCTGCCCAACTTTCGGCAGGTAGGCACTGAGCACCAGAGTTATTGTCCTGGGGTGTATTAGTCTACAGTGTAGTTAGCTGGAACATTCTTACAGGGTGATCGACTGTCCGGGTGGGTCTGGGACTGTCCAAGTTTTAGCACTGTAAGCTCCACATCTTGGGAAACTTATCAATCCCCAGGGAAACTGGAATGATGCCCACCCTACGTTAAGTAACATTGAGTAACATTTAGAACCCCTGAAAACTATTGCCTAATTGTTTGCTGGATGCCCCTCAATTCTGGCCTGTCTGATGTCTACAGGTTTCTGCCTCTGGTATCGAGAAGGTAAGTCCTAGAGGGCAGGGACATTGTCTGACTCTCACTGACAA
Organism: Leucopleurus acutus; assembly: GCF_964270905.1. NCBI lineage: Eukaryota > Metazoa > Chordata > Mammalia > Artiodactyla > Delphinidae > Leucopleurus > Leucopleurus acutus. The sequence continues at coordinate 97,864,969 of NC_139149.1, forward strand.
ATTCCCAGGGCTGGGAAAAGGATGGGCTCACTGTAGGTGCTCGATGTTTTGAAGGAGTGACTGGGAGGGTGACATGTCAGCTACTGAGATGGTTAAAAATGATATGTTTCATAAGTCTCCCCTCGCCCACTGTATTAGTCTGCGCAGGCTGCTATAACAAAATATCATGGGCTGGGTGTCTTAAACAGCAGACATTTACTGCTCACAGCTCTGAGAGCTAGAAGTCCAAGATCAGGATGGTTAGGTTTTTTTGTTTGTTTGTTTTTTGTTTTTTTGCGGTACGCGGTTCTCTCACTGTTGTGGCCTCTCCCGTTGTGGAGCACAGGCTCCGGACGCGCAGGCTCAGCGACCATGGCTCACTGGCCCAGCCGCTCCGCGGCATGTGGGATCTTCCCGGACCGGGGCACGAACCCGCGTCCCCTGCATCGGCAGGCGGACCGTCAACCACTGCGCCCCCAGGGAAGCCTCATGGTTGCGTTTTGATCAGAGCTCACTTCCTAGCTTGCAGACGCCACTTTCTCATTGTATTGTTACATGGCAGAGAGAGAGCCAGTAAATTCTCTGATATCTCTTCCTACAAGGACACTAATCCCACCGTGAGCCAACCCCCAACTCTTGACCTCAGCTAAATCTGATTACTTCACAAAAGCCCCATCCCCAAATACCACCATGTTGGGGGATAGGGCTTCAACATAAGAATTTGGGGGAAAACCATTCAGTGCATATCACCCACTTTAGCAGAAAGGGGGAAATGTTGGTCAGAAAAAAAAGAGATTCTTTTCTTGAGTGAATCCGTGAAAGTATTCAAATACCTAATTGGCCTGGGTTGCATTAATTACATTACCCTTTTGAGCCCCTACAACTGCCAGGCATGGTGGGTGATACAAAGGTGAACCGGACCCATGGGACAAGCTCCTTTGAGCTTGCCTTTGCCAGGAGAGAAGGAAATGGCGGGAGGGGAGGGCAGGCAGTCCGTGGTGAGTAAATGCTATGGGGACACAGCCGGAAAGAGATGAGGTATAGGATGGAGGAGGTGACGTATGAGGTAGGGCTTGGAGGAGGTTAGGGTTTGGGCTGATAAAGGAAGAGGGAAAAGGATGTCCCAGGCGAAAGAAAGCCTTTGAATGGAAATCAAAAGTCAGAGAGCCATGGGGTGTATTTGGGGAATGGCAGGCAGTGGGGATTGGCTGGAGCATCTGATGGGAAGTAGAGGCCATGAGGCTGGAGGCTGGATGGAAAGTCAAGTCCAAATCTGAGGAGTCCTTGACTGTTACTGTACGGAGGGCATTTAACTTTTTTTTTTTTTCTCATGACAATAAGAAGCAGGAGAGTGAACTGCTCAGAACTCCTTATTATGTAGAGTCAGGGGGTAGCCTGGATGTTTCCCCAGCTTCCTTAGTGATAAGAGTAGATGTAGGGAGGCAGCAAGCTGGACATGCTCAGGGGCCTCTGGTCCTCAGCCTCCCGTCTCCTGACGCTCCTCACAAGTCCTCCTTTCACATGTCAGACCACCACGCTATGCCACACCACCTCACCTTGGCAAGTGCTTGGTGCCCCCTTGCCACAGGTCTCTGGTGAACTCCTGCCCGTCCTCTTAAAAGCAGCAGGAGGTTCTTGTCTATGAAGCTGCCCACCTCTGACTCCCTCAGAGCTGGCCCTTCCCTCTTTTCTGCACATGTTGTAACTAGACCGTCTCTCCATTGTGATTCTCGCAACAATTTGTTCGCATACTTACTTCTCCCCTGTTTGACTGCAAGGCCACTGAGAGAAGGAACCACATTTATTTATCTGTATCCGTAGGGCTGGCACCATGCTTGGCATATCATAGGTGCTTGAAAAATAGCTGCTGAATTGAATTATGTTTAATTAAAGAGTAGAAAGAGCCCTGGACCTGGAGTCAGGAGCCCAGAGTCCAAACCCAGCCCTGCAAACCAACAAAGGTACCTGCCTTTTCTGAGTCTGTCTCCTCAACCATAAGGGGAGTAAGGAATGATACTTTCTATTTCATAATTTTATCCTGAAAGACTCTATTATATTCCTGGAGCGTGATAGCTGTACTTCTGGCCATCACACTTACCTCACCCATAGCTACTTGTTCAGAGTCTGGTGAGATCATAGAGGGGCAATATGAAAAGATCGGATGTTGCTACTGCTGCTGGGGGTCCTGCTGCCTGCCCGACATCACCAAGTGCAAGGGAAAGGATGTCCTGTGCATGTATGAAGCAGAAATGCAGTGGAGAAGGGACTAGAAAGCTGATCAAGAAATTGTTAACATTATCCAGGAGGGGGTGGAGGCTTGTCAGTGGAGGGGAGGCAAGAGCTACAAACAGGATTGTGCCGGGAGGTCAGAGCAGCTGCCCAGGTGGCCAAGGAGCAACAGGACCACCGTCATGACTTGCGGGCCATGATCCGGCTAGACTTCCCCTCTAGACTGTGAGCTCCATGAGGGTTGAGGCCTTGTCTGTTTTGTTCATGGCTCTGTTACCTACACCTTGCCCGGTGTCTGTGCTTCTGACAGTAACACTGACGCATCACTTACTCTCTTTGGGCTTCGATTTCTTTACCTCGTAGAAGAAGGAAGGTCCCTTTCTCAGTGTACTGTTCTATGCTCTTAACATTTTCTAACCCGAGGGTAGGTAGGAATAATGCTTATGGCGATTTGGGAACGATCATTTCCAAAGGAATCAAAAGGCAAACATAGCACGTTGGTGCTGTGTCTACCAGAGCTCCACAGGGACGAGCAAACACGAGGACTGGGAGAACTGGGAAAGCTGGAGGTCAGGGAAGATTATGGGGGCTGTGCCATGTTGATAACATTTTCTTTCAGCTCTGGCCAGACAGTGACTTCCAGGTGAGGGACCTGAAATGAAAGTGTTCCTGGGTCTTAAATGAGATGTTGTTTGCCACGCACGTTGGAGGGACCCTGCCGGGTTTAGAGCTCCTGTGCCTCTGCACTCTCCTTTGTCAACCTCTTGCACCCCTACCCCCCGGCAACCTGAGGTGGTTGTTACCAAGGTGATCACCCACGACGGACGGACCCCTGTGTCCTCGCTCCTTAACTGGGCTCAGCAAGGCAGCCTCTTGGCGGAAGCAGGACTAGGTTAGGCCGGGACCTGCACAGGGGAAGCCCCAAGTTGAGTGAGGCTCACAGCTGCTGTAGCTGATGCCCTAGGGTGGCAGACATGACTCTACGGACCAGAGTACAGAGAACGGAAGATGAGGGAACGCTTGTGTATTGAAGCAAACTGGGCTTTTGGAAAAGCTTCTCCTTCTGCCTGGAATGCCCTTCCACTCTCTCATCCGGGTCAGCTTCAGGGCTCCCATAGCTGTCTGCTCTTGTGAGAAGCCCTCCCTGATCCTCAAGTCTGTGCACGCAGAGCACTTTGCACAATTCTTAGTCCTTTGCATCCTGCATTATAATGGCCCCATCTGCAGTTACAAGACAGCAAAACTCCTAGGAGACAGGAGCTGCGGTCTAGCTCGACTCTGCTGAGGATCCTGTGGATAGCCAGAATCCTCAGCACAGTTCTGGCAGAAAGCAGCTGCTCAATAAATATGTGCTGGATGAATGAACTGGAAATTTTACACCACTCTTGTGGGAGAAAGATAAAACAAGTTGATATCACAGTTTCAATAAAATCCACCTACTGATTTTTACAAGATATCCTGTGGTCTGTGAAGCTAAAAACACATTCCTTTGCCTTCTTTTTTTTTTTTTTAATTTAGTTTTTGGCTACGTTGTGGCACATGGGATCTTTTGTTGCAGCGCACAGGCTCCTCGTTGCGGTGTGCAGGTTTCTCTCTAGCTGCGGCACGTGGGCTTCTCTCTAGCTGTGGCATGTGGGCTCAGTTGCCCCGCGGTATGTGGGATCTTAGTTCCCTGACCAGGGATCGAACCGGCGTTCCCTGCATTGTAAGGCGGATTCTTAATCACTGGACCATCAGGGAAGTCCCTCCTTTGCCTTCTGTAACAGAACCTAACTTTAAGCAACAACACTTCAACATAAAAGGAATTTGGGGGCTTCCCTGGTGGCACAGTGGTTGGGAGTCCGCCTGCCGTTGCAGGGGACACGGGTTCGTGCCCTGGTCCGGGAGGATCCCACATGCCGCGGAGCGGCTGGGCCCGTGAGCCAAGGCCGCTGAGCCTGGGCGTCCGGAGCCTGTGCTCCGCAACGGGAGAGGCCACAACAGTGAGAGGCCCGCGTACTGCAAAAAAAAAAAAAAAAAAAAAAGGAATTTGGGGTGGTGTTCAAATACACTGCAAAGTGGACTTATGTTTTATAAAGATTGTCAGCAATAAAAGTTGAAATATAAATTATAGGGTTATCCCCAAATTCACTGGAAAATTAAATTAACCACAAATGTGTCCCATTCCTCCCCATTTTCCCTCCCTAATCTCTTTCATTCTCCAAACATCCTGATAAATTACCACTTCACTACAATATGTTCATCTGTTAGGAAGTGAATGAATGAATACTTCTGTAGCTGGTAAAAGGGTGGGGAAGGAAATGTCTTCCTCCTGTGAGGGGCAAATGTCTTCCTCCTGGTATTTCCCATCTTAGCATTTTGCCTTCCATTCACTTCTGTAGAACCTGGTTTCTTACCTCTAAAAATTAGGAAAATAAAGTTTGCTCTTTCCTCCCTAGCACAGGAATATGATCCAGTGCCTCTGCACGCATTGGAGGGTAAGGAAGCTTCTGGACCCACAAGTGAAGCTTTCAGATACAAACTCAATTCAGTCAGCCAAGAGAGTTTTTGTGGAGTTGCTATTACCAGGTAGGTGGCCCCCAAGAACAGTCAGGCCACTGGGATGCAATTACAGAAAGTCCAGTAGGACCAAACCCAGAAAGGCTGGCATTGAGCGGAATAGCTTCTATAGAGGAGCTAATGCACCCCTGCCCCGTCTGCACGGAGCCCACACTTTAATCCACCCAGCTCTCTGAGGAGAGCAATTCTGGGTCTTAGAGCAGAGAAGGGTGATTTGAAAAGCAGTGAAAGGCAGAGAGGATTAGGCTGAGTGGAAAATGTTCCTGACGTGGAGAGTGAGGGTAGGTCTCGGATAGCCTTACCTTACACGCACTTCCACCTGGAGAATTCCCCCTACTCATCCCTATGTGGCCACTCAAGGATTAGCTTCTCTGGCGATCCTTCTCTAGCTTTCCCAGACATTACTAGTCACCCCTTCTGTGAGGTCCTTCAGCACAATGAATGCAACCCTGGTCCAAGGCGCTCATCATAATGTCATCTTATGGTTGCTTCTTAGCAGGCTGGGTTCTTGCACCGGACTCTGAGCTCCCCATCTTATCTCCACATTCCCAGGGCCTGGCACTGGGTGCGTGCACTCGACGTCTGTTGAGTGAACGGTCACACTGATCCTTTTGCTGCCACCAAACCAGGTGGACCAGAAACGAAATGGACAACAGGACAATTTCATCCTTAAATCATGACCTTTGGGGACAGAACATCCCTTAAGAGGTCATCAAATTCATTCCCCTCATTGAGCAAGACTGAGGAAGTGCCCACTGGGATGCGCTCTGGTCCTGTCTTTGGCTCTTTTCCTCAGCATCACCGTGCCCCAGGCTATTTTGTCAGCACTCAGCTAGCTCCACCTCCCCTTTTGTAAAACCTGTTTAATAACTGTCTTTTCATAACATTTAATTAACCAGACAATAGGCCATACCTTTCTATGACAAAAAATTTCAAACAGACATAAAAATAGAGAGAATAGTAGAAGAAAGCATGTACCCAATCACCCAACCTCAGCATCTATCAACTCATGACCAGTCTTGTTTCCCCTCTAGTCACTGGATTACTGTGAAGCAAATTCCAGCCATCATGTCAAATAAACACTTCATTTAAACTTGCATTGCATTCGTAGAAATGATGAAAATTTATTTAAATCATGAGGAACCTCTCTCTATGTGTTTTGGGAGGGAGGAGGCATAGAACTTTTGAAATCATATCACATACATCTCCAAAAGCCTCAAACTGATTTTTTTTTTGCAGACAAACACTTAATGGATGTCAGAAGTAAGAAACAAGCGATTATTGTATAGAATGTCAGTACTGACTTTGCAAGGACCAGACCCCGTGTGCTCTCTCTGGAACAAAGATGACAGAAAGGCAGGAGCAGCTTAATGGACCAACCCCCTCAAGCACCTTTTTCTTCTGTGTTAAACAGTTGTAGTCATGTGCAGACACATACCCACTCGCTCGCTCTCACCCACAGACACACACACACAACAGGAGTGGACATCTCTTCACTCCCACTCACGCCTGCCCTCGTTCACCTGCAGCTGTCTGGTTTGGGCAGTTGCTTTCTGAACACACTGGAGAACTCAGAGCCTCAGCACTAGAAAGCTTTCTTTCTAACGTAGCACACTGCTTCACGGAGGCTTAAGTCTGTGGCTCCTTGAGGCATTGCCACAGGAGGAATCAGATATACACCCCACACTCACTCAGTATGCCAAAGTGCTCCTTTCGGGATGTCAGGTTAAGCAGTGTTAAAGAACTCTGCATAATGGTCAATGCTATTTATGCTGATGATTATGAACTCTGTTTATATGCTTAAGATCCCGTACTGGGAAAACATTCCTGCCCACTCAATACTTTTCACTGCTCAGGTGTCACCCTGTCAATCTCAGAGCACTTAGCACACAGTACTTATACCTGGGGAAATGTGTGAGGAATATTTATCATCCTCTTCAGACAGAGGGGTAAAGAGAGACCAGAAAGAGAATGAGTGTTTTTCTGGAGTCCCCTTCATGTACTATGGCAGGTGTTGTCTCCTCAAATTCTCACAATAATTCTATGATGCATTTCTTTTATTGGCTCCATGTTGCAGAAAGAAAACCTTGAATCTCAGGGGATTGAATTGATTTGCCCAAAGTTGCTTTTAGCTGCTAAGTGCTAGAGACTGGATTCTAACCCAATTTTTCTAACCACCAAACCCATGCTCTTTTTTCCATACTTCTTTTCTTTTTTATGTACTCTTTTTTTTCCGTACTCTTTTTTTTCCAAGTATGAGAAACTACCCCCCATTTAAATTATTTTTAGTTTTTAACTTTTCATTTTGAAATAATTTAAGATTCATTAAAAAAACTTATAAACATAGCTTCCCATAAACCCTTCACCTTTCTTTTCCAAAGGTTAACATCTTATAGAACCACAATACAATGACCAAAACCAGGAACTTAGCATTGATACAATACTATTAAGTAATCTATGCACCTTATTCGAACGTCACCAACTGTCTCACTAATGCCCTTTCTCTGGTCCAGAAGCCAAATCTAAATCACGCATTGTATTTAGTTATCATATCTCTTTGGACGCCTCCAATCTAGGAAAGTTCCCCCTTCATTCTTCATCTTTCACGACCTTGACATTTTGGCTGGTTGTTTTGTAGAATGTCCCTTAATTTGGATCCCTTTTAATGCTGAAAGAGTTTCACAAACTCTCAAATGACTGTAGTTGTACTTTGAGTATCTGCTCATTGAGAATATATTTATTGACAAGAAGCTGCACTAAAGTGAAGGATGCTTTTGATTTTGCTCATCACGATGCCTTCCACATACATTTGAAAAATTGTATGTGTATCTGTGAGATAATTTTTATTTACTATACTGGCAATGCTTAGGTATATTTAGTTTCATCTACCCCTGTGATATTTTGGAAGCTCCTCCTGAGGTCAGCAGCCCACAATCATACACACATCAAGGCAGAGGTTCTCAAAGAAAGTTTGGAGAAGACCATTGAGAGTTGGTAGATCAGATAACATCAAGAGCTGATGTTCACTGCATCTTTGAGAATTTATTGTGTGTTTGTACTCTATTCTTTGCCAAGAGTTTTGCATGCATTATATCATTTGAGCCTCACAATAGTACCTCTAAGACAAGTACTATTATTAGCATTCCCATTCTACAGTGGAAGAAATTAAGATTTCGAGTCTGTAAGTGACTTGCCCAAGGTCACACATCTACTGCACAGCAACACTGGGATTTGAACACAGTTCTGCTTGGCTCTGAAAGCCCCATATTCTTATCCACCATGCTAATTTTCTCCAAAAACATCTCTGATTTTTTGCTTCCATTGTTCCTATGTCTGGAAAAGCCTTCATTTCCTATTTTCCAAATTCTTTCCCTGGTTCAGTCTTTAAGGCCTAGTGCTAAGGGCATTCTTCTAGGGAGATTTCTTCTGGTGGAAAGAGAAACTGGATTTATACAAACCCCAGGTCCAGCTCCTCCACCTGATATGGCATAAAAGAGGACAACAGAATTAGAAGGGGCTTGGATATTCCTGAGTACAACCTCTTCCTTATATAATAACAATAACTACTACTATTTATCGCATGCTTTCTGTGGGTCAGCAGTGTTCTAAATGTTTGGCATGTGTTATCTCATTGAAATCCCACAGCAACCCTAAGAGGGAGGTACTAATACTGTGGAGGAGGAGACTTCTAGAGCTCACCCACATCTGGATTTCCTCTCTTTCCAGGTACCTAGGAGGATGACAATTTCCACCCCTGCTGCCGTTAGGCAGAGCCATGTTTCTAGATCCAGCCAAGTTGTAGGCGAGTGTGATGCGCCATTCCAGAGCTGAAGCACTTCATTGTTGGTATTCAGTGAGCTGTGAGGAAGCGGGCTGTGCACCATCTGTTGCCTTACTCTGGGACTCTGGGGCTTCCCCAGAGAGGCCCCTGCTTGGACTTTGCTCAAGATTACCCTCTGAACATAATTCAGGAGAGGGAATTGATGGTTGTATTCATCAGGGAAATTAACGTTAGCTGGGCAATGTCTTAACACAGTCAAAGTCTGCATCGCTCCGTCATGTCACACTCCCACAGTGGTTAGACTTTTCTATCTTGTGGCTGCCCCATGTGAAACTTGTAGCTCTCAGATCACGGAGGCAGGGGTGGAGAGGGATGCAAGAGGCATCCCTTCCTGCCTCTGCCCTGAGTGACACATGTCCCTTCCTTCTTAGTCACATGGTCTTGTGCCCGGCCAACTACCGCCCTCTCCTCTACCAGTGCCCACACCTCTGTTTCTTATATGTGTGGGAACCTCAGGTCTGGTGGAAGCATTTCTCCTTCCTATTTGGCTTCCTCCTCAAACTGCTCCCTAATAAACAATATTACTGTGAAGTAGTCACCTACTTCGGAATTGTCAAAGCTAATGGTTAGAAATGCAGATTCCAGGGCACCACCTCTGCATTTTCTCCTTCCTGACGCACTTCTTGGTGCTCACAGATGTCTCAGAACTATTGTAATGTGTGCAGCCCAGGTCAGTGTTATCCAAACTTCAGTCACTTACACTGTTCGACATATTCATACTATTGTTTTCTTCGTACGTAACATTTTTCTGTAAATGTCTCATATTTTTACTTCAGTAAATTTATTACTAAAGGAGACTTTTTGCCACAACCATAAGTGAAAAACTGGTATCATTAACCATAAAAAGAAGAGACAAGTTGTGCTAATACAATAGAATATTATTCAGCACTAAAAAGGAATGTGCTATCAAGCCATGAAAAGACGTAACTGTAAATGCATACCAATAAATGAAAGAAGCCAATCTAGAAAGGCTACATACTGCATGATTTCAACGATATGACATTCTGGAAAAGGCCAGACTATATTGCAGGCGTTCAGGGGTGGGGGCAGAGGGATGAATGGGTGGAGCACAGGGGATTTTTCAGGCAGTGAAACTATTCTGTGTGATACTATAATGGTAGATACATGTCATCATGCTTTTGTCAAAGCCCTTAGAATGTACAACACCATGAGTGAACTGCAGTGCAAATTATGGACTTTAGGTAATAACAATGTGTCAGCGTTGGTTCATCAATTGGGAAAAAAGCACCACTCTGATGCAGGATCTTGATGGTGGGGGAAGTAGGGAGGAGGGGTGAGGGTGAGTATATGGGAACTCACTCAGTGTTTCTTTGAACATTAAATTGCTTTAAAAAATAAAGCCTGTTAATAAAAAAGAATAGACACAAACAAATGCAAGCAAAACAAGATTAACAGATTCTAGCTAGATATTGCTGTATGTCCAAAGGCTCTGAGCCTGGTGCCTTCTCTCTTTGTTTGCAGAGGAGAATGACAAGTGTTAGAAGGGTGTTAAAGACATATCATCTCTTCAATGTGATTTTCTCATGGACATAATCATAAGGCATGAGAGCAAAATGAGAAGAGAACAACATTCTCACTTGAGGATCTATGTTATTTAACGTCGGTCTGTCTGGGGTATCCATCCTATGCCAGCTTCCAGAAACACTAGTCTAGACATGACCCTGAATGCAAACACCTCGCTGTCACATGTTGAGCAGGTTTTTCCGCTGCCACTTCCTCAACATGCTCCTCCGTGTGCATGGTCTGCTCCTGGCCTCTAGGGACTCAGAGTCCAGAAAAGTGTCTTTCTGCACAGTTCCTGCCAAGCAGACAGTGTTGCTTAACAAAGATCTGTCAGGGACATGGTGGTGATGGAGATGGTAAAGACAAATATGTTAGGAGTGAGGGACACAGGCAGGAGAGGACAGAGGTCCAGCAGAGTCAGGCAATGGAAGACAGAAAGTCAGCCAAACAGAGACACTGGATCTAAACGTGCATCCCTGAGGGTCAGGCACAAAACAGCTGGCGTCTACTGTTGTCAAAGCACAGCCTTAATCAGAGTATCTGATTTTTTAAGGTTGTCGTGAGACAGTGTGGTAGAAAAGGCAGCAGTGTAATCTGGGGGCCCCACTCCAGGTCTCTGAGTTACACGAACAGAATGGGACAAATATTGTTCCCTTTTAATGAACAGCTGCTGTGTGCCTAGAACTTTAATCCTGCCCATTCCTTATGACAAGTGTTCAAGCTCAGTATTTTATTCCTGTTTTATAAACAATGAAATCTAGGTGAAAGGGAGGTTAAATAAGTCACACAGGATCACCCAGCTGGGAAGGGCCCAAATTGTGACTTAAATCCATGTCTTTCTGACTTGAAATCCCATGTTCTTCCCATCCTTCTGAAATTGTACGAGAAAAGATCTGCTCCTGGTCAAGTGGTCGCAAGCCAGGATGATGATCACTGTGGTTACTAGAACAAGAATCATTGCTATTTGTCGTTATAGAATCAGAAAAGGAGGTTGGATGGGGTGAAAAGTATCTCAAGGGATTGTCCATATCCCCCTTGCTTGGCATTTTAATTTATATAGACACATACATACACATATGTGCCCATGTACACACAAGCAAATATGCCTTCTACTACGTGTACACTAGGAACCAAAGATAACTCTATCAGTCTGGAATGAACATGTACCAGGATGGAGGGGAAAGGATCAACAAATACTGAATTCCTACTGTATGCAGAGCCCTATGCTAGCCACCAGGGTGGTTTCAAGAGGCTTCTTCTGGAGAAATTGATGTTGATTCTCTTCAACCACATCCAGAGTAACCTTTCAATGAAGAAGGAAACTAATTTGATCTGTTTTCCTCAACACCTCTGAGCACAGGCCCTGGAAATATTCTCATCAGAGCAATGAGAATTGCTCTGGGTGCCAGACTGGGGCTTGTGTGACCCCTTTGTGGGCTTGGATCACAGAGTTGGACAGAGCTTCTATTCACAGATCCCCTTCTTTGCGGACAGCTTGCATCTACCTAGAACTCAAATTATAACTTATTCAATTTCACCTATTTTGTCATGCGTCAGTCATTCCCATGTGCATCCCATTTTTACTTTTAACATGCACAGAGGGAGGTATCAAATGTGTACTATATGTAATACTCACAGAGTCTAAGTGACTCTATCTTACATACGGTACTTCTTGAGAGGGGGATGGTATACAGTTCAGCCCGCACAGTATTCACTTGCCAGCTCCTTCACATCCGGGCTCACTTCCAACTTGGCTTCCTTCTCATCAAACAAGAAGCAGCTAGCTCATTCCCACACTCCTTTGAGTATCCCCTCCCCGTCAAACCTACCCGCCTCTCCCAACTCACAAGCCACAACTGGGCTTGTCCAACGTACCAGCTGGAAAAAAGAGCAGAGAGAGAGCGAGAGAGATTGATTCCCAGTATCTCTCCTTTCTTCTTCCAGGCTCTTTTGAAATGCGTATTTCACTCCTGCTCTACTGGCTTTATTAAGTAATTCTCTGTATGGGGGCCTCAGCTAGAAGCCACACCCAATAAATTAGCCAACCACCACAAACAGATGCAGTCTGGCAAGTGAAGAAGGATTACTCCAAAGTGAACACCATGCAGAGGATCTACAGACAGTTGAGGTGAGAATCACTCCACCACTGTCAAGACACCAGGTGTCTCCCCTCCTCCAGTCCCTAATTCTGTCTGTGAATGACAGACAGCTTCATGCAACACTTTATTCACATGTATGCACGTGCATGTGTGTGCATGTAAAGAATAGATAGCTAAATATGGAAAATAGCCAGGGACCCAATGGTGAGGTTTGAACATCCTTACATCATCTCCCAATAAGTATTAGAGCACTGGTGAGAACCCTAAGGAAGTGGTCCTTGGACCTTCCAGTTTATATAGGACCAGGACTGGCAGATGTAGCAACTGAAAAACTACAGTGGGAAAAAAAATCTCAGATGGGAAAATGAAAACAGCTCACTCATGACTTTGGGGAAGGTGTGGCAAGTGTGCTTCCCCTTTCCTGGGATGGTTTTGCATTCTAGGTCCATGATGGTATCTGTTCCCTGCCATTCATGAAATGCTTGCTCTCCTATTGTATGTGCATGGTGTAAATTCAGGATTGCAGCAATCACATGCTTGCCAACAACTTAGGATTTCTATGAACACAGGAGAGAGAATATTCTTTGTGATCTTTGCAGAAGATGTCATGGCATAATACACGCCACGTATTATATACACGGGAAATAGATATTCTGGGACTAGATGACCCCTTGAATTGGAAGGGATGCAGACCCATCTCTTTGTGCTTAGATTAAAAATCTCTCTGGACCCCAAGAAATCTCATAACGAACCCCAAGTCTCAAGCTCAAAAGGGATCTTGAGGGTCACTAGTTCCAGTTGCCCACTTGAGCCCTCTTTCTAAGGCAGCCTATACTATCTTGGGACAGCTTTGATAGAAGGTTCTTTCTGATATCGAAACCCAAGTTGGCTTCCCTGGAGATTCCATCACTGGCCAAGGCACTGCCCTTTGTGATTCCACAGAACAGGTCTGCTCCTTCTTGCGCACAACACACGGTCAGCATTTGATGCCAGTGAATATGCTTCTCCCTTGCAATCTCTTCTCCCCAGTTCCCCTACCTGCGGGGCTGCCCACTGGATGAACTCTAAAGGCTCATTCATTCAACAAATAATTATAGAACGTGAAGCAAGTGCCAGGAACTGGATTGATGAGCAAACACAACCAAGTCATTGCTTCCAGGGATCTTACAGTCCCTTTGCAGTACCTCCCTTAGACCCAGGCAAGAGGGCCCCTTGCTATAGAAGGCTCCACTCTGACTCTTCTTCAGCTGCATGCTTCCCATGGGGTGAGGCGCCTACAGGGTCAAGGACACACATCCTCCTTCTAGAACATGCTTCAGTTACCTGGAACTCTGGAATGCCTGCCTATTCAGCCATGAGCCTGCTCCCAAAACCTTCATGGTTCTCTTTCTTCAGAATCAAAGGGAGAGGGGCAAGAGGAAGCTCTTTGGAGGTGGTATAGATAGAGCCTGGACAAGCCAGTGGGTGTGCCCACACATGTGTGTCCAAGGCTTATTATGGTGCAGGATGGAGCCAGCAGTGGAAAGAGAATCAGATCAGAGTGGCCTGTGGACCAAGGGCCAGATATCCTCATTTGGCTAGTACAGAATTCAGAGGACTCGAAGAGTTTTAAATTCAAATCTGTCTTCCAGGTTGTTTTGAAGGTATATTTGTCAGGATAGAAGGATAAAATGCACTTTGTTTAACAGTTTGTTAGCTGGATTTATTACTTTTAAATATTTTGGTCTATGATATGTGGGCCTCCATCCATACTCTTACCCTGGGGTCCATAAATGTTAGGGATGGGTCTATTCTTTGTGGATACAGATATTAGTTAATTAATCACAGAAAGAAATGTAAAATTGAACCATATTTCTAAGAAAAATAATATACCATTTGGGTCTCTCCTAAAATGTTCTGCTTGATCTCCATTCCCAGGGTTCTCCTTGCATCTTGGGGTCTCCAGGTTCCCTTCAGCCCTGCAAAGCCCTTCTCTTATTTTCTGAGATCCCAAAACACTGACTAAAATATTCCACATACTCTTGCCCCTTCTGAACTCAGAGCTTCAGGGAAATGAACCCTAGGAAGCATAAGGGAGGCAGACCAAGATTGTTAATCTCTTACAGACTCATTTCCTCCTTTTCATTAGGTCCAAAACAGATGCCCCATCACCACACTGCCATGGTAGATTCCATCTCTGTACCCACTCCAGGGGCTCCACAGCTGACCCAGCCTGGGAGGTGGTTTCACCTCTTTGTTAAGGTATCCGTGTGTCTCACATCTCTTCCGCTTCCAGCTGTCTAAACTCAGCCTAAATCTATTTCTTCTCACTTGGTCTGCAGCAGCAGGAGAGAAACCTTCTCTGACTAATTGGGGAAAAGGTAGCAAATTCATCCACTTGTCTCTCTGAATAGGCACCCCACACACTAGCCGCTTTTAAGCATGCATCTCTTTCTCGTCCCCGATATTACTGTAATTCACCTGCGACTCACTGTCTGTGTGTCCTTGATCTCTCTAAGCCTCTGTGATGTCTGGGTTAGATTGTGAAACTCCCTGAGGGGGCAGGGCCACATCTGCCCTGTGTCTCCAGACCCTGCTCAGCAGAGCAGCCCACATAGGTAGGCACTTAATATAGACTTTTGATGATGGAAACAGAAGAACAGCATTCTGTCTAGAGCATTGTGAGGGGGCAAGAAGCAATCTACTACCACAGACAGACCACGTCACAGCAGCCCTCCTGCCAGACTGGGAGCTGGGGCACACTTTTTCCTTTTAAACAAGGTGTGTGGGAGGGGCACTGTCTCTTGCCTCTGAGATAACAGCAACAACAAACACTGTGACAGCATGGCTCTAATTGTGTGGACTGATCTGATGCTCAGAATAACCTTATGAATTTGGGGACTATCATTATTATCCCAGTTTTCAAATGAGAAACCTGAGGCACAGAGAAGTTGTGTAAATTGTTCAGGCCTCAGACTGGGGCCATCTGGCTTCGGAGACCTCAGCTTGCCCACCACGGCACATGGTCCCTTGACGTGAACTAGTGGAGCTTCAAGCAGAAATGGAGAGTGAAGTGTTGCCGACCAGGCTCTTGTCCCACACTCTCGCAGATCCTTGATCGACTGACCCCTGTCCCACCTGAGTGACTGGCTGAGGGAAGGAGAGTGTCAGTCAGCTGTCCAGCCTGGAGCCAAGTTGGCCCTCAAAGCATTTGTTCACACCCCATCCCTCTCCCTCCTCCTACCTTTTCTATTTCTCAAACATGCTAAGCTTGTTCACACTTGGGTCTCCTCCACCTGGAAAACTCTTCCTCTAGACCTGTGTATGCATCGTTGGGTCTTTCTCATCACTTAGGTATCAGCTCAGATGGTACATCCTTAGGGAGGCTCTCCCTGGTCACTCTGTGTAATGTAGCTCCCAAGCCCTCCCTTTCATTCTTGTCTAACTCATTTTGTCTTCATCACAGCACTCAATGCCATCTGAAATCACTTTATTTGTCTACTAGTTTACTTGTTTATTTCTGCATCTTCACTAGAACTTTAGGTTCAGGAGAGCAGAGACCTCATCTGTTTTGTTCACTCCTGGATACTCAGGGTCTGAAACAACATCTGGCATGCTGTAGGTACACAACAAACATTTGCTAAATAAATGCATGTGTGAATGAATAAGTAGTAAGTCCTTTATAGATATGTACAAACATGGAACTAGCTGGACCCTTCAGTTTCCTGCCCCTCACCACATACATTTCAAGCCATTGGCAGGAAGACACCAAATTTTCGGCTTGGGCAGCCGTTTAGCCCCTGGAGCAGTGGCAAAAGACTGGGGAGCTGTTCAATTCCTTTGTCTGGGCAGAGAAAAGACCAAGACACTCAGCTACTGAGACTGCAGACTGTCTACACTCCATTCAGGGCCACGTGTGGACAATTGCTGGCCACTCCCTCCTTGAACAGAAAACAAAATACTGAAATCTCAGCTTTTCACTTTCTGTGTCTGACTGTCTCTCTCCCTCTCTTCCTTCTCTAGAGAGTTTTCCCCACCTCCTCCTCTTTGTCTCCCTTCCTCATTGAAATCCTGTGAAGAAACACAAGCAAAAAGTGGGAAAATGTGTTCACATCTAACACATTTTACTCTTATTACTAATAACACAATCCCATTAAAATCTCCTGGCTGCTGCGCAAATAAAGCAAACCCCCAAAGTATAATAATATGCAGGGAGTGCTTGATTTGATCCAGTCTGAGTATCAGCGTGGCCCCTATCTCTCCCACATAATAACAGAGCCCATTCCTTTATTGGTGTTAGCTTTTTTCTTTATTCCACGCTTTATTTATGACACATTGTAAAAATAACAAACAAGAAAAGAAAGCGCCTAACCTCCAACCAGACCCTGTATCACGTGAGGGTATTTCACAATATTCCTAATAATCCTTTTTTTCCTTTTTATTTAGCAAAATACTGCTTTTCCATGAGCAAAATGCATGCCATTATATATTAATCACTTTCAAGTCATTTTCAGGCTCATTATCTTCCGGATCCTCTCAACACATTTATAAGCAAATGAGGGGAACAGAAAACGGTTCCTCTAAATCACAGAAGTTGGAAAAGGGGCTCAAGGGTATAAAGAAATCTGAAGAAGTTCACACAACAGGTAAATATCCTCCAGAACAGGCTCCAAGTCCTGCTGTATTCTAGAGACAAGGGTGTTCTTGCCAGAAGCCACACTCCCAGTGGCCCCTGTGACATGCAGACCTGAACCAGGGCACATGGAAGAAGAAAGAAATAGCTTACGAAGTTAGGAAGCTAAATAAATCCTTTTCTTTTTTTTTTTTTTTTTTTTTTTGAGAAGATGGGGCTTCTGATTGGGTCAGATGCTGACCAGGAGCGTCCTAAAGTGAAGCACATTCCTTGTTCTCAGCCCCGCCACTCATCCTTGTGTCTGTGCTGGATAGCCAGCACTGGGAGAGGGGCACAGGGCAGGCACCCTGGGCCTTCTTGCCTAACAAGAGTCCTTGGCTCTGGGCTGCAGTCCAATTGGGACTTCAGGCAATCCTAGTCACAAGAAGGAGGAACCCAGCCCTCAGCCTCTCAGAGACATTTATTCACACTGAGATCAACATCACCTCCTCTCATAACGCCCAGGCCACGGCCCCAGTCACCATCTGTCCCTGAAGTGCCCTGCCCATTCTGGGCAAAGACAAAACGAATGAAAATGTCAGTGAAGCCTGACTCTCACAGAGAAAGCCTTCAACAAGAACCAGAGCCACTCAGGAGCACCAGCATGGCATCCTGCTACACCATCACTTGTCCAAGGAGCACCGAGCAGTCTTACCCCACTTCCGGGAAACTAGTGAAGAAGTGGCTGATGTGACCACATAACCCTGCCCAGGGTGCGACTGAATGTTCTTTCGCCAGCATCACTAACTAGATCAGGTGAACCTTTCTGATCTGGGATTCTGTGGAAAGTGTTGCCACAATTCATGATTCTAGAAGAATGTGCGCATACTCTCCAGCGCTGCAGAAACTAGACTGAAAGTGGAGCTAGAGGGGGTGGGGTGAGTATGTCTGTGAAAATCTGAATGAATGTGGTAGGGAGAACCCTTGGCCTTGGGAAGACTCTGGTCCATAAGGTACTAAGCATCTCCTATCCTGGATGGGGAGAGTTTAAGGGACTTTGTAAGTTTGTGTGCTTCAGGGCTGAGAAGGGAAATAGTTATGACAAGACTCCCTACTTCCTTCTCCATATTCCTTACACTCACTCTCACCCTACTTACCTACCTGCTTTCAACCTAGAAAAACTTGAGTGTGCCAAGAAGTGTTATAACAAACTGTACAGTCTTCATGAACTTACAGTCCCCTCCGTTTCCTCCTCGGTGACTGATGTCAATATAATATGGGAGGGGTTCATATCAAGGTGAAGGAACAGGCATAGGCTTGCCGAGGACAAGATCTCCACACACCATCAGAGAGGGAAGAAGTCTGAATCTGGAACTGAAGATGGGCTGGGGAAATGTCACTAACAGCAAATCAGATACAAGGATACCTCGGCAACGAGCATGAATGTACCACCAAGTTTCTTCACTTCACCCCTTCCAACTTCTGAATCTTCTACTCTGAGGATGCTTATGGAATTTTTGGATGGAATTGAACATATTCCAATTGAGCACTGGAAGGAAAATGCAAACATGGGGGACAACTGAGCCACCAAACAGGCTCCGCCAGGCACCAGACACCTCTTGCGCAAACTTAACCACATGAGACATCATTGAGGAGCCCTTAAAACTTACAGTCCTCACACTAGAAACAGCACAGTGGTTCCCCAGGGCAAGTAGGCGAGTAGCAACCTGCCAGACCTGGAGATCCCAGAAGGAAGCAGGGAAAGGGAAAAAAGGTCTCACCTGTTCCGGCCCCTGGAAGCAGATGCGGCAGAGCGGGGTTCTCATGCCACTGTCCAGGCTGCTGCCCAGTGAGTAGCGATCCTCAGCCTTCCCCTTACAGAAGTCATCTGAAGAGGCACTGCTGAGCAGCAAGGCAGGTGGCTCTGCGGCTGGGCCACCCCAGTCATCTTCCGCTGAAGGTGGCAGGGGAGGGGTCTCCCTGCCCACGCCTTCTCGAGGCCCCCTCCAGCCTGCCCGCCCCCCGGCACCCAGAGCCGGAAGGGTGTTGTTGGCTGCCACGCCGGGGGGCTGGGGTTCGCCGTGCATGGGCAGGGGCGCTGGAGGGGGGCGCCGCAGGAGGAGAACCTTCAGGTCATTGAAGAGCATGCGGCAGCGGCACTTGAGGAGACCCTGGTGGCGCAGCATCTGGGGGGCTGGGAGGCACAGTCCACAGCGGTACCAGGCACAGCAGTACCACCACCACCACCAGGGCAGCCCGCTCTGGGGCATCAGCATGTGCCCGGTGGAAGCAGAGAGACCGGTAGGGGCAGGCGGAGTCTTTGCAGAGGATGGGATCGTTTGAGGGGGTCCACGGTGTGTCTGTGTGATGGGGGGAGGCTTCGTTCGCACTGGCTCCTGTTACCTCCCTTCCATGTAGCAAATAAATTGCCCCCAGGACTGACGACTGCGAGCCACTGCCTCTGAACTCTACCTGGAAAGCCCAACAACAGCAAAAGTTTTCTTGCCCCTCCACCTCTACCCCAACCTTAAGCTTTGCTCAGAGTGTCTCCTTTTTGCTTTTGACCTGGTGGCACTGGTAGGGGCAGGGGGGGTAGAAAAAGAAATGTTGAGGGTGGGTTGTCAGGGCCTTGAGATCAAGGTCTAATTGTTAGAAAGTTCCCCAGGAGAGGCTTATTGGGTTTTTCTCAAATGCCTAGGCAGTGGGAAATCTTTTCTTTCACATAAAAGGGTGGGGAAGGTTATCAATAAAATTTGGAGTGGACTAAGCTGGGCTTAGGGCAAGCTAGCTCAGTGAAGAATTGAAGACTGCATGTGCTAGAGAGAAAAGGTAGTTTTCCTCAGGTGTAACGGGAGGTTGGTGGTGAGGGGCTGAGGGAGGTAAGGTGGGGAAGAGAGGAGGTTGGGAGAACTTTTAATTCTCCTGGGCAGAAAACTGGGGCAATTAACCCCCAGAAGCACCAGAGTTACTTTTAAGAGAGCAGCGGTGGGGGTAGGGAAGGGATTCAGGTGCAACTGGGCAAGGGGCTTGTGCTTTGCCTCTGTAGCCAAAGGGCTGCACAGAAGAGGGGAAAGCCAATTAGGAGAACAGAGGTGGGAAAATCAGGGACTGGAGGGCGGGGGGCGGGGGGGAAGAAAGGGAAAAACCGAAAAGACCGTTTAACCCTTGCAGAGCTACCTCCTTCCTGAGCTTTAAGATCCTGGCTAGAAGAAGGGTGTGTGCTTGGGGGGTGGGAGGCAGAGAGCGGAGTAGAGATACGGGGTAGAGAATAGGGGCTTGTGGGAGGGGACTAGAGGAAGGAGTAATTACATGGTCTCAGCCCCCCGCCCGCCCCTGCGGCAGTCTGTAAATCCTCGGCCCCCTTCCCGTGGCGCCAGCAAATGTCCCTCTGGGCGAGGGGCAAGGGCCGGGATAAGGGCAGGTCCGGGCGGGTGGGTGGCCTCGCCTTCTCCTCGGGGGCCTCCTCGGGGCCGCTGTCGCCCTGCTTCTCTGGCTCCGGGTCCGCCCGAGGCCGCCGATGCTGCTGCGGCGGCGACCGCTTGTCGGCGTGCGGGTGTCTCCGGGGCGGGGGCTGCTCGGGCTCGTCCTCTGGCTGCCGCTCGCCGTCCGACGCGGCCAAGACTCCCGGCCTCATGATCCTCCTCCCCCTCCTCCCCCTTCCCGGGGGGCCGGCCCTGCGCCCCCGCGCCCGGGCAGCGCTGCCATGCAGCCGGAGGCGAGGCAGGCGTAGGGGCGGGGGCGGCTCAGGAGTCAGCAGTAGGGGAAAGAGAAGACGAAATCACACTAGTGGAATAAGCATAATTCGCTTCTCAAATAATCAGAGCAGAGTGCTGCTGGGTGGGCGGGGGCGGAGGAGGGCGGCTGTCGGGTCTTCAGGGCAGCTCTGCCTCCGCGGCCCCTACCCAGGGCGGCCTCGGTCGGCTTTTTCCCCCCCGCCCCGCCCTCCTCTCCGCCGCCTCTGGCTGGCTGGGCTCGCTGTTGCTACCTCTCTTCCTAGAAGCAGCGAGGTGAGGCTTGTTTGCGGTGCCGGCTGAGGGTGGGGAGGGGGAACCGAAGCGGCGTGGCCGAGGCGGGAGGCAGCCAGCACTTGGCTCCGGCTTGGTCCTCGCGACCCCCCAAAACCATATATAAATATATCTCTTATAAAAGGCGAGAGGAAGCAAATCAGATTCCAGGCTGCTGCCAGGTGTTGTCTTCCGCCGTTGCTCAGCACCCGCCCGCCGCGACTGCTGCCCCCCTACACACACCCCGGCTCAGTTCCCAAAGGGGTGGTGCTGGAAGGGAGGTGGCAGGCAGTGGGCTGACCGTCCGAGGTCTTGAAACAGGGTTCCTGGAGCAGAGAAGGCTCTCAGCTACCTCCGCCGCCGCAGCCGCCGCCGTACATTCAGCACCCCGGGCGAGTGGACAGCTCCCACCCAGACCCTGAGCGTCACGCAAGTGGGGGCCTGACGCAGACGCCGGGGAGGGATTGAGGGAAAGAGGCGAGAGGGAGAGGGCTATAGAGGAGGAGGGAAAAACTGTTCGAGGCAAGGAGATGGGGAGGGATCAAGCGAGAGGGAAGGAAGGAGAAGGAGGGATTTAGGAAGGAAGGGAGGAGGGAGCAAAGTGGTGAAAGAGCGAGAAAGGCAAGCGGGGTAGAGAGGAGCGTTCGTGTACGAACTCGTGCATTTCCCCCCGCTGGAGAGTCTCCTTGTGGACGGGACCGCTGTAGAATTTCTTCCCTCTGTACACTTGCACGGGCCCCCTCAACGCACATACACAGAGACGTCTACGTCTCAACCAGAGTCTGTTTCCCTGCTCACAGAAACAGTTTAAGCAGATATCAGTCTGCGAACTTTGAAAGAGATACATTTTTGTGACTCTTGCACTGATGCTGGAAGTTGATGAAGACTAAGTCCCTCATGACTAGGAACTCATGAGAAGAAAATATTTCTAACAGGGAGAGGGATGCTAACACATTTTTGCCAGTTTCTTCTAGAATTTAAGCTCCAAAGGACGGGATTTTTTTTTTCTTTTTCTTTTTCTTTTTTTTTTTCTTTTTTTTTTTTTTTTTTTGTCTATTTAAATCTTATGTGCCTCGGTCAGAGGTAGCATGTGGCAGGTACTTAATATATATTTTTTGAATGGATTATGATCACCATCACCAAAGTCATCATTACTCCAAGCCATAGACCTCTTTCAATTGTAGTCATAAGAATCCAGAGCAATATTACAGGCTCATCTTAACCAACATCTCCAACCTCCCCTCTCTTTGAGACTTTCACTGAGCCACTGATAAGAGGTAATTTGAAATAGATGTTAATTTCCTCTCTTATTTCTACTTCTGACTCATGTCATCCTACTCCATCCTTCTCAGTGAGTTGCTAGTGAATAGAAAAGTGTCCCTAAATGTGAAGAAAAAGAAAATGTAAAGTGGTCTGTACAAAATACTCAGTATTTGCAGCTGTAGACCAGCTGTAGACTGGCCATTTAAAACTTAGGATTTCTTTCTTGCCTTTCCTCATAACTGCCCCCCCAACACCCCCCGACACACACACACACCTCCAAGGCCATAGACTTGGATAAGCTATCCCAATGAGTTATCTACACTCCTTTAAAAATGTTGGAACCATAGACAGAGTAGCCTGCAAAAATGTCTGCTCCAGAATATCGTTGGCATGAAGTTCAGCCCTATGAATCATAAGGTCACTACCCCTTTGCCGCCATCTCCTTCGATGATTCGTTCCTACAAGATCTAAGGAGTAAGGACTTAAGTGTGGGTCTTGGTTAACCCAGGGTGGTTGCTTGTTTGAATCATGCCTCAGCACCCGCCATGGATGCTGACACCTGGCCCAAGGTGAGTGGTTGGAAAAGGATGGTGATGCTGTTAATAACTACAAAATAATACGTATTTTATTGATATGAGTATGACCACTGTGCTGCAAACTTTTTTCTTTGCTTAAAAATAGTCCATCTGCTCTCAAAGAAAATTCTCTGTGCTCCACATTACCCTGTGCTTGCCAAGGGAATTGTGTGAATTACACTCTATAATGATGATCTCATTATATATTCATCTCCCTTCACATGACTCAGAGCTCCTTGAAGGCAAGAATCAGTATTTATATTTGAATCATCAGCACATAATATAGCGCCTGAAGTCTGGTGGATGATCAAGGAAATGAACACTGAATGAATGAATGGCCTTTTTATTTCAGTGAAGCTACTGTATTTCTCCTCTTCGTCTTAGACACACACATGTGAATGCTCTCATATATGACTGAATATCTGCTTTACCTAAAATTGAGTTTCAGGGTTTTATGCCAATAAAATACTAGTTCCAAGTGTGTCATGCAAGCAAATTGGGGCAGGAGATAGAAAAGCCATATGAAGCTTGTATTCAGAGTCACTGAAAGGGGTGATATCCATAAGAAGACTATTTTTTTCCAACCCTTCCACTGAGAGCAAAAAGATTTCTAGAAATAGAAAGTTGCTAAGGATGGGAAGCAACAACAGGACTGTCTTCAGAAAACCTGGAAAGCTTGAAATTTCTGTTTTGAATATAATGTAAATCTTGAAAAGCGCCTCACTGAGTTGGATTCCTCTTATCCTGACGATCAAACAGTTGTTGGGAGCCCCCAAGAATAAAAGTCAGAGATCAATGGGTCTCCATTTAAGCATTCAAAAAATATTTACTAAACCCCAATCATAGGCAAGGAGTTGTATTGGAAGATGTGGGGAACACAGAAACGAATTGGTTGGAATTGCATCCTGTAGGATCTAGTACTATATATATGTACACAATCATAATATAAGTTATAAAATAATAAATGCTACAAAGGTAGTAAAAGTTTTGGAGTGTTTAGAATAAGGAGATAATTAATGCTTACACCTTGGCAGCAATTAGGAAATGTGGGAGGAGGTGGAGATGCCAGAGCTCCAGGAAAGCCTTTTCTAAGAAGTGACATTTGGGACTTCCCCGGTGGTGCAGTGGTTAAGAGTCTGCCTGCCTGCCAATGCAGGGGACACGGGTTTGATCCCTGGTCCGGTAAGATCCCACATGCCGCAGAGCAACTAAGCCTGTCCTCCACAACTACTGAGCCTGTGCGCCACAACTACTGAAGCCCTCGCGCCTAGAGCCGGTGCTCCACAAGAGAAGCCACCACAATGAGAAGCCCGCGCACCGCAACGAAGAGTAGCCCCCGCTCACCGCAACTAGAGAAAGCCTGCGCGCAGCAGCAAAGACCCAACGCAGCCAAAACATAAAATAAATAAAATAAAATAAGAAGAAGTGACATTTGAACTGAGTTAATATGTAGCATTCAGAGGAGGGAAGTATATTTCTGGCAATGGGAGTGCTGAATACTTTAGTTCTTCCATTTGTCTGGAGTGGAAGGTGCTTGAAGGTAAGTAGCTGGAAGTAGGGTCAGAAAGGTAGGCTGAAACCAAATTACAGAAGGCGCTGAACTACTCTGGGAGAAGATTTATTCATTGCCCAGGTACTTGTTTTAATGGTTTTAAAGATTTGGAGCTGAAGGTGAATGGCAGAAATAAACTTTATCTCTGAGCAGGTTAATTAACTGGTGGGATTTCACTGCTAACAGGTGAGAAGCAATCAATATTTTTCATTTCACGCCAGAAAGTTCTCAGCTCCTTAACAGATTTATTCTTTTAAATGAGGTTGTTTTCAGATATATTTCATTACATAGAGATGCTGGGGTCATATGAATTAGAAGAGTGGAAGAATCAGAGGCTCCAACGAATCGTCTTCAGGAAGAAATACTAGGAGACGCGGAGTTTCAGAAAAGACTTATCATGGAGGCCATTGCACTTGTTTCACCAACCAGGGGAGCCCTAAACGGATCCCATCTAGTAGTTATTGTTCCTTTTCCTAGACAGAGAGTACTCAGGGTAGAAGGCATTTTACAGAGGCTGGGGGGAAAAGAGAAGTCCAGAAAGATTAGGTGACTCTGTGCCTAAGATTCCATAGCAAAGTAATCGTCAGACAAGGGCTACAGAACTTATACATCTTCTAATCCTCAATACAGTTTGCTTTCCACTAATTCACAGTTGACTCTATTTTTTTTTTTTTTTTTTTTTTTTTTTTGCGGTACGCGGGCCTCTCACTGTTGTGGCCTCTCCCGTTGCGGAGCACAGGCTCTGGACGCACAGGCTCAGCAGCCATGGCTCACGGGCCCAGCCGCTCCATGGCATGTGGGATCTTCCCAGACTGGATACCGGGGCACGAACCCGTGTCCCCTGCATCGGCAGGCGGACTCTCAACCACTGTGCCACCAGGGAAGCCCCACAGTTGACTCTCTTTAAGCATATAGTTCCTCAAGAATACTTGCAGAATTACTGTTGTCATGCAGATTACTAATAGCTACCATATACTGAGCCACACACATTTGCATACGTACTTATTAAAAATAACAATTCTTATGTGCCACTCCAAGTCTACTGAATATGAATTTCTTAGGGAGCAACCCAAGAATCTTCATTTTAACAAGCATCTTGCCCGAGTGATTTTTTTGATCCTCAAAACTCCTTAAGTGGTAGGTATTTTCCACATTTTTTGGACGAGAAAATCGAGGCTCAGTGAAATTAAGTCTAAAGTTAAATACAGTTGGTGAACACCAAAGCTGAGATTCTAACAGAGGCCTCTCTCAACCCAAAGTGTATGCTCTTCTTATGCTGGAACTCTGCCTTTTAAACTAAATTCCCGGGTGCCACACAGAATTCCCACACAGTTATTATCTGTCTGTCATACTGTGTCCCATGTTAAAAATAGTTCAAAACTCAGGCTAAGGTGTGGTAGGCAGCTTCTAAAAGGGGTTCTAATGCTCCCCACCTTCTGGTATTCATGCCCTTGTATAAATGCCTCCTTTGGAGTGTGGGCTGGACTTAGTGACTTGTTTCTAATAAATAGAATACAGTCAAAGTGATGGGATGTCACTGCAGAGATCAGGTTACAAACGACTGTGACTTCCATCTTGCTCTCATTCTCCCTCTGGCTCTTCTCACCTGCTCACTCTGATGGAAATCAGATGCTGTGTTGTGAGCTGCACTATGGAGAGGCCCACGTGGCAAGGAACTCAGGACAGACGGCCTCCAGCCAACGGCCAGCAAGGAACCAAGGCCCTTAGTCCAACAGCCCACGAGGAACTGATTGCCAACAATCACATGAGTGGGCTTGGAATCAAATCCTTCCCCAGTTGAGCCTTGAGCTTGGCTGACATCTTATTTGCAGCCTCATGAAAGAACCTGAGCCAGAGGACCCTGCTAAGCTGTGCCTGGATTTCTGACCTATGGAACTGTGAGATAAATGTAGTTGTTTTAAGCCCTCCGTATGTTATCACAACCCTCACTCCCAACACATATATAGAGACATCTACCCCTCAACCAGAGTCCATTTCTCTGCATGTAAGCATTTTGAGTCAATTGTCACCTTCAAGCCTTGGGAACGATAAAGTTTGGGGAATCTCTCATTGAACCTGGGGACTTGGCAGAGACTAAATCTCTCATGACTAAGAACTCAGGTGAAGGAAATGCTTCAAACAGGGAGTAACATGCTAGCATCATGTCCTTCCATTTCCTCTTCTAGAATTTAAGCTCCGTGGGGCTGGGGTTTTTTGCTTTGTTTAGTTTTGGTTTTTTGGTTTTGGTCCATTTTGATCCCATGTGACGGCACGTAGTAGGTGCTCAATACATATTTGCTAAATGAATTATGACCACCCCCACCATCAACATAGTCACTGTTACTGCAAGCTATAGACCTCTTTCAGTTGTGGACTGTAAGAATCTAGAGCAATATTACAGCCCCATCTTAACCAATATCCCAGCCTCCTTATCCAAACTTTCACTGAGACACTAATAAGGAATAATTCGAAATGGATTTTAATTTCCTCTCCTATTTCTGCTCCCGACTCATGTCACTTTACCCTATTCCTCTCAAGGAGTTTCTAGTGAGCAGAAAAGTGTCCCCAAATGTGAGAAACAGATTAAGTTTTGGAGTAATTTGTTACACAGCAATTGGTAACTCATACATAGGGCACTGAGAACATCAGTCACTGTGCCTGTGTTTCTGTGCCCCGAGGCACTCTACTCTGACCTCAAATGAAGAGTTTGATCATTCACAGGACAATGCAAGTGTACATGTGAGAGATCACCAGGCAAAAGAAGTACTTTGGTGTGCTTAATTTGTGGGCTGAACTTAAGACCTAGGAGAGTTCCTCTCAAGCCTTAGTGTGCCTTAAAGATCAGCTTGGGTGGTTGTTTAAAGTGCAGATTTCCTGGGTAGACGCTCATTTCCAGAGATTCTAACTTAGTGTGTCTAGTATGGCAGTTGGGATATGCCTTTTTGTCTAGCTCCTCTTGAGCTCCATTGCGGAGAATACCGGCTTAGAAGACAAAGCTCAGAGCCAGGACCTCACCCTCCCACCATCAGCCGTCACATGAGCAGAGCTGGCCATTCCCCTGTTCTGAGTTGATATCCTTCTCCAGACAGGAGTGAGTAAAGAGCAAGTTCCAAATCAATATCAGAAAGAGGCGACACAGTGACATGGAAAAGGTGCTGAGAAGAGATTTGCGCCTTTACTCCCGGACTCTGGACCATTCCTGGTGACAGGAATTCAGTAGGAAGCAAGACAGATGAAGGTTTTGCTCTCACAATGTCCACATCCTAGTGTGGAAAACAGATAAGTAGGCAAATAAATAAGACAGGTAATTTCATATGGTGATAAGTGCTATAACGAAACTAAACAGGTTAATGTGACAGGGAATGATGCACTAGCACGTGTATTGACTGGAGAGAAATGGATGGTGAGGGCAGGGAAGACTTCCTGAATTTAGACCAAAGAGGTGAAAAGGAACTAATGATGTAAAGATCTGCGGTAGAATATTCCAATCAGAGAAGTCAGCAAGCAGAGAGCTTCAGGTGGAAATGATGTAGCGTGTTAGGGGAGCAGAGAGAAGGCCAGTGTGACCGGAGACTAGGGAATGCGGGGAGGGGTGATGGAAAATGAAATCGGAGAGGAGGACAAGAATCGTAGCATGTAGAGTCCTGTAACAATGGTGAAAGGGACTGCATTTAATTCTAAGTGAGTTGGGACACCACTGAAGGATTTTAAGTAATGGATTTCTATTTTTTAAAAGGTCACTCTGGTTGCTGAGTAGGGAGTGGATTGGAGGTCTACCATTTCTTGAACACTTACAATATGCCAGACACCGTGGCAAAAATTTTATAGACTTTATCTCATTTGATCTGCACAACAAACTTATGCGTTAGATACTACTGCTTTTCTTATTTTATAGAAGAGGGAACTGAGGCTCAGACAGTTAAGTAACTTGCCCAAGATCAAACAGCTAGTATGTGGCTATGGTGACTAATACCAGTGGTCACCAAGATTTCTGATTCTCCTGACTGAGGGATCAGGACCAAGTCTTTCTGAACCACAAGTCAGTATCCTTAACTACTGGGCAATACTGCTTCTCCCTACCTCATTATCCATGAAGACGTCTTAGATAAAGTTATGACCTTGAAAAGATGAGAGAAAGAGGATCTAAGAAAAAAATGTAATCCTTATGAGGACAATTACTAGAGGAATAAAAGAAGAAAGAGATTAGTAGAAAATCATGCCTGTCTTTCCTTTTCTTACCATGTCAATTTAAAAAAATAAAGAAAATAAAAAGGAGAATTTCATAGAAAAATATTTATAGTTAGGGTATCCAGGTTTTTTGCTCATGACCAAGGAATTAATTGTGGCTACTCCTCATTGAAAATAATTTTGCAGCCCATCTCTAGGGAAGCATAAATGGAAATGCTCTCTACTTTGGAATAAAGCCTCCAAGCTATGGCCCTTCTACTTGCAAGCAGGACGGAATCTCCATTTGTGTCACTGTCCCCTGTGTGGCCTCTTTCTTGCTTCAGTAAAGACCATTTGTTAGTTTGAGACTGTTTATTAATCTAAACCACCTTCCCTTTCAGCTTTCTATCACCCATCATTCTCAAATCCCAAGGATTGACAGTCTCTGTATCTAAGTTTGGAAAGAACCCAGGTAATGAGGCCAGTGTCCCCATATCTAAAGGCGATTGTGTAATAAATTATAGTCTCCCACGGTTACTAGGAAACCTGAGTTTAAAGGGATTACATTGGTAACCAAGATGCTAAAATGACCCCATTTTCTTGACTTAAAAATATAATACTTTCTATCAGAAAAAAAAAAGGAAAAGAAAGAAGGATTGACCAAGAAAATGGCAGCTATTACCCACATATTCATATACCTATGGATGAGAACACAGAGTGTCCGGTCTTAGCCACATTCCCAAACATGTCTACAAACTGGGAACAGCTATGAGAGGATTTACTAATTAGCCTCATGTTTACACATTTTTGGTCAACTATAATTACTTGTTTATTAGAACAGAGGCTTCCCTGTTTATTGCAGTCATTATAGTCTGTCAGTAAGAGATAATGTTCCTGAATTTCACAAGTATGTGTGAATTGCACAAATCTCGCCAGCCCTAGCTAGGACTCACTCTCAATGAAAATGCTCAGAGAAGATAATTCTCAAAGAGGCACAGAATTTTATTTCAGCTAATAAGGAGTTATCTTGTCCAACAGAACTGCAAACATTCCCCTAAGCAAGGAAGTTGCAGCAAGCGCTTTCTTACTTGGCACTAATCCGTTCATCTCTTCAACAATGTTAGGCACTTACTTGATACGTGTGTTCTTACTCCATTCTTATCACAAGCCTCTAATGTAGGGATCAGTCATCCCATTTTCTAGATAAGGAAACTAAGAGTCAGAGAGGCCAGGTAACTTGCACTGAGGGGCATGCCTAAGATCCGTATCCAGGCCTTTCTTTCTACAAAGTCCATGTTTTGTTCATTCTCCACACACACATACCACTCATGTGGACTAGGTGAGTTTTTCTGGGGTGCATAACTGCAGGGGTGTATATAAAAGGAATTGCTGAATGACAGGACCAGGACCAGCAGGTAGTCTTGAGACTAGAAAAGGAGAGGTATGACAGCATGTTAAGGCAGGGGAGCTGGTGTTGGGAAGAGGTTGTATTGTTTGCTGAGTAAGTTAGAAAACACAATGAGTAGCTGGGAATTTGGAAGACCAAACTTCATTTGTCTGGCTGTTGTGGATGAGGGTTGGACAACCAGGACGTTAATTAGGTCTTTGATTACATTTAATCCTTTTTACTTTTGCAGATGCTTGGGGAGGGACAGAGTTGATGCTTTGCACTGAGTGGCCTCTGGCTGTGTCAGCACAAGGTGTTGGGATCATTGCAATCATAATGGGAATAGTCAACTGTTGCTGAGAGTTGATTCTGTGGAGACACCATGTGAAGTGCTTTACCTTCATTTTCTCATTTAACCTTTATACCACTTCTCAAGGTTAGTTCTATTTTTGTTTGCAGATGAGGAAACAGGCACAGAGAGGTTAAGTGGCCATGATCACACGACTTTCAGAATCAGGACTCAGTGTCCCACCGCTATCTGGACCAACAGAATTCTTAGACACGCCAATGCACTACATATCTTCCATCGCTCTGGTCCCAGTTTATGAGAATGCATGCTGGATTTCAAGAGGCAACTTCGTGTTTTCGTACTTTTTTATACTGAGGTATTTACTTATACACACTCAAGTGCACAAATCTTAAGTGGATAGTAAATACGGTTCCTGAACCCAATTCCAACGTGTGTGTGTGAGTTTGTGTGTGTGTGTGTGTGTAGGTTTCCCCACACCAACAAGCGATTCTCTGACACCAATAGGGTGTCTGAGAATACAACTCAATTTTAACATTATCTACCCAAAGATGGCATCAGATGTCGCAGGTAAAGGGCTCAGTCCCACAAGACAGCCTTCAGACGCCAGTCACAAGTCCAGGTTGTTACCTGTACTTTTGACCAACTGGCAATAAATCAGAGGTTCCCACAATCCCCTCCTCAGGTTCAATTAATTTGCCAGTGTTGTTCACAGAGCTCAGGAAAACCCATTTACTCACTAGATTACCAGTTTATTGTAAAAGGATATTAAAGGATACGAATCAACGGCCCAAGATGCAGAGTGAGGTATGTGGGAAGGGACGTGCAGCTCCCATGCCCTCTTCAAGAGCACCACTCCCCCAATATCTCCATCTGTTCACCAGCCTGGAAGCTCTCCAAACCCTTTTTTGGGTCTTAATGGAGGCTTCATAACAAAATCATGATTGATTAAATCATTGGCCAATGGCAATCGATTCAACCTCAAGGTCCTCTCCCCTCCCCAGAAATCAGGGGGTGGGACTAAAAGTTCCAACCCTCTAATCACTTGGTTTGTTCTCCAGGCAACCAGGTCCCACACTTGGATGGGATCCAAAAGTCACGTTTTCTGAAGTGTTTTCAGGAACTGCGGACAAGAGACCAAATACTATCCTGTTGCTCTTATCACTCAGGAAATTCCAAGGGTCTGGGGAGCTGTGAGCCAGGAAATGTAGATGATGACCAAATATCTGTGAGAAATATCTCATATTTCATATCTCATCTGAATGACCAAACATATTTTTCCTATAAATCACAATATCGCAGATAGCTTAAGGGAGTTTGACACAGTTAGATACCCATGTAACAACGTTCTATGTCAGTAAACACATCTGATCTGAAAATGCAGCAATGATAAATATTGCAGGATGTGCAGATACAATTTTTTTTAACTCCAGATGACATTATTTAGAACATAATATTGTAGCATGCACATGGATGGTTTTACATGACATCTTCTTGTTATGATTTATAGAACTCAAGTCTCCCTTATTTTGGAAGGTATGTGAATCCAGATGTTCAAGGTATATGAGGTACAAGGTGACATAAACCAGGACGCCATGGGGGGCTTTCTATGTGATTATATTAATTCCACTTCACACGATATTACAGATAAACTTTTGTGCTATCCACATAGGGGAGACTTGACGCGTCCTGTGAATTCCCCAGGAGAAAGAAGGTATATAAATTCAAGGTTTTATTATTGCTACATGTGTATCTAAAAATCAATATTTCTATCTGTTTAGCTATCGATCTACGTGTACACATTGAGTAGCCATTTAAAACAGGCTTTTTGAAAGCCACGTTGCATTAAGTGGGCTCTCTGTTAAAATAGGTTACATGTATGTACATGGCTAAAGGTTACAGGGTGTGGGTATCACTGTACACTATAAACTGGGAGAGTTTGTGGTATAAATATAGATTCTTTTTCTATTTAGGACTGTGTATGTATCTGTACGTCTCAGATGCCCATAGTTCCGTGCATAATCACATGTCACTCGAACGAGACGATATGTTACCAAGAGGATTGGTCAGTGGAGGACTTTGTCCGCATGAAGAACAGAAGCCCTCATGTTCTGGAGCCAGATGTGGGGTGGACACATCAGAGGCAGGTCCAGAGGATCCTGGGGAATCTTCGGCCGAGACCACCTCTCCCTTTGTCTCAGCCTGACTCTGAGCCGGCAACTGCCCTCTCAGGACAACTGAAAAGAAGATTCCGTCTATCATGTCCACTGCCTCACTGCAGGCTTCTTGAATATTTAATAATACCATTTGCCTTCCTAGAAAAAGAGCTCGGAGAAGCCTGTGCAGTCATGGGTACCAGCAGTGGGCAGCAAGGCTGTGGCTGACACGGAGCAGGCTGGCTATTCATTCCCCTCCAGGAGCATCCCCAAATTGAACACCCCAACAGATGGCTCTGGATTGAGGATGTGGCAGAGAGGAGAGACCACGTGGGTGGTGTCAGGCACCAGTCAGGAGCCTTGGAAAGGAGGAGGAAGTGCTGAGTTAGTATCAAGTGACCGGGGCATGTGCAGTGAGAGGGAAACCATCAAGTGACCAGGGCATATGCAGTGAGAGGGAAACCAGAGACTTATTTTCCACTCACACATAAAAACCTGGCTCAAATTCAGGCTACCACAGAGTATTTCATAGAATGGCAAACCAGAATGAACCACGTTGCTCTTCCGATCCCAAGCAAACATTTTACAGACTGGGAAACTGAGGTCCAGATTGTAACCAGTCTCTGAAGTTATCTAGCTGATTAGTGGCCAAGCTGTTTATAAAATCCAAGACTCTGCTTCCATTTTTGGAATGATTAGGTTATGCTGCAATAACAAACAGCGCCACTTTTTCAGTTTCTTAACACACTGAAAGTTTATTTGACCTTTTCTCCAAGTCAGTACCAGCCCTAGTGACTCTGCAGGGCAGCTGCCTTCATGTAGGGGCTCAGTGGTCTAGGCTGCTTTAGTCTCCTGGCACCCCCATCTCAACACGTGCTCCTGTGACTGAAGCGGCAGAGGAATCGGGCACTGAACACAGCATGCCAGCTCTAAAATGTGTCAGCGCAGGAGCACCTTGTCGCTTGAAGTCACAATCCATTGGCAACCCTATCCACGAGACCCTGCCCAATTGCAAAGAGAGATGGTGAATATATTTTTCCATATATCCAGGAAGGGGAAGAGAATCAGAAATCTTGGTGACCACTGGTATTAGCCACCATAGCCACATACCAGCTGTTTGACCTTGGGCAAGTTACTTAACTGTCTGAGCCTCAGCTCCCTCTTTTTTAAAACAGGAAAAATAGTATCTAACCCATAAGTTTGTTGTGCAGATAAAGGAGATAAAGCACATAAAGTGTTTGGCACAGTGTCTGGCATATTATAAGTGTTCAAGAAATGGTAGGCACCATTACAAATATTGCGTGGTTAGCACACTTTCTACATGCTTAGTCAAGAGGGTAAAGAGGTTGGCAGAGATTGGGAGGAGAGAGGGAGAATAACCCTTAAATCCATCATTTTAACAAGTAGGCTTCCCAATAAGGCTAGGTCCTAAGGAACAGGTGTGAGTGGCTATTCTCTAGGCTCACAGAATATCAGGTGTGATCCAGGCACAGCACACCCTGGTGTGACCACCTGGCATGAGTAGATCTTGCACCTGCCACCTGCCTGTTGTAACAGGTTCCTTGGGAGGTCAGGACAACATACCCAGAGACCTTCTAATGAAGATACTATATACAGATGTGTAGGTGAGATTAAGGGAACCAGTGGGGAGTGCTGAGTCACCTTTAGGCCTGAGGACACAGGGAGGGGATAGTGTTATGGAGTCTAAATGAATGTGCACCGTGGAAGGGGAACCACCCAACAGAAGCGCTAGTGGGAGATAGACACTCCCAGACCATGACAAAACCGCGAGAAATCAGGAGGAATAAATATCCAAATCTCTCTCTTCCCTCCTTTTCATCTCCTGAAGTCGCCAGTCATTGACCAAAGCCAATTGGAAGCCAGAGGCCAAGGGTGCCTGGTGGTCCACAGGGCTCAGCTCCAGGGCAGAGAAGTCATCCAGGGCTGGGGACGCACAGCACTCCTGTACCCCAGCTCTCCCTCTCTCCGCACCAATCTTAGCTGCGGCCTCCTCCTCTCCCTTTCCCCTTCTCTGCTCCTCTTGCTTTCACTTTGCCAGGTTGACTGAGCATTTCCTTAGGTGAAAAGTGCTGCTTGGATGGAGGTCATTAAAGCCACAGGACTTCTAACCACAACATGGAATAAGCAGTTCACAGGAGCCAGCCCAGAGTGTTCCTAGACTGTCCCATTATAGCAGCCTACTGTGGCTACTGCTATTTTGAGTCAAAGTACAAACACAATTCTTGCCTCTCTAGTCTGTCAGTGAGAGGAATGGTGTAGTGGGCAGCTGGGGTTTTGTTTGTTTGTTTTGTTTTTGCTGCCTAGCTTCTACTCATCTCATCTTGATTACCATTCCCAGTTCTCTCTGGGGTGTTCTTCCCCACTCTCAGCTCATGTCTTCAGGCAGAGCTGACTTTTTCCTGGCTCAGAGGTGGAACATGTGACCTAGACTTCAACCAATCACTGCATCTAATTCTCCCATACACAGTAACTGGCTCAGGGCTGGACATGAAATGCAGTCAGAACAATAAGATATAGTAAGATTTTGTTAGAAATGCTGGAACTAAGACTGTTGATGAATTCCAGGTAGAACATTGTAGAAGATATTATGGTTGACTCTCCAGTAGCCATTGCACCCTAGATGATTTTCTAAGCAAGAGTTTCTCAACCTTAGCACCACTGACGTTTTGGACCAGAGAGTTCTTTGTTGTGGGGAGCTGTCACTGTGCATCAAAGATGATTAGCAGGGCTTCCCTGGTGGCGCAGTGGTTGAGAGTCCGCCTGCCGATGCAGGGGACACGGGTTCGTGCCCTGGTCCGGGAGGATCCCGCATGCCGTGGAGCGGCTGGGCCCGTGAGCCATGGCCGCTGAGCCTGCGCGTCCGGAGCCTGTGCGTCCGGAGCCTGCGCGTCCGGAGCCTGCACGTCCGGAGCCTGTGCTCTGCAACGGGAGAGGCCACAACAGTGAGAGGCCCGCGTACCGCAAAAAAAAAAAAAAAAAAAAAGATGATTAGCAGCATCCCTGTCCTCCGCCCACTAGATGCCAGTAGCACCCCTCACTTTATTTATGACAACCAAAAATGTCTTTGGATGTTGTCAAATGGCCAATGTGATACATCTTCCCAGGTTGAAAACCACTGATCTAAGCTAACATGGTAATTTTATTCCATGTGTCAGTGGTTGGTTGAGGAATGGGCAAGTGAAGCAATTCTGCACCATAAAACATGAGAAGAAGTCTTCTAGGAAATTCTAGGGGACATTTCTTCTTTCTGAAGAAAGAGCTGTAGGAAGAGGTAGTTTTCCTTCTTTTCCTGCACCTTGCAATGTCTAATTATGACACTTGAAATTTCAATAGCCATTATGTGACCATGAGGGCTCTTCTTCTAGAAAAAGAATTGATACTAGAAATGAAGGAGTAGAAAAAACTTGGCTCCTTGATGACATTGTTGAGGCAATTAGTTAACCAATCTGGATCTCACTACATCTTTGGATTTCTTATTGTGTGAGGTGAAAACTTTTCTTATTGATCACACTAACTTGAGTCAGATTTTCTGTTGTTTGCAACTCAAGTTATCTTCAGTGACATAGACTTCAGAATGGATGTACGCAACCTTGGGAGCTTCTAGATGTTCTCCTGTGATCACGGAGGGAGATCCTACTTAAGACTTGAGAAAATACAGAGAATGCAGGACTGAGAAGAGAGAAAAGAAATGTAATTTAGTGACAATGGTTTGGACATACCAGAAAATACATTTTCTTGCTTGGCTTTAGTCCATTAGAGTTGGGTTTTCCGGGGACTTCCCTGGCGATCCAGTGCTTAAGACTCAGCGTTTCCACGGCAGGGGGCACAGGTTCCATCCCTGGTCAGGGAACTAAGGTCCCTTGTGACACGGCCAAAAAAAAAAAAAAAGTTGGGTTTTCCGTCCCTTGCAATAAAAAGTGATCTAACTGATACAGATGGAATAAGAATAGAGCCTCCAGCATCAGGAAATCACCTCAGAGCAGATGAGAGATTAAGTACTTCGGTTGCCAGTCCCCCCAAATTAATCCAAACCCTTTAGCTGTGTCTACACCAGCAAAGAAAGTAGAATGAGGTACTACCCAACCTCTCCCAGTCCACTTTCCCAAATACAACAAAATACCTATGCCTAAAATATTAATAAAATTAAGGAAAGTATGAGCCTCGAATATGGACACTTGTCACAATTTCAAATTCCACGGACTCACTATAGATTTTGCCTGGATGATCTGTATAGATATTCGATCATCTGGGGTGATACTGTATTCATAAAAAGGAAACTTAGATACATCCTATCTGACTTTCTCATTTTTCAGAGGAGGAAACTGAGGCCCAGAGAGCAGAAATGATTACCAAGGTCACGTGGTTACCGAGTGGCAGAGCCAAGACTGGAAGCCACGCCTCTCGACAATTCCACGCTTCTTCATTCTCCGTCACCTCACTTACCTGATACTGGGTTCTGTTTTCTTTTTTCATATATAAATTTATTTATTTATTATTTATTTTTGGTTGCGTTGGGTCTTTGTTGCTGCGCGTGGGCTTCCTCTGGTTGCGGCGAGTGGGGTCTAGTCTTCGTTGCGGTGCGCGGGCTTCTCATTGCGGTGGCTTCTCCTGTTGCGGAGCACGGGCTCTAGAGCGCAGGCTCAGTAGTTGTGGTGCACGGGCTTCGTTGCTCCGCGGCATGTGAGATCTTCCCGGACCGGGGCTTGGACCCGTGTGCCCTGCATTGGCAGGCGGATTCTTAACCGCTGCGCCACCAGGGAAGCCCCTGGGTTCTGTTTTCTGAAACGGTCCATGCAGACACTGGGGACTTGGCCTGGCTTTCCTGCAGTGGGAGAAGTTACTCTACCAGGATCCATATCTAATTAGTGGCACCCACAAGAACATAGGTTGTAAAATCTTCCCAGGGCAGCTGCATCAACAGCCCTGGGAAGCCCTGGGATGGGAGGGACCCTCACCCTCAGCTGGGACAGATGGCCAGTCTGGCAAGGCTGGTCTGGCCGCCTGTTCTTCTTCAGGCAGAGTTGGAGCCAGCTGGATGCTGGAAGATGGAATAACCAGAGACAGCAGAGTGGGAGAATGGGCCCCTCCCCATGGCAGGAGGCACCGAATCTTTTGTGCCACCAAAAATTCAGTCCAAATTTAAAGCCGACACACAAGTGGAGTCGGCGGGCCTCTGTGATTTGATGGGTTCTCCGAGGCTCTGGCTGCCTAAAAATATCCCCTCTACCCACCAGCCTAGGACACCCTCCCTTCTTATCGGGCCTGCAATTCCTACCATTAGAGTCACGAAGGTTTTAGATGACAAAGAATGGAGCACGTTTCCCAGCAGGTCACCATGAAAGCAGGCTTCCTGGCAGTGGAAGGGGGGCCCTTGCGTCTGCTCCTTTTAGCACAAAGAGCTAATACTGCCAGGAGCTCAGAGAAGACAAGAGTGGCCTACTTAACAGTTTTCGTCCGACTGAGACTGCAGTCACTCAATTCATTCATGCTCCTTTGACCAGGGCCTTGAGGAAATTATCAGGCTTTAGAGAAAATAAGGCAATGAGGCCTCCAAGCAAAGCATCATTTTCTGTCTCTCCTTGGCACTCACATTTGGGCTGTCTCCCCGTGGGGATCTGGGTCCAAGTTGGAGAACTTCTTCAAGTGCTTGCTGTAGCCAGAATTCGAGAGCTTCCAGAGCTCTGCAGGGCTCTCCAATGATTGTTGTTGTTTTCCCCTAAATTCCTTCCTACTTCCTCTTGCCACCACTTTCCCTTGGCCAATCCCAAGGAAGAAAAGGTCTTTAATCCTGGCATGTTCTTGAGAAGTAGAGAGGTGAAATGGCGGGGGGACAAAGCAAGGCAGTGGGAGAGATTCTCGCCCCTGGTTGATTTTGTCCACCCCACGCTGCCGGTGTGAACCACCCTCTACTCTGCTCTGTCAGGGCTGGGGCCAGGGAGAGAGGTTGACAGGGAGGGTCAGAGGGAACAGTTGCTGACAGAAAGGGCCTGGCAGGCAGCAGAGTGATTAATGATCTTCGGGTTAGGAAACGGACAACAGCCAAAGGAGAGGAGGCTGGTATTCACGGGACTGAGAGTTGGGCTTAGAATTTACAGCCTCTGGCTTGAAGGGGAAACTCTCTGAATACTTAAAAAGATGTTTGGTGTAGGCGCTTATTGGTTGGAATCAGGGTGGGTACCTTGGTCTGGGTCAGGTCATTCATTCATTCATTAACAAGATGCCCATGGATAAGACTGGAGAAGCCAAATGAAAGAATGGACTAATG
Organism: Leucopleurus acutus; assembly: GCF_964270905.1. Classification (NCBI taxonomy): domain Eukaryota; kingdom Metazoa; phylum Chordata; class Mammalia; order Artiodactyla; family Delphinidae; genus Leucopleurus; species Leucopleurus acutus. The sequence goes on from NC_139149.1 coordinate 97,903,488, forward strand.
TGACCATTCCTGTGATTGCCAGACACACCCTTGTGAAGCAAGAGAGGAGGGCTTGTCCTTGAAGCAAAAGGATACTCTCATTGTCATTCATCCTGGCACAAATTTAACTGGATGCTCATCCTAAGGATATAAGGAGGAGGGACTTATATTAGAAAGAAAAAAAAAAGTATCCGTTCTCCCCTGAGTAGAATATCTCCTCAGCTGGCACCCCAAGAAGAGCCCCGGAATATTTCTGGTGTGAGTGTGTTTTGGGGCAGGGGGAAGAGGGCTGCCCTTTGTCAGTGGAGCCAAGCCAGAAGCGAAGCAAGGAAATAGATCCGAAGGATGAGCAGGAGATTTTGATAATTCTCAGTTTTCCTAACTTCTTCCATTAATCCCAGACTTAGGGAAAAGTCTCCCTAAGGTTTACAGCCTGATCTCAGTGATGCTGTAGTGGCTGAAGGAAGAGGCTGCTGCCTGCTTGGGACCCAGCAGCAGAGCAGTGAGCATCATCTCCTCTCCTGAGGTCAGAGAAGTAGCTAGAACTGTGGTAGTTGGAGGGCAGTGGTACCCAGTAGGAATGTCATGGAGGGCAGTGGCTGAGGCAGTGTCTCGGGGATGAGGCAGAGTGAAATAACCTCATGGTCTTTTTCCTGGACGTCAGTAAGGCAACACCCTGGAAAGCACTCCAAGGTGGTCTGAGAGTCTCAGAAGGCTGGGGTCTCAGCTGAGGTCACTGTAATTTGAGGCACAAACATGTCTCAAGGGGCCCGGCGTTGTGTTGGGCTGCAGGGATACAGGGATGAATTAGACAAGATCCCTCCCCTTAGGACCTGCTGCCTAAGTGACTTTACTCCATCCCTCCAGGTGTCTGGAACCAGAGGACCCTGGGTAGGAAAAGTCATGCTGAATCCCCGGCTCAGGGAGACCACTTGGTTACCTTTGTATTGTCCATGTTGCCAGGCCCATGGTTCAACTTTAAGAACCACAGCCTTACAAGATCTGGAAGAGAGATTGAAGAGTGTCTGGCCCTGCCCTCTGATTTTACAGACCCAGAGACATCTAAATGGTAGGATCTGCTGGGGGAGAAAGCATCCAGACCTGTCCCTTGGCAAAGGGGCCCTTTGATATCAGAGCATTGCCCTCACTCCAAGGCAGAGAAGAATAGGTAAGTCCTGTGGCCAAGTGTGCAGGCTCAGACACAAGTATTCAAATCCTAGTTCTAGCTGTGTAACCACGGGTATATTAATGACCCTCTCGAAGCCTCCATATCCTGATGTGTAAAGTGGGGACAATAATGACAGCTACTCACAGGGAGTCTGTTGAGGATTAAATGAGGAAAAATCTGTGGCAAGGGCTTAGTGCTCCGTATGGTACATTAAAAATGCTCCATGGTTTTCAATTATTTAAAAAAAGGTTTTTTTTCTCAAAATATGCTTGGGTTGGGGTTGATTTGCCTTTTTCTTTTCTGTTCAAAGTACATGTCAGCTGTAAACCTTGATGCTTTTAGTATCATTAGTCATTACCCATTGATGAGAATACTCTTGTTGAAGCTCTTGCCTCTTCCATTTTCCTGCAACTCCAGGACTTTTTCTGTACCTCACAGCTTCTGTTATAATACCCCAGGCAAGAGGTAATGTTCCAGTTATCTACTGTTGCATGACAAACTACCCTACAATTTAGTGCCTTAAAAGGACAACTGTATATGTCATATCTCATGAGTTTATAAATCAAGAACTTGGGCAGGGCTTGGCTGGGTGATTCTTCTGCTCCATTTAGTGTTGACAGAGGTTACTTGGAGATACCTGCTTTGCATTTGTGCAAATGGCTGGAATTCTGGGCTCAGCTGGGATGGTCATGTGTTCGGATGTAACCTCTCCTGCATGGTGGCTTAAGGTAATCAGACTTCTTTACATGGAGACTCAAGACTCCATTAGCCTGTGCAACAAGAGTGTAACCTAGCTTCGGAATTCCCAGGATGTTAGTTCTACCACATTCTATTGGTTAATCAGATCACTAAAGCCACCTTGGAGAATTAGAATCCACGTCTCAAAAGTAAGAGCAGCAACGAGTTTGCAATCATATTTAATCTACCAGAGGTAGTGAGAGCATACATGTCAACATTTTTATGTAAAAATACAAAGCACTGGGGAAAAAATAAAAAGCAATATACATGATTGTTTATCCCCTCTATGGATGGAGAAACCCTCTAAGCATAAAAGAATTGAAAGAAACCAGAAAGGAGAATTAGAGTTCAAACTTCTGTATTTCAAAAGAATTGTAGGGTTTCCCTGGTGGTGCAGTGGTTAAGAATCTCCCTGCCAATGCAGGGGACACAGGTTTGAGCCCTGGTCTGGGGAAGATCCCACATGCCGCGGAGCAACTAAGCCTGTGAGCCTCAGCTACTGAGCCCACGCATCGCATCTACTGAAGCCCGCATGCTCTAGAACCCGTGCTCCGCAGCAAGAGAAGCCACCGCAATGAGAAGCCCGCGCACCGCAACGAAGACCCAACACAGCCAAAAATAATAAATCAAAATAAATAAATTTATTAAAAAAAAGAATTGTACACAAAATAAAAATAAACTCAAGCCACAAAAAATAGCTACAATACGTAATAGATTAATATCTCTAAGGTAGAAAGTTAATACAAATCAATAAGAAAAAAAGCCCAATAGAAAATTAAGTAAATGAATAGACAATTCCTCCCAATAAGAAATGCACATGACTAATAAATACGCAGAAAAAAAATTCAATCTCACATAGAAATTAAAACCACTATAAGATATTTTGTAATCTCTTTGACTTTGGCTGACCAAAAATACTCTCTTGGATGCTGGCAAAGATATTGGGAGACAGTCACTCTCAACAAAGCTCCTGGAAATCCGCTTCCAGGAATTATCGGAAAGAAATAATTATCAGCGTGCACAAAGATTTAGAGACAAAGATATTCATTGCAGTATTGTACAAAATAACAAAAAATTGGAGCAAATCTAACAACAAAGGATTGCTTAAATAAATTATGATGTATTCACATAGTGTAATACTATGTAACCATTAAAAGCAAGGTAAAGTATGTTATCACATGAGAAAGACAAGTGATTTGCCACTTCCAACTGCATCCTTCTTTGCAGGGTTTGTCTAAATATAACCACATTGAAGAATCAAATAATTCTCCAGCTCTGACTTCCAAGGGACCTAATCTATGATAGTCAATCTTTTTCTTTTTTTTTACATCTTTATTGGAGTATAATTGCTTTACAATGGTGTGTTAGTTTCTGCTTTATAACAAAGTGAATCAGTTATACATATACATATGTTCCCATATCTCTTCCCTCTTGCATCTCCCTCCCTCCCACCCTCCCTATCCCACCCCTCTAGGTGGTCACAAAGCACCGAGTTGATCTCCCTGTGCTATGCAGCTGCTTCCCACTAGCTATCTATTTTACGTTTGGTAATGTATATATGTCCATGCCACTCTCTCACTTTGTCACAGCTTACCCTTCCCCCTCCCCATATCCTCAAGTCCATTCTCTAGTAGGTCTGTGTCTTTATTCCTGTCTTATATGGTAGTCAATCTTTAATCTGTAAATCCTCTCTTGATGTGGAATTTGTCTCCAGGATGAAAGAATCTTACTAAGATTCTTTAGCGGTAAATAGCAGGCATTGATTTTAGCTGGCTTGAGCACAAAGAGATGGAATCTGGGGGAAGGATTCCATGGTGTCCCGTAGAAACCATGGGAGGACTGAATTGCCAAACCCAAAGAAGGGCAGGAAACAAGGTGGTTCTGGAGACCTGAGTACTTGAAGTCTATGGGTCTTCTCTGGGAGCACTGTTAATGTGAACACCTCTCACACCCCAGGCTCCCAGGTCAAGGTGCCAGGTTCCTGTGAAGGAGCATCTGATTGGGTCAGGTGTACCCCACCCCGACCTAGACCAGTCACCTGGGTTGGGGGGGGGGTGGCGTGGGAGCAGTTTACGTTACAAACGAGGGCTCACCTTGAACACTGTATGGAGGACGTTCCCAGAGAAGAATGAGCTTTGTGAGTTGAGCAGCCGCTCCAGGAGCTATTTTCTAGAAAGCTCATAGACATATTGTACTCAGGTGGTCACCACTGAAATTTCCATTTTTGCATTATTGTATGCACGTCTGTCGTTTTACATAAAATTATTTTTTTATCATACCAAGCAAAATGAACAAAATTTCTTTCATCTCATTTAATATCCAGCTCAAAATTTCTCAGTTGTCTCAGGTGCCTTTTTTTTTTTTTTTTTAATATTTGTTTATTTGCCTGAACAGGGTCTTAGTTGTGGCACACGGGATCTTTGTTGTCACGTGTGGGATCTTTGTTGAGGCATGCGGGATCGTTAGTTGCAGCATGTGGGACCCAGTTCCCTGACCAGGGATCCAAACCCGGGCCCCCTGCATTGGGAGTATGGAGTGTTAGCCACTGGACCACCAGGAAAGTCCCTCAAGGTGTTTTTTTTACATTTAAAACATCTTGATTGTCTTTTAAATTTTTTTACATTTAATTTAATTTGATTCACATTTTAATTTTTAGCCTAGCATAGGATCACCCCCTAGGGGGTACTTTGGAAAAGTGTGGAGTGATTTGGTTTGCCCCAAAGATGGACAGAGGTCCCGCTCCTGGCAAGCAGAGCCTGGGACCCCAGCAGCTTCATCTACTGCAACTTGTGCAACAATTTTACACATACCTCACGCCACGTTCCACACAACTTTCAAATGTCCCCCTAGATTTTTTTTTTATTTTTATTGGTAGCTTATTTTATTTTATTTTATTTTTAATTTTTGGCTGCATTGGGTCCTCGTTGCTGTGCGTGGGCTTTTCTCCAGTTGAGGTGAGTGGGGGCCACTCTTTGTTGCAGTGTGCGGGTTTCTCACTGCGGTGGCTTCTCTTGTTGTGGAGAACGGGCTCCAGGCGCGTGGGCTTCAGTAGTTGTGGCACATAAGCTCTAGACCACAGGCTCAGTAGTTGTGGCGCACAGGCTTAGTTGCTCTGAGGCATGTGGGATCCTCCCGGGCCAGGACTCGAACCTGTGTCCCCTGCATCGGCAGGCGGATTCTCAACCACTGTGCCACCAGGGAAGCCCCCCACTAGATATTTACAGAGCTGGAAACTCATTTATAATCATCTGAGCTTTAGAATGTAACTTCATTTTATATGTAAACAGAAAGACTTTTTAAAAGGCTTTTAATATACACTAAGTGTACCCTAAGAATGGAACTACTATGTAAACTGCAGGAAGATTATACTTTATATTTTGTTCAGTGCTTTACCAGGAGTTGTTCACCAATTTGGAAGTCACATCACTGACAGCAATGCCGCTTGTGGTAACTGAGGCTTCAATATCCCTGTATTAGTCTTCATTCATAGCTGTCACATTTGTGGCGATTTTACTTTTAGGGACTAGCGTTTATTTCACTACATCATCTAGTGGAGTCCTCGCTGAGCTGTCACCTATTGAAATATACCCCTAAGTTCCATTCCTAGCCCCTTTCAACTCTAAGCCTTTCCCAGCCCCTCTTCTTATCATGCCCAAACCAGACACGGAAGGCTCCTGCTGCATTTCCCTTAGGATAATGCCTGACATCCAGGTTTGGAGGGGGTAGGAGTGAGAGGAGGGCATGGATTTCCTGAGCTCCCTGACTTTTGGGGGAGAGGACCGGGGAATGCCATTGTGTGTCACAACAGAAAGAGAACCAGCTGGGGCTTGCTTACCAGAGGAAGACTTCCGTTGCCTCACTCCTGCCACAGCTGATACTGCCTTCAGAACAAAGCTCGTAATTTACAGGCTTCAGATTCAACTTACATTTCCTGAGCACCTCTACTATGCCAGCCATTGTGCCAGGTGTCTCACAAGCAACTGAGGTAGATGTTATTGCCCCCACTTTACAGGTAAGGAAACTGAGGCTAAGTTTCTAAAGTATGGAAACGATCCCAAGAAATCCTCCTGAAACCCCCTCCCTGCCTCCAGGAAGGGTTGGACAGTTCTTCCCACGTTCCATCCCCTTTGTCCCTTTCTATGCCTACGCAGGCTCGGAGGAGAAGGGGGCCGGGAGGAGTCCTGGCCAGATGGCAGGGTAATAAATGACTCTGATTTAATCATTTGTTGCTCTCCTCTTAATTAAAAAGCTTTTCTCTGAATGACTTGCTGATCACACTGTTTGGGTGAGGACTGGAGGGCCAAGGGAAATCTAGATTGAGTGGAGGAGTTGGCAAAAAGGGTGCCAGATGGGTAGAAGAAGCCCACCCTACACATGCTGTGGGGAGACAGTCTCAGGGGCTCTCTCTTTAGGTCTGAAACGCGTTCAGTCCAATGACAGAGCCTTAGGGAACTGGTTCTTCTCTGGGTCCTGTGTTTATCCGGAAGCTGACTCAGCCATAGGGCTCTTGAATTTCTGAGATCAAGAGGTAAGATTCATTTTATCTAATACGTGGCTTGGCACTCAGTTTCCCCGAAGCCCCATCTGGCCTTGGGGAATGGTTAGATGACCTATGGGCCATTTTGCACTTGATACACAGGGGAGGAGGTGAAGCAGGGGAGGGGGGATGTGGTTGGGGCTCCCGTTGTTCCAAGCATTGTCAGGATCTGCAGTTGCAATCAAATGACATGATTTCATAAGCTCTCTACGTCTTCTGTACAAGTACAATGTATAAGTCCCTGTGACTAAAATCCACTTCACAGCAATTATCATACAGAGCCATGTTTTCAAAGCCTCAAATGTAATTAGAACATGTTATTGACAAAGCGTTAGCTAAAGATTTAAGCTTTGAATCTGTCCATGAGGGATTGGATTTGTGAACATTAGACTCCCCCCGCCCCCCTCACTTCACTTGCGGTTGAGAGTTAGATTGAGATGCCAAATTCAATCAAAGCCCACGTGACACCCCCTACCGAGGGACTCCTGGCCCTCCCTTACTCGTTCAGACTTGCCAAAAGGACCCCAAAGATTGTGTCCTTCAGGAAAACGTCCTGTCAATCTATAACTCTCTCTCTTAAAAGTTATTTCATTTAATTAACCAAATTTTCCTCCGCATTTGTGACTCTGTCAGATCCGATCATCCTTGGACCTACCACTTTTCCTGGTTATTTCTGGATGTCAAATTCCTACTTGTCCTTCAAAGGCCAGTTCAGGTACCACTCCATCTACTTTGCCTTCCTTGTCCTGTGGGCCCTCTGCACCCACCATCACATTTTTAAAAATAATTTATATATATATATATATATATATATATATATATATATATATATATACACACATATATATATATATATTTTTTTTGGTTTAATTTTTGGCTGCATTGGGTCTTAGCTACAGCACGCAGAATCTTCATTGCGGCATGTGGGATGTATTTTTGACATACATCTCCTCTCTTCCCCTAGACGATAAGAGACAAACATTTTCTTTTTGGTGTTTGTATTCCAATCATGGACAATGTCATCTTGCAGACAAATAATAAAGAGTTGCGGAGGCTTCTTACTTTGTTTCATCTGTCGTTATGTTATCAGCCCCACCACTGTTTGCATTAGCATAGCTTTGTAGCACGTTTTATATTTTAACTCTAGAATAATAGCTTAATATGTTGATCACTTCCTATGTTCCAGGCAATGGGCTAAGAACTCTACATGATCTCATTTAATCCTAACAGGAAGTCTCTGGGATAAGCCCAATTTTTCCATTTTATAATGGAGGAAGCCAAAATAGGAAGAAATTAACTTACTTCAGTACAAATGCAAAGATCAAAGTGCAGAACCATGTGACTAGCATGTTACCCTGTATAGAAAAAGGAATGAGGGATAAATATGGTTTTATTTACATGTACATTAAATATATGCAGAAAAATATGCAAGAAAATGATGACATTTGTTGCCTGTTGGGCAAGAGATGGGTGGCTAAAAAACAGGGATGCAGGCAGATGCAGATGCAAGTCTTGGAGGTACTGAAGCTTATACAATTTGGGAGGGGGCAGCTTTTTAAATTTTATTTTATTTATTTTTGGCTGCGTTAGGTCTTTGTTGCTGCGTGTGGTCTTTTTCTAGTTGCGACGAGTGGGGGCTACTCTTCAATGCGGTGCGCGGACTTCTCATTGCGGCGGCTTCTCTTGCGTAGCACAGGCTCTAGTCCTACCGGCTTCAGTGGTTGCAGTGCACGGGCTTCAGTAGTTACAGCACACAGGCTCAGTAGTTGTGGCGCACGGGCTTAGCTGCTCCGTGGCATGTGGGATCTTCCCGGACCAGGGATTGAACCCACGTCCCCTGCATTGGCAAGCAATTCTTAACCACTGCGCCACCAGGGAAGTCCCAGGACAGGGCAGCTTTTAAAGAAAAAATAATACAAAATGAATATAGAATTAGGTACAGGACCTTAGAAGAGGTCTATTGCAAATGAGGGTCCCTGAAGTCGAAGCTTACATAACTTCATGTTAAATCTGCTTCCAGCTGGAAGGAAACATTTCACTGTATGTGCTTTTACATGTGTACAGAGTTTGAATCATGTGAATGTATTGCTTATTCAAAAAATATATGGTTTTTTGATTAATATTTTTAAATGCTATCTCTTCAACTGATAGCATGACACAGGACTTTTAAATTGTGAGAAAAGCAAGTAACTAAGTATTTTCATTTGTTTACAAGCAGAGAAGGAGGTGCGTGTAGCAAGCTAGAGAGGGTGCTGAGAAGGAATTCTGGAGTTGTCTGTTTACTGGAAACTGAGGGGTAGTGGAAGGTGGGGATTTACCTCCCTCATTTCAAAGTACAGACTCATGCTGGGCCTCTGAAAGGCTTGAGTATGTTATACTTACAGGACTACACATCACTTGCTGTACAAGTAGGGTTAAGGAGAGAGTCCCTGCTCTTTCAGAAGCTTACAAGAGGAAAATAAAAACTCAAATAATATTGAACTGATTGCTAAGAGGGAGGTTGATTTCCTGGAAACAAGGGCTGGAGGACCAAGGAGGTGAGTGGACTGGATGCTAATGCGCTTTCCCAAATGGATCTGATGGTCCGTGGTTTTCTATTATTGCAGCCAGGAGAAAGAGGTCCTTCACTGTAAACTACCTAGAAAGCATGCATTCTCTTAACCGCTCAATTAGGATAATTTACCCTCGTGATAAATGGGACTGTTCCTTCTCTGTGATTTAGTCTGAGCGGGCCTCCTTCTAACGCAGGTGGAAATAGCTCTGTTCTCAGCAGACGGCCAACCTGTGTCCTCACCACCCTAACGCCTCAACCTGCAGCTTGCGGCGTGGCTCTGCAGAAGGGATTGATCGCAAGCCCCCAGGTCAGTGGGAACATAAAATAGATAGCAGCTCCCTCCATATATCCCTCTCCCGTAGACAGAACAAATTTGAACATGCAGAGAATCTGGAGTGGACACTAAGGAGAATCTTCTGACAGTTAAGACACATGAAACACTGGAGTAAGGGAAGGAAGGAGCAGCATGTTTCTCAGATCCCGAGGAACCCCACACTTTGCATGGTTACTTAGATGCTGTCTTAGTTACAGTGCACACAGCATGCAGCCCTCAAGGCCACTTAAATTTCCCTCTACTTTTTTTTTTTTTTTTTTTTGCGGTACGCGGGCCTCTCAAATGTTGTGGCCTCTCCCGTTGCGGAGCACGCGCTCCGGACGCGCAGGCTCAGCGGCCATCGCTCACGGGCCCAGCTGCTGCGCGACATGTGGGATCTTCCCGGACCGGGTCATGAACCCGTGTTCCCTGCATCGGCAGGCGGACCCCCAACCACTGCACCACCAGGGAAGCCCTCCCTCTACTTTTGAAATTCCTTGACGATTGAACGACCTTTTTTTGTTTGTGTGATGTTTTATTTGAGTCAGGAGTGGATCCCCTTTCTTTCTCTACTGAAGGGGGGAAGGCAATTGATGGCCACAGAAGTAAAAATCAAACAAATGCGAGCGGGGAATGTCTAGGGGAGGGTAATATAAAGTGTTACCCTTACAGTCTTTGAGAACTGAAAACCAGGAGAAATTCAACACATGCAACAAACTACTAAAAATAAGTTTTAGTACCATGATGTGGGCAGGCTGGTTATGGGATTAGAGGAGCGGAAGGGGGGAAAGGGAAGAATAAAAAGGTAATAAATGTAATATAAGATGAAAAAGAAAGAAAGAAGAAGAGATAAACATAGAGAACCAAGGAGTAAAGAGGAGCCCAGACAGAGTGATGGGAAGCAGTAACGCGGGCTAGGATCATGGACTATTATTCGCCCCCTGGTGGCCTTCAGGGGTATTGCACCAAGCCAGCGCCTTCTAATTGAATGTTAAATTTTCGCATCTGTGAGCACAAATGGGGGGCTGCCAAGGGGGCAATTTCCCATGGGATGGATTACCTAGTCTATATCAAGAGTAGAATATTAAGCAAAGTCTGATGGCTCTTCCCTTGTTGTAGCACCTAGGGAGCTGCGTACTGCATGAAGAGTAGGAGGTAGGACGTCTGAGAGGTTGAGTTCCAGTGTTATCTGTATCATTGAACAAGCTACTTGTCTCCTCTTTGCCTCCATTTTCCTTTAACAATCATGAAAGAACGCAATTTTTCCAATTCATATCTCTGTAAAGAAGCTGCCTAGTATACAGAAAAAATACAGCAGTCCGTAGAAAGTTCCATCTACTACCCCAGCTTTCGAAGCAACTTCACATCCACCGCCGCAGTGGGAGGTGAGCAAGGGGGCGCTCTTGGAGTGCTGTGTGCTGTACTCAGACATTCAGGCTCCCTGAGAAGGAGACGTGGTGCCGGAGTCTCCCTCCAAGGAGCTTTCCAAAGCGACCATCTCACCAGGCCACCGGGCTTCCTGGTCTGGACTCCTGCTTGGCTTCCTAAGAGGCCTTCCTGTTGGCACTCTTGCCTTCCTCCAGGGAAACCTCCAGTCAGCGACAAGAACAATCTTCCTAAGACACGCACCATATCGCACTATTCCAGGGTGAATCCTTGCGGTAGTTCCCCACCGCGCCCAGAACAAAATCCAAACATCTTTCTGGGGCCTGCAGGACCCTGACAGTATCTGTCCTACTCGCCTCTCCAGCCTCACCGTGTGCCCCTCGCCTTCCCTCTCACTGTCCTGTGGCCATACTTGCCTTCTTTCAGCTCCCCTAACATGCCCAGATCTTTCTTGCCTGGGAGCCTCTGGCTGAGGACCTTCGTCCCTATGACATTTACATGGCTGCCTCCCCTCCTCCTTCTGGTCTCAGCTTCAAGGCCTTCCCTCAGAGACTTCCCTCCCGGGCTTCCCTGGTGGCGCAGTGGTTGAGAGTCCGCTTGCGGATGCAAGGGACGTGGGTTCTATGCCCCGGTCCGGGAGGATCCCGCATGTCGCGGAGCGGCTGTGCCCGTGAGCCATAGCTGCTGAGCCTGCGCATTCGGAACCTGTGCCTGCAACAGGAGAGGCCACAACAGTGATGAAGCCCGCATACCAAAAAAAAAAAAAAAAAAAAAATAGAGGGAGTCCTTTCCTAATTGCCATGAAGTAGTTCCTTCTGTAGTCTCTCCTTGGGCCCTCTGCTCATGTCTCTCAAGCACTTACCATTTAGTTTGTTTCCTTGTGTGTGTCTGTGTGTGTCTGTGTCTGTGTGTGTGTGTGTGTGTGTGTGTGTGTCTGTGTGTGCCTCCCCAACCGGACTGTAAGCTTTAAGAAGAAAGGGTGACATCTTTGGGTTTTTACTGACTGTTGCAACCCCAGGGCCTTTGCCCAGTGTATGGCCCATAGCAGGTCCTTGAATTGTTGCTAAACGAATATATGAATATCCATTCATATGGTGAATAAAGTGGAATTTGTGATTTTGGAGAAACAGGAAAAGTGAAACTTCACAGGTTTAAGAAAACTGGAGCAGGGTGTCCAGGGGCGGTGCTTTTGGCAAAGCCATCCCAGCAGAAAAGGTGCCAGATTTGAGGGAGGCTTGGGAATTAATCACAGCCACCAAGACCAGAAAGTCTGAGAAATTAAGATGCTTAGAGAACCCTCACACCAAACTGTGGGATGCACGGTGTAGAAATAATACTGAGTTTCTGTCTTTATAATACATTTAGAGGTTTTGGGGGGAGGAGCGATGGGGATGCAGATGAGAGAAGGGAGAAAAACGGAACTGTCAGACTCAAAGCAATTAAGTCCATCAGAATGGAACAACCAGCTAAGGAAGGTGAATTTCTTGGCTTATAAACCTTCACATGGCCCCTCTGTGCTTTGGATATGCAAATGTCTTTACCAACTGGCGGCACCCGAGGAAGGAACAGCCTCCTTATCCACCCAAAGTCTTGCACCTGCTCCGGAATCTTATCACAGTGCTCTAGGTGTAATTAACCTGAGTGATGACATGCCCTTGAGGTGCCTGTCAGAAGCTCCCTTCCCAAAGGGCCGTCAAGCCCTCTCTAGGGGATCAGAAACGGAGGGAAGAGGGAAGCCCAGGGCCTGCATCACTAGCATGTAAGCTCCAGGAAGAGGACTGCAGTAGGTACTCAGACATACTGTCAGGCAACTGCAAGCATGCAACAATTATCTGTATGTTTAATTAGTGTCAGAAAGAGTCCTACAGTGGAAATGATGTTCCCCGTTCCAGCCCAGCCTCTGCCTGGTCAGGCACAGCTAATGCCTCTGCGTGTGGTTTTACAACACACAAAGGTGCTGTCTGAACTAGCAGCTGATCTGGTCTCCGTTTCCTCGCATATAAAACCACACAGTCCGTTCTAGCTTTAAAATTCAATGCATCAATATATCTGTGAATCATCTATCTATCAACGCATATTTGTTCGCTGCCCACTGATACAGTAGGAGTGGACTGGTTTTATGGTTGTCAGATAAAATATAGGACCCTCAGTTAAATTTAAATTTCAGATAAGTAATACCTTTTAAATATAAGTACGTGCATGCAATGTTGGGGACAATTATTTGGGACATTTGCTAAATCTGACAGTTTTAGCTATTTGTCTTCTATCCTCCAAATACTGTAATCTTTTGGAGGAACAGGATCTTATTCATCTTTGGAATCCCTTGCAATTGTGTCTGCCAGATTTTTGGATTTCACAGACTAAATATAATTGGATATTTTTGAAAGAAAAACTACTTTTAATTTTGGTAAATAAAGGCATTTATGACATTCATCACTTTACTAAAGAAAAGTCAGTTAAACTTTAAAAAACTACTAGATGAACTCTCAAGCCATTTTGGTTTTTGTTTTTTGTTTTTTTGCGGTACGCGGGCCTCTCACTGTTGTGGCCTCTCCCGTTGCAGAGCACAGGCTCCGGATGTGCAGGCTCAGTGGCCATGGCTCACGGGCCCAGCCGCTCCACGGCATGTGGGATCTTCCCGGACCGGGGCACGAACCCGTGTCCCCTGCATCGGCAGGCAGACTCTCAACCACTGCGCCACCAGGGAAGCCCTCAAGCCATTTTTATGTAATTTTACATAATTATATAAATCTTTTTTAAAATTAACTTTACAAGATGCTATCACATTGTCCTTTTGTTTGTGTGTGCCTAAGGCAACCAGGTGACACTTCAAACCAGTTGGCACCGCCCAGCTGACCCGCATTTGGGAGCTTCTGCTGTGCGGTGTTTATTTGAAGGCCTTGCACGATGTTTTCACTTTTTTGCTTTAGCTGCCAGGAAGCCCTGAGTTAATTTGGAGCTCAGCTGCTATAACTAGGCTCTTCTCTCCCTGCATTCCTTGGCTCCAGGCGCTTTCCTCCAGGCCTTTAAACCTTTTCAATGAAAGAATTTTTACTATAAGTTGCCTGAAGAACTTTGGAAGTATAGAAATTTAAATTTAAAAAGCCGTGCATATAACAGTACTCAATAAACGGTGCTGTTGACAAAGCAGGTATGAACAATGAGTGGTATTTGATTAGTTTACTTTCTGAAGACAAGGTTTTTTTTAACTGAATTCTTTTTTTTAACATCTTTATTGGAGTATAATTCTAATTTCACCTTCTTAGAATTTTTGAATGTTTGAGCTAGAAAGGTAAGTACAAATTTAGTTCAGATCCAGACTTCCCAAATTGGGATTTTGATCCCATGAATCCATAGGAATGCTACAATCCAAGCTCCACTGGTCCACATGCCTTCTTAGCACACATCAAAGGGCAATATGTCATTCTACAGGTGAGCCAGCTGAGCACAGCCAAGGGCAGTGACTGTCGTGTGAATTGGTAGCAGACATGGGTGAAGTGCCCAGCACCCAGCTTTCTTAGCAAATTAACTGAGTCTGCTGGGGAATAGAAAGGGCAGGGAAAGATGTTCATTCATTTCTGTTCACACTATACAGTAAGAAATGGCTGCTGGGTGTAGAGAAATGAAGGACCTGAGAAGATTGACCTCAAATAATAGGAACATCCCTCTCCCATCTGTTCTGGGATTTCACAGTTCACTAAGTGCTTCTCCCGTTATTTTCTCAATTTGATCCTCACCACAACAAGGAGATTTAGCAAGGTAGTACTGTTTTCTCGTCCTAACGTTACAGATGAGAACTTAGAGGCATGGTTGTGTGTTGATGTGGCCAATAAAAGGGGTGGAGCTGAGATTTGAACACTATCTAGTGCTGAACTTCACTCAAGGCCTGTAGCCAGGCCAATGTTTTTGTCATTTAAAAAACCAACCCGATTTAGTTTTTCAAAAGTCACACAACTTCTATATGATTATTATAAGAAAATTCAAATAATTCAGAAAAATATAGATTAAAAAGGAAAGGAGTGTATCCCATCCTCCCCTGTTCCTGAACTATGAGTTTACATGCATTTATGGGTAGGATTTTTATTTTTAATGCATCAAACTATACACATTGATGTGCTTTGTTTTTCTTAATAATACATCTTGGCCATTTTTCCAAATCCTTAAGTAGAGATCTACCTCTTTGTTTTTAAATGAGCCATGTTTGAAAATAGAATAGCAACGTTTATGTGAATACTGATGACAGGGAAATATTATATTTACCACCAATATTTAATAGTGGAGTTGATTATGGAATGGAAAGGGTGTTGGTGCTCAGAAATGGGGTAAACTGACTCTGATAGTGTCAGCTTACTAATTTTCTCTCAAAGTGTGGGTTCCAGAGTCAGAATCACAAATAGGCTAATAAGGCTTTGAAAAAGTTATCCAATAGCTGCTCAGTTTTCCTATCTGTAAAAGGGGGATACAAATACTGTGTGTTCCTTAAGGTTGTAGTGAGGATTAAATGAGATAATTCACATTAAATGCTCAACACAATGACTGATGAAGACAGTGGTGATGACAACAATGACAGTGACGACAATGCTAATTCTCTTTTGATCCAAGAAGGTCAGGTCGGGGTTGGAACAGCAGGTGGTGCTTAAGTTGCAAGGTTATCAAATCAGGAATGGATACCCCTGGGGATACTTTTGTTAAGAGCTACCAAATCAGTCTGCCCGTCTCTCCGTATTACTATGAGATTAGCCACAGCTGCACTATCTTTGGCTTGTCAAATCAAACTCTGTGTTAATACGATGTTGTACATTTTGCACAGCTCATATTGCTTCCTTCCTGGGTGCTAATAAAAATAAGGAAGAGCAAGTAAAACAAAAACCTCCGACAACTCCTGACAGCGTGACTCCAGTTTTGGAAACAACAACCCAGGCTTTCACGGTCCGGAGCTTGCTGAAACCTTTGAGGGACTCGAGGACTACAATTCCCAGGGTGCACCATTTCAGCCCCGCCCACGACGTTGCGTCTCCTAATTCTCGCCAGGCCCCGAGTTCAAACTACAAATCCCAGAAGGCCCTGCAGCACCGCTCGGGTCTCCTGTCTGAGATCTTTCAGTTTTTAAAGCGTAACTGGGGCCGCGTTGCCCTCTGGGAAGTGTAGTTCCTCGGGGAGCGACCACCACCACCAGCACTACCTCTGAGGCCTGGCTGCTAAAATAAGGCGAGCGAACTGGCAGCGCTTGAGTAACTGGGCCTAACCGGCCACCCGGAAGAGTAACCTGGCTCGGGGCGGCCCTGGAGACGCGCCTGGCTTCGGGGTCGGGCGCTAATGTGGCTCACGTTCTAGGCCTCACCGGGTGAGAAGGTAAACTGGGAGGAAGGCGGCGGTGGCGGACGAGACCAGATGCCACCCTGGAGCATGGAGTGGGCCAACGGAAAGGGTGAATCCAAGTGGAGATGATAGGGGTGGGAGTGGCGCTCCCATACTGCCAAGTCGGGGAGAGGCGCGCCCCCAAAATGGGGTGGAACACAGGTCTCAGCACAATGAAGAGGGGCGTCCATGTAGTGGGATGGCTTTATGGTTTGGGGCTGATCAATGGGACTTCATCCCATGGCGTCGTCTCCCCTGGCTAGTGGAGGCAGCGCACCTGGCCTTGGACCTGGAGAGTCTGGGGGCGCAGCGGAGCGCTGATTGGAAAGTTAGGCAGGAGTGTTTTACCCGGGGAGCCTGAGAACTGCAGCCGAGCTCGGGAACGATGCCTTTCCCTAACCCCTTCTTAACTGCTGGTGGTTGGAGGAAGTGGAAGGTCTCTAGGGATCGATGTTTGGAGTTTTGGTCAAAGAGAGTCCCAGCAGGAAGGAAACCTTTTTACCCTCGGGCGCTTCTCAGAGGCCCCCCCCCAGCCTTGTCATATTATAAACATTGCGTGGCGTTACACCGGGTAGCGGCTCTTCAGTTCGAATCAAGCCAGAGAAATTGGTGTCCAGCGCCTGGGTCTAGAGTATTGTAAAAGTGGCTCAGCTCATAGAACAATGACCTAAGTAAATTAATTTGAAAAAATAAGTCGGGATAGGGATACAAAACAGAACATATATAATGATCCTATTTTGTAATAAATCATCAGTCTTCCAAATATTATACATGACCTGTATCTATGGATATGGATAGAAAAAAATCAGAATTATACTGTACTCTAAACTATGAACAGTGGTTATTGATGGATACTGAGATTACACATTAATTTTACTCTTTTCTTTACATCTTTATGTAGCGTCTGAATTTGTACAATGAGTGTATTACTTTTTTTTCTCCTTATTTTTCCAGAAGAGTCAGTCACTCGTTGCTCTATGGTGGTGGGTTTACCACCTGCAGATTGACTTGCCAGGAATGATAAAACGATGGTATTCGAGGGGTGGATTTAGTGTGCAGTGTATGTGACGCTAATGCTTTTTTCCTTCTTCCAGGTTGGAAAGAGGCTGTTTTAGCAAGTGTCACGCCATGGTATGTGTTTGTTTTGGTCTATGTCAATCTAGTCCATTATCCTTTATAGTTTGAAATGTCGCCCTTCTCATTATCCGATGGATTTAGGTTGCACTGTATAACTTTTTGGGATCTGATAACTCATGTTGGCTGGTGGATGAGAGGGAGAAAAATATTGCAGTTGCAATACCTTTTTGGCTTTGGATTTGATCGACCTTGCTTTTTACTTTTTGTCAGAGTCATGGTTTTGGGCATATGCTACCTACTATCTGTGTGGGTATGTGTTTGATTATAAAAGAAACTTTCATATATCCTTTGGCTCCTTGTGCATTTCCTGGGACAAAAGCTTGTTAAAATCAAGGTAAGCAAATACACACATTTAATGTTTATTTCAATATTGTTTTTCCCTTCTCAGCTTTTGCCAAGTTTCCGATTAAAGACTGACATTCCTGCATGAACATTTCCCTGTTAAAATGTCCTTGCCTCTTACAGAGGAGCAGAGGAAAAAAATTGAAGAGAATCGGCAAAAGGCTCTGGCCCGTAGAGCTGAGAAATTATTAGCAGGACAGCATCAGAACACAGTCTCGGGCTCCTCCATTGCTGCCAAACCTTCCCAGTCCAAGCAGGGCCCTTCCACACACCTCCACCAGGATCCTTCTAAGTCAGGGAGCCATGGTGTCGTTTTCAAGCAACAGAATCCCAGGAGTTCATCTGATGGTGATCAGAGACCTCAAAATTCCCACAGTTTTCAACTCAGCACCTCAGAGCAGGCAAAGGGGACATGGCAGAGGCAAGAAGAGATGCCCACAGCCTGCCCGAGCCACCGCCCACCAAATCAAGTGACTCTCGCTGGGATCTCCCCTCCCTTGGCAAACAGTCCTCCAGTGGTCTCCAGCGAGCAGCTCTGGGTTTATGGGTTAGAGCAAGGTCAGATTCAGGCTTCACACAAGACCAAATCGACACCCTTTGTTAACACAACTCATGAGCCTTTGGCCAGAGCAAAGAATTTCCAGGAGACGACAGCTTCTTCCTCTGGACAGCCTCCCAGGGATCCTGAATTAGAGGCCAGGATGGCAAGACCCTCCACCTCTGGGCAGAACGTTTCAGGGAGTGTGATGCCCAGGCCAGAAGAAAGACTACAACAGAAATCAGGGACCCCACTCCACAAAGCAGCAGGCTCCCAGCAGGGAACATGCATAAAAATCGGTGATCGTTTCCAGGTGAAGATTGGGTACAATGAAGAGCTCATCGCAGTGTTTAAGAGTCTGCCCAGCAGACGTTACGGTAATGAGTCTTCCATCTAGTTCTTCCAGATGTTTTTTCCTACGTCTAGAGTCTCTTTAAATCAACAGTTTCTCATAAATATGAAGAGAGTGCATTGGCACATTATATCCATCCAGTTGTTAAAACTTTTCTGTTTTATTTAGCTCACATTTCCTTTTATAATAGACGTTCCTTCAAACAGCTGCGATGCTTGGGGGCTGCCACATGGCCACATGGAGAATGGCTGAATAGTTCCCTTCCCAGGTGCTTTGTATGCAGTGTAGCACTTAAGCCTAAAACAGTTTTTTGTGAGAAGTAGGTGTTATTTGCATCTTAAAGGCGATGGAGCTGGCTCAGCCAGGTGACATGGCACGCTCAGGTTGGTTCTCCCAGAAGGGCAGAGCCAAAGCATTATCCTCATTTGTATTTGCTGTTTGTCCTCTACGGGGATTTTGTACATCAGTAGGGGCTTTTCAGTCAACTGTTTTGAACTTAGCATTCATTCATTCATTTAACAAACCCTTATTGAATGTCCAAGTACAGCTCATACCAGCAGTCATCCACCTTATTGTGGGCAAACCAGGTACTTCTGTTTCATTTCAGATCCTGCCACCAAGATGTGGAACTTCAGCATGACCGACTATGGTGCCCTGAGTAAGTAGGCGTGTGGTCACCCCCTCATGCAGGGAGACGCTGGTATTGAAAAGCTCCTCGAGTAGCAGATACAGTCTAGCTTGTGGTTCAGATGGCTTTGGGGACGCCATCCCAGTGCTCTCCTTCCTTCTCCCCATGGCCAGCCTAATGAGGCAGGTCCTTGGGAGGAGGGCACCGGTCATATTAACAAAAGCTAGCACTTACAGAACCTGCTACATGCTAGGCTGTTCTAAGCCCCTTATCTATGCTAACTCTTTCATTCCTTATAACACCCATTTTACAGATGGGAAAACTGAGGTCCAGAGAGGCTCTGTAAGTAACATAGGGTCACACAGCCAATCGGTTGTACAACTGGGGTTCAAACCCAAGCCACTGACTTCAGAGTATATGTTCCCACTGGACTGCAGGCTCCAGCCATGCCAGGAAGCTGTGCCGGCCCTGCTCCCAGGAGCGGTAACAGTTCAGCAGACAACACAAACCCGAGAGTGCAAAGAGCGGGTGTTGCCCAGGCTGGCTCCAGCCTGTGTCATGTCTGGTGGTGGTCAGGGCCCCTGGGTGTGCACCACTCTGTCTTCTGAGATTTTGTTGACTGTCCTACACCAAGGTTTTTGTCACCTTGTCCTAGTGCCTGAAGCCTGCACCTCTGTTAGAGTCAGCCCTGAGTGTCCCCATCTCCCGCTCTACTCTTCCCTCCCAGCAGCCATTTCTATGCCCTCTCTGTCCCCACCCGGTTCAAAAAGGGAAAAGCGGAGGATGCATGGTGAGGTTACTCCTCCACAGATTTGGGGCACGAGGTGGAATTCTCTGACATCACCAGTACAGTTTCTGGGGGTAATGGGACAGCTTCCTGCAGAACTTCCTGTTTCTCTCCTTGTCCTCTACCTTTTGAAATGTTTGACACTAGGTTTGGGGGAGCTCGCTTCTCCCATTATTTTAATCCATTTATTAGGTGTTGGGGGGAGGAGAGCCAGTGCTCTGGTTAACATTGTAGGTCTTGATACCTGGTGTTGTGTTATTGCTCATGTTAAACCAGTGATTTCCACTGTTACGAAGTTTTTTTCATGTCATGTCAATTTTATTTATTTTTTTGCTTTTCTTATACTTTTATATATGTAACCTACAGAGTAGGTTATATATATGTAGGTTTATATATGTAACCTACAGAGACTGTTTAAAAGTCTCTGTTTTGTTTGTTTTGTCCTCTTTTTACTCCTGTCCTCTGACCACAATGCATGGTGACTCAGATGACTAATGCTTTTGCACATTCATGTAGGTTTTCTGTGCAGTATGGTTGTTTTTGGTAATGCTCCACGTATTTTTTTTAACAGTTCATTGGGCACAAGATTCTGTCTATAGCTTTCAGGTGAATTTTGCTGATTAGGAATTGTTGAGCTCCCATGTATCCTTCTCAATGTTTTGCGTACTCAGTCTGCTCTCTACCAAGATATACCTGGAACACTCTCCCAACAACCGTGGATTTGTGCCTTAACCCTTGTTTCTTAATTTTCGGATAGTTGATGATTGCTGTGTCATCTTAGTACACGTTACTTTTTATTAATGCAACATATGAAGACTTTCAGGCTTTCTGTTATTTGTTTGGGTCCACCTCTGAATTTTGCCTTTTTAACCGTACCACACACTCACTGGAGGTCATGTGGAAAGTATGTCAATGTGCAAAGAAGAAAAACCAGCCATCCTCCCACACCCCTGTCTGTCCCCACTCACTTAACCGCTGTCAGCATTTTAGTTTTGTTCCTTCCAGCCGTTTTTTCCTATGCATTAACATATACAGTGTTTTCTATATGTAATGTAATCTCTATCTTGCCTTTTTCACTTAATGTTCCTGCATAAAGCACCTTTATTTTAATGGCACACGTTAAACAGTTAATTCTGGGTGATGAAAATGTGCGTGTCCATTATTGAACCACTTTGACCTCCAAAAACATGATTTCGTACTTAATAGCGTCTTTTGTCTTTTCCAAAATTTCTTCCAAAAAACAAACTAATGGCTATATAACATTCTCCATTTTAAGAATGTGTGATAGGGACTTTCCTGGTGGTCCAGTGGTTAAGACTCAGCCTTGCAATGCAGGGGGCACGGGTTGGATCCCTGGTCAGGGAACTAAGATCCCACATGCTGCACGGTACAACCAAGGAAAAAAAGGAAAAGAAAAGAACGTGTCATATACTGGGTAAATCATTTTCTTTTTGTTTAATATTAATTTGCTCCTTGTTTCCCCAGTATCAAAGCTGTAAGGAACACCTTGGTCTATAAATTTGTGTTTTTCCAACTTGTGTTAGTTGAGATAGAGTCCTAGAAGTTGAATCATTATGCTCACTTTTTAGGGCTCCTGCTGTATATTGCCAAATTGTTTTCCAAAACGTTTTATTCCTATCTGATATCTATTTTTCTAATCCTGCAAGTTCGATAAGTTAAAAATGGCTTTTTATTACTCTGATTGTTTGCGGAGTTGCACGTTTCTCCAAATGTCTATTAGTCATTTTCCCCCTTTTGAATTGGTTGCTTAACTTCTTATCTTATATGGTCTTAGTATTTTTTTTTGAAGTATGAGCTCTGTTCATATTTCTTGCAAATATCTTTATTCACTAGTTTTGCCTTTCATTTCAGTTTGTGTTTTTTAACAGTTTAGTTCTATGTCGTCAAATCTATTAATCTATAAAATGCCTCAGTAATAGAGAAGATAAGGGTCAACACTGTACATCTGTGGCCTGATGATCCTGTGTCTCCTTCCTTGTCCTCCCAGCGGTGGACAGAACAGTGACCTGGGAACAGGGTTAAGGGGGTGATTTCTGGTGTGTTGACTTCCTTCGGTGGCTTCTCTGACATGGCCACAGAAATTATCTGATAAGTTTACTCATCCTGGTGAGATCCCTGTCCCCCCTGTTCATTTCTGAATTCTAAGTTTTTTTTTAACTGGGAAACCTACGGAATAGAAGAGTTACATTCAGGAAATCCTGAAATACCTGAAGCCCCAATTAGAGCACACCTGCACACCTTCCGCATCTGCCTACGATTTTTCTCTCCCGCCTGCCCAGCGAACTTCCTCCTCACCCTGCGCCTGCCCTCCTCCTGTTCCTGCCTTAGCATTCCAGGGCCACCTAAAAGTCGCTCGGGTTGTCACCTCTGTCCTTTTCTTCTTCGGCAGTGAAAGCATCCCAGCACCTCCAGGCTGTCACCCTGCAGCCTTTGGAAGGGGCCGAGGGCCACGTGGAGTCACCCTCTACCAGCAGCAGCAGCAGAATTGCAGCCCAGACCTGCCTTCCTGTAGCTCCCTCCCTTGCCTTTGTCAAAGGGCAGTGCATACTCATCTCCCGGGCCCGCTTTGAGGCAGACATCAGCTATTCCGAAGACCTGATTGCGCTGTTTAAACAGATGGATTCCAGAAAATACGGCAAGTAGTTGGCCTCCGCCTGATTTCCAGGATGCAGAGTGGCCTGTGACCTCAGACTAGGGTGTTTTCCTCTCTTTAAATGTTCAGAAATAACTTTCTTGGTAGAGCCTTTCTAACCTTCTCCTCTTCCTGTAGAAAGATGCTCCCTAAATTGTTCCAGATTGTTGAACACATAGTGGGGCCTGCTCTGTCTTTAAAGGCCTCGCAAAGAGAAGACTCCTTCCCCAGTCACCTGGGCAGTGTCTTCTTGGTAGAAGCAGGTCAGTTCCTGCTCCAGCCACTTAAACCCATTTAGTTTTATTTTGTCCTTAGTAGAGCTTGAAAAATAGGCGTTTGCCATAAAAATAAATGCCTCTGGGTAGACTAAGGCGTTTTCAAACTTGAGCGTGCCTCCGAGCCACCTGGAGCGGTGGGTGAATCAGATTGCCTGCCCCCACGCCCAGAATAAAAGCCGTGCCTGGTGCCCACCCAGAGCTGCTGATTTAATCGGCTTGAGGTGGGGCCTGGGCATTGGCATTTAAAAAATCTTCAGGTGAGACTGATCGTCAGCCAGGATTGAAAACCACCAGCGAAAGCAAAGCGGTTTTGCTTTATGTTTTGTGAGGTTCTTCAAAAGCTGCCGCATCAGCATAGAGAGCAGAAGAATTCTGAACACCTGGGTTTCGTTCTTAGCTTGGGCCGTGTTGTTTTACAAAACAGTGTGGCTTTTATGGATTTGTATTCCCATTCTTGAAATGGTTTTAGTTTTCCCTAGGCAGTAGAAAGCAGACCTTTAAAACCTCCTGCCTTTGAGACATTACGTGCAGGCGGCATCATGGAGGAAGCCTCTGTGGAATGACTTGCCCAGTGAGCTTTCATCAAGGTCGGGGTTCCTTCAGGAGCGGGTGATGCTGGCTGTTGCATTTTTATCCCTTAGATGGAGAGAGTTTTGACTGGTGAGAGCGGGCTGGTGAGCAGGGTTTAGGCACAATGTGCAGGGCCCAGCCTCAGTCCAGAGAGCATTGCCTCCCCTGGCCCCTCAGGTGTTCGGCTTCCGCCTGGGGTGGCCCTCAAAAGGCAAGTACCGATGACCTGTGTCTTCTGACCTGTGGCCTTTGAAATCACACTCCTGACATGCTCTGCTGTTTGGGGAGGAATGAGAACAGTGAAAATATTCACACCCAACCCTGCCCAGGCCCCTAGATATAAAAACACCATCATTGGATTTTTTTCTTTTTTTTTTTTTTTTCCATAGCACTTATTCACAGACTTTCCCATTTGCTGCCCTGCCACTGTCAGGATCAAGCTATTGTCAGAAAGGGTCTCCTGCACTATTCCCACATCAAGAGTAGTCGGTGTGCTTTTGGTCTTTCTGTCAGATTACACCTGGGCCACCTTGCTTCTTTCCTGAAGTGGACTCAAAGTATCCATGATGCCTTTTGCCTGACTGCCTTGCTTCTTCAATGACCAGACAGAGAAGAATTCATTTTTGCTGCCCAGAAAGCACTTACTGAGTTGAAGCTTGCTTGATTTTCTCAGAAGTTCGATTGGTAGGAAAACCTAAGTAATTAGTCAATGTTGGGTACCCAGATGCTCACCCTTCTTAGTTAATATTATGTGTAGTTTATGCTACACCATACTAATCAGAAGATGGAAGAATAATAATAATTTATCACTGTTTACCTTTTTTTTGAGTGCGTTGTTTGCCAGAAACTCTTTCATAAGCGTTTTACATTTAAATTTTATGTAATGCTCACGAGAGCCCTGTGAGGCAGGGGCTATAGGATGCTCCTTTTTCACATGTGGAACTGAGGCACAGGAAAGTTGCATAACTTGCCCAAAGTTACACATCCAGGAAGCAGCAGACCTGGGATTTGAACATAGACCGTTTGACCACACTGACCACATGTTAGCTTGTTTTCCATGTACAACATGGAGCTAATAATGGTGCCCAGCTTATAGCGTATTGAGGAACTGATGAGATGGTGCATTTGAGTCTCTTGGCACTGTGCCTGGCTTAAGGTAAGCAGTGAATAAGTGTAAGCTACAATATTATCCCCACCTTGGAGATTCAGAGTGCTTCTGCCGTCCCCAGTCCTGTGTCCCCATAGCTCCCTTTATCACCACGCTTACAGCCCAGTGCTATCTTCACGTCTGGTTGTCTTTCCTCCCCGAATTTTGTTAAAGTCTCGATTACTGGTGCTCTCGATCTCTGTGTCCTCAGTGCCCAGCACAGGGTCAGCCACATCACCCGAGGTGCCTGGGGGTTTGTGAAAGCAGGGAATGAATGAGTAGGTGTGGTGACATTGCAGGAGGGCAGGGTGTCACGTTTGCTTATTTGTTTCTTGTTATTGCAGATGTCAAGACCAGGAAGTGGAACTTTCTCCTGGAAGAGTACAGTAAACTAAGTGAGCTGACCACCTTGCTTGCTTTATATCATGCTGTTGTTAAGCCTTAATTACGTGCCTTAAATTTAATGTATTTTGAAAGAAACACCTCCTTCCTCCCCTCCACCGTGGTAACTTCGCATGCTTGTGTACAGGACTAGTAAAGGTGAAGTTGGTCTCGGGCAGCCATGTCCCTGTGCTCTGGGACGGCGGCTTTACAGCAGCCCAAGCAGATGCAGGGTCTCATCTTCCATCAGGGTGAGGCGCTACTAGTCAAATTCTTGAGGCCTGTGAAACCTCACACCCATCACAGAAGTATGAGAAGTGAGGGTTTGTGGATTTGGGGAATCAGAGGCAAGCTAGGATTGCTGA
Source organism: Leucopleurus acutus (assembly GCF_964270905.1). Lineage (NCBI taxonomy): Eukaryota > Metazoa > Chordata > Mammalia > Artiodactyla > Delphinidae > Leucopleurus > Leucopleurus acutus. The sequence continues at coordinate 97,928,699 of NC_139149.1, forward strand.
GCTTAGATGGAAGCTACTTTAGATTCCCTCTAAGAACAGGCTCTCTCAGCTTACTTCTAGAACCAGATGGTCTGTGAAAGCTGGAGGGCCGTAGTGGTTACAGGCTTCATCATGGGCTGAGCTCTGCCAGAGGCAGAAGCCAAGGCCAGGGCGCATCAGCGTTTAATAAGCGCTTTGGAGTCTCACCAAGGGAAGGGCCATGTGTACAGATGTAACTACAAGAAGGGGAAGCCAGTTTGGGCTTATCATTTTTCTTCTCTGCTCTGCTTGGGTGGGGCAGTGAATGAATTCAAGTATGCCAGAGAAAGGGGGTGGGGTGTGGTCATAGCTCAGCCTGTCCTGGAATACCAGTCTGTTACCCATCTTCCAGACCATCGATATTCTGCAGTGGGTGTGCAGCCGGCACAATGGAGGTTCCTCCTGCCTGACCCCCTGAGAACTTTCTGGTACTAGGGTTCGGCCAGGAGAGACATGCTCCAGCTCAGTGGGGCTGGGAGTGGGGATCCACGTCATTGGCTGTCTTGCCCACCAGGCTAGGGCTTTAAGGAAGAGGGTCTCTTCCCTCTGTCTCCTCCTTATGTGACTTACTATGCAGTGTCAGGTAGGTAATTCAATATTCTGGGTCCCATGTGTCCCTTCAGTAAAAAATGGGGTGTTTAATCCACATTTGCCCTACTGACAGAAAGTAAATACAAGGGAAGAGCTTTTGATTCCTTGAGGAAAGACTTGCTGCAAACTCGAGGTTAAGTTTGAATACGATGAGTTATTTAGTGTTGGCAACCACTAGCTGAAGCAGGAGGGATGGCTGACGTTGAGCTGAGACCCCTTGGGTCTGCTATTTGGAACTCGTGACTTAGAGCAGATTATTTGGCCAAAGCTGAATTTTTGATGAACGGTAGGAGTGAGTTTGTCCCTCTTACCCCTTTGTCTTTCAACCACAGAAAGACATATAAATATGTGAGCTATAAAGGCCTTGACTTTTATGGAGCAACAAAAAGCAGGATATTTACAGCACTAGCAGATGAATGTAATGTTGAAAAACCATGACTTGCAACTGACATAGCGTTATATAATGGTTCCAAGTCTTGAGGGCCATAGATTCCTTGAAACCTCTGCTGAAAACAATGGATTCTTCACCCAGAAAAATGCACATAACAGCCCCACGTAAGATTTTGCCTTTGATATTAATAATGCCATGGGTGTAGAGTTAAGAATTCTAGAGTCAAGGGTTCATAGAATATAAGACTGATTCTCCCCATTTCATAGATTGGGAAAAATTTGGACCCAGAGAAGGAAAACAGTTGTTTTCCTTGTCGGGAGCCTTGTTAGGGTCACAGTGAAGTCTGACTAAAATTGCAATTTTGAGTTTGTGATGTGACCCAGTAGGAAACTTAGAAGCCCAGGTCTGAGAACTAAGAAGCCGAGGTGAAGAGGTGCTGCAGAACACTGCAGTTCCCAGTTTAGTTCCAGTTCCACTGTTAACAGATTGTAAACCTGGGGAATTTGCACCTCTCTCCTCACCCCTAGATCTCGTATGTGAAATCAGATGATTGACCTGAGCTAGTGACCATGTGCGTATGAAACTAATTAAGAAATGACGGTGGGAACTGAGTGTGTAAGTGCTCACTGCTAACGTGGTGACTGCAGTCTCTAGGTCAGGCCAGTCGCAGAGCGATCCTCTTCCCTCTTTTCTAAGTGACTTGCTTCCTCGTGCCCACAGTGAAGTTGGCATAAAGCCTTCTGTTTCCCCCCCACCTGTCAACAGTCCAGAAGGGTTCTTCGTCCCCTCGATGATCTTGTCAGCTGCTATTTGAAAACGTTAACATCTCTCTGTTGTGTGGCCCGGTAGCGCTCTGCCAGAGAGCTGTTTTACAGAAACACTTCTCTATGCCTCATGAAGCCAGACTGCACATTCCTGTCGTCTTGCAGCACAGGGAAGGGATAGCAGTGCATCGTTGACAGCGAGTAGAGGCTGTCTCAGAAACACGCTCAGTTGACTGAACCAGCAGCAGAGGATTTGGGGAGATAGTAGTCGATAGGAAACAGAGTAGAAAGTGGTTTTTGTTCCTCTTGAGTGGCTGAAAGGACTTAATGCTTACAAAGCACTGTGTTTCACAGCAGCCGGATCCTTAGCCCTTTCTTAGCTTTCATCAGGTATTTGATTGCTGAAGATCACTAGAATTAAAATGAAAATGGGTTCTGAAAGCACGTGGAGTGCTTAGTCTCTTGAAGTGTGCAGAAATCAGCACGCTCAGACTTAATTTGGAAGCACGCAGTGTATTTCTGCATCAGTATGGGCACTCTTTTATATTAAACCATCAACCTTACCTGCTTTCTTATCATGGTGATTCTATTCATGCAAACTCTTTCCAGAAATAACTGATACCTATATTTAGGGAAAGAGAGAGATGGATTTAAATATACTGAAAAGGCAAGGCGATTTAAGGTGGCGGTAGACGGCTCAGCCCTCCATATTCACATCAGTATTTGCAATTGCCAATTGACGGCTGTGGCAGAAGACTTTTCGAATACCTTGTGACCATATGGAGTAGAGAACTGACAACCTTAGAATTTCAAGTAATATCGGGTAGAAGTGAAATAGACGCAAGTTCTCTATTTGATTCCTTCTCCTGGATTCCTGGAGAACTCAGCCCCTTAGTGGGTTACTATGACTATCTCAGGGTGCCCCGAAAAGGTAAAAGGTAGAGAGCAGTCAAGGATCTGTAAACAGTGGTCACTCTCCTAACTCTGCTCGTTAGATTTTTCAAAGGAAATGTTGAAAGGGAAGAACATCTTGAAAGCTACAACTGTAGGACAGCAGGCCGTGATTAGAAGTTTAATGATAATTCTACTACCAGGGATTTCTAGGTCTATCCTCTTTTCTCTAACTTTTTGATTTTTAACTTGTCTTCTCCTGCTGTCCCCCGCCCCCCAGAATTATGTTTTATTTATATCTCTGGGTTTTTTCTTCTTTTCCTGTTTCTCTATTGAATAAAGGGCTTTTTTTTTCTCTTAATTTTAAAATCAGGTGAAGCTAAATTCCTTCAAAGAGAAAAATCAGTGAAATTGATTTTCTTTTATCTCCATGTGGATCCAAGGTCATTTATTTTGCCCACCTGGGTTAAAGACTGACTAGAAGAGATTTCCCCATCCATTATATTGGGGTCTGGAACCAGCACACATGGAAGGAAAGTAAAGACCCCTAAATATAAGCTTTAATTGAAAAAGAGTCATGGTCACCCTTAGTAATAGTTTAGACTCTAAGCTTAGCGGGGGTCGGTAAACTTTTTTTGTAAAGGGCCAGATAGTAAACATTTTAGGCTTTGTGGGCCGTGCGGTCTCTGTCCCAGCGACTCAGGTCCACCGTTACGGCATGAAAGCAGTGAACGGCAGTCCATAAACAAATAGGCACCACTGTGTTCCAGTGAAACTTTATTTACCAGAACAGGTAATAGACTGTTTTTCCCACAGGCCTTAGCTTGCCAATACCTGTAAAACTCACCTCTCTCAAGAGGAGCTGCTTATTCTCTTATGGAAAAGGTCAAAAGTGTGCAGGGCCATGTGCATTGTTGTCAGTTGGTGGCCTTTGCCTGGACTCTGCCCTTTGTTGTTGTTTGTAAATAGCACTACTGTCCTACTGATCTTTCTTGGAAATACCTAACAGCTTCTCTGCATAGACCACAGTGCTTCCTTGCCTGGTGACAGCATATAGCTTTAAGTTCTCCATCTTCTCAAACATTGAAACCAAAATAAAACATAAGGAGAATGGAAACAAGACAAGATTTATTCGTTTTAGGCCTTGCTTTTCCTGGGCTGATTTTTGAAGAATATGGGTCCTTATTTATTGAATGGGAATACTAAGATAATTTTTTAAATGACTTGAGGTTAAAAATAGATAGGTCGCAAGAACACTTGAGTTCTTTCCGGTGTTTGTGTAGTGTAGTGAAGATCAGTTTTGCATTACTGAGCGCCCTCTTGTTTGCAGACACTAGGAATAGAGAGGGAAAACTGGTTCTCTGCCATGCATCTGTCTGCACCCAGTTTTCTCTCCGGTTACTTTCCGGAGAAGATGGCATGCAGCAGAATTCCAGCCATTTAACTTTGTATCTCAAAGCCCCTTCTTTTTCCCCCAGAAATCTTGGACATTAACACTCCAGTTCACACACCTCTGTTCTCCTTTCTAGTGGAAAGGGTGCGCTGCCTTCCACAAGTTCAGCTGGATCCTCTGCCCAAGACCCTCACCCTGGCTTTCGCCGCTCAGCTCCAGAAGACGTCTCTGTGTCCCGTGGCAGACATCCCCGAGGCAGACCTGTCCAAAGTGGATTCCAAGCTGGTGTCGAGCCTGCTGCCCTTTCAGAGAGCTGGAGTCAAGTAGGTTCTTCATCTGTCTTCCTCTTGCTCTCTCCTGCTCAGATTTATATCGCTCACCACGGACTGGCTTCAGATGCTCCCTCTTGCATGATGCTTGTCTTTCACAGCCGTCTAGAGGCATCTGGGTATTAGCATTGAACAGCCCGGGTGCACTGTCACCAAAGCCTGATTGTACCCACTGATTTCAAATTCCATAAGTTAATTAGGACTCTGTATTGCAAGTGTACAGAAACCCAACTCAAAGTAGTGTAAGAAAAGAGATTTCTCATTGCATGTGATAGAAAGCCCAGGGTCTCTAAAGAGCTCATCAGGACTCTGTACCCCTCTCAGCTCTGCTTTCTTCTTAGTTTGCTTTGTTCTCAGCCAGGTGCTCCTCAAGTGTGGCAGCGGGGGCAGCCAGGGGCTTCCGTTTTGCACCCATCGGTTCTGCAGCCCAGCGGAAGCAGCTCTTTTCTAGTGGGTCCCACACCGAAATATCTGAAATTTGGTGCTGACGCTTGAACTGGTCAGTCACTGTGTCCTGGGGGGCTCGGAGGTCTTACTGGTAAGACCAGGTGACAGGCCCATCCCTGGAGCGAAAGGGTAGGGGCTGCCTCACCCCAATTACTTGGACTGAGAGTGTAAGGTGGTGGTTTTCCAAAGGAAAGTGCTCTTATTATGTTGACGGAAAGAAAAAAAGATAAGCCCGTGTCCTGACCTGTCCCTTTTTCTGCAGTTTCTTAGGAGAAACAAAATGACAGGTTTGCCCCAAGTAGAAAGATGGGAGGTGGAGGAGAGGGCAGAGGCTCCATGTAGAAATAATAAGAGCTAGATCTGATGTCAGGTCGTGTGGTTGGAGATAGAGCCCCATGCAAAGGAAGGACCTACATTGTCAATGGACATGGCCCACAAAGGCAGCCTGCCCGCGTGCAGCCCACTTGTGGTTCGGTTAAAGCTTGGCTGCTGTCTCTGTAGGATTTTGTTCTCCGGGTGCAGTTTGGGCACAGTGGGACCTCACTGCATCCCCACGGTCCCAGCTCTGCCCACACCCTTTTCTTCCTTTGCCTTCCAGCTGCCACCTCTCTTAGATGACGCACTTTGCCGTTTCTTTCATCTGTTGAGATGTCCTTTGGGCCTTGTTTTACCCAGGCTCAAGGTGGGTTTTCCCTTTCATCTTTCTTCCTCCGTCTCCTTCATTAATGCTGAGAGAGGTTGCCCACCCCCAGCTCCTGGGCAGCCCCCATCTTCAGAATCCAGGTTCTTCATGGCTCCCCTGGCGATCCCTGGGCACATGCGGTGCACGCTGAGAGGTGGTGGGTGCGAGGCACCCCAGGGTATGTACATCAGAGCCAGAGCACAGCCAGCTGTTTCTATCTTTTTCTCTATGGCTCTGAAACTACTAATGGTACTTGCAGCCTTTCTTCAAAACTTTGCATTAATTCCAGATTTTAACTTTCATTCCCTGAAGTGGAGGAGTTTGGTATTAAGGGAAGGGCTGTCAATTCCATGTTTTTGTTTTGTTTTTTACGTAAGTACTACAACTGGAAACTCATTTAAATGTACGGAGCAAAATCTCTTAGATACCAGCCTGCTCTAATATCTAAACGTTTCCTTTTAATAGAGGAGTGAGTTGAGACCAAGGAGGACAGTCCTCTGTCTAACGCTGCTCAATTTCCAAAAGTGGAATTGGGGCTGAGATCCTGTCTCCTGATGATGAGTGCAGCGTTTTTTGTGTAAAACCAAACTACGGCATTCAGCTGTGCGATTGTCTCTCTATTATCCAGGCGACATCTTTGTTCTCAGTTGTGATCACTTTGTTCCTTAGTTGGACTACCTCGAGGCAGAGTAAAAGGAAAGGCTATGAAATTCAAGGGTCTGTTCTGCTTTGGGAACGACCAGGTGGATGAAGCCGTGCAGACATTGTAAATGGTTGCGACGCCTCGGAGGCTGAAACGAAAGGCCCTCCCTGGTTTGTTGCATAGGTGCCCCTGGCCATCCTGACCACCAGTTTTGTAAATCAGAAAGTAATGTAAAAAAATAAGTCTTTTACAACTTGTCTGTCTGCATGCGTCTGTCTGAGGTGATCCCGGAAATGGTCCGGAAGATTTCACCAAGGTCGGCATGACAAGGGGAGGGGTGGGCTCCCTCCGCCCCCATTGCAGGAGTCTGGTGGCCACGGCCAAGGGGGAGGGGAGGGGGCACCACCTCTCACCGGGTGGGCCGTGTGGCAGCTGGGAGGACAGAGAAGTGCCAGGACCATGACAGGACACTTGTTGTCTGCTGAGCCTGGGTGTCCTGGGCTCACGCCCCCCGCAGACCCGCTGCTCGCTTTCCCACCTTCGTTGGGCACTGGCTTCTGAAGGGCGGAAACGCCGTTTCCAGGCAATTCAGAAAGGCCGTATGCAGCCCGGAATTCTTGTGGGCCATAGCAGCTGCTGGTCAGAAGAGGGGCCGTTCTCTGTCTTTTCTGGGTGAGAAGGAAAGGAGAAGAGCTAGTCGACTGGCTTATCCTCAGGTTCCTGAGCCAATGATCAGTTCTTCGGGAATTCCGATGAAAGAGGAGTGGTGTTTGCCACAGGCCAGGCATCTGGCACTGGGGACCCTTTTAGCTTTTCTCTGATTCATATGCCAGTCGAGCAAGTCACCATCACTGTTTGTGTCTTGGTTATTTTTCTCCTTTGGGGAAATAATTGTTATAAGGGAAGCACTTCCCCAGCACTTACAACGGCACCAAGCGCTGTTTTAAGTGCTTTAAACATCACAAACCCCCGTAACACTCTCTGGGGTAGGCCTCGTCGTTATTCCACGTTACAGCGGAGGCACAGGAGGTCAGATAACTTGCCTAAGGGCACACGGCTCCCAGGTGGTGGAATTGGGATTCCAACCCAGGCCAGTCGGGCTCCGAAGGAGTAGAATAGTAATTCCATGCTTTATTCACAAACTGTAAGCAAGGGCTGCTGCCCTGGAGGGCTTGGGGACCCTGGAGGCTGCTAGGTAATGAGACACGTGGCTGAGGTCGGTGCTCCTCTTAGACAAACACTTGCTCCATCCTTCTCTCGGGCCATCCTCCTTTTCTCCAGCGTCTTCTGTCTTTGCCAGCTTTATGGGTACAGAGTCCTCTCTGATCTTGAGAAAGCCATTTTTCCACCCCACCGTCTCTTCCTTCTTCCCTTCCTGGCAGATCCCTCATGTGATAAGCGTGCCCCTCCCAGCCCCTCGTTAGGGACTGTTTCCCACGCTCTTCCTTTATATCCCCTGGGCCTCGCCTGCGCTGGGCAGAGGGTGACTCCTCTTACTGGAAACTCCCTCCCTCAGCTTCCACGACCTAATTGTCTTCTAGAGCTTCTCCCTCCCCTTCGACTACATTTCACGTTGTCCCTGTTTGTAGTCTTTCCTTGATTATTATTACTCTGCCCCGCGTTTGGCCCCTGGCTTCCCTCTCGGCGGAGCAGGTCTCTTGCGAGCCGGTAGCCCACACCGAGCAGCCGTGTGGCTTCACGTGGCGGCTCGATGGGTTAACCGACGCCCTGGGAAGCGCGCCGTGCTCTGTCCTGACCGTGTCTGCCTTCAGTTTTGCCATAGCGAAAAGAGGCCGCCTGCTGCTTGCTGATGACATGGGCCTGGGGAAGACCATCCAAGCCATCTGCATAGCCGCCTATTACCGGAAGGAGTGGCCGCTCCTGGTGGTGGTACCGTCCTCTGTGCGCTTCACCTGGGAGCAGGTCAGCTCTCCTGGTGCCGTGATTTTAACGAGGAAGCCTTTCCTCAGTGTCAGAGTCATCAAATGACAGTTTGGGGACAGGACCTGGGGAGCTCGAAAGATCTGTCTCAGCTGGAGGAGGAAGGGAGCCTGCTGAGGCCAGGCTCCTGGGTTTCTGAGTTAGAATCAGGCTAGGCCTTTAGGGAGGAAGGACAAGGCCTTACCAAGCTCAGACTTGCTTCCGTCTGTCAGTAGACGCTTCCTGAGCACCTCCGGTGTCCCTGCAAAGAACACCTTTCACCTCTACCCCACTTAAGTTTCAAAATAGTTTCACTTCCTTTATTTCCCTTAATCCTTAAACAGCTGTGTTCAGCAGACACAAGATATTAACCCCATTGACAGATGAGAAAACTGCCTCTCCAAGAGGTTAAGCACCGTGCTTGCTGCTAGCGAGGAATGGTTCCAGGGCCTTGAGGTCGCGCCTCCTGTCGTTGGGCTCAGGGCCCACACCGGTAGCAGGTGGTATGGGCAGGATGTTCACAGTCTACCGGGCACCTTTATGGCAGAAAAACCTGACATGACCATTGTATTATCACTCAGCTGTGAGCTTTGTCTCCCATAAATCCAGGGATCAGAGTGGTCCCATGAAATGAATGAAACTCTACGTAAGCAAACGTGGTGAGGATGGAAGACGTGGTTCATCGTCCGTAGCTTTTCCCAGCTTCGTGCTGCTCGAGGTGGCTGTCGGCTTCCTCATGCCGAGGCTGTTACTAAGCTCCCGTGAGCTGCTCCTGGGGAAGAGGCAGCTCTGCCTGCAGCCACGGGGCCTGACGCCCAGACATGCCCTTCCAACCCAGGAGAAAGCAAAACTTAAAAAAAGTGCACATCGAAACAGTACCTCACTCACTTCTTGTGCTCGTGATCTGAACTGTGCCAGAGCCTCTAGGAACTAACAGTTCAACACACGTTAGATTCCCACAGCACCCTCGGAAATTCTAGGGAAGAATAGATGGTCAGCGGCTTATAAGCAGGACAGAGCCTGGCCTCACGCTCCCGGAATCAGAATGGTGTCAGCCCAGGCTCACTGGAAGCACCCAGACCCCCGACCAATGACAGAGGCACCTGGTGGCCGTCCACTGGCTCCAGGTACTGGCTTTGGCTAGAGATGGCAAGATTTCTGGGGAAAGGAGGTGCCTTTGTAGAAAGCACTGAACATTTTCATCATCGTCAGTGCCTTTGGTGTACCAGGCTCTGCTAAAAATTCCTTTATAAAATTCCTCTTTAAAAGAGTTGCATTCTTTCCTCGCAGAAACTTGTCATCTTGCTAGAGGTCACAGAAGTGGAATCCACAGACACCCCAAAGCGACTGCTAACAAGGGCTTGCTTACCGAGGAGAGAAGTGTCCCGTTAGTGGAAAGTGAAGGGGTGTGGGTAGGTGGGAGGAACAGGGAGGCGACGGTTGTTCGTGGGGACAAGGTTATGCTGAATGCAGGAGGGCGGGAAGGGGAAGAGACCGAGTTTGTCTTCAGCGGGCGTTTACGTTGGTCCGCGTGGAGAGAGGCGGTGGGTGGGTTAGCGGGGCCACAGCTGGCACCTGCCAGGCTGGATCACCACTTGGGTTTTGTTCTCTCCTGTCACCCCCAGGCCTTTCGTCAGTGGCTGCCGTCTCTGAGCCCAGACCACATCAACGTCGTGGTGACTGGGAAGGACCGCCTGACAGCTGGCTTGGTCAACATTGTCAGTTTCGATCTTCTGAGCAAGTTAGAAAAGCAGCTAAAACCCCCTTTTAGAGTTGTCATCATTGTAAGTGACTTTTAGAGTTGTCATCATTGTAAGTGGCTCGGCAGAGTGCTTAAGTACTTTATCTCTGGGGAAGCTTTCTGCTCGAAAGCTCCAAGAGCGTCCATATCTGTAATCTCATGGAGCCTCACTAGGTTTCTAGGAGAGTAGAAATCACTGGCTTTGTTTTGTAGGGAAGTGATCTTTCATTTCTCTCAAATAGCGCTTCTCGACCCTGGCTACATATTAGGATCTTCTGGGGCAGGGGCGGGCGCTTTTTGAAAAATTGTGGTTTACTAGGTCTGTGCTGGGGCTTTCTAGCCCACCTCTCCCCACGGGGGGTCACGTTGGAGGCGAGCACGTGAACCCCCGACAGCCCGGGGCTCCGGGAGCTACAGCCTGGACAGCATGGACCTGTGCCGCCATCTGGTGCCCTCCTGTTGGCGTGACTCAGACGTGCAGTTCAAACAGTTAATAGATTTTCTTCCAGATGATATAAGGACGCTCCCTTCCTACCAAAGAAAAGCACTTTTTACCCTAATTGTTTTTTTTTTTAAAGGCGGCTTTAGAGTTTAGAGTCCTGCTCCCAGATGTGATGGTACATCTTTTAGCTGCCGCTTTCCTTCTTCTAACTCCTTTCGTACTCCGGAAGGAAAGTCTAGAGATGCTGGCTTCCGGCCTCCTCTGTCAGTACTCAGTGTGTCTACATGGCTCACAAATACAGCCCTGAAAACGTGTGAGTCTCTCGCATCCCCACTCCCGTCCAGCCAGCTACCACCCCTAGTCCAGGTGACAGACGTCCCGGGGCGAAGCCTGCAGTGGATGGTTTCCAGGGGAAGCTTATCCTCGCTTTTCCTCTTGGCAGAACAGGGAAACCCAGTGCCTCCGGGTAACACGAAAGGTTTTTTATTCAAACGCGTGACTTGAAAAAGCCAGTCGTGTTTTCCTCCTCTAAAAATAGGATTCTCTACCTACAGTGGCCTCCCAGATCTTGCTGCGCATCTTGTCTAGTGCACATCTCATCTAGAAGGAGCTAAAGAAAGGGCTTTTAGAAAACTCTCTGAGGACCTCTGAGTCACTCACGTCAACAAGACTGCAGTGGGGACTCTGCCTCGGGTTTCCCGGCAGCGGGCTGACTGCGAGGGAGGCGCCTTCGTCCATTGGCTCAGCTAGCCAGAGGTCGCAGGCAGCTCTGTGCCCTGCCCAGGGCTGTGTGCCGCGGGTGTGGAGGGAGCGGTCAGCCCCTGGTCTCCGGGGAGCCGCAGTCCAGTAAGACAGACCGACACACACGCAGATCGTTACAGTCCGTTCCAGGGCCTTCGGAGACGCGGGAGCCAGAGCCTGTGGGAGCTCAGGGAAAGCGGGGGAGAAGGCGTGGGCTGGGCCGCAGAGCCTTGAGCCAGCTCGGGGCACACACGGGTCTTCAGCACACGGCGCTAGTGCTGTGCAGGGGGGGGGGGGGGTGCAATCTTACAAGCCAGCAGAGCACCTTTCAGGAGTTTGTCCCGTGCCGCGTGCGAGGCGAGCAGGGCAGGGGAGTCGCCAGCCCCACTTTGCAAGTGGAAAACTGTCCCTGAGAGATGAAGCGACTTGCTCACAATGTCATAGAGAAGAGCCTGGTCCTTGCCCAGGCCCCCAGCCGTCCCCTTGAAGGAGAAAGCACTAAGAGAGGCAGCCTCAGTGCGACGCCGTACCAGGGTCAAGCTTGACGTGGGCTCTCTCTCCGTCTGCTCAGGATTTGGCCTTGTTCACTTACGTGACTGTTTCTTTTCAGGATGAATCTCACTTCCTCAAAAACATTAAGACTGCCCGCTGTCGTGCAGCTGTGCCCCTCCTCAAGGTGAGTGCTGCTGAGGACGGGCTCCGTGCCTGAGCCCACTCGGCACTGAGATCTGCTGCATTTTGCTCGGGCTGGACTGGTGTCCAAGGGGAGCAGGGGCCGCAAGTCCAGGGCTGCAGGCCGTGGATGTGACTTAGCATTGACTCAGGGCATCTCTACTTAGGACTTTGGTACCAGATTCGTTTTTCTTCCTAACATCCTGCTGAGGAACTAGTGGTCAGTGCAGTCGTCTGTCTCTCAAAGATGAAGACCTGTTGAAGGACACAGGCCAGGTGGGAACTCACTCTGGACTGTCCTCGGGCTCCTCCTGGACAAGGCAGAGGGACAGCCTCCAGCAGCGGGTCCTCTAAACAGCCCAGGAGGAGCTGCCTGTCTTCCACGTGGCTTGCGGGGCAAAGCTCTCATGGTGCAGACTCAGAACCAGGCCGTGGGCGTCAGCAAGACGCGCCACAAAGCGGAGGCCTGCTTTATAGATAAGATGATAGCCTTTTCTGGGGCTGCCCCAAGGCTGTTGTGTTAGCAGGAAGGTCAGCCGTCCACACCCTTTTCTGGGGTGGTCTAACATATGCTGACCCTTTGGCTGCCTGAGTCCTGGTTTCAGAGCAGAAGGGGGGTGTGTGTGTGTGTGTGTGTCCAGCGCAGCTTTGAATCTTTATCCAAAGGCATTGTATTCTGACCTGGAGTATAAGCTCCATGCTGTGTGTGGTACACACTGCAGTGTCTGTATTTTGTGTCCCAGCCCCTCCATCCCCAACAGAGGGAAGGCCCCCAACTTTCCTTCCATCTATTTGGAGTGAGCTTTTTCCTACTTCAGGGAAAAAAGTTGTACAATTAGAAAAGTAGTCTTTTCTCTCATAACAAGGTAGAAATATCTCACAGGTGACTTTGGGGGAATCTCCTTTGGTTTGTATGAACTGAGCCAACGAAAGCGCATGTTCATCTTGGGCTCTTGGGTTGCACCTGATTTTAAAACTGCAGCTTTTATTGCTTAAAAGAAGCTTTAAGTTGTGCCTAAGCTAGGGAAGACCAGTACACTAAATGTTGGTGAAACTTAATAGCATTTGAAAATTAATTTTTTCCAACTCCCCACAAAACACAGTTGAGTGTCTGCTCATTTCAAGTTGGTTTTGTGTTCGGAGTAACAGGTAATATGATAACATCTTCCAAAGCAGGATTATGTCATTCCCTCCAAACCTAAAGGTCCTTTACTTAAAAACCTTGATTCTCTGCCCAAATTACCTATTAATGTTTAGAGGTTGAGAGCCATTTATGGACACACTTAAATGTTTTTCCCAAAGTGGTGACCCTTCTTTTGGGGAATTTTCATATGTTTTCTTTTGAAAAATGTTAATAGACCCTGGTACTGTGGTTCCAATTTTACAGCCATAACTAAAATTAAATCTGTATACCCCTGATTGTTTAGACAAAAGAAACTGCACAGTAGACAGATGATATCATTAAAGATATAATAGGAAAGCTTCTTAGCAACTGTCTTGTTAATGCACTCATTGCCTGGTCAGGCAAGCTGGACTTAAATATTGGTTTCTGAAATATGTGCTTCTGAGTCAGACCTTTTAAAGCAGTGTCTACGTTTTTCAGATCTTGGGTATATTTCAGAGTGACACATTTAAAACAAAATTTTAACCGCTAACTAGTATGTATTACTCTGCATTGGCCGTAGAACTCGGATGAATTAATGTTTCAAAACAGGACCCGTGAATATAGCCTGTTCATGGGTGTCTCGAAGCCACTGTCATCCATGACATTGACTTCACGTGTGCTGGACTGTTGGCACAGTTGAGGAGGATGAGGCATCCTGTGTTATTCTGTTCATCAAACCTCCCACCTCTCTGCTGTATTTCCGTCGAGATCAGAGTTCCTCAACCTTGGCTGTTGACATTTGGGGCTGGATAATTCATTGTTATCCACAGGGCTGTCCTGGGCATCGTAGGACATTTAGCTGCATCCTTGGCCTCTACTCACTGAATGCCACTGGCTCCTTCAGTTGTGACAACCAGAATTGTCTTGGCAGGTCTTGCCAAGCGTCCCTGGGGAGGAGGGGGGAATTGCCCCTCTCCATTTCTGTTGAGAACCACTGATCAGATACTCTAAGGAAATGTGGGCCGAATTTAATACCACTTGACTGTTCCTCTAACTTGTGCATCTCTTAGAACTATATTCTGATAATTAATATGTCAAAATATTTTCAGCAGATGTTCATGATGAGGTGATTAGGTTATATCCTACTCTCTGTGAGATAGGCCACATCATGTGGGTTTCCTGAATGGAAACAGCAGCTGCATGCAGAGGACATTTTGCTTAGGTTGTAAGAAACTAGTGGTGTTGTCCCCTGGGAAATGTGACATCTTTCTTCCCCTACAGCACCGTTTTCCTGGGCTGCGAAGCGAGGTGGTTCTGTTTTCATCTGCAGTTGACCCTTGAGCAGCGGGGGTTTAATGTGCCTTTAACTTATATTTAGCTGGCCCTCCATATCTGAGGTTCCTCCACATACTGAGATGCATTCAACCTCAGGCAGTATAGGACTGTAGTATTTACTATTGAAAACATCTGCCTAAGTGGACCTGTACAGTTCAAACCCGTGTTGTTCAAGGGTCAACTGTGTGAAAGTAGGCAAGACAGAAAGCTATAAAGAACAAAACTGAAATCACCTTTAATCCCTCCAACACAGAAAACCACTGTTAACAGTTTGGTTTTTTCTAACATGTCAGCTGTAGGGCAAGATCTTTTTTTTTTTTTTTTTTTTTTTTTTTTTTTTTTGCGGTACGTGGGCCTCTCGCTGTTGTGGCCTCTCCCTCTGCGGAGCACAGGCTCTGGACGTGCAGGCTCAGCGGCCATGGCTCACGGGCCCAGCCGCTCCGCGGCATGTGGGATCCCCCCGGACCGGGGCACGAACCCATGTCCCCTGCATCGGCAGGCAGACTCTCAACCACTGTGCCACCAGGGAAGCCCCCAAGATCATTTTTAATGGTTTGGGAGGGTTCTATGGTATGGACGCATCCCATGATTTAACCCTTAGTGTTGGACACTGTTTAGCTATTATAAATAATTCTGCAAGTGAACGTCATCCGTATGTTCATAGCTTGTATACTTTGTCCTCTTAGGACGAATTCTTCCACTCAGAATTTCTGGGTCGTAGTTTTACCTTTTGATAGTTGCCTCTGAAATCCAGCCTGGCCACGCATCACCACCTTCACTCCTGCTCAGGCCAAATCACATGGTCTTTTTCTCCACATGGCTCCAGCCCTGAAGGGTATCTGACTTTTCCATTGTGAGCCGTGAGGTGTGTTTGAGTTTCCTTTAGTGGGTTTTTTTTATTTATAGTGCTTTTTATTGTTAAACCAGTTAGATTATTTCTTTAGAAGAAGAAAGGCCCTCAGAATCCCACCATCCTTCCCTAATAAACAGCTGTTTCTCTTTTTGTGGGAGTAGAGTCCTTTTATGTCTGTCGATTGGCTAGATCAGATGAGCATAGTGGTCTAAGGTGTCTGAGCTTTTTCTTTTCCTTTTTCATTGAAGTAGTTTAACTAGGTGATATATTCAAAGAGTACAGAAGGGTGTGCAGTGAAAAATAACTCTTTCTCCCCACTCTGGATCCCCCAGTCCCTTGATCTCTCTCCTCGAAGACAGCCACAGTTACTGGATTTTGGGGTTTAGTTGTAAAAATTAGTCTGTGCCCATGTCAGTACATTCAACGTGTGTTTCCTTTCTCCCTCCCTAGAGTGTTCTACAACCAGTTTTGCACCTTCCTTTTTTCCCTTAATGGTGTATCTTGGTAATCATGCCACCTCATTCCCGATAACTGGACCTTGTTCTTACAAATAGTAGTCTATTGTATAAATCTGTCAGAATGTGTATCATCTGATCCCTTTTGTTGGATTTGTAACCAGATTTTGGATGTTTTGTACAGTACTACAATGGCAGTACTTGTGATATACAAGCAGGGAGTCGAAAACCCAGTTCCTCTGCACCTAGAACAGAAAACCTAGTCCCTCTGCGTTTGGAGAGATGGCTCTTTGCCTCTTCAGGCCACAGCCGGGGTGGTGTCCGCTGGAGGGTCTGCTCTCACCCCCGGTGTGATCAGGCAGGCTGCAGGAAGAGTCCCCTGCTCGTGTGAATCAACTAACTTCTCTCTGACGCTAAATAGAAATCGTTTTTTTGCATTGTTCCATTGTGGGTTTCTTGGGTGCTAGAAGAGTTACCTGTAAGGCGTTCAATTTAGGGTTGATTTATGTAGTTTTATGCATTTATATTTTCCTAAACCGGAAGTTCTCAAGGGTAGAGGGTGGCATATAAACCACGTAAAACCGGGCACAATTAAAGGCCTTACGGATGACAGTGATGACAATAAACGTGTCGGGGCTGAGCAGGCTAAGTCATTCCATAATAGATGAGACGCCGTATTGGTTTCTTTTCAAAGCTGGCCTTTTTCCTCTTTCCATAATGCTGCCTCTGCTTTTTTAACACCCACAAGCATCCGTTTTCAACGGTCCCATCACCACCCTAGTCTGGACAGTATATGGGAGGTCTGACTCCATGTTAACTCCGTCCTATAAATATCGGGCAGAGAACCCTGGAGTTCATTTCCAGCACCTGATCTGTGAGCTGCTGCCCAGGCTCCATCCCCAGGCTACAGCAGTGATGATGTGGGGAATAGGTTTGGATGGTGAGCTGATTTTCTCTTACTGATAAGACTTCTCATTTTCCCCGTTTCATTGAAATGGTCTCGAGCCAAGGCAAGTGGTGCAACAGGCGTCATTCCAGAAGCTCATTGTTATTTTAATGAGTCTGCATTAAACCATGGAGGAAATTAGAAGGCCCAGGTAGTTGAACTGTGGAAAATTATAGCTGGAGAAGTTCATGGCTCTCCTGTCCTAGTGGAATTAGGTCTTAGCAGCTGCTGAGCGGGCGGAAGTGCATCTCAAGAACGGTATATATGTTGTATATTTATAATCACTTTCCTTCCCTCTGCTGCACCTGTATTTATGTACTTTTATGAGGCCGTGTATCTATCTGAAAACCTGATTTCCTCCCCTAGGTGACTGACTGCATGCTATTGCCTTACGCTGCCATCATTAACTCGAGGTTACAGTGGTTAACAAGCTGTTTCTAGACAACTGAGCCCCCCAGTAGTGTCCCTTCCCAGAGCTGAAATGGATTTGACCACCAGTGATCTTCGGCCACTCCATGTTCTAGCACAGTAGGGAAGTGTCTCCTTTTATATCTCACCCTCTTTCTCATCTGAGTAAGGGGTAGGATTTGGGGTCTGGTCTTCTTGGGTCAGGTTGGTGTCACGATAAGGAGGAGCCCGAAGTCTGTCATTGGAATTGACCAGCTGTTTACGCCCATCCTGCCCTCAGCTGAGCAGGCTGCTGCAGGCCTGGGCTGAGTGTAGGGTAGGTGGATCCGGGTCCCACCTTTTAAAGTCCTTATTAACTACCAGATGAGCTTGAATCAGGGATCTCTAGGCTCAAAGCATTGTGCAGCTGAGTTAGTGACAGCCTTTTTTTTTTTTTTTTCCTCCTCTTAAAGAAAACAAATAGAGGCTTATACACAGGCCATTGCTGATGCTTTCTCCTGGGATTGAGAAAGGGCTGGTCCTAGGTGTCAGTATCTAATCATAGGTTCAGCTTGGGTGTCAGAAATCCATCCTGGAAAAAGTTCGGACCTGCTGCTGTCTCCCCTACTTCCCCTTCCTCTAACCATGCTGGATTCTGTGAGTTTACTCCACGTTCCGTAGGACACCAGTTAGCTTCCTTGTGAACATTTTTAGGCGTACAGGGAATATTTATTGATTGCTTACTTTGTGCCAGCCACTGTTCTACGAAAACAGAGGTGGACACAGCCCAGTCCTTGATCTGAAGAAGCTTGCAGTCTAGTGAGGGAGACAGACAAGATAGAATTCAGTGTAAGGGACTAAGTGCTGATGTAGATGCAGGCAGAGGGTGTGGCCAAGGCAGCTTAGGAGATGATGCCCAGCCTCTTACACAGGTCACACCGTGAGGTTCTCGGAGCACACATGCTCTTTTTCTCTGGTCATGGTACCTTCGCTTAGAGTTCCCAGGTTGTGGCCACCCAGAGCTCTGGAGTGAGGCCAGCCGTAGTGTCTTTGGAATCTAGATCTACCTTGGATCTAAGATTCATGAACTTGAGAAGTACCTGTGGTCAGAGTGCGAGGAAGTGAAGGTGTTCATGCAAGATTCCAGGGGTGTACTGTTCCGTGGGCCTCGGCTCCAACTCCTGGGGGTGCTGGGGACATCTCTTGCGTGTCCTCTGTGCGTCTCAGCATCTTGGGCTTCTGTTCTAGGTTGCCAAGAGGGTGATCTTACTGTCGGGCACCCCAGCCATGTCCCGGCCGGCAGAGCTCTACACGCAGATCCTCGCCGTCAGGCCGACTTTCTTCCCTCAGTTCCATGCCTTTGGACTTCGCTACTGTGGTGCCAAGCGGGTATGTGTTCTTTATTCCCCCTCTTCCCCTCCCACCCCCACCCTGATTTTCACACTTCCCTTTCCATTCCTTCTTTTTGGCTGTGGTGTGATCAGAAGATCACTGGCCATAGAGCTGGATTCAGATTTTAGCTCTGCTTTGCCCCTAACTCTGACCTTGGAGTGTCCTCTGCGGTAAGATAAGAGCAGCCCCTCCGAGTTCTAATGCTTGTGGTGACTCCACGTTAGTGTTTTCCGGTAGAGCGACCAGTGGCCGATGCATAGGTGCCTGGAGCTCTGAAAGCCAACAGCTCTTGCCTCAGAGAAGGGCACTGAGGTGAGCTCCAGGTGAGGCCGAGGCCCTACATACTCTGTGCAAAAAGGACAGAAGAAGCCTTTGAACAGGTGGAGTGGGAAGCATGATCTCAGGCTCCCCTGGTGGGCTCTCATCAGTGGGCCTTTGCTTTAAATGTCGACTCATTATAGTGAATCGTGCCCGGTCAGCAGGCCAGAAGCCTCTGACCTGCAAATTATCTCTATGAACGCGGTGCCAATGGAGCAGCTGCCCCTGAAGCTACAGTCTGCACAGCTTCCGTTCTCCAGAAATGGCAGAGGAAGCCTTGTAAACAAATGCCGTTGCAATCAAAATCGTGATTTCTGGACTTCCCTGGTGACGCAGTGGTTAAGAATCTGCCTGCCAATGCAGGAGACACAGGTTCAATCCTTAGCCCAGGAAGATCCCACATGCCACGGAGCAGCTAAGACCGTGAGCCACAACTACTGAGCCTGCGCTTTAGAGCCCACGAGCCACAACTACTGAAGCCCACACACCTAGGGCCCTTGCTCCACACGGGAAGCCACCACAATGTGAAGTCTGTGCACCACAATGAAGAGGAGCCCCCGCTCGCTGCAACTAGAGAAAGCCTGTGTGCAGCAGCAAGACCCAACGCAGCCAAAAAAATAAAAAAGTTTTAAAAATCACGATTTCTAAAACCTGTTTTTTTAATAGATTTATTTAATTAATTATTTATTTTTTTGGCTGCGTTGGGTCTTCCATGGCTTTGTGCGGGCTTTCTCTGGTTGCCGAGGGTTTCTCATTGTGGTGGCTTCTCTTGTTGTAGAGCACGGGCTCCAGGCGTGTGGGCTTCAGTAGTTGTGGCACACAGGCTCAGTAGTTGTGGTGCATGGGCTTAGTTGCTCCACGGCATGTCGGATCTTCCCGGACCAGGGCTCGAACCCATGTCCCCTGCATTGGCAGGCGGATTCTTAACCACTGCGCCACCAGGA
The DNA here is from genome assembly GCF_964270905.1 of Leucopleurus acutus. Classification (NCBI taxonomy): domain Eukaryota; kingdom Metazoa; phylum Chordata; class Mammalia; order Artiodactyla; family Delphinidae; genus Leucopleurus; species Leucopleurus acutus. Next base: position 97,948,099 of record NC_139149.1, read on the forward strand.
AAGCCCCCTCAGTTTTTTTTAGCTGAAGAAAAATAGTTTATTTAATGACATGGGGAAATAAAAGAGTGGAAAAAAGTAGGATGCGAAACTTTCCCTATAGTTAATTATTCATTCTTTGTCTCCCTCTCTTCCCCCGCCTCCTCTTTCACCCCCCTCTGTGTCTCTCTCATGTATGACTGGAAGATAAGGTATGCCAAAATGGATTACTTTCGTAAATGAGAAAGTCAGCATTTTAAAAAATATTTCAATTACAGTAGTCACAAATGCGAATTCCTCCTGGCGGGCCGTTGACTCCATTGGCGGTCACCAGTCTGGCCACCTGGCTGAGCGTGGGACTCCATCTTCCTCAGCGGTGCCTTTCTGCCAAAGCCCCGCTTTCAGGAGGATGACCTTGCCAGACAAAGGGCCACTGCTGAAGGATGAATTCATCACTGGGCTTTCCTCTGGATGCCCCAGCACCTCACTTTTGAATACAGATCAAGAAAATTCTAGCTGCCACCACCATCTCTCTTGCAAACCTGAGGAAAAGAGTCGGGGGTGGAGAGCAGAGGAAGGGGTAGAGGGCAGCGTTTTTGTCTTTTCTCACCAGTCTCCTTGTCCGCTGGTGCAGTACAGGGCACGTGTGTAGCGTGTGTGGTCTCCACAGGGCACGTGTGTAGCGTGTGTGATCTCCACAGGGCACGTGTGTAGCGTGTGTCATCTCCACACTTGGCAGCTGAACTTGGCTGAGATTCCCTGTGCTGGGTCCCTCCAGACGTGGCACAGGCCTCAGCTGGTAACATGCTCACCTCTGCGCTTTGGGGGCTGAGTCAGTGAACAAAGAAACGCGGGTCGAATGAGCCTGCTGCCAGTGCTGGCGGGCCCGGGCGTGGTTCCTCTGTAGACCGATCACTTCTGACATCCTGTCACCCTCAGCAGTAATAATGTTGCCAAGTGCCTTTTCCAAGTATGCCCGAGCTGTGTTCAGCCTGCAGATGGCCAAGGAGGCCCTGCCCCAAGCAACACTTGGTCCTTCTCTGAGACTGGTAATCCACAGACGCCTCCCTCATGTAGTTCTTTCGCTCCTTCGTGTTCCCTCTGCCTCTGCAGGTCGAAGCAGGCCTCTGTGTCTTGGTTTGGCAGGAGCCAGGCCACCCGCAGAGTGTGGCGGAGCACGACCAGAGCTTCCAGGATTTCCTCGCTCTCCTTGTCTGCGGCCGTGTCTCCCTTGTAGCTCAGCAGCGCGTTCTTGGTGGACACAGCATGTTTCCTGGCCTGAGCTGGGGGGTCTCTCCGTGTCAGGCAGCCATAGCCTGTGCACGTTTCCAGTGCTCTTCCCCAGAATAACCCGAGACAGGATGACACACAGAATTAGCTCCTTGTTTGCTTAGGAGTTCGTTGTTTTTCCTTAATCAGTTGAGCTGTTTTCTTCAGGCACTGGGCTGTTCTCTTTTCAGGAAGAGACACAGTCTGTGGCCTTCTCCTTCTTGGCATCTGTGCCCTCTTCACTCTCTCCAGGCCCACCAGTGGGATACAGTCTCATCTGTTCGCTGGTGTGCTGGGGCCTTGGTGTGCTGTGATGGGTGGAGCAGAAGTCCCAGTCGGTGTCATTGCTGACAGGTGGGAGGTGATGGGGCTGGTTCGAACCTTCTTCCTGAGCCCCGAGTAGCTCTCTCTGGTCCAGGCTCCAGAACACGCACGATCTGAAAACCAGAAAGGGAGAGTCACTCACTTCTCTTTCTAATCTCTACTTTCAAAACTGGCCAGGGTGATGGATTTATCCTGCAACAGTCGTCCTTTGTCCAGCAAGGCAGACTTCCCAGATGCCTAAACCCTGGTCCCGTGAGGTTCCAGTAGCACTGAATTAGAATGGCAGGCGCTGGCCCCTCTCTCAAGGGCAAATCACTTCTCATTTTCCCCACTTGTTCTACTGTAACCTTGAAGCCACAACTCCAGCTCACCCTGGCTTCTCTCCTGCGGGCAGTGTCCCTGTGCAGAGGCTCTAACTGGACTCTAAAGCCTCATTACTTCAGAACTTAAGGATTCCTGTCTTTTGATCAAGTCACAAATATGCCGAGCTGCTGCCTGCATCGAAGACACTGACACTTGGAGAAACGGCTGCCCCTCACTCATCACCCATGCCACCTGGGAGAGAAAAGCCTTGCCATGCAAGTTAGTGATGTTAATAAGATCACCTGCCTTATTTTAAAATACTTTTGGAAAAGAAAAGACAGCTTTTCAAGTACTTTAAAAATATCCACTTACATTCAGAGTACTTATAATGCAACTTGTGGTGCTTGGCAGAGTTAATGGCAAACCGTTTTTAGCTGGTTATTGAGGCAGGAGATTTCTATTATTAAATGTATTTAAAGCCATACACGCCTTTAACAAAGTTTCCCCATGGACCAGTCCAGGTTAGGTTGTGCGCAGTTGTGTTGATCCCTCAAGACAACTTGATTTCTGAAAAGGATCTTATCTTCCTCGACCATCTGGGCGCATGGTGTTTACCCAGGGGCCGGGGGAGCTGAGGGCAGATCCATTCCCTGCCTTTACTGCTGCACTGTCCCTCCCTGGGTTCCCAGGCTCTGGCCACCGTCTCCGCAGTCATTCAGGCCATCCTCAGATTCGCCCTTGTCCTCCTCCTGCTGCCACTGCCCCAGCATCCAAGAAAACATAGTCAGACGCTGCCTTCCCCATCTTTGTATCCTTCCTTTCACCTAGCCCACTGCCTGCTCCGTGATAAGTTTTCAATAAAAGCTTGTTGGATTGTAATTACGGTATTACGCATTTAAAACCTTTGGTATTATTGGGTTTTAACCTGCAAGGTTAAGAGTTGATAATATTAGAAGGTAGGAACATTATACCTAAATTAATTACGATATCCATTTGTTCCTAGCATGATTTTTATATAATGCAGCCAGTAGGCCAGGGCTACTTTTTTTTTTTAATTAATTAATTTATTATTTTTGGCTGCGTTGGGTCTTCGTTGCTGCGCACAGGCTTCCTCCAGTTGTGGCGAGTGGAGGCTACTCTTCATCGTGGTGCGCAGGCTTCTTATTGCAGTGCCTTCTCTTGTTAAGGAGCACAGTCTCTAGGCGCATGGGCTTCAGTAGTTGTGGCACATGGGCTCAGTAATTGTGGCTCGTGGGCTCTAGAGTGCAGGCTCAGTAGTTGTGGTGCATGGGCTTAGCTGTTCCGTGGCATGTGGGATCTTCCCGGACCAGGGATCGAACCTGTGTCCCCTGCATTGGCAGGTGGATTCTCAACCACTGCGCCACCAGGGAAGTCTCTACTTTTTTTTTTTCTTTTAACTGTGGCCAGATTCTTGCATTAAGAGAAGCCACTGAAAAGAATGCCCCATGCCGAGCTCATTTTCAACCCTATACCGTGAAGGCATTTGCTCAGAACATCCAGTTGATTTCAGGGTGTATTTTTTTAAAAGAAGAAGCAGTTTTTGATCATTTTATTTCTCCACCTTTGGCTGTCTCTTCCTGCTCTCAATCTAGCAGAGGTTTATAGGACACCTATCACATCTCCAGCATTATACTAGGTCCACTGGCCCTCGAAAGTGATCAAGCCTAGCCCCTGCCCTCGGTGGTTCACAGTCCAGGGTGGGCTGAGGCATGAGGGAAAATGAGCAGCTGAAACCCTAAGGCAGCAGATACCCTGGCTCCCTGATTTTCTACAGGACTGTAAAAGTCAGTCCTGTTTCCAGTAAGATTGTTAGTGAAGGGCAGGGTTTTTATTTTAATCGGTAGCATCTTGTCTACCTGTGTGGTAGGAAGTAGACATTCTTGCTCACTGCCTCCTTGAGCTGCTAAATGAAGGAACCATTTTTATGAAGGACTGCCTGGGCGCTCTAAAACCCACCTCTGGTTTCAGCAAGACTGCAGCACCTGTGTTCTGGGTTCTTCCCTTCAGCCGCCTCCACCATGGCCACCGCAATGGCATTCACCAGGTCACGCATGGTGAGGCCCACGCTGGGGAAGAGCAGCTTCGTAATCCCTGTAACCCTCATCAGATAAAGATATTACAGCATCATCTGTTACCTTGTGCGACAGGCTCAGTCGGGTAAGCCCTAGGGAAACTTTGTGCATTTAGTGTATGGGAAGAGTCTGACAAGCTGAGTGTCTCGTTTGTTCTTCAATGTAACAGGCACCAAACCGCTTGACATCTTGCCTTTGCTGCTAGAAAGGATAGCGCCAAACTGTGGGACGCCATGATACACGTTTTTGGTTCTCTCATTCCTGACTTTCTTTCTTCCTTTTCCTTCCTGTTTCTCATTTGTATTCTGTGAGATTTTATTCATCCCTTAAAGCCACTTGAAGTTCTCTGAACAAAGCCAAGGGAAGCAAGGGTTGCGAGAAGGCCATTCCCGGAGGTGACAGCTGCAGTCCTGGACCCTGGGGACTCTCACGAGCTGTGTCTCGGTTCTGCCTCCACAGCTGCCCTGGGGATGGGATTATTCAGGCTCCTCCAACCTGGGGGAGCTGAAGCTCCTGCTGGAGGAGACGGTCATGCTGCGACGCCTCAAGGGCGACATCCTCTGCCAGCTCCCAGCCAAACAGCGCAAGATGGTGGTGGTCGCCCCAGGCCGGATCAGCGCCAGGACCAGAGCTGCCCTGGATGCCGCAGCCAAGGAGATGACCACCAAGGAGAGCACTGTGAGTCCGGGGCTGGAGATGGGGATTGGGAAGGTCCCCTTGTGCACAGCTGTTCCTGCCCTGGAGGGGCACTGCAGAGCTGACCCAGGGTCCCCCGACCTTGTCTTCGGGTAACCTCTCTCCCTCACCCCGGGCAGGATGGTGAGCCTGCTTCATTTCTCAGCCTACCTAGTCTACTTCCAAAATCTCGTATTAATTTGCGGTTTTCTACTTGTGTAGATCACTGTTGATGGACAGTCATAGAGATAAACCCCAGGGCAACCACAGGATGGTGATATGTATTCTGAATCCCTCAAAGAAAGTTGGAGTTTATGTTTAGTGTATTTTGAGCATACTTCCTTTAGTAACGGTCATTAGAAATTAGTCCTAAGTGTATTTGTTATATATGTTAACGCTCTAATCATCTCATGTCCTTTGCTTTAGTCAAAAAAACAAATTGACATTTATATAACAAAGAGTTTTCAAACTCTCTTAACTTTTAATCCTTATTACGGTCATTTATGGTTGGCAACAAGTTGGCACCCCCATTTTATAGAGGGGGAAACTGAAGCTCACAGAGAGTGGGATTTGCCCAAGGTCTTATGGCTACTCCATGGCAGAGCTGAGGCTATAACCAAGCCTGTTAGCCCTATATATTAGGGCTCTTTCCACTATGGTGACTTTGTCTTTTCAAAACACTTCCGTTTCACATCTGTCTTTAGTGTCATACTGTGCTAAGTGCTATAAAGTAATCTATACCAGACCCGTTTCTGTCCTCTTGGGATAAAAACCTTGCAATTTTCATTCCCAAGAAAATGACAGTCATTGACATTTTCTGACATTATCATAAAGCATTATCTGGGCTTGATATTACCCTGTATACGGAAACTTAGATCTACATGAGATACTAGCCTTCTGGGAGAGTACAAAATAAATAAGATGACAGGAGACAGAATGTGTGATTTTTTTTTTTTAATGTTATTTTACCATGTGATGAACAAGACTGGCTAGTCATTTTTAAGAAACAGTGTAGGGTAGAGGATGCACTGGTAACTTGTCTAGCAGTATTTAATTTATGCTGTATTATACATAATCATCGGGATGGCCTGGGGGAAGTGAGCAAGCGTAATCTCCTTGCCGTGGGGTTTTCAAGTGAAGTTCCTTAACGTTGACGTGGACATGCAGACCAGTGGGTCTCAAATTATATTTCAGTGGAACCATGAGCAGAACCGGGGTGTTCTGTTGCTAAAATCAGCATTGGTGTCTTTTTCTGATTTCTAGAGAAAAAAAGGCAGTGAATAAAAATATTTTCTCAATTTTAGTTTTTTCTTAGAACTTTCTTAAACCTTTAATGTCTACTAACTTTTGCCCACCAGTGAACTCCACCAGACAAGGAAACCAAGGAACGTGTATAGCGTATGTAATATTAATGGGAAAAATTCAGATGTGTGATCTTTTTAGATGCAGAGGTCTGAATGTTTATAAAATGCTATGTTTTAGTTTCTTGTGTGTGTGATGGAAGAAAGTCTATTAGTATTTCGTGGGAGTCCCCAGAGGACACCCTCACCTGTACCCAGTCCATCTCCTGAACCAGGTGGTGGAGAGCAGCCAGTGTAGACAACTGACAAAACGGTCTGTGGGCATTAGAATTGAGGAGGAAAGTCACGTTAAGTGGTCAAGAGGCAGTATGGCCAAAAAGACGTATGGGAATTTTGAACTTAGTGCAGCAAGGTTTGAAAGCATTTGTTAAACTTTCTGCCATTGTACACAGGTGAGTGGCTCTTTCCAAAGATGATTTCATATGTAACCTGCAAGTTTGATTTCTGAGTTTATCGACAGTGATGTGAAATTGACTAGGCTGAGCCATGGAAATCAGGAATATGGGGTGTTTATAACTCCCCGTAGCTATGCAAGTCCCTTAAATTCTTTGGGATTTGTAGATACTTTCTTCCCTAAAAAGGGGAGCCACGACCTACCTCATAGGCTTGGTGCTGGAAAAGTATGAAGGACTTGGGACAGTTGCTCTGAGTCCTGCCTGTTGTGTGTGATTGTTGTCTCTGCTTCTACAGCCCAGAGTCTTAACACTATTTTGCAGATTGTGCAAACAAACCCTAAATTGCAGTGTAATTCTTCAAGAATCCAGTGGAGAAGGGGCCTTGAGTTCTTCCCAGTCCAGTGCTTGAGAATTGCTATGTGCTTCCTTGGTGTCTTGGGAAATTTAGGTTTGTCCCTAAGAGAGAGAAATTGAATAGATACAGGTTGCCTTCGGCATATGGTGCTCAAGCCACATGCTAAATTCTTTTAGATAATAAGACAGATTCTTGAAAATTTGGTTTTCTTTTGTGTTCTTTAATGTAAATTAATTTTTATAATGGAAAATCCAAGTAGCAAATGAATTTATGAGCATGACCCTGTAGAACATCAGAACCCTTTCTTACTGTAAAGCCCCAGATTTGATGCATGTACGAACCGTGGATCTGACTGGGAACACCCTCCTGCCAACTTAACCCAGGAAGGGGAGCCAGTGTCAGCCGGGGCTTGGGCCAGATGGCCATCAACATGCCTTCCAAGCCCTGACTGGCTGTGAAATCCTGAATTGAAAGTGTTAAAATGGAGAATCATGGTTTTGTGGTTTTAGTCTCTGAATCTACAGAAAGGACCCCACCACCACCATTTTTATAGTGACTCTGTAGCCCCAAGTTTCCCTGCAATTTTACACATTATGGTGGTTCCAGCAAAGCACTGCTAGCCTGTCAAAAAGTGATTTCTTTCTTTGTTCCCACACCTTCCCATCTGGAGGAAGACATTTTTTTAAAAGCTTAAAATCACAGAAGCCAAGGTGAAGCGGCCAATTTATAAAACATAATGTACAGTGAAATCTTTTTCTCATTTTCAGCCAAAATAATAGATAGCTGTTCACAGGCTAAGAAAAGCTGACTCTAATCATCTTTTGTCTAAAGCCGTTTTTTTGATCAGCAAGACCAGGAACAGAAAAATGGAACTGGTCCATGCAGACTTCCTGGTGACAGTATCAGCTCACCTTTCTGCCGTTTGACAATCCACTTAGATTCCAACATAGAAAAATAAATTCAGAACCCAGTGGATCTAATTTAATAAAAATCTAAGAGGCAGGAACAAAGAATGCAGGTTATTTAAAATTTCCCAGTCCATGGCTGACAAAAGAAGTAATAAGATAGTTAATGGGCTAGTATTATGTCTATCAGTTTGGGGAGCTTTTTTTTTTTTAAGATAAAACTATTGATTTCTCCCACATTAAAAATACAATAGAGGGCCTCCCTGGTGGCGCAGTGGTTGAGAGTCCGTCTGCCGATGCAGGGGACATGGGTTCGTGCCCCGGTCCGGGAAGATCCCACGTGCCGCGGAGCCGCTGGGCCTGCGCGTCCGGAGCCTGTGCTCCGCAGCAGGAGAGGCCACAGCAGTGAGAGGCCCGCGTACCGCCAAAAAAAAAAAAAGATTAACCCATCTATTTATATGACATAATTTTGGCATATATCATTTTGGTATTTTTTCTATAAAATTTATGTGTTTTTTGCTTTAAAATATATATTGTTTATCTCTCTCTATATATTATAACTTATGTACATAATAAGCAACGTATGTATTTTAAAAGCAGAATTGGGGAAGTGGGGAAGAAAGCAGGTTACAAAGCTATCTGTACCCTTTTCCATGTTGTTGTTGTTCTTCTAAAGCATAACATTTGAAGACTGCATGATGTTTTCTCACCTGGCTATATTGTAATTTTGCCAGTCATTTGTAGTTGGACATTGAAGTTAGTTCAATTGTTCACTATGCTAAGTAACACTACGCTGAAAAAGCAGTTTACATCTGAATTTGTGTACCTCCAATTCTATCCTGAGGGTAGATTTTAGGAGTGAGTTGCTGCATCACAGGGCATGGGCATATTTTGAAGACTTTTGGTACCTATTGATAACAGCCCCAAAAGGGTTATTAGCCCAGGGTCCCATCTCCCAAGCTGTGTGTAGTAATGATGCTGTTTTCTCACACCCACATTGGCTCTGCCTGTGAAGTCTTGGGGCGGGGTTTCTGAAAGTGCTTTCTGCCATCTCTCCATCTGTTTTGCCCTCTCCCTTTCTAAGAGCAAGTGTGGCCTGAGTGTGGGTGGGAGGGAAGGACCTGACAGGAGTCTCTGAAGGAACAGGAGTTTAGTTGCGGACTGAGAACGGGTAGGGTGCAGTCTCCTTGAGGCGTACACGCTGCGGGTGAGGTCGTCAGATGGGAGCCTGACACTGTCCCTTCAGCATATCCTACTAGGGACGCGTTCGGTGGTTGGGGGGCCTAACCTACTGCAGGGGACCCTTTGAGAGATACGAACGGACTCCATGTGAGTTCATGGGCCACACGCGCAAAGTGTGTGTGTCCAGAGCCTCATCAGAACCCTGACTGGGCCTGGGGCTGAGAAACAAGTTAAGACACACTCACAGAATCACATCTTCAGTGTGAGTCCCCGGGAGGTTAGAGTTGTCTAATTGAACTGCTGCCACAAAACAGGAGGGACGGCGCCCACCACTGCCACGACTCATGTAGAAAATGAAATGCATCCACTACCCCGTCAGTGCCCCTACGGATTCCTGTGGTTCCTGGGTCTCTTTCTTCTTTCTTGTCAAGGCCTAGAGGAGAGATGATATTTAAAGCCAAAAAACGATTTTGACCAGGTAGCTTTTCTCACCATCTGTGGTGTGTGTAGTTTAAGGTGCAGTCCAGCTGTGGCTGCTTTCCTGAGTTGTTAATGAGTTCAGGGCCGTAGGTGTTTTTACTGTTGGGTCACTTCTTTGTTCCATGAGGAAGCTGCCATGTCAATCACTGGCCTCACAGGGCCCAGGCCCAAAATGTAGGAGCATCTATAAACCCATGCTGGCTAGTGGAAGGGGATGGCTGCCCCACCACGGATGGTAAGAGTATCTGTCCTCTCTGGGGACGGAGTAATGGTAAATGTTATCTCATATTGTTGTGAAACTGGTTAAGCACCTCCTGGGTTAGCATTCTTTATTGGGATTTATTTAGATGCAAACTATAAAGAAAATACCGTTTCCTCTTGAGGGAAGTCAATTACCTTCTGTGCACACAGGCCAGAAACATGTGAATAACATTTTGAGATGATACTAGAATAGACTAGTTGGGGTCAGTTGGAAATGATTCAGTAAGTCTTAGAGGTGAGCTTAGTCAGTTGGGTATGGACACAAGTTGGCAGAAGGAAAGGGGTGGGGGAACATCGTGGGCCACTGTCATGTGTAAGTTGTCACCAGGCTGTAATACCTATAGTAAATAGGTGTGCTTAGCAGGGCTGCCTTCCCGCTGAGCACATGAGCTTGGCATGGATGGTGAAGCACTACCTGCAATGTCCTTCCAAAGAGCTTGCATGTTCCTTGCCTCATTGGATTCTCACAACAGTTCTCGAAGGGTGACAGAACATCTGTAATGCTACTTGGTCTCTCAGTACAAAACCAGAGTGCAGACAGTGTCTGTGGCGTGGCTAAAGCGCGTGGGTAAGTCAGGGCCTCTTGGTACAAAACCAGAGTGCAGACAGTGTCTGTGGCGTGGCTGAAGCGCGTGGGTAAGTCAGGGCCTCGGCTCTGGCGATGGATGTTGGGATTTGTGAAGCTCTTGGTGGTGATGATTATGTCAGCGTGTCACGGAGTTCTCAGAGTGGGAGACTTCCAACCCTCGATTTCTCCTTCCACAGAAACAGCAGCAGAAAGAAGCCCTTATTCTCTTCTTCAACAGAACAGCTGAAGCTAAAATCCCATCTGTCATGTAAGTGAACACCAAGTGTCGACTTCTCTCTCTCTCTCTTTTTTAAAAAGAAATACCTGTTATCTTAGTCCGTCAGGATGGTTTTATTGCTCTGTAAGAGATGATTAGCGATTTGAATGGTAGTTGCCTTGAATATAAAGTTTAGGGCACCATCACCCAGGAGGCATAAGTAGGCTTGTCGCTGGAGCCCTGCCAGGACGTGCTTGGGGTCCCTGCGAGATCCCGTCTTAACCCAAGTGAGCTGGAGCTGGAGCCACTTATGAGCAGGGTTGGGTGACCCAAACACTGAAGGGAAGTTTTCCTCTTGCTAAGAGAACTGTGGTCACTTGCCTGTAGGAAAAAAATTAGGGGTTTCACAGAAGACCAGGAGGCTGCCTTACGGAGATTCTCTGGTCGTCTCCAAAGACATCATGTTTCAGCTGTCATTTACCTAAATAAGAAAGAAGGTGAATACCATCGTTTGTTCAAAAGATACGGGCAAGTGGCTGTTGTAACACTTGGTCTCCTTCTGTCTTCTCAACTAAAGCTGGTGTAATAATTTCTGTTCTTAAAATTATTCACTGACTTGAAAGAAAAAAATCTCAATTGTCTGCCTTGGCTAAAGAAAGAAAAACCCACTGCTCTTCACATATCACTGAGATAGAAACTTGAAGCAAGTCTAACGACATGCAGCTTGCCTAATTTTTTACTGTTTAACATTTGTGTGAGACTCAGGCAGGGTAATGGTCCAAGTGATTCAATTACAATGAAATGAATTTAGCGTGGGTTGAGCGGTCCCAGATTGGCTGTGGGGACCGAGATCCATGGATAAATGGAGACCTACAGCCTGCCCTGCCCTCTCACTCAGCCTCTGCATCTCCCAGCCTCACCGGCCTCTCGCTCTGCACCCTTAAATGTGGCTGGAGAGTGAGTTCGCTGCATTGTTCAAATCACAGACTCTCCGCAAAGACTCCTGAATGTCGGGCAGCTCTCCTTCACCCTCTGGGCACTGCCCTTTTCATTTATGATACTGTTTAAGAGACCAGTGAACTCCAGATGTGGTTTTTATGGCCTGGAAACTTCTCTCTCAGACACTAATCTGAATTGCCTCCACCGACATTTCTCATGTGCTGCTGAATAACACATGGCATGGGTGTGAGCCCCTTCCCTCGCTGTCTCAGCTTGTGACCTACAAAATCCAGGGTCCATTGAGTGCTGGGCCCAGAGCCATCCATTTCCCTTAGGAATTTTAAATCTAACCATTTTCCACCTTATAAATAAACTTCGGTAATACCTTGTCTTACTCCATTCATGCTGCTATGACAAAAATATCGTAGGCCGTGCACCTTAAACAGCAAACATGTATTTCTCACAGTCCTAGAGGCTGGGAAGTCCAAGTTCAGAGTCTGGTGACAGTTCTCTTCCTGGCTCGTAGACAGCCCTCTTCTCGCTGTGTCCTTGCATAGTGGAAGGGGAAGGGTGCTTTCTGGGGTCTCTTTTATAAGAACACTAACTCCATCTCCTCCCATAGGCCCCACATTGGGGGTTCGGATTTCAGCATATGAACTGGGGGGCAGGGACACAAACATTCAAATCATAACATACCTTATACATACTTTTTCAAAATTCCATGATAAATTATATAGTGATTTATAGTTTCCAACAGTTTTGATATCTGTTAACTCATGTCACATTTATAGACTCCTCGTGAGATCAGTAGAATAAAGTTAAAATGCAGAAACTGAGTAAATCTAACGTAAATCTCTAAACTTCAGAATCATACAGCTAGTAAGTGGAAATTAGATTATAAATCTTAAAACCCCAGTTTCCTCTGATAGTTGCTTTTCTTCCCATTTTTGCTGTTGTTCGTTTTCATTTTAATGGACATCTTTCAATATACAGCGAAGGTTATTGTGGTCGGCAGATATTTCCCGCTCGGTAGCTCAGGGACGTGAGGAAGGGCAGAGCAGCAATGCCACGTCTGAGATGTAGAGGATGAGAGGCATCAGGAAAACTGGGGGCCGTGGTGTTTATGGCTGGCCAAGTTGATTTTATGGCCTTGTGACTTTCTGATGCTGTGGCAGTTAACTTTTTTGCTTATATCATGGCAAATTTTATGTCTCTCAAACTAATTAAAGTAGATTCTATTAGTACTATTAGTACTAACAATTCACAAATTGAACTCAAATCCATACCGTAGTTGGTCATAGTGTTGTTTGAAAAAATTCTTAGACGTTTAGAAGAGAGTCCGCTTCCCTTTTCCCCACCTGCCTGTACTGTAATAGGAAACCTTGGAGATTTGTCCTTCTCCAAGGAGAGCAATGTCTGTTCTTTGCCCAGACACACACCCACGTGTGGGGATGGCCTCAGGCACAGCGAGGGCTCCTTGTGTCCTGTCTGAGGAAGCTGACCTTCCCGCCGCCCGTGCAGGAGCCACCGGTGACCTGTACTGGGACTGGGAACCCTCTGCAGGGCACGAGTGCCAGGGCAAGCTTGGGATCTGCCCACTGGGTGACTCTCCTCCCTACAGCTCCTGGGGGTCGCTGCCTTCCTTTAAGGCCACAGCTAAAGATAAGGAGCAGAAAGTCAAGAAAAAACACAGTGATGGAGGAGAGAAGTAAATTAAAAGCAGAATGAAGACCACGTAAACAAGGCCTTTTCACCCGTATTCCTTGGCCTTGGAAAAAAGAATTCACGTATACCACTGCCTTAACTGCTGGCCCTGTGGTTTGCAGTCTGATGTGGGAGGGAGCTGGAGGGCGATCCCTGACGTCTCTTCAGTATTATGACTTACGTCTGAATTCTACATTGGCAGAAATTTATTACTGTCAAGAATCCCTCAGTCCCTGCCCAGGCATTTTCAGATCTGTAAACAACACTTCAATTTTTATTGAAAACACATTATAATGATAGTAGCAGCCAAAGTGCAAACTGTTAATTATCTTGTATGATCCCAGGTAATAATAAGAATGTTTCAGTAACCTATCAGAGACACGTAAAACATAAGGATACTTTGATTTATTTGTGTTTGGGAGATGACTAAAAAGTATGGAAGAACTCTTTCTGCATATGGCGGAAGATGACTTCCCCACAGTTCCTGAGGGCAAGGGGGAGAGGTCAGCTCTCAGAGGAGGGAGAGAATGAGCTGGGGAGGCAGGTACCCAGAAGGTATCTGCTACAGATGCAGTCACTTTTCAGTAATTAATCTCAGCTGGATTGCGTATGTGTTTAATTTATTGTGTTGTCATTGTCAAATACAGTGAATATATCCTGGACCTACTGGAAAGTGGAAGAGAGAAGTTTCTAGTGTTTGCACACCATAAGGTGGTTTTGGATGCAGTTACTAATGAGCTTGAGAGGAAGGTAAGCTCCCTTTGAAATTCAGCACAGGATGCTTTTCTTGTTTGTGTGTCGACTGCTAAGCAGGCCAAGGTCAGATCTGAGCAAAGAAATGAGGTGAAGGTTTCCGGAAACATTTCTGTCGACTTTCCGAATAATGTTTCTTGCTTGTAGAACCATGAACAGGTTTGTTTTAACCCATCTTTTATTTATTTATTTATTTATTTTGCGGTACGTGGGCCTCTCTCTGTTGTGGCCTCTCCCGTTGCGGAGCACAGGCTCCGGACGCGCAGGCTCAGCGGCCATGGCTCACGGGCCCAGCCGCTCCGCGGCACGTGGGATCTTCCCGGACCGGGGCACGATCCCGTGTCCCGTGCATCGTCAGGCAGACTCTCAACCACTGCGCCACCAGGGAAGCCCCCCAACCCCTCTTTTAAAATGTTTTATTTTAATAGCTTTATTGAGGTATAATTACCATGCAATGAACTGCACATATTTGAAGTATACAGTTGAGCAAGAGTGGAGGTAGTTGTTGCACAGAAGGAACGAAAAGTGCCCACTGAACTGAGAAGGTATCTTGAGACCTAAAAACAAGGCAGGCGGCTCCATACCATCAGTGGATCCATTTATTAAAGGGTAACTTACATGGAGGGTAGGCCTGGGTGGATGGTGATCCAGAGCATTTGCAGCTGCACTCTGCAGTGCTGAGGAGCCACTGGAACAATTATAGTTAACCTAGAGCATAGGGGTGTGTGCTTGGAGACAGGAAGTACGTTCCTAAGTCCAGATCTATGGTGGGTTACTAGCCTCCTGAGCATCAGGAATGCGTCGGTGAAGGTTGTCATCATTGGAGACTAACCGAGCATACAGGCCACCTGGACCCAAAGATCATTAAACAGTATCTATTAACTACGAAGCCCTAGATGACAAAGAAGAGGTTCACTACACGACAGCCCTAGGTAAGGCCACTGGAAGGACAGGAGGAACTGCACAGGCCCAAGATGGCGCCAGTCTTGCTAATAGCCACACAGTAGTGAATATATCCGTCAGCCCCAGAAGTTTCCTCCTGTCCTTTGTAATCCCCGTTTCTCCCCATCCTCCCATCTCCAGGCCACCACTGATCTGCTCTCTGTCACTGTAGATTAGTTCGCATTTTTGGAGCCTTATATAAATGTGGAATCATACAGGATCATACAGTGTGTACTCCTTTTTTTTTAATCTGATTTCTCTTACTCAACATATTTTGAGATTCATACATGTTACTGCATGTATCAACAGTTCATTCCTTTCTATTGCTGAGTAATATTCCATTGTATGCATGTACCACACTTTATCCACTCACCTGTTGGTGGACATTTGCCAACCCATCCTTTTTTTTTTTTTTTTTTTTTTTATTTTGGCTGTGTTAGGTCTTAGTTGCAGCATGCGAGATCTTTGTTGCGGCATGTGGGATCTTTAGTAGGAGCATGCGGGGTCTTTTAGTTGCAGCATGCGGACTTCTTAGTTGAGACAGGCAGACAGCCCATCCTTTTTTAGTGACAAGTGGAAACCCACCCAAATGTGAGGAAATAGATAAATGGTTAAAGTATACTATTGTTGCATAATGAACTATTACACAGCCATTAAAAATCATGTTTTAGAAAACATTTTAATAATTTAGTTTATTTACAATATAATGTTTGTCAGAGAAAAGCAAGATATAGAACTTTTTATTTAAAAGATGTAGCAAACACATTGAGAAAAGAGTGATGGGAAAAAATAGATCGGTAATTTATTTTCCTCATAATGTCTGTCTTTATCATTAGAAAACAATAAATGCCACTTAAAATAAGCTGATCTCAGGAACCTAATCCTGTGTTTCCCCAGGGGAAATTATCCAGGATTTGCTAATTCAGATTTTATAATAATGACTATATAGAACATAACTACTGTGAATAACAAGACATAACTACATAAGGTTATAAGGCATTTAATATATATATATATTAAAATTAAATTTTTAATTGCAAATAAAAAAATTGTTTTTTTAAAGAAAATAAGCTGAGCTAAGCATGCAACTATCAGATACAATTCAGCAGTTGATTTCAGGGCAGTTGTCCCAGAGGAGTGAAAAGTTACATTCACTTGTACACCAATGATCAGGGCAGCTTTATTTGTAGTAGTGCAAAGCTGGAACCAACCCACATGTCCTGCCCAAGGTGAATAGGTAACCATGGTACATCCCTGCCACAGAACACTGCTCAGCAATGAGAAGGAATGAGCTACAGGTGTGTGTGAACCAACTGTACGTGCAACGACAGGGGTGACTCTCCGGGCAGTGATGCTGAGTGAAAAGAGCCCAGCCCCAAAGGTTGCAGTGTTTGACTCCATTTATAAATGTTCCTGAAATGGAACATTTTAGAAATGCAGGACAGGGCTTCCCTGGTGGCGCAGTGGTTGAGAGTCTGCCTGCTGATGCAGGGGACACGGGTTCGTGCCCCGGTCCGGGAGGATCCCACATGCCACGGAGCAGCTGGGCCTGTGAGCCATGGCCGCTGAGCCTGCGCGTCCACAGCCTGTGCTCCGCAACGGGAGAGGCCACAGCAGTGAGAGGCCCGCATACCGCAAAAAAAAAAAAATAATAAGACAGGTTAGTAGGGACTGGGTGGGTGAGGGGGAAGCAGGAGGGAGGCGGGCAGGGCTCTAAATGGGCTACAGAGCATCCCTGTGCGGTTAGAACTGTTCACTGTCTCGGCTGTGAAGGCAGATACGTGAAAACCCACATTCGAGATAAAGTTGTATAGAACACACACACCCAGGAGTTTAAGTGAAACTGGGGAAATCTGGATAAGGTCAGTGGATTGTATCAAAGTCAGTATCCTGGGTGTGATATTATGCTATAGTTTTACCAATATTCCCAGTGGAGGAAACTGGGCAAATCATACGAGGAATCCTTCTCTGTATTATTGCTTAAACTACATGCGAGCCTACAGTTATCTCAACACAAGTTTCCATTATGAAAGGAAAGGAAAGACCAGGGAAGAAGCTCGGAAAGCAGTACGGAGTGGCGAGCTTGATGCTCCACCCGGCTTGGAGCCAGAGCAGCGCGGGGCTGTGTCCCTGGAGCTGTGCCGCCGAGGCCCCGCACCTGCGCCCACCTTGCTTCCCTCTCCTGTTCCCGCAGCGTGTGAAGCACATCCGCATCGATGGCTCCACCTCCTCGGCCGACCGTGAGGACCTGTGCCAGCAGTTCCAGCTGTCGGAGGGGCCCGCCGTGGCCGTGCTGTCCATCACCGCCGCCAACATGGGCCTCACCTTCTCCTCGGCTGACCTGGTGGTGTTCGCGGAGCTGTTTTGGAACCCAGGGGTGAGGGGCATACTCCTGGCTGCTGGCAGAGAGAGCCATTGGGGCGGGGTGGGGGGGGTGGGCAGGAAGTGGGGCTTCTGTGCGCTGTCCCTGGTGCCTGCGTCATCTTCCCTCTGTTTCTGTTAGGCCTGGTAAACACGCTTATACTTTGCACATCCATTGGCCAGCTATTAGGTCTTCACAACAACCTGCTAAGTAGTAGGCTTATCGACCATCTTATTACCAATGGGGAGATTGAAGTTTTAGGAGTCTCATTATCCATGTCTCCATGAAGAAATTGGAGCACAGAGAGCTCAAGAGCATAGCTGTCACTTAAGGGGAGCACGTGGCAGCCCTGGCCTGAGGCCTCTGGCTTCCCAGCCTCAGCCCCTTTTTATCAACCGCCCCCGGGAGCCACTTTACCAGTGGGGCCACAATAGGGCGACTGCGGTGGGTATTCCCTGAACATGCCCAGGGTGCCCACTGGCCTTATCTGATCAGCTGTGGCGGCAGATGGAAGACATTTGTTTGGACTCAAAGTTTTCTCCTCAACTCCAGAAAGAAGTTCTTTCCCTTCTGACGTTCTGACCAGTGTGGCTCTCATCGACCACATGTCGGCGACGGCTGTAACGATGGCTGGGCTTAGAGCGTGAAGGCATTTTATAATGGAAACCATGTTCTTGGTTTTCATTATTCGTTGTAGGGTTTTTCCACCGTATAAGAAAGCCACGCTACCCCCGATCACATATGGCCTCTCCCTGGGCGCGGTATCTCTATCTGTTTAGAAGATAACTTTTCATTCCATGGAGGAAGAGTGGCAGTGTGCCGGGCCTCCTTCGTCACAGCTGGTGGCAGAGCTGAAGCTGGCTCTCCGTCTGCAGCGCCCAGCAGCTGGCCCGGCCCTGAAGGGTCATCCACAGCTACCCAGCTGCAGATCGAGGCCCCCTCTGCTGACCAGTATTGTGCTTGCTTCTCCCTTTTGTCAGATGACAGACCGTTTGTGGACAGAGGCTTGCAGGCCCCCTGCCACGTGACACGCAGTGAGGAGGAAGGGTTGTGGTGAGGCTCCGGGGCAAGAGGCCACCTGCTGTTGGTGGGCTGAGCAGCTTCCAGCCTTGACCGACATGCGTCCCGATCCCCGCCCCGCAGGTGCTGATGCAGGCCGAGGACCGGGTGCACCGCATCGGGCAGTCGAGCTCTGTGGGCATCCACTACCTGGTGGCGAGAGGCACGGCTGATGACTACCTTTGGTGAGGCCCCTGGCTGGCCCGGCAGTTGGGTCGACACCGATGACGTATTTCCTTTGCTCCCTAAGAGCCTCTGCTTTGGGGCAGGTTTCCAGGGATCCACACAGAAGACCTGCTAGTAGTGCGCTCCTCCTTTCCTCATGACCCTGTTTGACCTCCTGCATAGTGTTAACTGGTGGCTGCAGGAGGCATGAGGAAATCCTGTAGGAATAAGGGGATGTGGCTCCTTCCCACTGACCTGAGACAAGGGAGGAGAACTTATTGGGATGCAATTAGGTGGAATTTTGTTTGTAAAACACTCTGTTCCCAGACGTGAAGGCGTTTGCTGAATCAGGGAGACTGCCCCCCTGGCCCCTTGGGAGGTGTGCTGGTTCCGTAAGGCCACGTCTTACAGTGCTGCTGCTGGGCCGTGTAGTGCTTCCTTAGCAGAGATGGGGTCAGATTTTTAACTCTGGGGTTTCATGTCCATCACTTAGGCCAAAACTCCCCAAATGCTCCCTCCCCAATTCCATTTCCTCCTTCCTCATATTGTTTCTTGATTATCTTATTAGTTTCCACTACCTATCTCTGTTTCCAGCATTATGACTAAGGCATCTTACCTTTATTTTGCGTGTGGGTTGCTCCTACTTCCCTTTCTGTTAATGGATTTGTTAACTGAGCAGCTCATAACAGTGCCAGGTTCAAATTTTTGTTGCAGTAGCATTTATTTCCTACACATCTTCCAGTAGAAAGAATTTTGAGCCTGACGATGTGAGCCCTGACTTGGTCGGTTTACAATAGAGAGGAGGTCAGTATTTCAGGATGGGCGTTTGTGCCTGAAGAGAGGGAGAGATGTGAAACAGTGAGCGTGTCTCATAAGGACAGGGGCTGGTCTCGCTATAATCAGTCTGCTGGTTCTGTGCAGGTTGTTTCCACTGCAGCTCATTTCTCCCCAACAGGCCCCTGATTCAAGAGAAGATTAAAGTTCTGGGTGAAGCCGGGCTTTCTGAGACCAATTTTTCAGAAATGACAGAAGCCGCAGATTATTTCTACAAGGTAACACCAGCATGTGGCTCCCTGCCACTGGGGTGTCCAGAGGTCCTGAGCGGGAAGGTGTGAATCACTCCTGGGGACCTCCCCCAGCTGGGGAGCTAAAATGATGGTTGCATTCGTTCTCGGGTCAATCTGTGTGTGTGCGTCTGTTTATGGAGAAGTGCTGGCATTAACTCCTGCTGCTTCTGACATGCCCTCCTCAAAAACCAGGGCCTCCAAATGCTGCCTCTTCCATCAGGCCATTAGAAACGGACAGAAAACGCCCCATGGCAACAGCTGAATCGTTGCAAGAAGTACATAGCAACAGCACCCAAACACATCCCCAGCGCAGAATGGGGAGTGTTTCACATAGGGTGTTGCTTCTGTGTAGCATATTTTCCCCTCTGTTGCTGCACCTTATCCTCAGTGACTCCCCATTTTATAAAGGGGTGAGCAGAGACTTGCGGAGCAGCAAGACTCTCCCGCAGTCATGGGTCACTTGAAGCCAGCCCAGGCGGAAGGCTTCCAGACTCAGCCAGCATTCCCTGTGCGACGGCCCCTCTTACTGTCAAGGAGAGTAAGAGGCTGGTGAGCATCCTTCCGTGACCAGGTGGGGCCTTGTCAGAGGTGCTGAGAGGAGGCCTGTTTGCCTCTGGAGAGGGCAGCCCAGGGCCCAGCAGGCCTGCCCTGGCCTAGCTCTCCAGCCCCATGGCTGCCACAGCCCTTCCCCCTCCGTTTCAGTGAAACAAGGTAGAGGAGCCAGAGGTGCAAAGACTCCCAAAGGCAGGTCCTCTTTCACCTGCTCGGGTGGTTGACAAGGAAGGTGAGAACTCGGGAGGTTCTGCCTGATGGAGGGCGACCCCTGGGGGGTTATTTCTAATGAGAACATGGACAGAGGTCTGAGCCTCGTGTAGAAAGGCGGCCCTGCGCTTCAGGAAGCTGACGTGCCGCCTCCTTCCTGTGGAATTGCCAAGCATCAGAAGCTGTCAGGTCGACACGATCTTGTAGGTGATGCTAAGACTTGTCTGAGGAGATAATCTTTCATTTACATTTGCTTGCAACTAAATTCTTTCTTCGTAATGTAATTATTGGGATAAATAAGACTCAGGGGGGATCATATTTTTAAACACAGGGTATAAACTATCCTTATAATTAATAAGCCAATTTTAAGACAACCTTCCTTTTAAACTTTTTGAAGAACTGTCTAATTCAGTTGAATGGTGACTGTTTTGACAGAGCCTTGGTTGTTATGTGCCCTTTGAAAAGAAAGAGCCTTAATTTTAAAGGCTTCTCAACTAATGAGAATAGGTTTATTTATAACTCATTTATTTATCCTGGCCTGACCCTCAGTTGCTTTGAATTAGTTAGGAATTTCTGCCTAGGGACTTCCCTGGTGGCGCAGAATCCGCCTGCCAGTGCAGGGGACACGGGTTCGAGCCCTGGTCCGGGAGGATCCCACATGCCGCAGAGCAACTAAGCCCGTGTGCCACAACTACTGAGCTTGTGCTCTACAGCCCGCGAGCCACAACTACTGAGCCTGCGCACCACAACTAACTGAGCCTGTGCTCTGGAGCCCACGAGCCACAACTAACTGAGCCTGTGCTCTAGAGCCCGCGAGCCGCAACTCCTGAAGCCTGTGCGCCTAGAGCCCGTGCTCCACCACAAGGGAAGCCACCGCAACGAGAAGCCCGCGCACCACAGTAAAGAGTAGCCCCCGCTCTCCGCGACTAGAGAAAGCCCACGCACAGCAACAAAGACCCGATGCAGCCAAAAATAAATTAATAAAAAAAACAGAATTTCTGCCTAAAGTACAAATGGAATTTATCAATATTTATTTTGATTAATAATTATATCACTTAAAAAAATTAAAATAGGGCTGAAAACTGTATCAACTATTAGGAAAAGAAAGTGCTGCCTCCTGTATAGGAGCCAAAAGCAGAAGAGGTCATGTCTGCCTGCCTGCTGGGAAGGGAAGTGAAATGCTGTCTGATCTTGGAACTTGCTTCCCTTTAATTATGCGTGCTCCAAGTTAGCACATAGCCTTGCCATCACGTCCTCAGATGCACGTGGACAGCTGTTTCTACCTGGAGTAGTCTGCCTCGTGGGCGGCACTTCCTCGACCTTGCAGTTGCTCAGACAAAGGCTGATATCACAGGGGAGGACATGCGGCTGGTGTGGGCTGACCTTAATGACCTTTAATGTCACTTCCCATCTGAATAGCTAGGATCCTGAAAGGCGAGAGGATGTAGGGTACAGATTATTGAATAATC
This sequence comes from Leucopleurus acutus, assembly GCF_964270905.1. Taxonomy (NCBI): domain Eukaryota; kingdom Metazoa; phylum Chordata; class Mammalia; order Artiodactyla; family Delphinidae; genus Leucopleurus; species Leucopleurus acutus. The sequence goes on from NC_139149.1 coordinate 97,969,685, forward strand.
TAGAGTCCTTGCAGGATCAGTTTTCAAGAACTTTGCTAGTGTGGAGGGCTTCTGTGGAAGCAAAGAAATAGTGGCCAGTTAGGTTGAGACCTGACTCCAAAGGGCCTGGAAAGCCAGGGAAGCAGCATTAGACTTGATGAGGTAGGCACAGGGGTGCCCAATGATGTGACAGGAAAATCTTGTTAGAGGATAGTCTGTAGGGAAAAATTAGCCTGGAAAAGACCGGTGAGCAGTTGACGCGGGAAGAGGCCTGAGGTGGGAAGTGCAGTGAAGCCATTTCAGATTCAGGCAGGTACAAAGCAACGTGGCCCAAGTAAAGAGCCTGCCTGCGAAGTATCTGGGAGGGAACAGACGGAGAAACCAACCTGATGCAGTTTGATGGGTGAGATCCGGAGTCAGGATGCCCTGGTGATTGCAAGCTAGGGGTACTATGAGAACAGTGCGAGACCATCAAAACTAGGGAACAGGACCTGCTTTGGGGATGTAGGAGTGAGATGACATGGTTGTGGTTTTTAGACAGGTTTAGTTTTATGGACCTGTGGGAGGTCAGTGGAGATACTGAATATGTGCCTCTGGGTTGAATGATGGCCAGGGTTAGGAATTTAGACAGAGGAGAGATCAGCAAAGGGGTGAGAGCAAGCCCGTCATCTGCCGTGGTCATAACGGCTGGGTGTGATTTTAGCACTACACCGTCGTTGTCAATGCATAGATGCAGGTGGAAGGCATTTTGATCATCTGTAACTTTAGGGTAGTCAGAATCAGGTACATGTATCTACTTATCAATATGTTAAGTGTGTGTTTTATAACCACTCAGAGAATTAGGTATAAGCCATGGCTGAACACACCAATTCGGGAGTTGAATTACAGCCTAACTAACCTCTTAGTGGAGAAAGGCTTGGGAGCTGTTTCAATATTGAAATACTGATTTGTAAAGTTAGAAGGGAGAAAACATTCCCAACATAAATTAGTGTGAGAGCAGGCCCTGTGTTGCTTTCACAACCGTTCGTTTCCTGTTTTTCCTTCTTTACCCAGCAAGCAGCAGAGAAGCTAAGAAGCCAGACACAAAGGCAGTGAGGCTGCTTGAGTGATAGTTTACTGAGCTGGTCCCACAGTGGTGGGGGGAGGGTCAGTGTTGGTGCCTGGGTGCTGATGTCTTTGTCTTTTCTTCCTCTGGTGAAGGACCCAAAGCAGCAGAAGATCTATGACTTTTTCCAGAAGTCCTTTGAGGAGGACGGAAGCGATATGGAGCTCCTGGAGGCAGCGGAGTCATTTGACCCAGGAAGTGGTTCCCAGGACACGGGAGACACACTGGACGAGAGCACATTGACAGGCAGTCCGCTGAAGAAGAGCAGATTTGAATTTTTTGATAACTGGGACAGCTTCACCTCTCCTCTGTAAGAGGGGCCAAAAATGCATTCAAAATCATGGAATTTATTAAAATAAAATGAGGCACTTCTTTGGAAAGGCTATGCTCCTCTGGTCATTACCACAGTGTTGGTCTCTGTCTCCAAGCCCGGCGGGTTACCAGGCATGTGTCAGCATTTCCTTTCGTTATGTGTGGGTTTGCTTGGGTCTTAATTAACCTTAGCTTAACCTACTGAGAAACAGACAGTAGGCTGTAGTAGTGGTGATTCATGTTCTTTAATTAACGAGGTGCTTCCTACACAGGACCCGAAATCTAGATTTGTAAAATGTATTGATTCAACAAATATTTATAGAGCAGCTCATGTGTGCCAGGCACTGTTCTCTAGGTGCTGGCAGCAAATCACCAAAGAAAAGAAGAAAGTACACGCCTTTGCCAAAGTTACCATGTAACAGGAGAGGCAATAGTTCTATGTTCTATGAAAAAAATACAGTAAGCTGAGGGTTTAGAGCAGGGGTTGACAAGCTTTTTCTATAAATAGCCAGATAGTAATTACTTTGGGCTCTATGAGCCAGGATGTCTGTGTTGGAACTACTCAGCTCTGCTTCTGTGGTGCAAAATCAACCATTAGATAATCCGGAACAAGTGACTGTGGCTCTTTTCCAATAAAATTCTGTTATGGACACAATTTTGAGCTTCTCATAATTTTCATGTGTCGCAAATGACTATTATTTTCAACCATTTAAAAACATAAAAACTGTACTTGGCTCACAGGCCATACAAAAACAGGCAGAGAGCAGGCTTTGGCCCACAGATCATAGTTTGCTAACCCCTGGCTTAGAGCAGCTCCGTCCAATAGAAATGTAACACAGGGCACCTATGTGTTGTATTAGTATTACTAATTTGATCCTTCTTTATTTCCAAAGAGTATTTTTAAAAATGAAGGATCAGGGCTTCCCTGGTGGCGCAGTGGTTGAGAGTCCGCCTGCCGATGCAGGGGACACGGGTTCGAGCCCCGGTCCGGGAAGATCCCACATGCCACGGAGCGGCTAGGCCTGTGAGCCATGGCCACGGAGCCTGCGGGTCTGGAGCCTGTGCTCCACAACAGGAGAGGCCACGACAGTGAGAGGCCCGCATACTGCAAAAAAACCAAAAAAAACCAAACCCATAACAATTAATAAATGGTAATAGGAAGATACATATTGATAATTACCTTAAATGTGAATGGATTAAATGCTCCAACCAAAAGACACAGGCTCACTGAATGGTTACAAAAACAAGACCCATATATACGCTGTCTACAGGAGACCCACTTCAGAACTAGGGACACATACAGACTGAAAGTGAGGGGAAGGAAAAAGATATTCCATGCAAATGGAAATCAAAAGAAAGCTGGAGTGGCAACACTCATATCAGATAAAATAGACTTTAAAATAAAGAATGTTACAAGAGCCAAGGAAAGACACTACATAATGATCAAGGGATCAATCCAAGAAGAAGATATAACAATTATAAATATATATGCACTCAACATAGGAGCACCTCAATACATAAGGCAACTGCTAACAGCTATAAAAGAGGAAATCGACAGTAACACAATAATAGTGGGGGACTTTTAACACCTCACGTACACCAATGGACAGATCATCCAGACAGAAAATTAATAAAACACAAGTGTTAAATGACACAATAGACCCGACAGATTTAATTGATATTTGTAGGACATTCCATCCAAAAACAGCAGATTACACTTTCTTCTCAAGTGCACATGGAACATTCTCCAGGATAGATCACATAGTGGGTCACAAATCAAGTCTCGGTAAATTTAAGAAAACTGAAATCATTTCAAGCATCTTTTCCAACCGCAACACTATGAGATTAGCAATCAATTATAGGGAAAAAAACGTAAAAAACACAAACACATGGAGGCTAAACAATACATTACTAAATAACCAAGACATCACTGAAGAAATCAAAGAGGAAATCAAAAAATACCTAGAGACAAGTTACAATGTAAACACACTGATCCAAAACCTATGGGATGCAGCAAAGGCAGTTCTATGAGGGAAGTTTACAGCTATACACACCTACCTCAAGAAACAAGAAAAATCTCAAATAAACAATCTAACCTTACACCTAAAGGAACTAGAGAAAGAAGAACAAACAAAACCCAAAGTTAGTAGAAGGAAAGAAATCATGAAGGTCAGAGCAGAAATAAATGAAATAGAAACAAAGAAAACAATAGCAAAGATCAATAAAACTAAAAGCTTGTTCTTTGAGAAGATAAACAAAATTGATAACCTTTAGCCAGACTCATCAAGAAAAAGGAGAGGACTCAAATCAATAAAATTAGAAATGAAAAAGGAGAAGTTGCAAAGGACACCACAGAAATACAAAGCATCCTAAGAGTCTACTACAAGCAACTCTAGGCCAATAAAATGGACAACCTGGAAGAAATGGACAAATTCTTAGAAAGGTATAATCTTCCAAGCCTGAACCAAGAAGAAATAGAAAATATAAACAGGCCAGTCGCAAGTAATGAAATTGAAACTATGATTAAAAATCTTCCAACAAACAAAAGTCCAGGATCAGATGGTTTCACAGGTGAATTCTATCAAACATTTAGCGAAGGGCTAACACCCATCCTTCTCAAACTCTTCCAAAAAATTGCAGAGGAAGGAACACTCCCAAACTCATTCCATGAGGCCACCATCACCCTGATAGCAAAACCAGACAAAGATACTACAAAAAAAGAAAATTACAGACCAATATTACTGATAAATATAGATGCAAAAAATCCTCAACAAAATACTAGCAAACAGAATCCAACAACATTAAAAAAATCATACACCATGATCAAGTGGGATTTATCTCAGGGATGCAAGGATTCTTCAATATACACAAATCAATCAATGTGATACACCATATTAACAAATTGAAGAATAAAAACCATATGATCATCTCAATAGATGCAGAAAAAGCTTTTGACAAAATTCAACACCCATTTATGATAACTCTCCAGAAAGTGGGCATAGAGGGAACCTACCTCAACATAATAAAGGCCATATATGACAAACCCACAGCAAACATCATTCTCAATGGTGAAAAACTGAAAGCATTTCCTCTAAGATGAGGAACAAGATAAGGATGTCCACTCTTGCCACTATATATATATATATTTTTTTTTTGGCTGTGTTGGGTCTTCGTTGCAGTGCGCGGGCTTCTCATTGTGGTGGCTTCTCTTGTTGTGGAGCATGGGCTCTAGGCACGCGGGCTTCAGTAGCTGTGGCACATGGGCTCAGCAGTTGTGGCTCACAGGCTCTAGAGTGCAGGCTCAGTAGTTGTGGCGCATGGGCTTAGTTGCTCCATGGCATGTGGGATGTTCCCAGACCAGGGCTTGAACCTGTGTCCCTGCATTGGCAGGTGGATTCTTAACCACTGTGCCACCACTATTATTCAACATAGTTTTGGAAGTCCTAGCCATGGCAATCAGATAAGAAAAAGAAATAAAAGGAATCCAAATTGGAAAAGAAGGAATAAAACTGTCACTGTCTGCAGATGACATAATACTACACATAGAGAATCCTAAAGATGTCACCAGAAAACTACTAGAGCTAATCAATGAATTTGGTAAAGTTGCAGGATACAAAACTTTTAATGCACAGAAATCTCTTGCATTCCTATACACTAACAACGAAAGATCAGAAAGAGAAATTAAGGAAACAATCCCATTCACCACTGCAACAAAAGGAATAAAATACCTAGGAATAAACCTGCCTAAGGAGACAAAAGACCTGTACTCAGAAAACTATAAGACAGCGATGAAAGAAATCAAAGATGACACAAGCAGATGGAGAGATATACCATGTTCTTGGATTGGAAGAATCAACATTGTGAAAATGACTATACTACCCAAAGCAATCTACAGATTCAGTGCAATCACTATCAAATCACCAGTGGCATTTTTTACAGAACTAGAACAAAAAAGCTTAAAATTTGTATGGAAACACAAAAGACCCCGAATAGCCAAAGAAGTCTTGAGGGGAAAAAAACGGAGCTGGAGGAATCAGACTCCCTGACTTCAGACTATACTACAAAGTTAAAGTAATCAAGACAATATGGTACTGGCACAAAAACAGAAATATAGATCAATGGAACAGGATAGAAAGGCCAGAGATAAACCCACACACATATGGTCAACTAATCTATGACAAAGGAGGCAAGGATATACAATGGAGAAAAGACAGTCTCTTCAATAAGTGGTGCTGGGAAAACTGGACAGCTACATGTAAAAGAATGAAATTAGAACACTCCCTAACACCATACACAAAAATAAACTCAAAATGGATTAGAGACCTAAATGTAAGACCAGACACTATAAAACTCTTAGAGGAAAACATAGGAAGAACACTCTTTGACATAAATCCCAGCAATATCTTTTTTGATCCACCTTCTAGAGTAATGGAAATAAAAATAAACAAATGGGACCTAATGAAACTTAGAAGCTTTTGCAAAGCAAACTACAAACAAGATGAAAAAACAGCCCTCAGAATGGGAGGAAATATTTGCAAATGAATCAACAGACAAAGGACTAATCTCCAAAACATATAAAGAGCTCATGCAGCTCAATATTAAAAAAAACAAACAACCCAATCCAAAAATGGGCAGAAGACCTAAATAGACATTTCTCCAAAGAAGACATACAGATAGCCAAGAAGCACGTGAAAAGCTGCTCAACATCACTAATTATTAGAGAAATGCAATTCAAAACTACAATGAGGTATCACCTCACACCAGTTAGAATGGGCATCATCAGAAAATCTACAAACAACAAATGCTGGAGAGGGTGTGGAGAAAGGGGAACCATCTTGCACTGTTGGTGGGAATGTAACTTGATACAGCCACTATGGAGAACAGTATGGAGGTTCCTTAAAAAACTAAAAATAGAACTATCATATGACCTGGCAATCCCACTACTGGGCATGTACCCAGAGAAAACCACAATTCCAAAAGACAGATGCACCCCAATGTTCACTGCAGCACTATTTACAATAGCCAGGTCATGGAAGCAACCTAAATGCCCATTGACAGACGAATGGATAAAGAAGATGTGGTACATATATACAATGGAATATTACTCAGCCATAAAAAGGAAAGAAATTGGGTCATTTGTAGAGACGTGGATGGATCTAGAGATGTCACACAGATTGAAGTAAGTCAGAAAGAGAAAACCAAATATCATGTATTAATGCATATATGTGGAATCTAGAAAAATGATACAGGTGAACAGGTTTGCAGGGCAGAAATAGAGACACAGATGTAGAGGACAAACGTATGGACACCAAGGGGATAAAGCAGAGGGGTAGTGGTGGGATGAATTGGGAGATTGGGATTGACATGTATACACTAATACGTATAAAATAGATAACTAATAAGAACCTGCTGTATATAAAAAAATAAAATAAAATTCATAAATAAGTAAATAAATTTTACTATAATTTTCCCCTAAATAGCAACTTAAATGTTTTCCTAAGAGTGATTAACATAGAGCAGTGGCTGCTGTTTCATCAGATAAGCTGTATTAAGTCCCTTCAAGAGTGGGAGCTCTGGGGCTTCCCTGGTGGTGCAGTGGTTGAGAGTCCGCCTGCCGATGAAGGGGACGCGGGTTCGTGCCCCGGTCCGGGAAGATCCCACATGCCGTGGAGCGGCTGGGCCCGTGAGCCATGGCCGCTGAGCCTGCGCGTCCGGAGCCTGTGCTCCGCAACGGGAGAGGCCACAGCGGTGAGAGGCCCGCGTACCGCAAAAAAAAAAAAAAGAAGCCTTCTCCTGTGAGTCTGTAGACATCTGCAGAGATGCTGCCTCCTGCCTGCTGCTCCCTCCACCCTTATCAGAGCCTCTGGGGAGTGTGGGTACAGCTTCTCCATGGGCTCCACTGGCGGCGTTTGGTCGAGTTCTTTAATTGCTTAGGATCTCATTTCCTACTTCTATTAATAGTCCCTCCTTACTCCAGGGATATGGCTAGGATACAAGGGGTACAATTCAAAGGAAAAATGAATGTGTAGGTGATTTTGAGACATACAGTGCCACTTAGAAGAATCACTTCTAAGTTAAATTAACAGATAACCTGCTGCATTCACCCCGGGCCTGCCACACAGAGTGGCCTCCCATGTTTTCTGGAAACGTCAGTTGGATTGAAGAAAATCTGGGGCCATCTCATACCACTCCTCTCCCCGCCATCAATGTTCCCCTTAAAGGCCCACTGCAGCTGCTTTGCCTCTGCTCACCAGGTCAGCAAGTGAAGTCTTGCTCCCTGAATGACCCTGGTTAATTTCTGCCTCTAGGGCCGGCGTCAGGAAGACTCCAAAAGGCAGCCTGTTAGCCTTGATCCGCTTGTGCTTGAATTAATCATGTCTTTTCCGTCTTGGCTTCCCACGAGCCTTTTTCTAGGTCAGAGGGAGAACTGAGAAACAGATCTGGAGGTGCCCTCCCCTCCTTCCCGGCTCTTGGGTTTTGCCTTATCTGTGCATTCTTGTCTATGGGAAACAATGTTTTCTGAAGCTCTTTTTAAGTGAAATTTAAACTGCAAAGGGGATGAAAAGAAGTCTATCCTTATTTTTTTACCCTATCCTCTGACTTCTTACCAAGTTCAGGATTACAATGTAAAAAAAGGCTTAGAAGCTTAAAGAGGATTCACTGGCTCAGTCTCTCATATCTATGTTTTTTGTTTGTTTGTTTTTTTGCTGTACGCGGGACTCTCAACGTTGTGGCCTCTCCCGTTGCGGCGCACAGGCTCGGGACGCGCAAGCTTGGGACGCGCAGGCTCAGCGGCCATGGCTCACGGGCCCAGCCGCTCCGCGGCATGTGGGATCTTCCCAGACCGGGGCCCGAACCCGCGTCCCCTGCATCGGCAGGCGGACTCTCAACCACTGCGCCACCAGGGAAGCCCCCATACCTATGTTTTATTTTGGTGCTGCGTCTTCCGGGGGGGCGGGTCTCAGCGAAAGAAATGGATTCCTCATCATAGCAGAAAGCATTGAGAAGCCTGTGAGTCACGGTCTTTGGGGTATTATGACAGCTAACAGTTATCTGATGTTGTAACACCCTCTGCCCACATCCCCCCCCCCCCAACCCATTCAACAGATACATTGAGTACCAAGCACTCTTCCTCTTCCTTTTAACCCCTCTTTTGGGGGATGAAACAGAACATACAAAAGAGTTCATGAAACAAATTTACAGCTTAACAAAATATTATAAAATAATTATAATATTATTAAATATTATTTAAAATATTTATAAAATAAAAACCTGTGTAACCATGACCCCAAAGGTATGAATATATCATCTTCTAGAAGCTTTATTGTTTTGCTTTTAATGTTTAGATGTACAATCCAACTGGAGTTTATTTTTGCACATGGAGTGAGATATGGTCAAGGTTAATATTTTTCCATATGAATATGCAGTTATCTCAGCACCATTTATTAAAAAGCCTGTCCCGGGCTTCCCTGGTGGCGCAGTGGTTGAGAGTCCGCCTGCCGATGCAGGGGACACGGGTTCGTGCCCCGGTCCGGGAAGATCCCACATGCCGCGGAGCGGCTGGGCCCGTGAGCCATGGCCGGAGCCTGTGCTCCGCAACAGGAGAGGCCGCAACACTGAGAGGCCCGCGTACCGCAAAAAAAAAAAAAAAAAAAAATATATATATATATATATATATATATTAAAAATATATATATATATATATTAAAAAAAAAAGCCTGTCCCTTCAGCCACTGCTCTATTCACTACTATAAATTTTATAGAAAAATGAACTAATCTAGAAATGCCTAAATAAAAAAATGAAAGTCCTACATCCTCATCCCTCCTACTCCTAGCCCTATTTCCTAGAGGTAATAACTAATATAAACAATTTGGGATGAAGCCATTGGTAACTTATTCCCTTTGTATACAAATCTGTGTAAATATACAGAGAATTTGCTTTTATAAAAATTGTATCAAATGCTTCATACTGACAATGGCTCATTTTACATAATACATTTGGCCATTGTTTCATATTGCTCTCCCTTATCCCTTTTAAGAGATGCCAAGTAACTCCCACCCTGATGGATTTAACTGCCTGTGTCAATTCTCTATGAAATGTCCATTCAAAACAACAACCAACCACTAGAATGAATTTAAAGTAAATTTGTAGAGAGAAGAGAGGAAGGAAGGAATCCATGCGCTGAATCCAGTTCAGACAGCTGATTCTTTCCAGGTGTCCAGGCCTTGGCCTTGGCAGCCTCTCCCTCCTCTTGCTGAGTCAGCTCTTCCCAGGGGAGCCTGGCTTACAGCACTCTTTGACAGTTCTATGCAGACTTTGCTCTTGTCTGTGGCCATCAGAGAAGGGCGAGCTCTTCAGGCACAAAGTGAAGAAACAACATGGGCCCCGGGACCCCGAGATAAGCCCTTTCTGTCTCCAGCATGAGATGAATGTAGCATGATGCTTGCACCTCAGATTTCTTTCAAGAATAAAATGTTCCATATGCCCCCAAGAGGACTGGTCAATGCAGCAGCTACAAGAACTCTTCTCTGGAGGCAACTTTTAGCTTATTTATTTTTCTAAAGGCAAAAAGTGAATTTTGAGGGCTCCTGTGGAGGAGTGACTCAGCAGAGCTTTTGTTGTGTTTTGTTTTTGCGGTACGCGGGCCTCTCACTCTTGTGGCCTCTCCCGTTGCGGAGCACAGGCTCCGGATGCGCAGGCTCAGCGGCCATGGCTCACGGGCCCAGCCGCTCTGCGGCATGTGGGATCCTCCCGGACCGGGGCACGAATACCGTGTCCCCTGCCTTGGCAGGCGGATTCTTAACCACTGCACCAACCAGGGGAGTCCCAACAACTTCCTCTTATAATGGAGTGTCTCATTTTCAGGCACTCTACTGCATTTCTACTCATGCATCCTCTCTTCTCTTGCTCTCTGTGTCCCTTTGAAGGCCAGAGACATAGGAGGCTATACAGGAGATGGGGTGGGCGATGGTAAATGTGCTAAAAGATGGTCTGAATTAGACTCTAGAGCCAGCCCAGGAGAGCTCATCTCAGCTCGGGCTGCCCCAGTGCGAGGCTGGCCGTGCTTACCCACCCACCCTGGACAAGTGAGCACCACTCCTGCCTGGCCTAGAGGCACAGACTGGAACAGGAGGGCCATGAGAGTGCTTGGGTTTTTGTTTTTTGTTTTTTGGCTAAGCCACACGGCTTGCAGGATCTTAGTTCCCTGACCAGGGATTGAACCCACGCCACCACAGTGAAAGTGCCGAGTCCCGACCACTGGACCACCAGGGAACTTCCAAGCGCTTGTTTCTCAACACTCCTTCACCAGTCCTGTTTGTTTGCACTAATACGTTTTAATTTAGTTTTCTGGAGACAGGGCATAGTTTGGGCGGAAAGGTTTCCAGAAATTGTCCCCCAAAGGCAGTGTGTTTCTCTTCTGGAGGAGACTTGCTCCCTTGGCCCCTTGCCGTCCTCCACCCTAAAGGGACAGAGAATGTGTGGGTGGAGCCTCTGGTGAAACTGAGGGACACTGAGTACACCCTACTCCATCGGCAGTAGCCATGTAGTCGGTGGCAGTAGCCATGACTATAATAGTCTCATTGCGCTCAAGCTAAAGAAATTAAAGGAGACAAGAGATGCGCATATTTTTAAGCAGAAGTAGAAAGCAGATATGCTGAAGTTCCCTGAGTGTGGCAGAACAGAAAATAGGATTGAAAAGGCATCAAGAGACATTGAAATCATGTATCATCATCATCATCTCAACAATAATAGCCGTCATTTAGAAATGCCCACCAGGTACCTCACGGAAATTATTTGATCGTCCCAAGAACCTTAGAAGTTATGGTATACTCATTTTGCAGCTGAGGAAACAGCTTGAATCTTGTGATATAGTAGAAAGAGCACTAGTCTGGAAGTCATTTATTGGCTGTATGACCTTGGGCAAGTCATTTGACCTCGCTGGGCTTCAGTTTCCAGTTGGAGCTATGTTATCTCTAAAGCCTTTCTTTAGTTCTAACATAAGTGGATTGACCTTGTAAGGCAGAGAAGCCCAGATAAATAAAACCCTTAAAACCCATCATCGCCATTATACCGTCCAAGGTAACACTTCCCCACTCAATACATATCCATTACCACTGATGTGCCAGGCTCTGTGCTCAGTCCTGGGATGCAGAGGTGGACAACTGAGGCCCTGGCTTCAGGGAGTTGACTTGTGGTGACCTTGGCTTGTTGTTTTTCAAATAGACTTCATGTTTAGAAAAGTTTTAGATTTATAAAGAAATTGAAGAGATAGTACAGACAGTTCCCATATACTTTCTCACCCAGTTCCCCCTGTTATTAACATCTTACATTAGTATGGTACATTCCTTATAATCAATGAACCAATATTGATACATTATTATTAACTTAAATGTATAGTTTATTCAGAGCGCCTTAGTTTTTACCTAACTTCTTCTGTTCCAGGATCTCATTTTTGCATTTAGTCATCATGTCGCCTTAAGCTCCTCTTGGCTGTGACAGTTTCTCAGACTCTCTTGCTTTTTATGATCTTAACAGTTTGGGGGAGTGCCGGTCAAGTATTTTGTAGGACACCCCACTATTGGAATTTGTCTGATTTTTTTTTTCGTGACTAGACTGGGGTTATGGGTTTGGGGGAGGAGGATCACAAAAATAAAGTGCCATTGTCACCACATCTATCAGAGGGACACACTCTCTCCATGATTTACGACTGTTTGATATTGACCTTGACCTGTTTGGCAGGTTTCTCCACTCTAAAGTTACTCTTTTTTTCCCCTTTTTTGTGCTCTTTGGAAGAAGTCACTCTGCACAGCCCACACTTAAGGAGTGAGGAGTTATATCCCCCTTCCTAGAGGGCACAGAATCCACAAAAATTATCTAGAATTCTTCTGCAAGAGAGATTCTCCCCCATTTATTTATTCAACCGTTTATTTATATCAGCATGAACTCATGGACATTTATTTTCTACTTTGGGTTAAAAATCCATAAAACTTTATTTTTTGCTCAAAAATTTCCAGACTTATCCATTGGGAGTTCTTTCAGTTGGTTCCCATGGCTCTTTGACGTAGCGCCATCACAGCAGGGTTTTTCTGCTTTTTGTGTTTCGAGCACTCCTTTACTTTCTGGCACTACAAGATGCTCCAGGCTCATCTTGTACATGTTCTGCCCCAGTCCTAGAATCAGTCATTTCTCCAAGGAGCCCTGGTTCCTTTCATCGTGTAACAGAATGATATTAGAAACCATGATGAGAGCTGGGTGTACTCATTGCTAATGGACTTAAAAAATTTTTTTTTCCAATTATAAATACATACTCATTATAAAAGATAATTAGAAAATGCAGAAATGTATAAAAACAAAACTCAATTTAAATATTCCCACTACCCACAACCACAGAAAAGTAGACTTTTTGCTTTTTCTCTGGAATCACATAGCCAGAGCTGGCATAACAGAACAGGGAGGGTAAAGAGAGAACTGCTTTTGTTCCACACAAAAAGTCTACAGGATGGTGAGAACACAAATTGCCCGGTCAGTCCTCTGCCCCAACAGCACTCAACGTCTGGAAACTCTTCCTGGAATCACAGAACACAAGAACTGGATGGGACCCTAGAGGTCATCTTGTCCAGCCCCTCCTTGTAAAGATGGTCAGTGCTGGGAGGCAGGAGGTGGTTCTCCAGGCCATGCAGGGACCGTGGCTAACCCAAAATCATACCACAAGGTAGTCAGAGAGCCTGCCCTAGACCAAGTGCCAGAGACCCGATTTCAAGTTAAGAACGTCTTCTGCTATGATTTAGTTCAGTGCACTAAATATTATGACTTGGAGTGGTATAAGCCAACAATTAACAGAACTTACTTTGGGGTCAGATAGATGTGGATTTCAGTTCTAGTTCCACCACACTGCTGTGTGCCCTTGGACAAAGTACTTAACTTCTCTGAGTGGCAGTCTCTCCATCTGAAATGATAACAGGAATAGTTACAACTGTATAGTATTTACTATGTTCCAGGCACTGTGGCAAACGCTTGTCATGTGTTTAACTCGTTGGCTCTTTACAACAACATCATGAGGTAGGTATTATAATTATGCAGATTTTACAGTTGAGGAAACCGACACAGAGAAAAGGAAAATAACTTATCAGAGGTCTCACAAGGGGTAAATAGCAGAGCCCTGCTTTGAAACCAGACCTATGTTCCTTACCATAACTAATAAGACCTCCTCTCTTTATCCTAATGATGAAGATAATGATTCTTCCTATCTCAAAGGATCATAGTGAAAAGTAAATGTGAACATCCACGTAAAATACTCAGAACAGTGCCCACCATATGGTACCTTCCAGAACATGCCAGCTGACATTATTGTTATCACTTCTGCTGCTTTGAGCCCCAGTGAGACAGGCTAGGACCTGGGGCCCTTCGCTGCAGTGCTTGCATCTGGACAACAAAATACAAAGAACCTATACGGTACTAAAAATAACTGCGTGCATGCGCAGCTGGGGCAAATTCTGCACAAAAGACACAAAGAGACCAAAAAACCCAGCTGCTACTTTTGAAAAAGCCAGGAGCAAAAGCAGGGCACTGCACATGCGCCTGCACACAACACCTTCTAAGCCACCCCTCCGCCCGGCCCCTGGACACATCCCTACCCGCACCCCATAAGAGGAGCCAGCTGGCTCCCACTCAGGGGGCAAGCAAGCAAGGGGACCTGTTGTTTCTTCTCGATCCCCGCTGCTGCAGCAGGGGCCCCAATAAAGCCTGGCCTGAATTTCTTGTCTGGCCTCTGATCAATTTCTATTGATTAAGGAGGCCAAGAACGCTGGTCGGTAACAACTCTACCCATCCTGTACTCCAATCTTGAAGGGTTGAATGATCGTAACCATATGAAATTCGAAGTATGTAACTGTCTGCAAGGTGTGTGTGGTTTTTTTTGTCAGGTAAGGTTTTGCTGGGGCCCCTGCTGCAGCAAGGAGGCGTGAGAACTGACAACGGGTTTCCTTGCTTGCTCGGGAACTGCAGGCTGGGGAGAGCAGGTTCCTTACATGGGGCGAGGGTGGGGGTGTGTCCGGGGGTCGGACTGGAGGGGCGGCTTAGGTGTTTTGCCCACCCCTCTGGTGGTGTTGAGTGTAGGGGGCATGCTCAGTACCCTGCCTTTGCTCCCTTCACCCAGTTTTTGCTCCTGGCTCTTCAGAAATGGCAGTTGGGCTTTATTCGTCTTTTGTATCTTTTGTCCAGAATTTGCCCCACCTGGTCATGCACGCAGTTAGTTTTAGTCCCATACAGTTTCTTTGTATTTTGTTGCTGGAGGAGAGGTGTGTCCAGGTGCAAGCGCGGCAGCAAAGGGTCCCTGGCCGCAGCCTGTCTCACTCCCCCGGAGAGATTCTACACCCCTATTCTTTTTTTTTTTTTTTTTGCGGTACGCGGGCCTCTCACTGTTGTGGCCTCTCCCGTTGCGGAGCACAGGCTCCGGACGTGCAGGCTCAGCGGCCATGGCTCACGGGCCCAGCCGCTCCACCGCATGGGGGATCTTCCCGGTCTGGAGCACGAACCCGTGTCCCCTGCATCGGCAGGCAGACTCTCAACCACTGCACCACCAGGGAAGCCCGTGAAGCCAGTTTTTAACCTGAATTCTGACTGGAAACAAGGTCAAGTAATCCCACAATGCCTTTCGGCCCTCATGGTCTTTCTTAGCTCCTAAATCATGGATCCTCCCTTACACTTTTATTTCAAAATTCTCTGAGCTTCCTCTCCTCGGGCGTAACCATCTTCTGAGAAAAGGCAGCAAAACTTTCAAGAGCGTGTTCTACATGTTCCCAGCCTCTTTATTTGAACATACCCTTCAGTTCCTGGCCTTAACCAGAAACATAGCTCTTCTCTGCTGACCCTTATGAAGGAGCTGGAAGGAAAGATAATAGATGTGGTTCAAGAGTGAGATGCTGGGGTTTAAGGTTTCAGGCAGGGACCTGACAGCTGAGGATGGGGCCGTGGGAGTGGATTCTGAAATGAAGCGGGAGGTAGGCCATCAGAACTGAGATGGAGGGAGAAGCTGAAAGACTTACATGGTTCACTCCTCCCCAGCCTTCGGATCTGACTTTCCTCAGGGAACCCAAGGCTCTTCCGTTTTAGGAGTCGGTGGAACCATCTTCCTTCCTTCAGAGCTCTGATCGGTTTTATAACTTGTTAATGTGGTCATATGGCTTCCTCTGGCTGGACTGTAACTTATGAGTGGAGCCTTGGTCTTTCGTCACCTCTGTGCTGGACCCCTGCACAGGGCCTGCCGCTTTTAGAAGGCATACTGTAGAAAGCAATGAGATTTGGAATCATAAGATCTAAGCCCTTATCTAAGCCAAGCGCCAGTGAGCAAGTCACTTAAATTCTGAATCTTGTCCATAAAAATGACGGAAATCGTACCTGCTTTGCAGGATTTCGTGAGATATGTGTCAGATAATGTCGATGTGGGAAAGTGCTTCTGCTACACAGTTTGTTGCTACAACGTGTGAAAGAGTAAACCTGTCTCAGAAGCATCCAGCCACACCCTCCGGGAGGCACCCGGAATGAGAAAAACCTCCGAACCATAGAGTTCAGTTCCTAGCTGGGCCTCCCAGCCCTCCACTTCCGCTTGACCGCCTAAAACCGCGCCTGCGCAGTTGGCTACTTCCTCTCTGGGCTGGGACCTATGTTGCTGCGTCATGGTGAGTGTTGCTCCCGGGTGAGGCCTAGATGTGTATCCGCTTGCATCTATCCTTTTTTTTGTTTGTTTCTTCGTCCTAACCTACGTCTCTTGCTCGCCCGCTCTGTGCCGTGTCCCCGGCCTCTGTACCGTCGCCGCTCCTTTCGGACGCGGCCTGGAGCGGATGGGCGGGGGAGCTTGGCGGGGGGCTGGCGCGTCCGGCCGGGTTAACCGGGTGCCCTCGGAGCACCGGGCCCACCGTCGGTCCTGGTTTTGCCGGGATAGGGTGGAGTGGGGGGAGCTACGTGACAGGCGGGGGCTGGGTGGGTGGAAGAATGGCGTATGGAGGCCCCGGGACTTGGTGGAGGGGCGAAGTCTCCGTTTCTTGGTCCTAATACCGCTGGTTTCTCTCTTATCTCATTCTTAACAGGCGAAACGCACCAAGAAGGTCGGAATCGTGGGCAAATACGGGACCCGTTATGGTGCCTCCCTGAGGAAAATGGTGAAGAAAATTGAAATCAGCCAGCACGCCAAGTACACTTGCTCCTTCTGTGGCAAGGTAAGATGGGCGCTGGGACGGGGGCGGGGAGAGGGAGGGGAGGTTTCCTTCTGAAGTGAGCCCTCTCTTGAAGGAAGTTTATAAATGGTTTGCTGGTTCTAAGTTGTTGAGCGGTTAGAGTTGCACATACCATGGGTGACCCGTTACGAGAAAAGAGTATTGTTTATAATTTCAGGTTTTGTCAAACGCTTTTCATTTAAAGAACACTATTTGGGAGCTAAAGGGGGAAAAATTATTTGGCAGCCCCAGCCGAAACCAAACCTGCTTTGTGGGACACGCTCTGTCTACTGATGTTGCTAGAGATTTTTGTTAAATATTTGTATGTTTATTGTGTGCAAAAGTACTGTTATGGCAATGCTTGTTTTGGGGGGAGGGAAGGGTCTTCCACATCCCTGGCAGTGTCACCGTGGTGAGTGCAAATTTTGCACCAGCGAACTTGAAATTAGAAAAAACATGAATAGCCACATAAAATACACCAGCTTTAGTTTTCTAGTGTAATTTAGACCCCTGGATGTTTATTATATAAAAGGCTCTTTTTTGGTAATAGGAAACATTGATTGTCTTTTACAGACCAAGATGAAGAGACGAGCTGTGGGCATTTGGCACTGTGGTTCCTGCATGAAAACGGTAGCTGGTGGTGCGTGGACCTACAAGTGAGTCCATTTCTTTATGGTATTTGGAAGTGTTCGGAGCGTGTCGAAATTCCAGGTTTGTTGCTGGATGGGCTGGTTTGTTTAACAGGTCTGTTAGTTGGGCTGACTGCTGAACGCTTGTGTGGCAGGCTGTTTTTATAAAAACTAAGAGGTCAGTGAGCTTATTACTGTATGTGTATTGAGGCCATCTGGGCCGCCACGCCTTTGCCACTCTAAACAGTATTGGTTGGACTTTTTCAGCTTTGTGACTGACAAGGGCCAGGTGATATTTATTGCTGTGATAAACCTCTGTGCTGGTTATTGATTGTGTGGACTCCTGAGTTGATCCGTTTCTGGAAACTCAGGCCACTCTTGAAGGCCGCTAACCTTGGAATTCATTGCTGACCCTGAAGGTTGACATGTTTTTCCTCTAGCTAGTGTGTGGACTTGTGCTGTCCAATACACTAGTCACTTACATATAGTTAAGGGACTTGGCTAGTGTAGTTGAAGTTGTTGATTTTTGTTAAATTTAAATTTAAAATGGAAACAATGTAAAACATTGGAAAATGTTGAAATGATAATGTGGATATACATAAAAGCACCTGTGGGAGTGTCTGTGAGGATGAAAGGGGAAGTGGGGAGTTGTTTGCTCTCTTGGCCGTGATGGTTAAATCAGCATTCATCTGCCACGTGGGGGTGGGGTGGGTGTATGTTCTTCAGGTGCAGTTCCTGAGTGTTGTGGCAAAACATTCTTCCTGTCATTTCCACAATGTACTGTAGTCTGCTTTACTGCCTTAGTCATTGTTTTCTTGATATCTCACCGTACCAACTTACAATTTATTAGTTTCTTCGGACATTCTGTCCGTTCTCTTTTAATGAGTTTAGTCAGCCTCTTGTAGTCATTCCTTCATGTTAATTTCATGCTCTGCTGTCTGAGAAATCAGATGCATGAGATTACCTAATTCTTCAGGTTCTGAAGACTGGCTGTTAATAGATGTCATCATCATCATTAAGATTGTAATGTAAAAATGAGGCACATTTCTCATTTGCCATTCTACATGTTAACTAGTTTTGGAACCAAATTTGTTTTTCTTTCCAGCACCACTTCTGCCGTCACAGTAAAGTCTGCCATCAGAAGACTGAAGGAATTGAAGGACCAGTAGAAGCGCCACCATTTGATACGTTGCTAGCCTATAATAAATGGGTTAATTTATGTAACAAAATTACTTTGGTTTGTTGTTAATTCTATTAGTTAGACGTTCTTATTTGCATTGCATTAACTTGCTTTCTAAAAAAGGACTTGGATATTAAAATTCTTTTAATTTTTGTTGGAAGAACATGCTCAGATGGGTTGTCATAATCCAGTTTTTTTCAATAGTCAAATGGTACATGACATAAAAATATGAGCCTAAGTCTGTTCTTGCCAGTTAGATTTCTTTGAGATCCATTGGTTCAAAAAACGCAAACTGTTTTAAAATCACAGTTAATATATAGATTTTAATATTTTGAAGGTAGGATGACATACACTGCCTATTAACTTGGTGTTTTGTCTGACCACACACTGACCTTGTAGAAATGTTTGACACAGACCTGCAGGAATGGGATTTTGGATCCACTTAGGGAGTTGAATAAGCATTAGGTGGCTGCGGTTAAGAAGCACCAACTCAGCCAAACTGCCTAGGTAGTTGTATGGTGTATGTTAAGTTTCTTAACTTCTCTGCTTAGTTTCCCGCGTAATGCCTGGTAGTAGAATGGAGTATGTGATGGGAGCTGGGATTACTAATTGGAGTCTTATTTGAAGGCTTTTGTGTTACTTTGCTTGGGAATTTGGGTGTGATTCTGTAGGCAATAGAGAATTACTAGAATTTTAAAATGGTAAGGTGACATTTAACATTTGTTGAGCCTGGGTATTCTAAGCATAGAGTATTATTTAATACCACAGCAACTTAATGAAGTGTAGATAATCTCATTTACACGTGACAAAGTTATATAACTTGTAAATGATGAAGCTGGGATTTCAACCCATGCATTCTTGGCTCCAGAGCTGATAGGCCTAGACATAGTTGTTTTTTTTATGATAGTTTAAGAGGAGTGGGTGGGGGGCATAGAAACCAATTAGAAGGCTGTTGAAATAGTAAGTTTTTTTTTGTTTTTCTCTCGGTACGTGGGCCTCTCACTGTCGTGGCCTCTCCCGTTGCGGAGCGCAGGCTCAGCGGCCGTGGCTCACGGGCCTAGCCGCTCCACAGCATGTGGGATCTTCCCGGACTGGGGCACGAACCCGTTTTCCCCTGCATCGGCAGGCGGACTCTAAACCACTGCACCACCAGGGAAGCCCAGTAAATATTTTTGTGGCTAAAAAAATAGTGACTTTTCAGGCTTGCCTGGTGGCACAGTGGTTAAGAATCTGCCTGCCAATGCAGGGGACATGGGTTCGAGCCCTGGTCCGGGAAGATCCTACATGCCATGGAGCAAGTAAGCCCCTGTGCCACAACTACTGAGCCCGCGTGCCTAGAGCCCATGCTGTGCAACAAGAGAAGCCACTGCATTGAGAAGCCCATGCACCGCAATGAAGAGTAGCCCCTGCTAGTCGCAACTAGAGAGAGCCCACACACAGCCACGAAGACTCAACACAGCCAAAAATAAATAAATTCATAAGAAAAAAAATAGTGACGTTTCTAAGACTACAGGAGACAACTGGTAGGGGGTAGGACTGGAAATTAGGTTTCTGACCCCTAATCCATGCTTTCTCCCTGTACTAGGCTGCCTTGTTTTTTGGGCTCAAGAGTGTGTCCCTTTGTAATTTGCTTCCCCACCCTTTGGCTTGGTTTTACAGTGGTTTTCTGAGCCTTTGTTTTTCTAAGCTGTTTAATTGACTTTGCATCAGGGTATAAAGAGTAATGCCTGTGTTCCTCACTAGACTCTAAGCTTACAGGCCATCTCATTGTATTCTAAATATTTCCTAAGGGTGTTACGGAAAAACCCGAATGAACTTTTGGGCCAACCCAATGCTATTTGTGTGTATACAGGTCACCAGAAAGCCCAAACAGGAACACATCTAATTGCAAGTTTTGTTTTGGGTGTGTAGGTGAGGGCTGAGGATACTTGAGCTTTGTTTCAAAGGATTATTAGCGAGAGACGAGGACTAGAGACTGAATTTTGGGACCAAAAATGGGCTAAGAAGGAATTGTGGGAGGACTCAGTTAAGATTGGAAATAACATCAGCAGTTTGGGAGTAGAACCAGAGCCAAGCAATCTGTACAGAGTTTTAAAAATTTCACTGTTAACGGTCTCCCTCTGGAAAACCAAAAGCCATTTTGTTGTTGATAGCACTTTGGGCCAGAATTCAACAACAGGGAAGGGAAACTTTGAGTATATGTTTTGGGATACGTGAGTCAAAATGAGTCAGGGGTCAAGTTAATGCCATGCCACCGTCAGCTCTGTAAGCCAGGACCCTTGAGAAGGAGTATCAAGGAGTGTGGGAGGTATGGCTGACACCAAAGAACTTCAGGTATATTTGTGGGTTCAGCCAGTGAAGAAGGGGGTTAATTGAAGATAGAGACCGTACATTAAACCAGTGTGCATTGACCACTCCCTGAAATAAGGGCAAGATATGATCACTGCTCTTTAAGTTTGCTAGCAGGGGTGAAACAGCTTGGCACATTAAACATTTACAAACTCCTGGTTTATGTGATAAAAGTGTAAAGTAATTATATAAGGCAGTTTCAATCAAAATGCTAATTTTTCTTTACCCAAAATCTGCAAAATGTTCCCAAAATTTTAATTTGGGAACAAAATTAGGACAAGGACAAGAACAAGAAAATGTAGAATAGTGGTTAAAAACATGGATTCTAGAGTCAGAAGTAGGAGTTTAAATTTCTTACTAGCTAGTGACCTTGGACAAGTTTACTCTTGTTTCTTCAATTTCCTCATTTGTAGAAAGGATATACTAGTTTCCCCCTCAAACAACAAATTAGGTAAAATTGGCTTTAGAACACTCACTAACTGGATCTTGGAGAGGGAAAGAGTGCTAAGTTTGGAGATAGTGGTGCTGTATTTCAGTAGAAAAGAGGTGGAATCAGGAGGGAAACTGCCTGTGACAAGAGGATGAGTTACGTTGTTGGGGAAGGAGGAAGAGATGTGAGGTTTGGGCTGAGAAGCTTTTATAAAGTACATTTTTGATCCCAAGGAAAAGAGGAGCTAAAGCAAGACTTTTTGATACAGGAAGCTAATATGCCGTGTGTGTGTGTGTGTGTGTGTGTGTGTGTGTGTGACAGTGTGACATACCCATAATCCGGAGTACTCTACAGCTAAAATTCTTTGGACTTCTGTGCTGTTCCTTGTAAGGAGAAGGTTTGTTTTACTCCGCTGCATCCCATCTGCTTGTGGTTTTATCTGAAGTTGTCATGTGGATCTGTCAGGGGTTACATTCTAGGATATTTTTGCTAAGGATCAAGAAATAATAACTTTTCCAGGTGTTTCACCTAGTATTTTATTCTAATTGTAGATTAGTCTTTCTTTAGCTTACTCCAGGCTGTGGAGAAAGTAAGTTATGGTTTGGCTGCTTTTTGCACATGAATCATAAAAGAATTTCCCCAAGCACTATTGAAAAGGGACGGACAAATAATAGAGTAAATGGAACCAATCATATATATATATTTTGGCCGTGCCTTGTGGCATGCAGGATCTTAGCTCCCCAACCAGGGATGGAACCTGGGCACTTGGCAGTGAGAGCAAAGCGTCCTAACCACTGGACTGCCAGGGAATTCCTCCAATCATTTCTTTTTAGAGAATTTGAATCAAATGGCACAGATGCACTAAGGCAAAGCACTAAGCTTTGGAAAACGTTCATGGACTCCTGCCAAGATCACAGCGCTGCCCCAGTTCCTGCCTGTTTCAGTTAGTTTTTTGGTTGCATGTAGGAGACTGACTCAAGCTAACTAAAGCAGAAGAGATATTTACTGGAGCATAATTGAGTGCTTCACAGGCTAGAAGAAAAAGACTAGGTTTGTAAGATGAAGAAACCAGGGCATCTTCACAGTTATCAATGGAGGAGCTGAGAGTCCCCTTTATTTCTTTTTTTAATAAATTTATTTATTTATGGCTGCATTGGGTCTTCGTTGCGCTGGCTTTCTTTAGTTGCATTGAGCGGTGGCTACTCTTTGTTGCGGTGCGCAGGCTTCTCATTGCGGTGGCTTCTTGTTGCAGAGCACGGGCTCTAGGCGCACAGGCTTCAGTGGTTGTGGCTCGTGGGCTCTAGAGCGCAGGCTCAGTAGTTGTGGCGCACGGGCTTTGTTGCTCTGGGGCATGTGGGATCTTCCCAGACCAGGGCTCGAACCCATGTCCTCTGCATTGGCAGGCGGATTCTCAACCACTGCGCCACCAGGGAAGCCCCCTTTATTTATTTTGGGCATTATTCTGGAATCAAAAACCTGAAGAGAGGGTCCAGTTGGCTTAGTTGAGGTTACATTTCTGTCCCTTGGCACCTTAGTCAACCGTCTCATCAAAACTACACATGACAAGAAAAATCTCCAAGAGGAAATCAGATTGGCTATAATTTTAGAAGGGCAAGTATCCATAACATAAAACTTATTACTGGAATTGTATTCTAAACTTACAAACCGTCTAGTTTAAAAGTAACACTTCTTGCATTTTGTCCTTCAGACCACCTTGCAAATTGCAACTCACTGAAGAACATTACAACTAGGCTACAAGAATACACTGTAAATTGTGCCTCAGTTCTTCCGCATGGAAACCTATTGATTATGATCAGAACAGGAGCTTACGGAAGTCAGATGCTATCTTGGATTGAGTCATCAGTGGGTAGTGTGGAATGCTGCCTCCCATCCTGGGGTTTTTACCCCACTCCCAGAATGTAGAATGGGACTAGATAATACTTAGTAGCTGGTGAATTAACTTACATTCATCCCTTGGCCAGCGGAGGGAAGGCTCTTAGTTTTGGAAAAGTCAAGCACAAACCTAGAATTGTACTCCTCTGCCTCCTCCCCTCCCCCTGCACCTAAAACATATACCAAGGTAGTAAACCAAAAGGAATCCCTGGGGAATCAGATTAATGGTAAGACTGAACAACTGAAATTGTCACGAGCAATGCTCTTGGTCATAACCAATCTCAATGTGATTCCAAATGTAGTTCTGTATTGGAGGAAAGCAACACCTCTGGCCCTGGCATGCTATTAACCTAACAAATGTTTCCCCTCATCCCTATATGCAAAGTAATCAAAATTAGTTTGCCTTCAGCAGTATACTTCCATTGTTTTACTTCAGGGCCAGCAACTCACGTATTCTCTGTTATAATGCTGATGGATCTTGATCACGTCTCACAGAATATCAGAGTGATCCATTACACTGATGAAATAACTGGACCAAGTGAGATCAGGAAGTATTGTGAACCTTACATGCCTTCGACATGCATACAGTGATTTAGGTCACCCTGCCTATCTAAAGTGACAGACAAGTTTCTTCACTTTAGACCACCCCTACTTAAGAAGGGGGCTTGATATTTATTGGATCTGTTTGGATTTGGGGGACAAAACATCACATTTGGGTGTGCTGCTCTGTCCCATGTACTGAGTAACCTGTAAGGCAATCAGTTTTGAGTGGCGACTGGAGAAAGGACTTTGGAACAGGTCCAAGTCATAATCCAAGTTACTGCCATCTCATCTATGACCTAGCAAATCCCAATAGATTGGAAGTGTTAGTGGTAGAGGTGCTCTGTGATGCTCTAAAAGAAGAGTCATATGCACTAAGGGTTTGGAGTTAGAGGCTTCTAACATCTCTTATCCATTTGAAAAGGAGCTCTCGTTTGCTACTGGTAGAATGCCTGAACACAGAACATAGAGTTTCTGTGCATGTGAAACTGCCCATCTGTTACCTGGTCCATAAAATTATAAATTGTATAAATTGTAAAATATGAATGCACAGCAGCCTTCTAAAGTGGAATGTTCCCTTTGCTAGATTGTAGAGACTGAGTGGCAGAGTGACCTGGACTACAACTTAAACCTGCTCCAGAGTCTAGACTTAACCAGCTGGAGTTGGAAAGAATAAGAATCAAAGATTGGTGACAGGAATGTTGCAAGGACAAATTTGTAGACAATTCTTAGAATGAGTACAGAATTGATGACCTGTGTATCCCATGTAAATGCCTACAAGAAAGCATCCATTATGGATGTTGTTTTCACTAAGCAGGTAAATAAGGTAACCCATTCTGTGGACGCCAGCAGTTTCCCCAGTCACCACCTCGGTGCTTGCTCAGGAGGCCCGTGAACAAAACACTCACGATAGTGGCGACTGAGCCTGTGTATGAGCTCAGAAAGATGGATCTCCCCTTACCAAGGATGACACTGTTGCCTCTGCTGAGTGGTGAACTGCAAGAGGCTGCAAGAGGCCAGTGCTGAGCTAAAGTGACACCATTCCCTAGGGGTGCCACTTGGCCAAGTGATTATATTAGATGCCTTCCATCACGCAAAGGATAGCAGTTTGTCTAATTAGGGATAGATGTGTATTACAGGTGTGGATTTGTCTTTCTTGCCTACAACATGTCTGCCAGCATCAATGTTCATGGACTTGCAGAACGCCTAATTCCTCACTGTGATATCCCGTACAGTGATGTATGTAGTCTCTGACAGTGAAGGAAGTAAAGGAATTGCAGCAGTTGGCTCACACTCACGGAAATCTGTTGTTTTACCATGTGCCCCGTTATCCAGAGACAGTTTGCTCGATAGACTTAATGGTTTGCCAAAGGCTCGGTTATAGGATCAGCTGGGCGGTAACTTTCTGTGAGGTTAGGTACCGTTTTAGGAGATACAGTATGTGCCTTAAACCTAACAGTATATGGTGCTTTCTCCCCCATAGGATGCACAGGTCAAGAAATCAAGGGATCGAAGTGGGACTTACACCACTGAGAATTATGCCAGTTGACCCACTGAAGGCATGTTTTGTTTCCCTTGCTTTGTGACCTTGAATCTGATGAGTTTAGAGGTCTCAGTGCCTAAGGAAGAAATGCTTCTTCCAGGGAACACAATCTTGGTTCTATTTAAATTGAAATCTTGAGGCAATTCTTTGATCATTTTGGGTTCTTTATGCCACTGAAGCAACACGCAGAAAAGGGAGTCTCTCCAGATACATCATCCTTACCACCCAGCTCTGCTCCAGGAGATTCTCTGCCTTGTATGGGCTGTAGCAATGTGTTTTCTTGTTCTCTGGCTTCTGGTTAGGTTCAATAAATGGGAGGCACCAGCAGAAGACTTGGCAGATGAGAAGAAAGCAGAATCATGATGTTTATTTCCTCTGTTCCTCCTTGGCAGAGTTAGTTCAGGTAGACCTTCTACTGAAGGCTTCAGCTCTCTTAGGTGGCTCTTTTCCTGTATTTACAGCTGCTCTTTCTGAGATTTAGTAACCACTCTCCCCGTATTCCTGAAGGCCTAGGGTGGTAATGACTCCCCATTGTTACTAGTCCTTGAAGGCTTCATCCATTGTTGACCTTAGTCCCTTTATTCAGCTCTCCTCAGTCACCCCTTTTAGTGTCCCATCTGTTTTCTGCTGGCACCGTGACCAAATCAGATGTTTCACAGAAACCTGTTTCGACATTTCTAGAGCTGAAATCATATTCTCCTCCAAATTCGTTCCCCATCTTTTGTGATCTCTGATTCCTTACTCTTTCTTATGTTCCATAATAAGACATTTTTGTCTCCCCAAATCTCTTCCTTTGAGCAACTTACCTTTTTCATTCCATTTGGTTATGGTGGGGCTACCAATAGCAGGATCCTTTCCCTTGGTCACATAATACAAACTGATATAATTGATCAAACAAATTATTCTTTTGGGAATTTATAAATTGGGCAGAGTCACACACAGAGAGAGGTGGTTAGCTGGAATTGAGTCTTTTAATGGAAATACCCTAAGAGACAGATCATGAATTTTTGCCTCTAAGATTCCCTGAAGTTGCCCAGGTTCTTGCCTGGATATTAGCTCTTCCTTTGATTTGGTGAGATCCCAGTATGGAGTAAAACTCCTCCAGCAGGCTACACACCGGGAGTAGAAGTGAGCAAGAAATAAGTCCTCACTGGGACTGAAGATGAGTTCTGAATCATCTTAACCCATGATTGGATTTAGTTAATTTAGAATTCCTAGTGCCCTAGCTGCCTACAAGAAGCAAATGCAAATACTCTCTGGAAAAAGAAAAGATATTCTAAACTTCAATTATCTCTATACTTTTTAATATATGATATCTGGCACCCAAGTAAAAATAACCAAGTGTACAAGGAGACAAGATAGTTTGATTTTAAAAACCAAGAGAGGGGCTTCCCTGGTGGCGCAGTGCTTGAGAGTCTCCCTGCCGATGCAGGGGACACGGGTTCGTGCCCCGGTCTGGGAAGATCCCACATGCCGCGGAGCGGCTGGGCCCGTGAGCCATGGCTGCTGAGCCTGCGTGTCTGGAGCCCGTGCTCCACAACGCGAGAGGCCACAGCAGTGAGAGGCCCACGTACGGCAAAAAATAAAAAAAATTTTTTAAAAAACCAAGAGAAACAATAAACAATGGAAACAGATCCAGAGAGTATCCAAATAATATCAGACATTGACTTTAAAATAACTACATAATATGAACAAGGTAATAAAAGACAAGACTAAGAATTTTATTACCAAAAAACACACAAAACAATTGTTGTTGTAAAAAATTTAGTAGCTAAAATTAGAATTCCATGGATGAATTTAACAGTAAATTAGATGCAGATTAAGAGGGAATCTGTGGCTAGAAAGGGAAATCAAAAGAAAATATCCAGAAGCACAAAAAACAATGGAAAGGTATGAACAAGTGTAAGAAACATAGGAAATAAAGTGAAGAGTTCTAATAACAAGTGTGTAACGAGTTCCAGAAGGAAAAAGAGGAGGGATGATAATGGGTAAGAATTTTCCCAAATCAATAAAGAAATATCAAACCACATATTCAAGAATCTCCCTGTAAGCCTTAGGCAAAATAAGTAGAAAGAAAATCACACCTAAGAATATCATAGTATTATGAATACCAGAGGCAAAAGGAATATCTTGAAAGCAGCTAGTAGAAAAAAAGGAGCAGCACTAAGGCAGTCAACTTCTTAACAATAGACTCTGTAAGACAATAGATTTATATCTTCAAAGCTCTTCAAATTCTATACTCAGTGACCATATTCTTAAAACATGAAGGTGAAATAAAGACAGTTTCAAACAAAACAATTTATTATCGCAGGTCCACCTATTGGACAGAAAGTAACTAATCTAAGACTTGAAAATGCAGGAAGTAATGAAAGTCAACAAAAAAGGAGAAATAGGTAAGTACAAGTGAATATAGACTGTATAAATAGTAGCAATAATAAATTTGGGGGTAATACTAAAATGTATTATAGCAACAGCACATAGGTTGAGAAGGGGTAAACAGTGCTAAAATGTTCTAAGGTTCTTGGATTGTTCTGGAAGAGGTCAAACTACAAATCAAGTATATGTTGTAATCTCTGGTAATCATTAAAAGAATAGAAAATAATGTATAACAAATGAACGCAGTGGAAATAGAATTAAACAATCAGAAGGGATAGGAAAAGAACTAGTAGGACAGTACGTAGTAAGATGGTAGATTTAAGCATATACATAAATACACACGTGTATGTATTTATGTATCAGTAATAACGTTACATATAAACAGACTAAAGGCTTCAGTTAAAAGATAAAGATCGTCAAGTTGGATTACATACACAAAATATAAAGATTAAAGAAAGACCTAAAGAATCAGATACAGACACACTAAAAACATAAAGATACAGAAAGGTTTAAAGTAAAGGGATAAAAAAGGATATAACCTGAAAACACTAATTCATGAAACAAAAGCAGTATTAATATTTAACAAAGTGGACTTCAAGGCAGAAAAGCATTGCTAGAAACAAATAGGGACATTGATATTGTTAAACAGAAAAAATGTGTGCATGATTTTTTAGCATTTCTGGGCCATGATGAAGATAGGAAACACTAGATAAATAGGTGGGATGGCTCTGAAGATGTTCTTGAGGAGCACACTGAAGAATTAATAGAAGAATTTAGAGGAAATAAGGAGAACTGATAAATTCTACAAAGTCAATGCCAATGAACAAGAAGACCCAGCAAGCTGGAGTCATTATAAGCTAGAAAACATGTTAATTAAATTCTATGAAGCAAAAAAAAACTAAAAAATATCGAGAACTATTTCAGCAGCTCAAGATATAATAGTAATAGATGCTAATCATTAAAAGAAATTAACCTTTTTTTTGTGTGTATGTGTGGTACGTGGGCCTCTCACTGTTGTGGCCTGTCCCGTTGCGAGACGCGCAGGCTCAGCGGCCACGGCTCACGGGCCTAGTCGCTCCGCGGCATGTGGGATCTTCCCGGACCGAGGCACGAACCCGTGTCTCGTGCATCGGCAGGCGGACTCTCAACCACTGCGCCACCAGGGAAGCTCAGAAATTAACCTTTTAAGTGGAACTAGAGCCATCTCTTTGTCTATGGTTTTGTTCTCTATTACTGAAGCCTGCTGCTGCATTTTCCTGGATTGACATTAAACATTGATGTATCTCTAGAAATGTCAGCAGGGGATAACAGAATAATCACTGTTGATTTTATAACACTATATTCACTATATGTTTTGTGCAGTGACTTTGGAAAACAACTTCCGTAAGGTGTCATGGTATGGTCACTAGTTCTCTAGATGTTTTTGAAGATTTATATAGTGCACTTTGGCCTTGGAACCCAACGGATTTACATATATTCTTTGGAAACCTAATCTATAAATCAAGAAAGTACTTATCTACAGATATTATTCATTCCTTCAGTAAATCAGAGATTTGACATCATGTATTGGCTGCAAGCATCATATATAACGCTAGGGGGTGATACAATATAACCACAAGAAAGGAACATAGCCTGGCAATGAAGTGTAAGGTTTGGAAGATTCATTTTGAGGGCGTATATAAAATGGTTAAGCGCTTGTGTAAAATTAAAGTTTAGTAAGTATTAAGTTATTTTTAAATTTGCATAATGTCATCATGTGACCAAGCAGACTAAGTAAAGAAAGAGACCAAAGGATTTAATAATTACAGGTCTTTTGGGACAAACAACCCACTAATATATATTTAAGATGAACTTGGGAGTATTTTCTAGGGTTTGCTAGTTTGAAGAGAACATTTTAATTTAGTATTTTCATTTTGTTAATAATACTAAAAACTCTTTTTACCAGTTGTAAAAACAAAACTCTTCTGTAGTGATAATGCATTTAATTGAATAAGATTTTATTTATCAAGCATTTGTCAAACTTAGGGTGTTCAGGTCTCTAAGCACATTTTCAGAGTCTTCAAGAATTTTTTTTTCCCTTTCAGAAGGTCAGTACAGGAGGAAAGTATTAAATAAATGCACTGTCAAAAACACTGGGCTTTCCAATTGAGTAACTAGAGCAATGACACAAGCCAGTGGGTGAACCTAAGTGAGAGCGTGGCTCCCCAGAAGTAGGTCAAAAAATTACACTGACGCAGGGAGATGCCCTAATGGCGCTACCACTGGGCAGAGCCAACAGGTTGCTGAGTGGAGGTGTAGCTTGAAAGGGAGCCAGTAGGAGAGGGGCTTCTCTCTGTTGAGAGGGAGGTGTGTGTGTGTGTGTGTGTGCATGAGTGTGCACACATGCACATGAAATGATGTAATTTGTTCAAATTCAAAGGCCAGTATTACAGGGTTGATGTGGGTCTTCACTTCTCTTTCCTGATGTTCTTTTTTCTAAGTCTTTTCTCCTTCAAGCAGCTATTCCTTAACTCATCGACTCAAGGCTGTTCTGCTCACAAATTTCCCTGCTTTCGTTTTAAGTCGTGATTAGCAGCGGGAGGGTTTTATCAGGAATACCTAACACATGCGCCTTGTGGGGAGCCTGACTGTGTTCTAAGGGCTTGACCCGTATAAACTCATGTAATCCTCACGACAGCCTGCACTGGCTGACTGTGGGACCATATTTTCCAACGCTCTTCATGACTTGACTCCTGTTTACCTTTCCAGTCTTATCTGTTTTCATGTTCTGTTTCCACTGTAAGCACCTAACTTGCTCCAGTTACTTGAACGCACTGTGCTTTAGGACCATAGCAAGTATTGACTGTGCTGTTTCTGTTGTCGATTCTCCTTTGCTCCTTCATTGTCACCCTTTCTCCTCACACCAGGCTCATGGGATGAATACAATTGTTTCCTCCATTTTACAGATGAGGAAAAAGCTTAGGGAAGTTAAATGTTATGTTTAAGGTCACACACTTCAGAGAGACGTGATAATGTGGAAAAAGGATGAACTTTGAACCTAGAAGTTCCGTTATCGAACTTTAACTCTGTTATTTTACTGGCTTCAACTTCAGAGAACATTTTCTTTTTACAGATAAAGAGACTGAGGTTTTTTGAGAGTGATATATTGTGAAGGATATTGGTGATGGGAGGGCCAACCTAGGCATGAGACAAAGGCATAAAATTAGGGAAGGAACAGCAGAATGGAAAGGAAAGAAAGTTTTCAAGAAATAACGTTAACAAAGTGCAAACAGGACTCCACTGATTAAATTAGGGCACGAGCCCATTCTGCGCCCCAGGCTCAGGACCCTGGGCACTTTGTATCTGATGGAAGATGGGTGTAAGGAATGGACAGCAGAGGGAGCCCTGGATACGTTTTGCTCGTCAAGCCTGGCCTCAGAAGGACGAGAAAGTGCCGTTTTGTCTGGCGCTCCCTGCCCACGAGCTCATTTCTCCCCATTCTCCTCTTTACTCAGTGCCTGTGTATCAGAGTGCCTATGCAGTGCTAGTATTGTGCCTCTCCGACCGAGGCCCCGTGGAGGTTTCTGCTTTACTCCTCTTCACTAGATGGGGAAACTAAGCCTCAAAGGAGTTGACTCACTGCCCCTAGTTCAGTTACACAAGGTTAAGTCATTGAGTCACGATTTCACTGCTTAGGGCTCTGCGGTTCTAAAGTCTGTCCTTCTCATCCCAAAGTCACTTTTCTGTGCCCCTGAATCTTTTATGGGCCTGTATTCCCTCTCTGCAAATGCAATCCTGGGTACTAACAGGGTTAAAAGGCATAGTTGATTCATTTTAGCAGGGACATTTTAAAAACACAGTGCTTTAACTCAAAGGAGTTACCCCATACCCAGCAAGCCTGTAGGAGAGAAAAGGGGGGGGGGCGGTGGCAATGGTAGCACCAAGGGTGTCGATTTGAGGGCGTTAAACTCTGCTCATAATTTCCATTTGCCTCCTCTCTTTCTTATAAACAACTGACATTATCTCACTCTTATGTCTAAAACTTTGCAAATACTGATTCAAAACTCTACCCTGGCTGCCCCTTTCCCTAAACTCCACCGTGGCGGCCTTTACCGGCAGTACTCAGACCTTCCTCCTGTGAGTGACGGTGGGTTAGCACACTTGGGGATGGACCCCCAAAAAGAATGAGCTCCATCTTTACATCTTTAGCTGCTACAAAATAAAGGCTCCTGTCTTCTCCCCTTCCTTCTCTGGGACCCCACTGTGCAGCTCGGCATGGGACCAAGTCCCGGTAGGGGGTGGGGGAGGGGATCGGCAAAGACTTGGTGACAGGCTGATTGATGGGTTTCCCGCCTCTGCTTGCCCTCCTGCCCACTCCTGCAGGCTCTGGCCCAGGTCCACCCTCCGGCCGCCTGAGGGGTCTGCTTTTCTTTGAGTCAGCACCAATGAGTTAGGGCCCAGATCAGCTGGGGGTAGGGGGGAGTACTGCAGGACACTCCCCTGCAGGGGAGGGAGTAAGAATTTAGTTGCCCAAAGGAAGGCATGGTGAAGAGCATCTGAATGGGGGGCACTGGAGTTGTGATCAGAGGAGCCTGAGCAGGGGGTTGATTTGCTGATGTCATTGACCATCAGCCGTTGGTAGAACTCTTTCTCGTAGAAAAACATGAGGGGTTACTCACATCATATTGCTTAGGGCCCTAAAAAAAATCCATCTTGTCCCTCTCATGCTTCAACTCTCCTCTTAGGGATGCCAAAATGGAACCAAATCTCTGTGAACTCAGTCAGCTAACGGAAGATGAGAAGGCAGGTGAGTGAAATCCTCATAAACACCCCAACAGCAATTCTGCCGTGTCCTTTGCCAGAGCTGCTGAGGGTCAAAACAAAGTGGCTGATGACCTTTGGCGGCATCCATCTGTACTTCCCCTCCACAGGTTGTACACACTGGTAGTGGGGACAGGACGAGAGTTAGATGTGGCTGGAAGGTAGGTAGAGGGACAGAAGTTAAGAGACACCAGTCTTCCAGTAACACTTAGGGAGGGTGGAGCGGATGGGAGGAGGTAAACCAATGATGCCATTCTTGCTAATGGTCAGGCAAGACAGTTATGCCAATATGGTCCCAGCACCACAGACCCCATGGCATCCTGGAATCATACTGCTGGGAGCATACTTAGAGGTTGTCTCATCCAAATCCATCGTTCACAGAGAAGGAGGTGCAGATCCAGAGAAGTGAAGTGGCTTGCCCAGTCATACAACTAGATAATGACAGAGCCAGGAGTCTACTTCTGGGCTCTTTCCATGACAAGACCCAGGATTGAATCTGCAGGAGCCTTGGAAGGAGTTCAGGATTGTTCTGGGGACAGATTGATGGGTGAGAGCTTCATTACTGCCCTCTGGCTGAGAGACTCTGGAGGCCCTTAGTTTGGCATTTCTGTTCTTCTGAAGGAACCAGTTTCTTTTCATGTCAGTTGGACTCGAGCTCTTTTCAGTCTCTAGAGCCAGGTCATCAAGAGAGAATGAAAGTGTCTTCTCAAAACAGCCTTTCTGCCTAACAGAAGAAGGGAGATGGACGCAGGTCCCTTGCAGGGTCTCACTGGGCTCAAGATATGGGAAATCTGTGTGTGTTCCTCCAATGTCATTCTATGAAAGGAGTTGGGCTTCCACTAGGGAAAATTCTTATGCCTTGCTCCTTTCTTAGGGGGCTGAGGTGTGCCTTTTGTGAGGATTAGTAGGATAAAATGAACAAAATTCCCTGTGACCTGGGGCTGCAATCCCGAGTCCAGAGCCACACAATGAGGCCACACCTCCTCATCCTGGCCTCCCCCAGAGGAAGCCCCGCCCTGCCTGCCGCTTCTCCAGTGCGTGGTCTCCATCTCTATGTAAAAGTCTGCCGGCAAGAGCGGGCAGCCTTTCTGCTTTGCTGGCACATTTCTCACACAGCAAGGCCGCAACTTTAGAGAGGAAAGTAACGAGCAGACCCTGCACCCGGGGGAGGCACATCCTCCTCTGTGGCCTGGGGCATGCCCTCCATTTCTCTTGTGGCTTCCTGCAAGATGTTCAAAGCACAGCTACTAGGACATCACAGAGGGTTCTCATCCCTCTTCCATTCCAAAGTGTTTATCACCTGTCCCATCCCATTCCATACCCTTTGTGGTTCATTTCATTAACGACTGCTGATTTAGTGCCGATCACCAGTCTAGATTGTGGAAACACAAGAGAGAAGGGGACACAGCACTTGTCCTCGGGGAAGGGGGCAGACGTTTTGCTAGTGGGGGGAAGATTAACAGTTAAGTTGACAACTAGAATATAAGGTAAGTGCTGGTCTGGTCTGGGATCTGTGGAACCACAACGGAGGGCCACTTAATCCAGCCTGGGGGTGTCCGAAAAGTTCACTACAGGAAAACTGACGTGGCTGGAATTTCGTTCTTAAGGAGGGGTGGGAATTATGCAACTGGTTGAAGTTGTGAAATGATACTGGGGACAAAGTGTTACGTCTTTTAAGAAGCAAGTGTTCAGACTTCCTGGTGTTTCTTGTTTATTAGCAAGCATCATTTCTGAGTGTTGGGCACTGACGATATTCTGGGTAGTTAAATGACACAGTCTGTGCCCTTTGGGACTTACCTAAACTGATGCAGAGGGTCTGAAAGAATGGGTCTGGGGTCACCCATTGTGAGGCTCACCCCAGAGTCTCTAGGTATGGAACCCAGAAGCTGGCATTTTAAATAAGTGACTGTGGTATTTTTATCCCACTCAGGTTACTATTTACAAGGCAGTCATAATATTGATAAATGTGGAGAGGACCCAGGGAAAGCGGGATGAGTGTATTGAACGAAGAAATACATTGGAGTAAAAAATATTTGTGTTACCTGTGAGTCAGGGGCCAATGCCCTTTGAGGTGTGGTGCAAAGGTTAGAGAACTTGGCATTTCCTCGTCAAGGCTGCTGCTGACTTCAGTCCAGGACTGTCTGCTCTCTTCTGCTAACCTTTTTTTCAGTTTGTGTTGCCTTTTTATCTCTTCCAATAAAACAATTTAATGGCAGATTCTGGTACTCACTTTGTGTACAACAGCCAATTAGGGGTAAAGGTGATTAGTGAATGAGGAATAATGACATCTCTCTGTTGGCTTAGAGTTGACAAAGAACTTAGATTATCTCATTTGATCTTCACCCAATCCTGAGGAGGTAGGTCTCTTCTAGCCTCATTTTGCAGTTGAGGAAACTGAGTTTGGAGAGGATAGGCCATCTGTCCAAGGTCACATAAGGTAACTGGTAAGTTAGCTGTGCTGAAAAATGATGAACTTCTTTGAGAATTTAGTCTTTGGGATTATTCCTTTGACTCTAAAGACCCTGGTGAATAGTTTGCCTCATGAACAACCAGACTGCCTCTGACTTTCCTTCAAGAAAGCCCCATGAACCCCACCCTGATCACCTGAACCCCCTCTTGAATCCTGGCATGCTTTAACACCACCAGATCAACAAGTATGAGTGTGAGGGAGAGAGAGCAGAAGAGAAGATCAAAGAGAAGACAGAGGCCTCCTTCTCCCAGTCCCTGAACTCAGCAGTCTGTCTGCAGTGTGCTGGACCAACTTTGGCAAAACTCTAAAGGAGTTTTCTATGACTTATGGGCCCCACCTCCCTTCTGCTGTCTCCCTTACCCTTCACCTTGCCTCACTTTTAGCTCGGTGGGCTCCTTTCTGTCGCAAAGGGATTGTGAACTCTCTCAACATGAAAGAATTAGGAAGCTACTGTGTTACTCTCCCCTGGGGCACATTTGTGCTTTGAGCATAAGACCAGTTTGGGGAACTGCATAACCCGAAGGAACAGATAATTAAGGGGAGAGTCTTAACTGGGAAGGAATCACCGTTGTCAGTCATTCTGGAGAATCCCAGAGAGCTATTTTCTGACCTCCGGTGAGAGGAGGACAAGCCATAGACCCAAGGACCCTAGAGAGTCTCCTTCCCTTCTTCATCATGACCTTGAGATGTAGTACCAGCAATAGGAGGTGGCTTTGGCTCTAGAAAACTGGGCTAGAATTCCAACTGTAGCAAATGCTTGCAGTGCCCTTTGACAAGTCTCTCCATCCCTGTTATGCCCAGTTCCCTGTGTTGCGTGGGGATAAAAGGCCTGCCCTGCCCACCTCATAGGGGGGCTGTGAGGCTCAAAGGAGAGAGGGTGTGCAAAGCTAAGCTAGTGCCGGCTGCATGGTGGGAGAGTGCCGTGGGGGAGTGAGGTGGAGTTAGAGCGGAGACATGGAGCCCCTGAGAACAGGTGCTTTAGGAGTGACCACTCCGAGGCCAATAGAGGTTTTCTTTACAGTTTTATTATTTATTTGTTTACTTATTT
This sequence comes from Leucopleurus acutus, assembly GCF_964270905.1. NCBI lineage: Eukaryota > Metazoa > Chordata > Mammalia > Artiodactyla > Delphinidae > Leucopleurus > Leucopleurus acutus. The sequence continues at coordinate 98,005,552 of NC_139149.1, forward strand.
ATGGCTGCGTTGGGTCTTCGTTGCTGTGTGCGGGTTCTCATTGTGGTGGCTTCTGTTGTTGCGGAGCACGGGCTCTAGGCGCATGGGCTTCAGTAGCTGTGGCTCGAAGGCTCTAGGGCACAGGCTCAGTAGTCGTGGCGCACGGGCTTAGTTGCTCCGTGGCATGTGGGATCTTCCCAGACCAGGGCTCGAACCCGTGTCTCCTGCATTGGCAGGCGGACTCTCAACCACTGCGCCATGAGGGAAACCCCAGTAGAGGGTTTTTAGTCTTAGCCTGTAGTGAGCATGAGCACAGGTCACCAGCAAACCTGAAATAACAGTCAGAAGTCAGTTAATAAGGCCGTGAAGGGGACTGGTTCAAAGAGTGGCTTGAGCCAGACTACCTGGGTTTTTCTGACCCTAGCTAATTGGCTCTTGGAAGATATTTAATTTCTCCAAACCTCAGTTTTCCCACCTGTAAAATAGAGATAATGACGATCCCTATCTCAGTGTGGTACTCTGAGATTTAAATGAGATATGAATGGAGTGCTTAGCAAAATACCTGGCACAAGAAAAAAGCCCATGAGTTTTAGCTGTTAATGTTATTATATTTGCATGGACTAAGCTAAGACCAGTGCTTTCTGGGACCTCACGGGGCCTGTGTTGGAGGGACGCAGGCTAAGCACTGAGCAAGTACAGGATTTAATTAAGTGGATAAAACATGCGGGTGATGAATAATGCATTGACACTTGTACATACCAAGGACAATAAATGCATATCTAATTGGGTGCCTCTGTCTCCTGTGTGCTTTTTGAGGTATAGGAGTAGGGGCAGTTACATAGCAGTCCCTGGGCTGCCAAATCCTGTTAAAACAGACAGATTCAGGGCTTCCCTGGTGGTGCAGTGGTTGAGAGTCCGCCTGCCAATGCAGGGGACGCGGGTTCGTGCCCCGGTCCGGGAGGATCCCGCATGCCGCAGAGCGGCTGGGCCCGTGAGCCATGGCCGCTGAGCCTACGTGTCTGGAGCCTGTGCTCCGCAATGGGAGAGGCCACAACAGTGAGAGGACCGTACCGCAAAAACAAAAACAAACAAACAAAAAAAACAGACACATTCAGACTCTTTGTGTTGCCCTGCAGTCATCTCTTGGGTCCCTAAAGAGAACAGAAGTTGTGACTCTATGCCCCGGGGAGCTTTTCATCCTGGTCATCTGGATGCTTCCAGCCTTGACTCATCTTCATTTGTATGTATATTCTCAGCACCAAACCCCACTCCAAAGCTCTCCCCCTTCCCCACCCCTCCAACTTCAAATGGAAATGAAAAAGAGGCAGCCTGAGAACTCTGTTATTGAAAACAAAACCTGGTAGGCATCAGCTTGCAGTCCCCAACTTACATTCTTGGTTTCTTTCTCCTCATGCCTGGGTCAACCTCTAAGAAGCACCACCCTTCCCTTTTTTTTTTTTTTTTTTACTTAATAGTGATTCTTTCTGGGAAACCTTGTAAGAGAATTTTGTGCAGAGCCTTGATGATTTATGGAGTTGCCGGAAGGGCTGATGGGAGGGAGGTGCTGAAAGAGGGAGGGACAGCCCCTTCCACAGCAGGTTATTTCAGGAATGGGGGCGGGGGGATAGACCCCCTGGGCTCCCATCACCTCCACTATTAGCAGCATCCGTGTAGGTGGGAGTGGGTAGGAGATGGGCTCTGTTTGTCAGTGCCAGTGGTGGGAGTTCTCCCTTTGAAGGACTGGTGTTCTCAGAGGGTACAGTGGTTTGGGAGGTAGTGGGAGTGGGTTCCTACCTCTGCTGCCACCAGTTCACAGTGCCTGTTACTTAGGAGCTTTGCAGGCATTAGGAAACTTTTAAGTCATGAACAAAGATGATACCAAAGGAAATTGCAAGATCAAAGTTAATATACGTTTAATTAAAACTTCTCCTTATGTCACCTTCATTAAGTATGAAATTTAGATTTAGAATGTTCCTAGGAAAACAACTTTTATTGAGGTTTTAGTTTTTTGCCGGAATCCCAGGGAACACAATTATTCAAATACTCAGGAATCATAAGCAACCATAAATTTTACATTACTAAGAGTCAAACCATGGCTTCCCTGGTGGCGCAGTGGTTAAGAATCCGCCTGCCAATGCGGGGGACACAGCTTCGAGCCCTGGTCCTGGAAGATCCCACATGCCGCGGAGCAATGAAGCCCACGAGCCACAGCTACTGAGCCCGCGTGCCACAACTACTGAAGCCCGTGCGCCTAGAGCCTGTGCTCTGCAACAAGAGAAGCCACCGCAATGAGAAGCCCACGCTCTGCAACGAAGAGTAGCCCCCGCTTGCTGCAACTAGAGAAAGCCCGCGTGCAGCAACGAAGACCCAATGCAGCCAAAAATAAATAATAAAAATTTTAAAAAAGAATAAAAAAAATAAAAGAGTCAAACCACTTCAAAAGCAAAATTAGAATTATGCTTTAGAGATTATACGAACAACATGTATTCAATGCAGGTGCATTTAGACATGCTTGCTGGGAGATAGAGCCTCCAGAAGAACAAGGGCCCAGGGCTTAGGGACGTCTTAGTCCTGCCAACGAGCCTTGACAAGCCTTGAGCCTTCCATCCCCAACAATTTTTGTTTGGTGAGGGCGCTGAGTTAGAAGCTCTCTCAGCTGCTTCTCCATCTAAAAATCTGTGAATTGTCTTGCTGTGTTTTTTCTTCTCTTACCACTTTATGTTCAGCCCATAAGATTTAAAGGGTGATCAATAATCAATCAGTCAGTTACTAGGAAGCAGACCAAGGCACAATTGGCAGGCTGCTGACAGAGGGGGGCAGAGCTTCTCTGTGCCAGTCGTTTGCACAGGACCTTCATGACTGCTGTCATATCCACATTTCACCTCGATAGTATTTGAGTTAATCATTTTCTGTAAATCAACTCCTTTTGTTCATTTTTCAATTTATTTTTTGAATGAGTACTACCTTTACATGATTCAGAAAGTTAAAAGGGGCTTCCCTGGTGGTGCAGTGGTTGAGAATCTGCCTGCCAATGCAGGGGACACGGGTTCGAGCCCTGGTCTGGGAAGATCCCACATGCCGCGGAGCAACTAGGCCCGTGAGCCACGCTACTGAGCCTGCGCGTCTGGAGCCTGTGCTCCGCAACAAGAGAGGCCGCGACAAGTGAGAGGCCCGCGCACCGCGATGAAGAGTGGCCCCCGCTCGCTGCAACTAGAGAAAGCCCTCGCACAGAAACGAAGACCCAACACAACCAAAAATTTAAAAAAAACAAACAAAAAAAAGTTAAAAGGTTGGGGGGAGGGAGGGAAAATTCAAAGGCAATAGAAAAAGACATACGGTTACAATTCTGCCCCCTGCCCTGCCCCCATCACACCGTTTCCACTCCCTTCTCGTTGCCAAATGAGCCCATATAGCTCAACTATCTGAGTTTTATGAGGGCTTCACTGTCTTTTTAAGGTTTTGATACAGGCACTAGGGTTGAGCCTTGTGACTCACGGCCAGAGCTAAATGATGAATCCTGTGCCAAAGTGCAGCACCTGTGAAGCAGGTACAGAGAGAAGCAATGAAGGTGGGTAGTGCTTTGAGATCACTTGGTCCAGCTTCTCCACTGTAGTTTCACTCATCCCCTGAGACCCAAGGATGAAAAAAAAAAAAAAATCTCACCCAGGGGCATATCGCTCATTAAAAGGCAGAGCTGGGTCTAGAAGAATTTTTGATTGCTGGTCCAGTGCTCTTTCAGCTGCTATATAAGGGTTCAATTAAGACTTTTTTTTTCCTCAAAATTCCCTGGTGGTCCAGTGGTTAGGACTCGGCGTTCTCACTGCAGGAGGCCCGGGTTCAATCCCTGGTCAGGGAACTAAGATCCCACAAACCGCGTGACCAAAAAGAAAAAAAAAAATACTTTTTTCCTTCGCCAGGCTGCACCCACTCAGGCACCCAGCTGCATGCCGTGGAGGTAGCCCCGTTTTTCAAAGATGCACATGTTTTAGAACCAGTGAGACCTGCATGGAAAGCCTAGCTTCACCTCTTAACAGCCATCTGATCAGGCAAACTCTGAGATTCTCATTTTCCTTATCTGTAAAATGGGTGTGAGGATGCCTGGGCCACAGGAATGTTTTGCGGCTTAAGTAAAAGCATGGATGTGAAGGCACTTGGAGCGTGCCAGATATACAACTGGCGCTCAGCATTGGTACAGGGATCTGAATTTGCCCGGATTGTTCTGTAGCTTCTCCATCTGGTGCATCCATGTCCTGAAGCAAACAGAAATCTCCTCCGTTACGTTTACTCCCTTCATATCTCTACAGAGGTGGACCTAGCTGGTGCTCAAATGTCCTATTGAACGAAGGAGTGCCACAGAGAGCAAAATCTGCTCTTTGGACCTCACCCCCCAGGGGGGCAATGGAAGGGCAGAGGGTGTTATAGACTCCCCCAGAGGCCTGCTTTTCGCAGGTGCGTGGGCCAGGTTGGGGATAGAGCAGTCAGGCCAAGCTCTCATTTCACGGAATAGGCTGAGGCTCCCCAGAGAGGCGCCTCCGAGCTGGGCCTCTGTCCTCCTCCAGGGTGGGAGCCAGCTGAAATGTTGTGAGGCACGGGGCCCCTGTGCTTTCATCGGTTCTGGCCCGCCTGCCCCTGCTTGGCGCCTGGGCACGTTCACAGCTGAACAAGATGTGGCAGGAAACCACGAATCAAGGGGGCGAAGGTATTAAAGAAGTCGGGCTGACTTCTGTGTCTAAATCCCTTTCCCACTCCTTCCAGGCTTGCTCTGGCCTGTCCCTGCCTGGCAGAGTCCAGACGCTGCCCCCAGCTCTGCCTTTCGAATTGCACCGGGAGCTGGTGATAGCTGTGAGAACCCAGAGCTGGCTTGGCATAGGGAAAGGCAGAATCTAGGACCAATGTTGATAGCTGCAGTGTTGATAGCTGCAGGAGCGGATGCCCTTTCTATAACGGTACTTTTGTGGGAAGGGATGTTTTCTTTGCAGGAAGTTTATCTTTAAGAGGTAGCATGGCATTGAGCAGGAGTCAGCAAACTCTTTCCGTAAAGAGCCAGGTAGTAGATAGTTAACCTTTAAAGGACACATAGTCTCGCCTGAAAATACTCCAACACTGCCGTTATAGCACAAAAGCAGCCAGACAGTACATACATGAAATGATGTAGCTGCGTTCTAATAAAGTTTTATCTATGGACACAGAAATTGGAATCGTATAATTTTCATGTGTCAAAAATACGTCGTCTTTTGATTTTTTTCCCAACTATTTAAAAGTGTAAAAACGCTTCTTTGCTTGATGGCCATATAGAAACAGGCACAGGGCCAGACAGTGGGAGGGGCTTTTTCAGCCCCTGAGCTTAGACCATGGACTTGGGAGTCAGACAGTCCTGGGGTCAAACCCCGGCTCAGATGTACACTTGCCATCGGACCTTTGGCAGATGATGTCGTCTCTTGGAGCCTCAGTTTCCTTTCCCTCAAATAGGGATAATGATGCCTAGCTCAGTGAGCATGACATGAGGTAGAGGGTGTGAAGAACTTGATGCGGACTATTTGAAGTCCTCTGTAGGTGGAGGTTACCATTATTGTGTTTATCACTCATAAGAAAACTAGTCATGAGTGTGAACTAAAATATCGCCTGCCGTATCGGTAAACAAAGGATGTTGCAGCCATCAAACCACCACATTACAGCTGCCCTGACGGTGAGCCCTGAGGGAACTCAGGAGGGAAAGAGGATGCTGCAGCCTCCCCTGCCAGTTCACCCTGAGGAGACTCAGGATGAGAGAATGCAGAATACTGGCCCCAGATACCTGAGGTGCATATTCAAAGGAGTGATTTCAATGAGCCCAGACTTTGTATCTTCCCATACATAGAAAAGCGCTAAATTCATTAACTTGAGATGTCTGGTTTTCTTTGATTAACAGTGATCTTTTTTTTTTTTTTTTTTTTTTGTGGTACGTGGGCCTCTCACTGTTGTGGCCTCTCCCGTTGCGGAGCACAGGCTCCGGACGCACAGGCTCAGCGGCCATGGCTCACGGGCCCAGCCGCTCCACGGCATGTGGGATCTTCCCAGACCGGGGCATGAACCCGCGTCCCCTGCATCGGCAGGCGGACTCTCAACCACTGCGCCACCAGGGAAGCCCCCATACTTATGTTTTATTTTGGTGCTGCGTCTTCCGGGGGGGCGGGTCTCAGCAAAAGAAATGGATTCCTCATCATAGCAGAAAGCATTGAGATGACTTGCAGTCTGGAAGGTCCCATCCCAGCCCCATGGCGCTTAGGAATGCCGGTTAATCATCTAATGTTGCTGTGTAGTGGCCTCACCGACTCCAAGCTAGAGGTGAAGGCTATCTCCCTTACTGAGGCAGGGATACTGCATGCTATAATCTGGAAAGTTAGAACTGGAAAGGACCCAGAGATCCTTTCCAGTTCTCATTGGACATTTGAGGGAACTCAAGAGACAGGAAGTGACGGGCCCAGGGTCACGCAGTACCTGCTGAGACAGGACCCGCATCCATGCCCAGTGCTGTTTTCACTACACCATATGGCCTCTTCTTCATGCCAGGAAAGTCCTATCTGAAAGACGGAAGAGCAGTGACAGACAAAAAAAGCAAGCTTTTTTGAAGAAGAGTTGAACACATGAATACATGGCAGATTGTTTCACAATGGAAAGGTCTTCTTTTGTTGCAAGAAGTTTCTATTTATGTAAGTCTGGTGACATCATCAGGCTTTGCCTCTCCTCTTGCCTGAAGGCTCAGGAAGCTGCACGGACGCACAGAGCGAACCGGACACTGGTATGCACCCTCCTCGGCCAAATGGGCCACTTGCTGTTCCCCAACTGGCACAGCCAGAGTGGACTTTCTGGGCTTGAGCCACTTGAGGGCAGTGGGTCAAGTTCTCGCTCCCACATCAGCCAGACCTGGGTGTGATTCTCCATCCTCAGCTCATCAGGGTGCGACGTTTGGCAAGTACCTTAACAGTCTCTCTGACTCCATTTTCCATTTATCAAATGGGGAAATAATCCCCTCCTGTGGGGTTATAGAAATGAGATTAACATATGTACAGAAAGCATGTAGCAGAGGTCCTGGCACTCAGTAAATGGGAAAGAGGGTTGCCTCCCTGGAAGGTTTATTCCACAGGCTGTTTTGATTTATGGTTGTTTGGGTTTACATCTTATCTCCCTCCTAAAGAGATACCCATCTTAATGGCAGGAACTGGGCCAAGCTCATCTTTCCGCTCCTGCTGCACCCTGAGCCCCGCACAAAATCGGTGCTCAGTGAGCACGCATTCAGTCGGAGTGAACTGGACACAAGCAGGATGAGTTCATTGGAACCAGAAGCAGGGGTTACAGCTTTTGTAAAGAGCCTGTGCTGACTGCCATTCTAAATAAGCTTCAGAAGTTCTGGGTAGAAATGGAGAGTGGGGGATCGCTCATGTCGACTGAAAAAAAAACGCACAACCTAAAATTTGAGAGTTATGTTTCATTCGGCAGACATTCTGAGGACTTCAAGCCCGGAACACAGCATCTCAGATAATGCTGAGAGACTGCTCTGAAGAGGTGAGGGAGGAGCCAGGATGTATAGGAGTTTTTGCAACAAAAGACCAGGTAGTCAGATAGGACTTTCCTTGGCATGAAGAAGAGGCCATATGGTGTAGTGAAAACAGCACTGGGCATGGATGCGGGTCCTGTCTCAGCAGGTACTGCGTGACCCTGGGCCCGTCACTTCCTGTCTCTTGAGTTCCCTCAAATGTCCAATGAGAACTGGAAAGGATCTCTGGGTCCTTTCCAGTTCTAACTTTCCAGATTATAGCATGTACTATCCCTGCCTCAGTAAGGGAGATAGCCTTCACCTCTAGCTTGGAGTCGGTGAGGCCACTACACAGCAACATTAGATGATTAACCGGCATTCCTAAGCGCCATGGGGCTGGGATGGGACCTTCCAGACTGCAAGTCATCAATGTGCTGCTTAGATAACCTACCGCTTCCTGAAGTCCTTGGGGATCCACGTTCTTTGTCCATCTGTACACCAATACACCAGCTGGTTAATTCACTCGTTTATCTATTCACACCTAGCCTCTGGAGCCAGACTGCCTGACTTTGAACCCCAGATCTACCAGCCCTGTGACCATGCACAAGTTACAGAACCCCTCTGTGCCTTACCGTTCTCCTCTGTAAAGTGGAGATAATAATGGGATTTGCCTTCCAGGGTTGTGGAGGATTAAATCAGACATATAAATGAAGACCATTCCTGGCATGTAGTAAGCATGATATAAGCGTTCACGGTTAGTTTTTATTTTGGCCGCACCATTTGGCTTGCGGGATCTTAGTTCCCCGACCAGGGATCGAACCCTCGCCCCCTGCCGTGGAAGCGAGGAGCCCTAACTACTGGACTGCCAGGGAAGTCCCGAGCGTTCACTATTAGTATTATTTGCGAAGCATTTCTTGATGTTGTGGATATTGTGTGCCAGGTGCTGTGTTTGGAGCTTCTCCTACTGCCCCACAAGGTAGGCATTGCTGAGCCTGCTTTTCGTAGGAAGAAACTGAGGTTTGACGAGTTTACGTGACTTGTTTGAGATGGGCCACTGTGCCCATGGGCTGCAGAGGACACGTCAGCAGGGCCGAGAAGAAGAGCGGGCAGGTCCCCTCCTGCCCCTGTCGCTTAGCATCCATCTCACGTTGCCTCCCTGCTGCACTGTTTGGTTCTTGCTCAGACCCGGACTCCCGCTGGTGTCTTGTCTTGAAACGTATAACCTGTCAGCACATGAGAATCATCCGCAGTGACTGGGGAGAAATATGATTTAGGAGCCGGGGAGAGGAGTTCAGCGCGACCGGAAAGCTGCCACTTCACGGCTGATTTTGGAGCTGCCTCTCGGCCAGACCAAATGGGAAACGTCCTGCTTCGAAGCAGTCAAGATGTTAATACTTAGATAAGTGAAGACACACATGTCTCAGCTAATATCCCAGGCGTATCGGGCCGATTATGCTACGCTGGAGTGCAATTTCCTCTCGGGTTTTCTTTCTTTGGCCTGACATTGTGCAGATGGTGAGCTCTGCTTGCTGGAAGTCAAGTGTGGAAATGATCAAATAGAAATACGAGACATTTGGATATCACTTGAGCTGCAACTTGACACTCCAGGTCTGATTGAAAATCCAGCAGGCCTCTTTTACGACCCTCTATCCCCGCTCCCCCTTTGCCCAGGAAGGCGCCTGCTGAATTCTCCTGGCTCACTCCACACCCCACTACTGTCAGCTCTGGCTCTGTTAGTTAGCGCCACTTCTCACCAAAGATGTCTGACCAAGTGATCCTCCCCGTTAAAGTCCCAGGACACAGGGAAATCCCTGGCGGTCCAGTGGTTAGGACTCCACGCTTCCACTGCAGGGTGCTCGGGTTTGATCCCTGGTCGGCAAACTAAGGTCCCACATGCAGTGTGGCACTGCAAAAAAAAAAAGGTCCCGGGACACACACACACACACACACACACACACACACACACACACACACACCCCTCCCAGTTGCTGCCCAAGGCTCCCCTTCCAGTTTTAATCGCTTCATTGAGGACTTCCTGCCGCTGAACCTTCTTGAGTTTCTCTCTCACACTTCTCAAGGGAAAAAGCACCTTCCTCTGTCCTTTAAGCTCCAGATCCTTCTTCCTTCAGAGCCCAGTTTGCAAAGTACCTCCTCCTAGTTTCTTTGGCTAGCCTTCTCCTTGTGCAAGTAGCCTGTACCTACTTTAAAGTCTACTCTCGGGACTTCCCTGGCGGTCCAGTGGTTAGGACTCCATGCTTCCACTGCAGGGGACACGGGTTTAATCCCTGGTCGGGGAACTAAGATACTGCATGCCTCGTGGCTTGGCCAAAAAATAAATAAATAAATAAAGTCTATTCTCAACACAGAAATCCAGCTTTCTTTTCTTTTTCTTTTTTGCGGTACGCAGACCTCTCACTGTTGTGGCCTCTCCCGTTGCGGAGCACAGGCTCCGGACGCGCAGGCTCAGCAGCCATGGCTCATGGGCCCAGCCGCTCCGTGGCATGTGGGATCTTCCCGGGATCTTCCCGGACCGGGGCACGAACCCGTGTCCCCTGCATCAGCAGGCGGACTCTCAACCACTGCGCCACCAGGGAAGCCTAGAAATCCAGCTTTCTTAAAAGTTTCAGATGCCTCTCCCTGACTCCTCCATCTCCATCTTCCCCACCCTGTAACCTGGATCCCCCATTCCTTCTGGTAATTTCCATATTGACTGCAGATTCCAGGGCAATTTGGGTCTCTACAACAGCTGCATCGGGGGCTGATTGAATTCCTGAAACCCTCTTCCCCACTCCACTCTCTGACTAGACCAAATTTAGTTTAACCAAACTTCAACACTACATTTTCGTCTCTTCCTTTTTTTTTTTTTTTTGCGGTACGCGGGCCTCTCACTGTTGTGGCGTCTCCCGTTGCGGAGCACAGGCTCCGGACGCGCAGGCTCAGCCGCCATGGCTCACGGGCCCAGCCGCTCTGCGGCATGTGGGATCTTCCTGGAGCGGGGCACGAACCCGTGTCCCCTGCATCGGCAGGTGGACTCTCAACCACTGCGCCACCAGGGAAGTCTCTTCCTTTTAATGATTAATTTGCTTCGAAGAATTCAAGAACCCAGACACAGTGACTGCTGACCTAGTTACTGACCAATCCTAGTGGTGTTTCTCATGAGGGTCCATCCTCTGGGCTCTGGTCTGTTCCAGGTGAGAATGTGAATTCCGCTGTGGCACCAGTTTTGCTTCTCAAGCAAGTAGAAATATTGTTCAGCCCCCTTGACCTCACCTCTCCTGGAGGTCTGGTGTATAACGGTATATAAAGGAAAGATTATGATGTCTTTGCTTTGTTTTAGAGCTAGTGTTCTAATCTCTTTAAACTTCAGTTTTCATCCCATTGATTTCAAGCCCTGATCTTGTCAAGGAAGACACCCATCAGTGGCACTGTTGCTGCACAACTGCAAAGCCTCAGCGCTCAGCTGAGGATGCTGAGATGTCCTTAGGTTCCCTACAGCCAAGGGCAAGGCAAAGGCTTGTGGTGGTCGGTTCCCCTTCATGGGCACCACATGCTCCCTGCATTCTTGATCTGCCTCGTTCCTTTAAGGTATTCCTGGGCCCCTGCTCCCTGTTTTAGTCTGCTTGGACTGCCTGGGTGTCTTAAAGAACAGAAATTTAGTATCTTACAATTCTGGAGGCTGGTAGTCCAGGAACAAAGTGTTGACAGGTTTGTTTTTTTCTGAAGCCTTTCTCTTGGGCTTGTAGACGGCCATCTGCTCCCTGTGTCTTCAGATGGTTTTCCCTTTGTACCTGTCTGTGGCCTGATCTCCTCTTCTTATCAGGCACCAGTCATATTGGATTAGGGCCCACCTTAATGATCTCATTTTAACTCAATTACTTCTTTAAAGACCGCATCTCCAAATATAGCCACATTCTGAGGTACTAGGGGTTAGGACTTCAACATATGAATTTGGGAGGTAGGACACAAGTCAACCTCCAACACTTAACACTTTTTAAATGCACGCTGCCCGGTTTCAGGGCATCCTGGACCTTCATTTAGGCTTCCGGGGAGATATGTCCTCCTTTGTAAAATGGGATTAGTAAGGATACTGATCTCTTGAAGTTGTTGTGAAGACAGCTATAAGGCTTAACATAGCGTGCATTATAGTAGGTGCTTAGTAACCGTTAGAACCATTTAAATAAATAAAGATGATGATGATGCTAACAGCACCAGTGTTATTAGCAGATGTCTTGGTCATAACTGTCCTTTTTTACAGCACCTGACGATCATATCACTTGTGTCATTTTCATTTTGCTCATTTCTTTCCAAAAGAGGCTTCCCCATGGCTGCCCAGCACACCAAGATTCAGATCAAAGCTACTCCCCACTCCTGCTGTGAGGACTTGGAAGCAGTCTGGCGGGGGGAGGCACTGGGCCTGCCCCACCCCTCCCGTCTCCTTCTGGAGCTCCCTTAATCACAGCTCACTCAGGCGTCTGCTTTTGACCTTGGCGCCTTCCCTGCACAGTGCCAGGGGCCTGGAGGCCTGCCAGCTCTCCCAGTTTGCCAAGCTGACTCTCTTCCATCACACAAGTGACCTGGGAAATCCCATCTCCCCTCCAGCAGGGGATCAGTCTCCCTGGATTCATCACAGGAAAGGTGCTGCTCTGTGGACACGCAGCCCTGCCACTCTCCCTACACATGCACAATGCTTGGCTTGCACTCCAAGGCCCTTCTGATAAAGGCTTTCTGCTCAAGACTTTCCTTCTGTCTATGTGCAGCCAAGTGTACATCTCTGTCAACATTTTATTTATTTATTTTTTTCAATTTAATTTTATTTATTTTTTTATACAGCAGGTTCTTATTAGTTACCCATTTTATACATATTAGTGTATATATATCAATCCCTGTCAACATTTTAAAAAATATTAAATCGTAAGGCTAATTTTGTTCTCTGTCCTGTGCATTACATGTGCATAAACATGCCCAGTGGAGACGTTTTTACAGTTTACAAAGCAGTTATGCATGAGCCCTTTCTCCCTCTCCTCCACCCTGTCTCAGGCTCCAGCGCGTTGGCATCTGCCGGTTCCCCTCTGCCTGGAAGCACATCTTCTGCCTTGTCCCCTGGAGAACGCCTGTCCTAAGGCAGGCCTGGGCCAATGCTCTGGGAGATGCCTTGCTGACCTCCCTGGCAGAGATGGTGCCCCTCCTTGGCGGCTCCATTGTGCCTTTGGCGCTCTCTCGCCCCTACTTACCACCCCGTAGCTGACTGTCTGTTTGTATAGCTTCCCTGGCTGAACTTGTTACTCCTCGAGCGTAGGGATGATGATGCATTTAACTTTGCATCGCTGGTGCTCAGTACAGGGCCTGGCTGCAGATGAATGGAGCCAGTGAGTAGGGCGCTGGGCCCCGGGCAGGCTGGGCAGTGCCTTTCGTGGCGTCTTCCGTTTGGCCTCACCTCTTCCTTTGTCCTGTTTTTAGTCTAATTCCTTTCAAGGCTCTGGCATGGGACTCTGAGCTCATTTTCATGATTGCTTTAAATATTTGGGACTGTTGGCATGCCAACACGGGGACCCACGCTAAGGAGGGAGAAGAATTCTCTAGCTTTCTGGGTTCTGCCCAAACACAAGGAATGTGCCAGAGGCAGGGGAGGTTCTGAGAAATTGCCAGGTTGGGTCGAACTAAACCGCTTTCTTACCTGGCTTAGGGAGCCAGGAATTTTGGCAGGAGTCAAGAAAGTGAAAGGACACAGAAGCTTGGGGGGGGGGCGGTGGGCAGTGGGTGAGGATGGCTTCTCCTCCAGGAAACCCAGGAGGAGCCCTAGATAGAAGCCAAAGGGCAGCAGCGACACCGATCTGGAGATGCAGTGTCTACACCCGAAAATGGTGAGCACCCTGGACCAAATTCCGGGACACAGACGGTCCCGGGAGCCAATGCTGAAAATCAGATGGACAGAAGGAGACTCTGGAAGTCTTGCCATGGAAGAACATGGAAGCCACAAAAATAAGCTCGTGAGCATCTGGCCTAAGGAGGAGCCTGCGAGTCACTCCGTGTAGCTCCCACCACTTCGCGGATCAGGAAACGGAAGCTGAGAGAGAAATGGGGTGACCAAGGCCACACAGTTCATGGCGGTAGCCCCAGGACTGGAACCTACATCTCCTTCTCCGCTTTCCAAGCCTTCTACCTCCTCAAGGGCTGGACAGGAGCTAGAATGAGTTTTCCCCAACAGTTGTTATAAATAGACTAGAAAGCCTAGCTGCTGCTTGTTGAGTTCTAGCTATATGCCAGGTACAAACCAGTGCTAAGCGGTTTACATGTTTCATCTTATCTAAGAGCAGCCTTATGAAGCAGACATTCACAGCCTCATTTTAAAAATGGGGAAACTGAAGTTCAGAGGCTAAGTGATTTGCTTAGATCAACCAGTTACTGAGCATTGAGGTCCATATTCTAACTCAGAGACCGCCTGATTCTGGAGCCTATGCTTTGAACAGCTACTTTCTAAAACCTTCCTGTCTGGCCTTTACAGATCTCAGGATACTGGTTCAAAAGCAAGACAGCCTAGAGCTTCTAGATGGAAATGCAACATTCCAGCCCTCTGACAGTGAGATTTGAGGCACACAGACCCGGGCATCTGAAGAAAGCAGGACATTTTTCTTCCCTAAAGACTCTCCAGTCCAGGGACTTCCCTGGTGGTCCAGTGGTTAAGACTCCGTGCTTCCACTGCAGGGGGCAGTGTTCAATCCCTGGTCGGGGAGCTAAGATCCTGCATGCTGCGCGGCGCAGCTTAAAAAAAAAAAAGACTCTCCAGTCCAAAAAAGGCCTGTGGTTATGGGAGTGGAGATGGACAGATGACCCGTGGTGGGGTTGCTGATACAACAGTGGGTCACAAGGTGAGGCAGCCCAAGCGAGTGGCCAAGAGGAAGGAGACAGATTCCTGACTCCCTGAGTCGGCTGCTGGCTGTAGAGCTCTGTTGCCTAAGAGAGTAGATTCATAAAGAAGGAAGACAGCCCCTTAAAATTCATACACTTTATTTACATTTATAGAACAACTTTAAGCTCACAAAGTGCTGTCTTACGTATTCTCCTTGGATTCTTACAACAGGAAGACAGCGTTACTCTTCCTACTTTACCGATGAGCACACTGACCCAGAGAAGTTAAGTGACTTGTTCTAAGTCACCCAGCTAGCTGCCCATTTTGCCAGGACCCGAACGCAGGTCTCTTGAGCCTTACATGGAAGTCCTCCATCTTGACGCCACTTCCAGTGGACAGAGGAGACAGTAGAGATGCTGCCAGGAGCATCATCGCTGTCTCAGGACGATGACCCCTCTCCCAGGTCTAGGCTTGCCCTGATTGGGCTCCTTATTTCCTTTGCCATTAGTTGGTTCAAGAAAGGCCGTGTGACACAATTCCAGCTAATGAGGCAGGAACAGGGGGCTACTGGGCAGCCTATGGGAAAGCTTCTTGCACTCCTAATGGCCACGGGAAAGGGCAGTCTCTCTGTTCCTCTGTTTGTCGCTGTGCCTGGAACGTGATGACTGGGACTGCTACAGCCAACTTGCTGCTTGGAAGAAACCAGCACGTGGAAGAGGATGAGCAGAGAGACAAGAGAGTCTGGATCCTTGATGACATCATTCAACCAACACTGAGGCCTCCCCTCCTCAGGCTGCACATCCTAGACATCAGACTTCAGACATGGCATAGTCCAGGGGAAAAAAGGTCAGAAAACCTTGTGTCTCCTTCTTAAGAGTTAGGATAGTGTCTCCAGAAGATCCCCAGCAAACGCCCTCATGACTTTTTGGCCAGCACTGGATCCCACGGTTACCCCAAAGCAGGCAAGAAGCATAGGATTGGGACATTAGTGATGAGTGAGACCTACAGGTGTGAGGAAGCTGAGGGCGTGGTGTGGCTGACACCTCCAAGACAAGGATGTGGTGAAAGAGGACGCTGCTGAGGTCTGGACCTGAGGAAATGTTCAGCATTACCTGGTCCCAGGGACAGGGGTGTAACAAAAGACGTGGAAGAAAGACCAGAGGTGTAAGAGGAGAGCCCAGAAAAAAAGAGAGAGAACCAGGGGATTGGGGTTTAAGGCCCTAAAATTATAAAATTGCTGATGCAGAAATTCTTTGTCAAAGAATATAACCCAAAAGAGATAATAATTAAAGTTTATCGAGTACTTTCTCAACCGACAACACAGCGTCAAGGATCGCATTCTTTTTCTTTTAATTTTTCTTTTATATTGGAGTAGAGCTGATTAACAATGTTGTGTTAGCTTCAGGTGTACAGCAAAGTGTTTCACCTATACAAATACGCGTATCTATTCTTTTCCCAATTCTTTTCCCATTTAGGTTATTTCAGAATACTGAGCAGAGTACCCTATGCTAAGGATAGCATTCTTTAAGCACTTAACACTTATTAATTTACTTAATCCTCAGGACAATCTTATAAGGTCAGTACTATTCATTCTTTTTACGAGTAAATTTTCATTTTACAAATAAAGAAAATGAGGCCAGAGAGGTCCTGTCATTTGAGCAAGGTCCAGCGACTGAGGGACTGAGATTCGGAGAGAACAGTTGCAAGGCCCTTCTTAGCCACTAGGCCATTCTGCCTCTTGAAATGATTGGAAATGAACACAAGGCTGCACCCTGGGGGTGCTCATTTTAGCGTTATAATAACAGGAAACGATCTAAATGCTTAACAGCTGGAGGTTGGCTAAATAAAGTCTGACTTCCAAATGAGAGCATGTGATATAGATGTTAAAAATCATGTCGTAGAAGAATACTCAATGACATGGGAAAATGTTGAGGATACGTTTTTAAGTGAAAAAAGCTGTTTTCAAAACAGTATGATCCCAAATATGAAAAAGGAAAGATACTTGTTATTATTCACATGTGTGTACTTTGGCAGACAGATCTGGCTTCCGTACTGGATTGCCTATGGCCTATGCCACCACCAGGTACCCTCTTTCATCCTCACCCTGCCTAGCCTGAGAGCCCATCCTCACATCCCAGTCAGTCTGGGACGGTCATCCTTGTGCCTCTGGATTGATGTACTGCCTATTTGAACAAAGATAAGCAGGACGTGTGTGGAGTTCCATGCGCAAATTGTCATTGCTTCCACTCAGGTCATTCCAGGAACCTTATTTCTCGATAAGGCAAGACTCTTAGAGAGTGTTAACGAATGGAAAGAGCTTTGGGAAAATTGGGTAGCACTTGTAGGAAGAATATTTCAGAGACGTGGTGCCACTTAAGAATAGGTGTGGAGGAGATGCTGGGTCCCTCCATTGCAGGGATTCTGGAAAGTGCGTAAAAAGAAGGTATCCCGCTCTTTGGACCGTGGAAGTAGGGCAGGCCCCTATCCCTGGGGTCACTAGCTTTACATTACAAGCAGCTGAGCCCCAAGATGATTCAGAAGCCCCACTCAGAATCCTCTGGGTTTCCTGTCCTATGCTTTGCCCCAGCTCTATACCCATGTTCAGGCAAAGCCCAGAACTGACTGCTTAGAAAAATATTTAATTGAGATTCCTCCTACAGTGCTTATTTCTGTCTCAATAAGGCCTTGGCGTGCCATGGGTAGCTAAATATATTGGCTGTTTCCTTTCCAATGCCAACCTAGTTTTTTAAATGTTCCCAAGTACATCTGCCCAGCTTTTCCCTTAGAGAGAATTTACAGCATTTGCCCTCTGTAACCCAGAAGAAAAAAAAACCAAAACCGTGGAGGAGGTTAGCTTGCTTAGGGAAGAGAAACCAAGAGATTATGTCTGTGCAGAAGTTCCTTCACTCCTTCCTTCCTTCCTTCCTTCCTTCCTTCCTTCCTTCCTTCCTTCCTTCCTTCCTTCCTTCCTTCCTTCCTTCCTTCCTTCCACCATCTATTGAGCTTCTCCTGAGTTACTGGCACTGTCGCTAACGTGGAGACTATACAGATTTGTGGAATTAGACCTGGTCCCTGCCCTCAAGGTGTTCATAGCC
The DNA here is from genome assembly GCF_964270905.1 of Leucopleurus acutus. NCBI lineage: Eukaryota > Metazoa > Chordata > Mammalia > Artiodactyla > Delphinidae > Leucopleurus > Leucopleurus acutus. Next base: position 98,022,986 of record NC_139149.1, read on the forward strand.
TAAATCTACCAACAGTATGGAGTGTTAGTGATGGAGGATGCACAAAACAGAGCTGAGGGGAAGGTCTGCAGTGCCCCAGAGGGAGGATACATAGGGGACATTTTCCTAAATAGCATCTCTACCTGTCCGAGAAGTGCTTAGGAGTTGAGGGAATGGGGAGAGCTGAAGAAACAGCAAGAATATAAGGATAGATGGGACTCATGTGCATGTTACCTTAGTTTGGGGTCGGCAGCATAGACACCTTCCCCAATAAAATTCTTCTGTTGGATTTGGTATCTGATTCTAAAGAAGTCTTGAGTACAATTAATTCACACCTCTAGGCTTTGGTTTCTTTACCTATAAAATATATTTGTGCAGACAAAGTTTTATAAACATTTCTAGAGTCACAGAACCCCTTTAGTGAACAAAAGCATATATGGAACCCCAATATATAAGACCAATAACATCAGAGCTACTGTGATTGAGCTAGGGGTGGGAGACCCAAAACTAGTCCTGGCCTACTGAAACACCTCACCGGGACTCTGGGGTTCCCTCAGCTGCAGTTGAAAGCCATAGGTTGAGACGGTATTTCAGGCTTTCCTCATGTTCTCTCTTTGCCTCCATTTGGGCATGTGGCCGGTCCCTGGTTCCAGAAGGAGTCTGCACCTGCTACTTGGGAGCTCTGATGGAGGTAGGTGGGAAGTGGTCTTGGAGTACGCGGGATCACCAAGTCCCGGGAGTGGTCAAGTCATGATTGCTTTGGTGGGAAGAAAATAGGTTATCATCTGAAAGCAGGATAGGTTATCATCTGGCAACTGAAAGGATAAGCACAGTCTGGTAGCATGTTACAGATGGTTCTGGCCCCATTTACCCATCTAGTGCTTCTGGAAGATGATCTAGGGGAGAAGGGCCCTCATTTTCCCATCTCCTTGGTTGGATAACCTCACGGTTCATAAGCCTCTACTTTGCAGAAGTCATAAGAAACTTCCTTTGAAGATGTTAAGGTCTATAGCATCTCAAGTGGACTTTACTCTTTGCAATATCAAGTAAGACAAGGCAGGGAATGGTCTCCCCATTTGATAGATGAGGGATCCGAGGCCCAGTGTGGTTGTCTCTTCCATGAAAGAATGCGGAAACTCACTTTTGAGACTATAGTCTGTACCTCACACCCTCTCAGACTCCTGAGAAGTTCTTTCTGTTCTCTAACGTTTATTCATTTCGTTGTAATTGATGTAAATCATTTCCTCTGCTTTTACCTGTTTCCTTCTAGTTGTCCAGAAAAATCTGAAGTTGGATTTCCTATCCTTCTCGACATTTCATAGAAGGCAACAGAAGTATTCGGGGGAGTTGAAGGAATGACCCATAAGAGTTGTGGCAGATTTCCACCTCTTTTTGGGAAACACCGCTTTGGTCATCTTGGCAGGAGGCTTGAGGGTGGGCATGAGAATTTCAGGGTGAGGGTGATTTCAATCCTGGGGAGTCTGTAATTCCCCAAATCTTATTAACATAGGGACTGAATACCAGACGTTCCTTTGGGTCTGCGTGCCGATGCTCTCAGCCTTTCCTAGCAGCCTTTCTCCACTGGTCTGGAACCTTTTAGGGCATTCCAAGCCCCCGCACCTCTCCCCCCGCCCCGGGGCTGGCCTTCAGTCAAGCATCTTCACACTCTGCTGCTTCCATCTGGAACTCCCTTCCTCAATTCCTCATGCTGGCTGCCTCCGGGCCTGCTTGCTCTGCTGGTGCCCAGAATCCCACACAGCCCTGCCAGCTGAAGCCATGGGGAACTGCAGCAGCAGGTAAGGGTGGGCTTGCCTGGAGGCAGGATGCACGGACCGGAGGATCCATGCGAGGTACCCGTGACCATTCATCAAAGGGTACCTTACAGAAGGAGAAGAGACACGTTACCAACTAGGAGGAGGTAGTTGGAATGCACAAAATCGAGGAAGACTATTACCAAGAACGCATAAAGAACATCTCCAGGTTACCTTAGGATTCTAAGGTTCTCTATGGCGTCGACTCCCCTTAAGTCATGAGATTCTGCCTGATATGGAGTCACATCCTTTCCAGAAACTCTTATTTTTCTTCTGCAAAAAGGTGAGGGAGGGCTTCCCTGGTGGCGCAGTGGTTAAGAATCCGCCTGCCAATGCAGGGGACACGGGTTTGAGCCCTGGTCCAGGAAGATCCCACATACCGCGGAGCAACTAAGCCCCTGCGCCACAGCTGCTGAGCCTGCGAGCCACAACTGCTGAGCCCACGTGCCACAACAACTGAAGCCCATGCCCCTAGAGCCCGTGCTCTGCAACAAGAGAAGCCAACGCAATGAGCAGCCCGCGCACCACAACAAAGAGTAGCCCCCGCTCGCCACAACTAGAGAAAGCCCGTGCGCAGCAACGAGAACCCAATGCAGCCAAAAATAAATAAATTTAAAAAAAAAAAAGGTGAGGGGGTCTGAATACAACATCAGGGGGACCCGCTAGCTGACTGCATCAGGGACCCAACAAAGACTTAGGCAACGCAGGTGTTGAGCATACCTCTGGTTACCTCTGGACAGCTTGCATAACTTCCTGCCTCCAGGCAGACCTAGAGATGAATTCAGCTGAGGTTTTAGAAAACATGACGCTGGAAGAAAGTGAGAGGAGGGGTAGCATTCAGTAGAAACGGAACCAGACCCTGGAGACATTCGCCTGGAGGGCTCTTACATAAACAACATCAACCACGGGCTTTCTCCTTCAGGCACCCCCCTTCGTAACTTCTTAGTCTCCGTGTTGTCAGTGTACTCCCCCTGCTTTCCTGACTTATGCCAGGAGTAGTCATCTCCTCCTCCCCTTTACCCCCAACATCTATGCCATGGTGAACCTCGCCATTCCCCCCGGTGTGGGTGATTCTCCTACTGGCTCCTACTGCAGGCCTCTTGTTGGGGGAGACAGGAGGCCCTTAGCTCTCCCTTCCATCAGACTCTGCTCTCATGATATCAGAACCTACAATTAACCCCATTTCCGATGAAGTCATGCCCACATGCCTCTGCCTGGCTTCCCGGCGTCTCCACATCATGCCCTTGCCCTTCTCCTGATGAATCATTTTGTGTGGCTCCCTTCCATGGCTTCTCTTCTCTGGTCAGTCTCGTCTTGTCTCTCCCACAGGCATGTTAGTTTGATTCTTCCCTCCACACCTGGGCCTGAAATGCCAGCTTCAGTTCTGCTCCAAACCACCAATTCTTCAAGGCCCATTTCTTCTGCGAAGCATTCCCAGTCGGGTCATCCCCTTCATGCCCTTGCTGTTTGTGTGTTAATTCTTTCCAACTTCGCACCAGTTTGGCAGTTTATGTTATATTACTAAGCATTGTCTTTTCAACAAGGCTGTAATCTTCTTGATGGTAAGAGTGCAATACCTATTTGAATCACCTCTCTCTGCACCCAAGGCAAGGATGTGGGAATGAGGCAAATTAACATTTATCCAGGGCTTTCAGACATCATCTCATTGAATCTTTTCAACCCTAAGAGTTGGATGCTTTTTGTCTCTTGTTTTATAGATGAGGAAACTGAAGCTCAGAGAAGTATTTTTACATCCACAGCTGGTAAGTGGCCGAGTCAGGATTAGAAACCAGTGTTGCCTGATAACAAAGCGTCTTTCACGACTCCATGTCTCTATTCTAAGGTGGGGCATAGGGCACTCATAATGCATTGGATCAGAAAAACAGGTTGACACATGAAGCTGATGTGCATATATGCGTTTCTTTTAATACCACCTCGAAAATTTAAATCCCAGATTGACCTCTTCCAATGCTAATTTTTGTTCAAAGAAGTGAGGAGCAAGTTTTATGATTGATGTCTTTTTTTAAATGTCCTAATTATTTTTTCGGAAGCATGGTTCTTCTAAAATTTTTGCCTGGTAAGAAATCGTCCAGGGATGTCTGATGTCGCTTCTGAACTGAACAACCAGGGAGGAGGCTGTGATAGCTGGAAGTGTGTCTCTCAAGGCTGGTGTTCCTGACCTTGCATCTTTTTAGACTGTAATCAAAGGAGCAGCAAATTCTTGAGCTAGAACTCAATATATAGTGTAAATACATATACGTCATCCAGGCTCCCAGATGTCAGAAATTCCCCCATGACCCTGTAAGAAGAATATTCCATTGCTTTAGATTGTGAAGAAAAAGGAGAGATAGATAGAGAGAGGGAGAGAGAGAGGGAGAGGGAACTTGAGCACAAATGAGGAAGACATATAAAGGGAAAAGGAAACAAAGGAAGAAAAAGAGGAATGGAGGAAGGCTGAAAGGAAGCTTTTCTCTTTTGAGAAGGTTTTCTCTATTAAGTGGATGGAAAATACGTCTTGAATCTTCAGAATTGGAAGGGAAAGCAAATTTTGTCTTAAGTGGCAACGCTCCCCAAATCTTTCTCATGTCCTGACAGGGTGAGTACAGGATCCGGTGGCTGGGGATTTAGGCTGAGTTGTTATGGTGTATCCCCCTTGGCTACATCATGTCATAGAAAGTGCAGTCCCCACCTTTAGGAAAGACGGCACTGGTGACTTTGGAGAAGTCTCACTCTTGGTGGGTCGGGTGGTGGTGGCGAGCTCAGGAGTGGGAAGCAGATTGCCTTGGCTTTGCAGATCTCTCGTCAGCTCCTGGCCTCGTTAGAGGAAATGTTTAGATGCCCTCTTAGGGGTTTCTGAGTGTGCCCACCTAGGGCGGTTTTGAGAATTGAGTGAGATTGGTACCTGACACAGAGTCAGCCCTAAACAAGTGCCGGTTACATCTTCTTCACCAGCATAGAGAGAGCAGGAGCCCTCATTAGTTACTTCTGCAGGTTCATTTTCTACTTCTCTTCCCATTACTCACCTCCTTCCAGCCTTGAATACCAAGAGCCCCCGCCTTGGGGCGTTGATGCCTGCCTCCGCCTCAGCTCGGGTGGGTCTCCGTGCTACCTTATCTCCTCGTGGCTCCTTGACTCAGGTCCCGGCTCAAACATCAGCTCTGCAGGATCTTCCCAGACTAGGGTGTCAAAGCAGCACTCCCAGCGCCTGCCACAGCCTCTCCACTTTGCTGTTCTGATAGCATTCACAACCCCTGACTTTCTCCCGTCTCTTCCCGGAGGTGACGGCTTCCCAGGAGTAGGGACCTTGTTTGCCTGGTTTTTTCATTTTATTTCCAGTGTCTGTAACAATTCCCAGCACACAATCGATATTCAATAAATATTTGTTAAATGGTTTATTCAACCAAAAATATTGGGAGGGTGGATTCTGCCTGGGGAAGGGTGAGGGGCACAGGGGCCCTGCTGCCTGTGGCATGTCTGGGCAAGTCAGTCCTCAGCAGAATTTCAGCCTTCACTTGCCCCTTCCTCTGGGCGTCCGGAGGCAGGTTACGACTTGCACAGCCGTGTGCAGTGACCTGGTAGGGTGTGCTATATGACTGTAGGAGAATCTAACACTCCTGGCTTTCGTGCCCAGACGCCCAGACTCAAGTGCCGGTCTTGCCACCAGTTTGCCAGCCACAATACTCAAGTGAGCTAGCAAAATCCCCACCAGGGCTGCACTTCTTCCCCTGGGCGTGGGGCGCAGGGGGCAGGGTGTGTGTGGTGTATGCGGAGGGGGGCATAGGGAGCCTGCTGTAACTGCATCATCCTTTTTATCTAATTCACCGGAAGCGTGGTTTTTATGGCGTCTCAACCTTGGCTACATCACGTCATAGAAAGCACAGTTCCCACCATTAAGACGGCACTGGTGACTTTGGAGAAGTCTCACTCTTGGTGGGTCGGGTGGTGGCGAGCTCAGGAGTGGGAAGCAGATTGCCTTGGCTTTGCAGATCTCTCGTCGGCTCCTGGCCTCGTTAGAGGAAATGTTTAGATGCCCTCTTAGGGGTTTCTGGGTGGAGGTGCTGGATTGGAAACATCTTCTCAACAAAAATGAGCTCCTTGGCGGGTGTGTGCCTTGCTTACAGTAGAAACTCCATAGTAGGGAATGAATGTGCCCTGAGAGACGGGCTGGTGAGGAGGTCGCTGGGCTTGGGGTCAGGAGAACTGGCTTCTAGTCCTGCTTTTCCAGGCAGCCTCTGCCCTGTCCTAAGCCTCACTGTCATCTGAGTATGAGGGCTGGACTCTGTCTGTGAGGTCCCTTCTCAGAGACTTACAGGAGTTAAAGTCCCAGGAGAAGAGCAGCACCCCAGGGCTGCACACTGATTCGATGAAGCACAACTAGCTCCCTCCTCCCCCTTGCCAGGTCCCCTCCTTCTTCCCATGGAGAGAAAGTGGCCTGATTCTCCTGTCAGGGACACCTGAGTGGTCCCTGCCATTCTGTGGCTTCTAGAGCTGGCTCTGAGGAGTCACAGCCCTGAGGACCATCTTGAGGCTGTTCAAAGTCATTAGGGATGGGTGGAGGAGTGGTGGGGACCAGAGACTGCAGAGGTCCATGCTGTGGGAGCTGGGAAGCAGACCACAAAGAAAAACTGGACTTTCCTTTCCCAGGCCAGAGCAGGCTGCTTCTTTATGGATATGATGCAACGTTGCTCACCCCACAGATTCTTATCCCATCCACCCTTCATGAGTGCCGTGATGCTGTGAACAGCTTGGTCTGGATGAACCCCTTGAGAACTGATCTTATCTGTCGCCCTCTGTAGAAATTTAAAAACACAGTTCCCAAATCCTTTGACCCTCCGCTTCTTGAGAGGCGGGATCTGTCTCCCTTCCCCTTGAATCTGCCCTTGTGACCATTTGACGAAAGAATACAGTAGACGAGGCGCTGTGCCCATATCTGGGTCCAGGTCTTCAGAAACGGGCAGCTGCCACTTCCTGTCTCCTGGGATGCTCGCTCTTGGAAGCCAGCCACTGTGCCGAGTGGAAGCCAAAGCGGCCTGTGAGGAGGAGAGACCCACGTGGGGAGGAAGCGAGGCTCCGGGCCCGTGGCCCTGGCTGAACACCCAGTGCCAAGGTGCCAGCCCCGTGAGTGAGCTGTCCTGGAAGCCCCCAGTCCAGCCAGCCCAGTAGACAGAACGTGGAGCAGAGGTGAGCTGCTCCCATCCGGCCCCGCCCAAATTGCAGGTACCTGAGCACGATAAATGCTTGTTGCTCGTAGAGTCGCTAAGTCGTGGGGGGTGGTTTGTTAAGGGACAACAGAACACTGGCGCCCCTGGTGCTGGGGAGCAAAAGCCCCTCAAGTCCTTCTGGACCAGTTGCTTCTATTTTTCTTAAAACAACTGCCACCCCAACCATCCTGTGGACTCTCCTTTCCCTGGAAAAACTCAGCTCATCTTTCTGAACGAAGATGGTGATTTGCAGGAATTTTATTCCTAGAAGTCCACTCCCCCTCCCTTCTCATTTCACTCCTCCCTCACAAGCCCCACGCCCACTTCCTCTTATTTTTTCTCTTCCATCCTTCCAGCAGACACTTTCTCCTTAGCCTCGGGCTCCTGCAACAACCCCAAGGGACTTGACCACATGCCTAGGTGGGAATCTCAGGTGTGTTCTGTGCATGCATGTGTGTGCATATGTGTAGGCAGGGGTCGGTGCATGTGTGTGTGCGTGTGTGTAGGTGTGTATGGAGGATAGTGTTACAAACACTGGAGGTGGGTAGCAGGTAGTAGAGGAGCTGATGATTTTGACCGCTGTTTTTGGTGGGTTCATTGGAAACCACCCATTCTTTTTAAAGATACTTAAAAATTGAAATCAACCTTTTCTGGTTATCCCAGTCTGCATTTTTCAAATTTTCTACAGCGACATGGATTACTTTTGTAATGAAGGAAATAAACCTCACTTTTCCTTCCAATACTCAGCGTTGACCAGAATTTATATTCTGGTGAATTTCCTTGCAGCCTTTTGTCTGCACTCAAACATCTCTTGAATATTTGAGATCGTGCCATGAATACAGTATGTGTCTTGACTTTTCACTGTGCTTTATATTTTAAGAGTCTCTCTCTCTCACTAAATATTTTCCCAAACCTATTTGTTTTTGCTCCAGTGTATTTTTCCTTTTTTCAAAATTGAGGTATAGTTGATTTGCAATATTATATGTTTCAGGTGTACAACATAGCGATTCACAATTTTTAGTTTGTACTCCATTTATAGTTACTATAAAATATTGGCTATGGGCTTCCCTGGTGGCGCAGTGGTTGAGAGTCCGCCTGCCGATGCAGGGGACACGGGTTCGTGCCCTGGTCCGGGAGGATCCCACATGCCGCGGAGCGGCTGGGCCTGTGACCCATGGCCGCTGAGCCTGCGTGTCCGGAGCCTGTGCTCTGCAACGGGAGAGGCCACAACAGTGAGAGGCCCGCATACTGCAAAAAAAAAAAAAAAAAAAATATTGGCTATGTTCTCTGTGCTGTACAATATATCTCTGTAGCTTATTTATTTTATACATAGTAGCTTGTACCTCGGTCCCCTACCCCTGTCTTGTCCCTCCCTCCTTCCTTCTCCCCACTGGTAACAACTAGTTTGTTCTCTATATCTGTCAGTTTGCTTCTTTTTTGTTATATGCACTGGTTTGTTGTGTTTTTTAGATTCCACATATACATGATATCATACAGTATTTGTCTTTCTTTGTCTGACTTATTTCACTAAACATAATACCTTCCAAGTCCATTCGTGTTGTTGCAAATTTCATTCTTTTTTATGGCTGAGTAGTATTCCATTGGAGTGTGTGTGTGTGTGTGTGTGTGTGTGTGTGTGTGTGTGTATACACATGCCACATCTTCTTTATCCATTCATCTGTTGATGGACACTTAGGTTGCTTCCATATCTTAACAATTGTAAATAATGCTGCTATAAACATTGGGGTGCACCAAACCTAATTTTTAATGGCTTGATAATGTTCTAGCATAAAAAAAAAATTATTTTTTTATTTATTTACTTATTTAATTTGTTTAGCATTTACCTGACATTTAGGTTATGTTTATATATATATATATATGTATATATCAATCACATCATATGTATATCACAACCTAAACGTCAAGTAAATATATGTGTCAGACATACGTGTGTGTGTATACACACATATCTCATACCCTTATACATAAATCTTTGAAGCTTTAAATCTTCAAATGTTTTCACTTTGATTCCTGGAAGTGAAGTTCCAGGTTAAACACTATGAACATTGGAGAGGCTCCTGGTATGCAGTACAAAACGGTAGAAACTGTCCCTTCTGAAATCTCTGCTTGGCTTCAGGAACCATCTTCTGACTGTCTGGGCATCTCTTACTCTTTTATTCCCAGGAGATGACCAGGGAGGGATGGGGAACCCAAGGAAAGAAAAGACCAGGTGAAGATATGCGAGAAAATATGTAGCTGGCAGAAAGAACTCCTAAGCTTATTTTATGAATATTTCAATGGCTAGGGAGACAGTTTTTGTCTTCTTGCCCAACTTAATATGAGGAAGGAAGAGAAGGGAACTAACAGTAGTCACATGGGTAGATGCTTTCCATCCATTGCCTCATTTCATCCTTACAAGGACCCTGAGTTATTATTATTCCAATTTTATAGATGAGGAAACTGGGTTCTGGGAGGTTAGATAACCTGTCGGAGTCAGACAGCTGGTAAGGAGAGAGCCCGGAGGTGAACCCAGGGCTGTCCAGCTCCAGAGCCAGTGAAATGAGCTGCCATCTGGTTTCTCCATTTCCATAGCAAGATAGGGGGAGGGGATGGGCTTTGGTCCTCCCATCCTCTCCCTTCCTCCTGTTCCAATTCACTCTTTCTCCCTTTGAATAGAGGGGACTGAGATGAAGCCTTAAGGAGCCCTTTCCCAACTGTTACAAGATATAGGACACCATCCCCCAGAAGTTATCGAAACTCTTTCCCTGAAAAGCATCTGCATCCCAGTGAAAGCCTTCTATCCTCGACCCTGCCTAGGTAACCTCTGGAGGCCCCTGCCGGGCAGAGGATTTCAGGGGTTGCTGGGAGCCCTCTGTGGCTGTTCTGACCCGCATTCTTCCAGCACATGTTGTCTAGGAGCAAAGAGGAGAGGGAGGGCGCAGCTGGCAGGGAAACAACGGGGAGTCGGGCAGATCAAGGAGTATTAATAATGCGGCCACTGGCTGCTAGGCCTGCCCTCAGGGTCCGTCACAGGGGAGGGGCCCAGAGGGTGGTTAAGGGCAGAGGGATGTGCAGGGCGCCTGAACCCTGTGTTTAAGCCCCAGCATGCGCAGGAGGAGTGCCCCTTAATCAGAGATTTTGTCCAGTCCCTCACTCTCCCAGCCACTAAATTGCATCTCTTACCCCTTCAGATTTCCTTTGCAAGGTTTGTCCTCCGAGGAGCCATCCCAGATGGACCCCATGTGGCTCTGTTTAGAGCCTCATTCCATTTGGGTAGTTTCATCTGGAGGTGACATTCAAACTATTTAAAAACAGTAAGAATGAGTTTAGTCCTAGACCAGTCTTCACAGAGAGCCAGCTCGAAGGCAGGAGTCTGCGCTCCAAGGACCTCTGCTCACCTCTGCTCGGGCAAGTGTTAACTCTTTAGTTGCTGGACTGGAGGGAGGTATGAAGGTGCCAGGAGAGAGAATGGAGTGGCCCAGTCACTAGTGGGGCTCAGGGTACTGGCTGTTTACCAAGTGGTACAGGATGTTTTCAATGTTTTAAGAACTGATATGGCTGTACCCGTGTGTACAGGTGTGGCTGGGCTCTGCTTAGACGGGAAACAATGACGCCCTGCCTTTCGTTTCCTAGGGTCATTGCGAATGAGTCTTTCCTGACCGCTGTTCCCCACAGGTCCCTCTTCCTCTGCGTCTCCACCCAGAGCCTAACAACGGTTTCTGGAGTCATGTCCCTGCAGCTGCCACATTCCAGCTCATCAGAGATGAGCATAACATGGACCAGAGCCTGTTCCCAGTCCCACAAATGAGGGGTCCTCCGCCTCAGTCTCCCCCATGGTATCTGCCCGCCTGGGTGGCCCCCTCACAGCAAGCACTCAGTCAAGGTGCTTGATAAAACATGTGGTTTGGGGTGGGTTCAATTTAGATTAAATTCCCATTTGGGGATCTAAGTCAAGACCCGCAGTTCTCAAGAGCAATGTGGCTAGCCAGCAGTCTCTCCCTTGCAGCAGATTCTGCTGGTCCTCTCTTTCTAGGTGGCAGTACACTGACCCGAAATTCCAGAAGCCGGGCTTCTGCTCCTGGCTCCACCATCACCAGCTACATGGCCCTGAGTGAGAATTTCCTGTCTCTGGGCTTCATTTCCCTCCTCCTCAAAACAGATCTGGAAAAGCTGATCTGCAAGCCTGTTCAATCCACAAAAATATGATTCCGTGTTTCCCTTTCATTGCTACCTCGATGCAACATCCATTACGGTTAAGAAAGTAGTTTGGGGAAGAAGATGGTCTGTGTTCAGTGCTGGTTCAGCCACTTTAATACTATTAGCCTTGGGAAAATAGGAGGGTACTTGGGTGGGTTAAATAATACTGTAAAGTTTTAGAACACTTGGTTCTTAGTAAACTTTCAATAAACATTGTCCATTTTTGCTACCTCTGGTTAAGTGTAGGTTTCATCAAGGCTGAGTGTCACCTCTCCTTTATTAACTGATACCCAAAGCACCATATTCTAGGTCTAAATTGATTAACCCTGTGAGCAGGTTGCCACCAGGGTCTCTGTCCTTTATCAGAAGGAGCAGAGCTACCATCCACTGAGGTTTTTACTCTGGGCCAGACCCTGTACCAGACACTTAACATATACTTTATCATTTCCTCTTCACAACAATGGCAAGAGCTAAGTATTATTCTCCCCTCATTTTCCTCCTGAAGAAATGGAGGTTCAAAAAGATAAAAGCCACAGCACTGATAGCAATTATAGATTCAGCTCCAGTTCTGGGGGTGCTTCAAGCCCATGCCAGGGGGAAACAGAAGGAATTCCTCTGGAAAGACGATTCCATGTCAGTCCAAGCTCTTCCGGGCAGAAAGCTGACACCTGTGTGTAGAGGAGGAAGCTATCCTATTGGGGGTGGGGGGTGAGCATTTCCCCTAAAGCCATCTCTCTCTTCCTTCAAGCCAGGCTTATAGATCCGAACCACAAAGGAAGATGAAAGAATCTGGCTGATGAAGTCCTCCACCCTGAGAAGAGGAAGAAAAAAAAGAGAGAGAGAGAGAAAGAAAGGAAAGAAAGAAAAGAACAGAGGGAGGGGGAAGGAATAATCCTTGACAAATATTTTCTGTTAATAAATTCCATTTTGCCTCTAAAATGTTTGCCAACTATCTAAGCAGGAAAAATTTTTCACATACCAGGGCAAACCGTCGCCGAAACGCCTCTCCAGTTGGCCTGCCCGCAGCCCCTGTTTCCATAACCTCCCAGGAGGCAGCCTCTCATGGACTCTGTGGTCTTCCTCCAGGAAGACTTGCCTTTTCCATGAAGGAGGTTTGCGGGTATTTAGGTGTTCGCTCTTCCCAGCTTGGGGAGACGGTACCTGGGGAGCCCAGCAGGTCTTCATGTGTCCCCAGATCTCCTCTCCTCTCCTCGCTCCCTTTCTCTTCTCTTCTCCTCTGTCTTCTGCCCTCCTCTCCTCCCATCTCCTCCCTTCCTTGCCCTTCCTCTTTCTCTTTCTCTCTCTCTCTGAACCAGAGTGTGGAAGACTTCTGCCTCACTGCCCTCCTGCTTCCCTCCCAGGCTCATCCCCGTCTCTGCAGTCAGGACCACGTCTCTCCTGCCCGCTCTCCCCCCTACTCCTTCTTATTCTCCTTCCTCCTCCCAAACTTGGCTTTATTGGATTGGGAGGGAGGAAGTTCTCAAACCCTTAGTGTCATCTTGCGACACCTTCAACGCTCTGCCTTCATGCATTCATAAGATTCAACAAGTTTTACTGTGGACCTACTGGTGGCTTCCATGTTTGAAAAATGCATCAGGCCTTAACGTTGGGTTTGGAGAAAATTCTAGCTAGCAGCTTGTTCATTTTGTTTTATTGAATTTGCTTAGGGATGAGCTTTCTTGAAGATCCTATGGGTAGATTTGTGCCAAAACATACCGCTCAGGGACTCCTGAAACCATCTGGGGAGTATCTGGATGAAAACAAAAGGCATTTATCAACATCATTCTGTCAAGCTGGAGAGCAAATATGGATCTAGTTAAAACTAAAATGAGGCCAGAGGGTTGATTATCTTTTCCCCTGATGGACCATCTTTCTATCTCCAGCTCAGCTCTTCCCTTCCTGGAATAGTGAGTCTGGCATCCACAATATTGTTCTCACTCGGGCCAACTAGGAGAGCAGCATCTAACACAGCTCCTTGTCTCAGAAGGAAATATGTTCACTCTCCTATGGCCTGACCCTGGTGTTGAGTTTCTCTTATTCTTCCCTCTGGTGTACTTTGGAGACTTTTTAGGGAGCCTGATGGTTTCTTATTTCATTAGGTCATAAAAATCAGGGTCTTTGGGTAAGCAGGACCTCTCTGGGGTCACCGTACCCAAGGACTAGCCTCTATTTAAAATAACTCTTCTGGGCTTCCTTGGCCATCCAGTGGTTAAGACTCTGTGCTTCCAATGCAGGGGGCATGGGTTTGATCCCTGGTCAGGGAACTAAAATCCCACATGCCATGCAGCGCAGCCAAAAAAATAAAATATACTCTTCCTTCCTCTCTCCCTTCCTTTAGCCACTATTTATTGACACTATGTTCTAAGATGCAATGATAAATAAGACAGACAGATTTTTGCCTTGCTTGAACTTATTGTATGGTGGAAGAGATAATGCAAGATATCAAGTGGGTCAGTCAGTGTAGTGTAGCAAGTATAGCAAGACCATCTTTAATCTTTCTGATACCATGTTTTGTCCCTTGTGATTAAAAGCTTCATTTTAGCACCTACTCTTTGACCCTGCAATTCTGCTTCTAGAATTTATTCTTATTAACGTGTGAGGTACCATTTGTAGATGATTATTTGTTATAGAAATGTTTATAATAGCAAATGATTAGAATTATCCCCAAAGTCCACCAGTAGGGTGTTGGTTAAATACACCATGGTACATCCATAGAATGGAATTCTATCCAGCAGTAAAACGCAAACAAAAACAAACAATGCCCCCCAAGCAAACCAAACAAATACTACAACAAAAAAAAGCAACAACGAGAAAGCTCTTTTTTGTACAGATACAAAATAATCTCCAAGAGACACTGTTAAGAGAAAATGCAAGGTAAAGAACAAAGAGTTTAGTGAGTTATCATTTTTGTAAAGAAAAGGGAAAAAGAGTATGAATACATATATGTGTGTGTATTTGGTTGTGTATGTACAGAACATCTCTGCAAGGCTACAAGAGAGGAGCTATTTGGCTGTGGGACAGGAGTTGAAAGGAGACTGTTCACTGTATCCCTGTTTGCACTTTCAGACTTTAAAATCTGTGCATATAGTACTTCTCCTAATATTTAAATTTTACTTTAAAAATATAAGAACAATAAGAGGAGGTGGGCAAACAGAAGCGTGGATGCCCTTTTTAAGGCAGGCAGCTGCCGTGCAGCTTTACGCATTATTAGTATGGAGAGATGCAGGTTTAATATTGACAGATCTTCCCTTTTTTTAATTGCTCTGCACTTTTTTAGTAAACCATATCTCAGTACATAGAGATAGATCTGCCTCATGTTTTTTTGTTTTTCTTTTTTGTGTGTGTGTGTGTGTGGTACGCGGGCCTCTCACTGTTGTGGCCTCTCCCGTTGCGGAGCACAGGCTCTGGATGCGTAGGCCCAGCGGCCATAGCTCACGGGCCCAGCCGCTCTGCGTCATGTGGGATCTTCCCGGACCGGGGCACGAACCCGTGTCCCCTGCATCGGCAGGCGGACTCTCAACCACTGCGCCACCAGGGAAGCCCGCCTCATTGTTTTTTAATGGCTTCAAAGTATTTTATAATGCTGTTCTCACCAATAATCATACCTGATGACTCTAAGGGTAAAACTGATTACGTCATTTGGTTAGATGAATGGTGTGCTTGTAGACATGCTGTTTTCCCAGCAGGAGCGCTATTTGCATGGTTAGTACCCCTAAATCCCTCAGCCTCAGAGAAGACTTTGTAACTTCCCCTTGGTGGCTAGTCGCAGGTAGAACAAACGGCTCGTCTTGCTTCTGTCTCATCTGAACCTCTTCTGTAAGCATTGTAAGATGTTTACATCTTGTAAACATTGTAAGAATGTTTATAAAATATGATTTGGCAAAGTTTCCTGGATAATGCATTGGACAAAATGGTTAGTCCTGGTTCTACCCGATGGCATGGTGTTAGAAAAGTCATAGTGTCCCAGTATCGTACTTTTTCTTTTCACATAGTGGTGTCCAGAGCTGCTCTTAACCCTCTCACGGGACTGTCGCAAGGCTCATGGAGACCACACAGATGAGAGCCATTTGGGTATCTAGAGAAAGTTGCTACAGGAATCCGGGCGATTATTTTCATAATTAGGAATGCCACGGGAGCCCATTTGAGCCTGCGTTCTCTGTACGGGTCCACACGTGAGCACCGCAGCAACCCTATCAGGTAGGTATTACTATCTCCACTTTAGATGGGAAAACTGAGCTCAGAGAAATTTTAAAAACTTGCCTAAAAGCTTTCTAGATCTTCCAATTTTTAAGAGATGCTGAAAATAATAATTAACTTTGAGGAATCTTCCACCAATTAAAAAATGTTGGTTCAGAAAAAAAAAACAGGCTAAATGAGGCAGGTCTATGAACTGTGTCCGGTCTGAGCTCATCATTGTGGGGTCCTGTGGTAGGGACTCCAGGATCCCTTAGGAAGCTACTGTCTTTATTCAGAGAGGTGACGAAGGCCACCTGGGGCAGGGGCAGCGGGCTGGCAGGGCCAAGACAGATGGAGTAGAGCCTATGTGCAGGGGGCGGGGTGAAGGAGAAACAACAGGATCTGATGACACTTGGATGTGGGGGATAAGAGAGAAAGAGAGGTGCCAGAAGACAGGATTTTCAAGCTTGAGTGGTTTGTAAGATGGAGTGATTTATAGGCAAAATGGAATGAGAACGGCTCTGAAACCAGGAAGAGCTGGGTTCACACCCCTTCTCCACCATTTGGGGTAAAATTTGGGTTTTCTCATCATTCAGTATAGGTACCTTAGAGGTAGGTGCCAAGCAACATAACCGCATGGGAAGTGTTTATGGTGCTCAAAGTATTAGTCGTAACAAACATTTGCCTTCATTTTCTCTACTTCCACTTCTATGCCAGTCGGTGTGGTCCTGGTGGAGCTGACTCCACCCCCAAGAGGGTGTAACAGGAAGCTCAGGTCTGGCCAGTGGGTGAACTGCATTTTCCTGACAATGGTAATAGGTTCAGGGTGGTCATATGACCAAATCCAGACCAGTTAGAGCCAGTGAGAACCAGTCCGGGCACTTCCATTGGAATTGGACTAGAGGTGAGGGGGGTGTGGTTCTTGGACGGCTTGGCCACCTTGCCAGCCCAGGGGAGAACAGGTCTAAGACGGAGCCAACCAGAGTTAGCAGACCTGAGAGATGAGGAGAGAGAAATTGGGGCCTGGGGAAATAATTAATGTCTCTACATCATGCCTCAGCTCCATGCCGGAGTTTTCAGCTCACACCTGAGCCAGTACCGTCCCTTTTGTCTTAAATGAATACATCTGAACAGACAAACAGTGTCCGTGGACAGAGGACAGGAAACTGCTAGGGAGACCCCTTGATGTTTGGTGTCCCAGTGTTTTGGGACCCACCACCCTCCTTAATCCCCTGGAGATTTTGTGGGGATGGGGGGAGGGAAATTGATAACCGCTGAGAATTCTCCATTCCTGCCAACAGCCCAGTAACAGCGTCGCAAGAGGCTTCCTGATTAGTGAAAACTGAGACATACAGTCAAGTGTGAGCCAGAGGTGACAGAAGGGAGGTGAAGAGACTGCAGACAGACAGAGCGGGAGTGAGACTTGTGAGGGAATTGGGAGTGTTCTTGCTGTTTCTAGATTCCTGCGCAGGGATGTTCTGGGGGAGGCCTGGGATTCTATGGCCCTGAAGCATGCAGGTCACCTCCAGAGCTTCAGTGCCTCTTGTCACGTAGGCCCTGTGAACACTAAAACAGCACCACCCAGGATGTGACTCCCTCAGAGAGACATCAAATGGTGAAAGTTGTTCAGGCAGGAGAAGGTGAGGCCTGAAATGTCCCCTGAAAATGATGAGCTGGCAAAGGGTGTGTTAAGTGTGTGTGTGAATGTCTGTCTTCCATCTGAACAGTCAGGGTGGGGTCCAAGTTGTGTTTATCTCAGAAACTTGCAGAGGAACCCAGACAGTGACAGTGCCTGGCACATAGAAAGAGCTAGAACAGAACGTTTCACACATTAAAAGGTCTGCCCTCACTCCCCTGCCAGTGAGGCACCTGGACAGCAATCCTTGTGTCACAGTGAGATTCAGTGGAAGGAATGAGTGGCTGTCCCATACCTCTCACCTGCTTTTGGCCAAAAAAAAAAAAAGGGAAATCCCATCTTCCTCTAAAAGAATGGGAGAGAAATTGCTGCTGGGATGACAGGGTTGGAAGATTTAAAGCCTTCCTGGGAAAAGTAACACCTGGGCTCTAGCCGTCAAGTTATCATTGATTAACAGGTGGCTCTTCAGCAATTCAAATCAACCTACCCATCCATTCCACAGACACTGAGTGATGGCCACATGTCAGGTACCATGGTTTGCACTGGGAACATAAAGCTGACTGAGGAATATTTTCTATTTGCACAGATTATGTGGGAAGAAAGACCAGCCATCACAACAATTAATTATACCGCAGGGTGGTGCTTGGTGTGCCGGGAGGAACCCAGGTGCAATGGAGTCTAACAGAGGGCCATCTTCTGTGGGCTTGCTTTCTCACCTGTGCACTAAATGTGTGGTCCCAGATCATAAAAGGAAGGTAAAGGGGCTTTGGTGTGCCTGTCATGGTCACGTCTTGAGAAGGAACGTAGACCCAGGTCGGCCTCCAAAGCGAATGCTGAACAGTGGTTCTCAAACTCCAGTGATCATTAGAATGAGAACCTGATGGAGAGATTACTTTTAGAAGGCATATTCCTGGGCCCAGCCCTAGGAATTCTGACTCAATAGGTTTATGGTAGGGTCTCAAAATCTGCATTTTTAAGAAGTATCTTGGATTTATTCTGATGCAGATGGTCCATGGCTCAAGCCTTGGAAAAGCCTGTCTCCAAAGTCCCTGACGATGCTGATGGACTAAAATTTCCCCAAATCCAAGTCACTTACTTTGAGTGGGCAGAAGTACCCATGACAGAGCTTGGATTTTAGCTTCTCCCCCAAGATATAGGCTTCAACTTCATGAGACCAGCTGGTAGAAATCGCCAGGCTGCCTGTCTGTTTGACAGAAATCACGTCAATTCACGCAGTTACTCTTCACTTAGTTTGGGGAAAAACAGTGTGAAAATGCAATATGAAGTCAAAATAGTTTCCCAGTACAAAAACACCTACATATCCTAAATAAGAAAGCAGGGTAGAGTAGTGACGAAGGACACAGGCTCTGAAGCCAGGTTGCCTAAGTTTCGATCTGAGCTTCTTCACTTACTAGCCATGAGACCTTGGGCAAGTTACTCTGCTTCTCTGTGCCTCGATTTTCTTATACGAAAATGAGACTGATAATAACAGTACCTACCTCAAGAGGTATTACTGGAGTTAAATAAGCTAATATGTGTAAGCACTTAGCATGGTGTGTGGTGCTTACATACAAGAAATACTACCTGTTATTAACAAGGCTGAGTGTACAGAAAGCCTCCAGAAGCCAGAAACCAAGAGGGAACTGCAAGTTAGAAAAGTAAGCCCCTGGGCTGTCCTTTGCAGTTACCATGGGGTGGAGGAGTGGTGCTGGTGTGAGAGCTGGTTTTATTTACACAGAGGTTTGGGTTTTCATACTGTTCAGGGACAAGAAACAAGATCTTGAGCCTCTGGGAGGTGGAGTGTTGGCACTGAGACTTCCACATAAAGCCAAGACCGTGGAAGGACAACATCCTTTAAACAATTGTAGACCAGAAATAGTCAATCTCTAGCATTAAAAACAATGGGAAGAAAGCCTGTTTATATTGAACTGAGCTCTAGGTCAGGAGGAGAAAATGTCTCCCTTAAGAATTCAAAACCACTGGCATGAGCCTTTAGTGGGTTTGAATAAATAGTTCCTGTACAACCTGTACAACCTAGAAACCCCTGGGCTAAGAAATGACATAAAATTTGGTCTGGGCCAAAGATACTCTGTTACAAGCAAACACTTTGACGATACTGGTTTCTCCAGATTAAAGCCCTGCTGAAGATGAGCTCACAATCCAAAATCAGACGACACACAAGGGAAAACCATGAGCTGGAGTGCACAGATCCAACGAACAGCAGGACTCGACTTCCCAGAACCTTAGATTACGGAACCATCCTAGGAGACCACAAACTAGGCATGTTAACATGACTAATAGCATAACGTAAGCCTTCAAAAATATAATACATATCTAGAAAGTGAACAAAATAAGGCAGACTTAAAAAATAGAACAAATAGTACTTTGATATAAAAAAATACTCATTAAAATTTAACACTCAGTGAAGAAACTAAATAGTAGATTAGACAGAGCTGAAGAAAGAAGGATTGAACTTGGAGGTAAATCTAGGAAATTATCCAGAGGGAGCCCAGAGATGGAAACTATGAAATAGATAATCAGGCGACATGGAGGAGAAAATGAGAGAGTCTCCCATATAACTAATAGAAGTAACTTCCAGAAAACTGAGAGAATGGGGTGAGGCCATGTTTGAAGGGAAGATGCCTGAAAATTGATGAAAGATATCACACCAAACCCCAAAGTAGAGAAATAAAACCAAATATTCTGGGGACTTCCCTGGTGGTGCAGTGGTTAAGAATCTGCCTGCCAATGCAGGGGACATGGGTTAGATCCTTGGTCCGGGAAGATCCCACATGCCACGGAGCAACAAAGCCCATGCGCCACAACTGCTGAGCCTGAGCTCTAGAGCCCGCGAGCCACAACTACTGAGCCCGCGTGCCACAACCACTGAAGCCCACGTGCCTAGAGCCTGTGCTCCGCAACAAGAGAAGCCACCGCAATGAGAAACCCGAGCACCACAGAGAAAGCCCACGCACAGCAACGAAGACCCAATGCAGCCCCAAATAAATAAATGAATGAATAAATAAATAAATAAATAAAATTTCTATAAAAACAAAAACACCACAGCAGAACTACAAAACACCAATGGCAAATTTTATAAAAGAAACCAGAGAGAAAAGACCAGGTGAGATCCATTGTAGTAGAGAGTGCCCGTGAGAAGCCATGAAGACCATGTGAGCATGGGTGTTCCTAGAACACGTATCCTAGGAGTGGAGCCTGCATAATGCAGGGCCCCGCGAACGTGAGACAGAGAGTGGGTAGAGTCAGAGACTGAGATCAAGGATGACCTCAAAAGCAGGCAGAGGATTTGGACTTGGTATCAAACGCTGCAAGGAACTCTTGCCTTGTTGCAAGGACCCAATGAGACAAGTAAATAGACTTGTTAATTAAAAAGCATTTTCAAAAGGGCTGTTTTGCTGTGACTGTGGTGTGGAAACACAACTATTCTGGGACTCTTTGTTCCCAACTCCAAACTGCTGGGTTTTTTTGTTTTGTTTTTTCTTTCTTTCTTTTCTTTTTTTTTAATAGCCCAGAGAGGTTTTGCAACAGTCTGAGGTGCTTTGAGAAAAGCGTTAAATCAATTTTGAGCAAATGTTTGCTATTTCATTCTGGATTAACCATTCTGTGTGCAGTGTTGACATTTTCTGATGGAAATGACATAAATTACCCTCCTTTCTTTCCCTCTCTATTGCTGTGTCAGATTAGGTGTGCCCTGCTTGGAAAAACTCTGGATTGGGCCAAACAAGGGGATGTCCCTGAAAGTCTTGATCTCACATACAGGTTAGTAATTCCCTCTGGCCTTTAGCTTCTTGGCTTGCTGTTAACAAATGGAAAGTTGCTAAGCATTTGGAAACCCCCATAAAGAATCACACACGGCCTTTCAAGGAATGTGTATGAATTAGCCAAGGCTGGCCCCAGGCAAATGAGGAGCTGGGCTGGGTACCACTTGACTCACCCCATCGCCCACTCAGGAGCTTTTATGTCACTTGTGACAAGAGGCCACAGCTGGCCCAGGGAGAGCTTATTCTTTTGACACATTTTTATGGAGTGATGACTCTGCACTCAATGTGCTAGGGACACAATAGTGATTCAGACAAGATCCCTGTACTCTCGGAGCTTAGAGTCTAGTGAGAGATGCAGATAAGTCACTGTGATGTGGCTCTGAAAGTGTTCTATGATGGGGGTGATAATAGATATGGTAGGGGGAGACATAACTGAGGCTTGAGAGGAATGAGTAAGAATAGCTGAAGGAAGGAAAAAACAAGATATATTCAAAGAATTGTGCATTGTTCAACTTTTTGGAGCGCCAAAAACAAGAGGTGAACAGTGAGAAGTGTTAGCAGGAGCCAGACCAGAGGGAGTCTAGAAGCCGTGGTCAGAATAGGGTTTGATCTTGAGGACCCTGGGGGGCCGTCAAAGGATTTTATGCAGGAAAGCAACCTGACTCGATTTGATTCTTAGCAAGCTCACTCTGGTTGCTGTCTGGGGTTCCACCTGAAGGAAGAAGTGGGAGCAAGGAGATCCATCAGGCAGCTATTGCAGTGGTTGTAGGAAGAACCTGGTGGCAGCGGTGGAGACGGGAGATGGGAGGAGTCACGAGATGCTTCCGCAGGAGCATTGATAGGAGTTGGTGATGGAATGTGGACTTTGAGGGAGAGAGAAGATATGGAATGATGTTCAGGTTTCTGGTTTGAACATCAGGCAGCTGATAGGAGGAAGAGCTCTGTTCCTATGACCTCCTGGAAACAAAGGAGGGAAAGGGGTGATACAACAGAGTATCAGGACAGAGCTATGACCTGAATGGAGCAGAACGTTCTCAAGGAAACTCAGGGCCAGGTTCACGGATGCTCAACCTGTGCGGTCTCACCAAGCCCCACGCACTGAAGGGCTCTGTGCTTGGTTCAGTGCTCTGCTAGCCATCTTGAAGTTTACAATGATTTTATCCATGAACTTAGATTTTTGTGAGTGAAGATGGATAGGACAATGGAGCCTGCCCATGAGCAGAGCAGATCTGTGCAACATGTGTGTCCTCCATTCCTCGCTGCCCCTTTCACACAGAGCATTTGGGATACCCCAGGAGCACTGAATTCCAGTGGACACCATGTGTGGCAGTTCAGTGCCGCTCAAAATGAGTATAAGTGTGCTACGAAAGCTGGGTGCTTTGAGTCTCACTGAACATCAGAATTCCATACAGGGCTGACTGCCCTGAAAAACTATGCTTTCCATTCCAATCAACTTGCTTTAAAGGCAGAAAGAAGGCAATGGTAATTCTAAGGAACAGGACAATGGAGGAATCTTTCTTACTCCTGTTACTTCCCTATATTAGTCGACCATTTATGCTGTAATGATGACAGAAGGAAAAGGACAGGGCAACGAATAGTTCCTTGTCTTTTGAGTCCTATTGCTTATTAAGTTGAAGGTAGAGAGTTTCGGTAGAGTGTGCACATATCAAAACCATTTGAGTTAGTTTTGTGCAGTGTTTCTACACTTTTGGTGAGAATGAAATACATATGCATGTACAAGCTACAAAATACAAATTGTGTAATTTCGGTGATTGTGCATATAAGTGAATGTTTTCATAGTTGCATTTAAAACTGGCATTGTACAATATAAAAATGAACAGTAAAATTCATGCTAATAATTTAGAGTTTAAAATTTTTTCTTTACTTGGAACAACACTTAATAGCCAATTAAAATACTATGACAAAAAAAAAACACTATGACAGTGGGAGTGCGAAATGGGACAGCCGCTTTGGAAGACAGTTTGGTAGCTTCTTATAAAAATAAACAGTCTCGGGACTTCCCTGGTGGCGCAGTGGTTAAGAATCCGCCTGCAACGCAGGGGATACGGGCTCGTAGCCCTGGTCTGGGAAGATCCCACATGCCGCGGAGCAACTAAGCCCGTGCGCCACAACTACTGAGCCTGTGCTCTAGAGCCCAAGAGTCACAGCTACTGAGCTCTCGTGCCACAACTACTGAAGCCCGCGCGCCTAGAGCCCGTGCTCTGCAACAAGAGAAGCCACCTCAATGAGAAGCCCACGCACAGCAACGATGACCCAACACAGCCAAAAATAAATAAAAAATAAAAAAAATAAACAGTCTCTTAGCATATGATCCAGCAGTCACACTCCTAGGTATTTACCCAAATGAGTAGAAAAGTTATGTCCACACAAAAACCTGCACATGAATGGTTATAACATCTTTATTCATATTGCCAAAATTTAAAGTGAACAAGATGTCCTTCAATAGGTAAATAGATAAATAAACTGTGTTACATCGTACACCCATACACTGGAATATTATTCAGTGTTAAAAAAAAAATGACCTATCAAACCACGCAAAGACATGGAGGTGTGGAAGGAGAGTTAAAATGGAGTTGGTATTGCTAAGAGAGCTCTCTAAAATGGAGCTGGCAAGCCAGTAAGGAAGTGTGACTTACGCACGTCTCAGTCTGAATGGAATCTGATGTTTTGACCTGACAGAGTCATCCAGAACATCTGCCAGAAACTCAAGATACTTATCGGACACTTACTCTAAAACAACCTGTGACACTCTTGTCTATTTATCAGACCCCCCACCTTAAAACACCTCATGAGTCCTTAAGGACAAATACTTTCTGACTCGTCAGAGTCAATCACAATTCTCGCCAGGCAAATTTCAACAGCCTCATGGCTTTCTGTCTTTATAAGCCCCTCACTCTTTCTCTTCCCTGGAACACTTTTTAGAGTTACCTGAATCTGTGTCTTCCAAATTGCAATTCTCAAGACTCCCAAATAAACTATTTTACTTGCAGCCTCTTGCACTGTTATTATTATTTGGTTGACAGAGGACACTTAAATGCATATTGTTTAGTGAAAGAAGCCAGTCTGTAAAGGCTACATACTGTATGATTCCAACTATATGACTCCTGGAAAAGACAAAACTATAGAGTCAGTAAAAAGACCAGTGGTTGCCAGAAGTTCGAGAGAGAGGGGAGGGACCAATCAGGGTAGTACAGGGGATTTTTAGGGCAGTGAAACTGTGCTGTATGATACTGTAATGATGGATATATGACATTATGCGTTTGTCAAAACTCAGAGAATGTACAACTCAAAGAGTGACCTCTAATGCAAATGATGATGTGTCAGTATTGGTTCATCAATTATAACAAATGTACCACACAAACCCAAGAGTAGAAAGGGGGTATATGGGAGCTCTCTGTACTTTCCGCTCATTTTTTCTTTAAAAATTAATGTCTATTAATGGATAAAAATAAGGGTAAAGAAACTTTGATTGCTGCCATATTGACTTCTGGGACAGGGACTAAGGAGGTACAGGGTGAAGAAACTGACAAGCACTCTAGAAAGACCTCAGAGTGACCAATGGGTCTCTTTGCTTTGGCTGGGTTCCCCTTCTTTGTCAACAGGGAGTGGAGTCATCAATGACCCAATCCTGTGTCAGCTTCACCATTGGACGTTGCCCAGACTTCAGGTGGACTTTGTCAGAGCTGGCACTCGGGTGTCTTGGCCGATGGATTCCCAACCCCTACTCACTGCCTTCCCTTCAGCTTGCCCCTTTTCAGAATTTAGGAGCCGTATATCTTCCAAATCTACAGGATATGGGGAGTGACGTTTACCCCTGGACAGCCA
This sequence comes from Leucopleurus acutus, assembly GCF_964270905.1. Classification (NCBI taxonomy): domain Eukaryota; kingdom Metazoa; phylum Chordata; class Mammalia; order Artiodactyla; family Delphinidae; genus Leucopleurus; species Leucopleurus acutus. Next base: position 98,047,614 of record NC_139149.1, read on the forward strand.
AATAATTGTCAGTGTTATCAGAAAAGAGACTTTAGTACCATCGCTGCCACTTACTGGATGACCTTGGTCAAGTTGCTTTACTTCTCTGGGACTCAGCTGACCTGTATGGAGAAGGAACTTGGTGGAGGGAGACAAGTTAGATAATTTTCCAAGAAAGCTACTGTAGAACCTCAGTGTGTAAAAAGTGGGGGCTGTTCTGGTTGAAGGTAGGGAAAGATAAGTGGGGGATTGCATAGAATCCCAAATTATCACTCCTTTGTCCTCTTGTCCCACTGGTGCCCTTGAAGCTCCAGAATTTCTAGAAAACCTAGGGTAACAGGGAATACAATTCAAAATCCGTATCTGACTACCTCTCTCAAAAGTTATAAATAGAAGGGCAAGGGACCTGTTCAAGGTCATACAAGGAGTTAGTGGTCATGATGGAATTAGGACCCAGGTCCCCTGACCTCTAGTTCAGTGATCTTTCCCTTCACCGTTTTGCCCCAATCCTGTTGTGGCCACATTTTGTTTATTGAGTGGGAAACACCCTACTAGCCCAAACATGAGCTCTGCCCTCTGGAAGTGGAAAGAGCGGCCCACACACAAATCATTGCCGCTGCCGGTGCAAGGACACCCACACTGAGTACCAGCAATAGGATCCTGACTCTCACAGGTTATTTGTGTTTTAACTGAGTATGAGATTCCTGAGCTCCCTAGAGCCTCTGATAAAGATCTGTCAGATTTGGATGAGCCATTAGTTGAGTCTTAAGCAACTTCAGCATTTGTTCTCTGTACCAGCAGAGTGTTGAGTGATGCAGTCCTGTATTCTTACAGCCTAGTTCTTTCGTGGGTATTGGTCTTATCTCTTCAGCTAGATGCTCTACTCCATGATTAGTGTGTTCCCCCATGCTTGCTTTGGTGCTCTGTACATATCAAAGCATTGTTGGTGCTTAATTAATCATACTTCTCAAAGCCCTTGGACCTATTTCTGCTCGCAAAATGGGAAAGGGAGCAACGTCTGAAGAGAGTTCCAAAAACAGCACACTTCTGAACCTGTCAGAAAAGACATGGCACTGTTCACCCAGCATGGCGTAAGTGAGAAGGAGCTAGCTGGCAGCCAATGAGAGCATTCTCCACTTTGGAGCATTTATTGTGTGTGGTAGGCGCTGTGCTAAACCCTGCAGATGCGCGATCTCCAGGAGTGCCAGAAATAACCTTGGAGGGACTTCTTCCCACCTCATTGTGCAGATGAGGGAGCTGAGGCTCAGAGAGAGGATATAACTTGGAAGAAGCTTTAGAACTACCACCAGAACCCAGGTCTAGCTGACTCCAAAGCCCATGTTCATCACCTCTGTATCAAGATGCGTTTCGAAGCTTCCTATGGGTAGCAAAAAGAGTGTGTGTATCACATTTTTGGATATTCCTCTGCCTGGTCTTTGCCCTTCAGCCCAACTGGCTGTCTCCCTTCCTGCAACCTCCCAAAGGATTTAGACATGACACCAGACGAAACAGCTAGAGAGTGTGGAGCCAGTGGCTTTGTAAATAGACATGTTAACATGGCCCAGAGACCTCTGGAAACAGGGCAAGGAGGGGTGGCTGAGACATTAACACAGCCAGAGATGGGGTAATGAATACCGAAAATCTGCAAAGTTTGTCCCAAAGGTCTTTAAATCAGGAACATTGTGGTCCTACTGCGCCATCCCTCAGAGGCAGACATGATGAACTAAAGCTTTTCCAAACACACTGGGGCTCAGAGAGCATAGCGGGTACTTACTCAGGGATCTCAGAGTCAGACAGACCTGGGTTTCAATCCCAGATCCAGATCCCTCACTTAATAGCTGAGGGACTTGGGGCAAGTTACTTAAGCCTTTAAACTTCAGTTTGCCATCTGTATCCTGGGAATAATAATAGTAACTACCCCAGAGGGTTGTAAAGATTAAATGAGGTTCTTGCTGAGTACTTAACGCAGTGTCTGGCATATTGTAAGCGTTCGGTAAAGAGTGATTATTACTGTGATTATTTATTTGTATTCTCCAGGTTCAGCTTCTCATCGAGTTCAGTTTGATTCTTCTGATAGCCAAAGTGACTAAACGTCCCGTTCAGCCACACCCTTTAGGGACCAAGCCAGTCCTTGGGCTCAGACGCCAGTGCACCAATTAGCACCTGCTCTCTGATTCACACTCTCTTTGCAGTGTTTGCATAACTGGAGGCCTACCTAAAGCCCCCTGGGGGAAAGATAATTGTGTAGGCTCTTTTCCAGGATAGACTGGGTGGGAGCTCAGAAGGACAATTACCCAGACTGCAGAATCTTCAACCTTCTTGAAAATGATTGAAGTTGCAGAACATCCAAAACCATAAAATCGGCTCTAAAGTTCTCATTAGCCTTCCACAGCCATAGACTCAAAACATCTGAGCTAGACTCTTCTATGGGAACTTAGAAGTCATCTGGTCCAACCTCTTCATGTTACAGATCAAAACACTGAGTCCTGGAGAGAGGGTGGTACTTTGAATAGTCACAGATTGCTAGAATCGCAAGGCAATAAACAGCATCACAGAGGGCCGGGAATGAGACTAAGTTAAGAGTTTCTCTGGATCGTGTGACCTCTGGACACGCCCCCAGACTCATGGTGTTCTTAATGACAGTTCAGAAAGTCTCCGCGCTATCAATATCTTTCCATCCCTGTTTCTCTTCGTGGATCCTTCTCCCTTGCACGCATGGCTGTGTAGCTGATTCTGGCGCAGACCCATGGTCAGAACTAAGCCAACTACTCTCCTGTCTTCTTGTGCTCGTTGGGCTCATGTCCCGGGAAAAGTTAAGTAGCAGCTTCTCCAGGTAAAAACAAGGGAGTTTTCCTCCTAGGGCTGTTCTCACAATTCTGTTAGAGTGTGTGATAGAGAGATGTTGAAGATATAAAATCAGTGAGAATCAGGAGAGAAGAACTAGGGACCCAAATCAAAGAGACGGGCACAGTTCTGAGAGGAAGGGAGGAAAAGGGGCAGGGAACATATCCGCTTTGTCCACCGTAGAACCTACAGCAATCACACCTGATGCTCAGTAAATAAACACTGAATGAATGAATGAATAAATAAATAGATCGATGGAGGGAGACATATGCAACTTATTAAATCACTTGGAGACTCAGACCAGGAGAGGTAATCTGGTCAAAGGGCCACGTAGGCATGTGCAGAAAAGAGGAAAGTAACTAACATACATGGAGCCTCCAATGTGGACCAGACCCTGTGCTTGGCCCTTCCATGTGGCGTACCATAGACTCCTCATTACCACCCTAGGACATAGGCATGGCCCATTTCACAATCAGGAATACTGAGACTCAGAGCAAATTTCATGTTTGGACAGAGGAAAAGAAAGCCTTCTTGGAAAGAATTCATACTGTACTCTTCTTCTCTAGATATCTTGTGTGCTCATTATTCTTCGTTTGCCCTCATCCCCCCGCCAGATTCATCATCTGCCTGTCTCTGTTCTGCTCCATGCCCTGGGATGCTGACCTTTGTGAACTACGTCACCCAGACTCCGTTGCCCTGGCCTTCTGTTTGGGTTTTCCAATGTTCGAGAGGCACTGATTGGAGACCCAAAAGCAGAAGGAGAGGGAGAAGATGGAGCACTTATTGCCCTGCTCCCTTCCTGCCTTGCAATCTTCCGCGGCTGTTGCCCTTGTCAGACGGCCCCTCTTGCAGCACTCTAGCTCTGCCCAGGCTCTGGAAACAGGATTCTCTCCCCGACCCCAACAGCGTGACACTGCTTCCTCACTGTTGCTAAGCCCTGGGTGCTTCACCATCCCTTCGTGGTTCCCTGATCTTTGCCCATATCTGTTCTAAATGGTTCTTTTATGCAGCGCTCTTCAGTTAAACCCTTTTGAATAACATGCCCTCCTTCTCTGTGCTTCACTCATTCCATTTCCAAAATATGCAACCGAGTTTCCTCCTTTTCCTCCAATCCAGAGCTTCCCAGGCCTCCAGCCCATCCTCCAAGAAATCTTCCTGACTATTCCCATGCACAGTAATGCTATTGTTCCCACTGCTAGGCTGACTTCTGGGCAGAAGGTCGCTGCTTTGTTGTGCTTGTGCTTCCATGACTGTTCGGCTTGTCGATCAGCTCATCTTGGCAGCAGAGTACACTCTTTAGGGTAGGGAACACTTTAGCCATTAGAATCCTAAAATCACAAACATATTTTGCTAGAAGGAACCTTAGAGATCATCTCATCTCACCCCTTTATTCTACCGATGGGGAGGTGGGGTCTCAGACGGGGGAAGGGTCATGTTCATGGTCACCAGTTACATAGACACAGCCAGCTCTGGAGCCTCGTCTTCTGACTACTACACCGTGCTGTGTTGTTGCACTGAGCACTCAGTAGGCCCTCAATATGTGGATGACCCATCCCTCGATTTAAAAAAAAAATTATTTTATTGAAGTCTAGTTGATTTACAGTGTTGTGTTAATTTCTGCTGTACAGCAAAGTGATGCAGTTATACATTTTACATATACATTCCTTTTCATATTCTTTTCCACTATGGTTTATTACAGGATATTGAATATAGTTCCCTGTAACACACTACTTTATTCATCAAGAGAGTCTCGTTATGAGAAAAAAATGTTAGCTGAACAAGAGAGCATGTTTAGTGATGCAGCAAAAATTGTGAGGTACGGTAAGGCTAATGCGTTAAATTCTACTACATTATTCTCTTTACATCCCTTGATTTTTACCTCTAGCTCAGTCTTCTCTCCAGAGCTCCTGACTTGTAAATCCCACCTCCTACTCAACATCGCCACTTGGATGAGTAACAGACATCTCAACGTGTTCAAAACTGAGCTTGGAGCAGTTCGGATGTGTGTGAGTGTGTGTGCGTGATGTCAGGGGATGAAGAGCAGTACTCATCACACATTAGCTTTGTATTAGCTAGAAACACTGTTGTAGCTAATACTTGTGATGCTAATAGATTACATTGGGCAAAAGAAGGTTTGTGTGCCACTACAGTGCTCTTTTTTTTCTTTCTGATTTTAAACGGGACTTTATCCTTTTGAAATTGCCTATGTGAATGAATTGCAAAATGCATCCCTAAGTGGGAGAATTACACACAACTGATTAGAGATCAAGTGGGCACCTACCAAATACCAATGATCTTCACTGATGCTAAGCCTCTCCCTGCAGCAAAACTAGTCAACAAATTCAACTTCTTCCTAGGACTGTACCAAGTCCAGGAAAATAAAACCAGGTCGATGGCAATGGGATTGAGTGAGCCCTCTAATTTGCTATGGCAAGAAACTATCCACCCATTGTCCTTAACAGACACTCCAACTTGTTCAGATAATAATTCAATAGGGAGGGCCCTGCAATATGCAGTCCTTTCAAGTATCTTTGGAATTGGAGATTGTGTTTCTCATAAGATAATCTATCCTTCTCTGATTCTTGCGGTTGAGTTCTATTATGCTCTATGAAGAAAAAGTAATAGAATCAGGAAATATGCCAAGGTTGTATTGATACATGTTGGCCCTCTGACCTTCTGTCTGTTGGACTGAAGATGAGCCATCAGTTGGTGAATAACTCAGAAAGTCTCTGTGACCTTTATCTGTTTCCTTTTGTTGATACTTAGGAAATAGGATGTGTTAGAACAATTCTATTCTAAACTTCTTTGAATAGAAATTAGAGATAAAGCAAAGAAGAAAAAAAAGGTGAAGCAGAAAAAGACAAAACTACAGTGGATTCTTAGTGATGACTGATTATACACGTTGTTGTCCTGCATCTACACACTGTTGATCGTGCTGTCAAAGAGGGCATCTTCCTTCCTGAAGATGTTTTCTTTTCTTTCCCCTGCATTTATTTTTTATTTTATTTTTAAAAATTGAAGCAGCAAAGGAAACCATAAAAAAAACCAACAAGACAACTTATGGAATGGGAGAAAATATTTGCAAATGATGCAACTGACAAGGGCTTAATTTCCAAAGTATACAAACAGCTCATACAACTCAAAACAAAAAAACCAAACAACGCGATTGAAAAATGGGCAGAAGACCTAAATAGACATTTCTCCAAAGAAGACATACAGATGGCCAACAGGCGCATGAAAAGATGCTCAACATCGCTAATTATTAGAGAAATGCAAATCAAAACTGCAATGAGGTGTAACCTCACACCAGTCAGAATGGCCATCATCAAAGAAGTCTACAAACAATAAATGCTGGAGAGGGTGTGGAGAAAAGGGAACCCTCCTACACTGTTGGTGGGAATGTAAGTTAGTATAGCCACTATGCAAAACAGTATAGAGGTTCCTCAGAAAACTAAAAATAGAATTATCGTATGATCCAGCAATCCCACTCCTGGGCGTATATCCAGATAAAACTCTAATCCAAAAAGATACAGGGACCCCTATGTCCATAGCAGCACTATCCGTATTCATAATAGCCAAGATGTGGAAACAACCTAAGTGTCCATTGACAGATGAATGGATAAAGAAGATGTGGTACCTATATACAATGGAATACTACTTGTTTTGCCTTAGCAGACTAAACAAGCTTCGGTTTCTCCAGAGATGAAAGCCCTGTGTTTTCACATGAGAGTTGCTCCTCCCAGACTAGAGGTTAAAGGGAACTTTGTCTCATGTCTTCCTTGTATCCCTTCAGGACCCAGGCTAACGACAGAAGAGAGTGAATGAATACAGACATGAAGACATGGCTCCTGAAACAGAGAAAAAAGAAAAAGCCTAAAAGTCTGTTCTAGTTTGAGAGAAAAGCTCCAACATTAGGAGTGTCCTGCTGATAATGATGTACACGTAGGAGATAGTTCACAAGTTGCTTCTTAAAAACAATCTTTTGAGAAGATGCTCAGTTATCTACTGCTGTGAACAAACTGCTCTAAAATTCAGTGGCTTAGAACTAGTACCATTTACTAGTTCTCACAGTTCTGTGGGTTTACTGGGTGGGTCTTCACAGGGAGGTCCCATGAGTAGCATGTCTGCAAATCCCTGGGCTTGGCTGCAGTAACAGAAAAGGCTGGGCCTCTCTCTCCATATGGTCTTTAATCCTCAAGGAGACTGGTCTGTGTTCTTACATGCCCATGGCAGTGACCCAAGAGAGTGAAAGCAAAACCTGCAAGGTCTCTTAAGGACTAACCCAGAAGGTCTCATAGTATTACTTCCCCTGTATTCTATTGGTCAATGCAAGTTATGAGGCCAGGTTCAAGGAGTGGGAAAATAGACTCTACTTCCCGATGGAAGACCCTGTAAAGTGACCCAGCAAAAGAGAAGTGGGCCCCAGGGAGGCATGACTCCTTAGTAGCCATATGGTAACAATCGACCACATAAGGCAACTGTCAGATCCTAGAATATTGGAGCCAAGAGGGACCAAAACAGGGAGTCCAAGCTTCTTCCCACTGAATCAGTTATTCCAAGGCATCACTTTCAACTGCCAGGAGATTCAAGCATATCGTGGTGCCAAATGTGGCTCCCAGTGCCAGCATATCAAGTGTGGAGGCCCTCTCGCCCTCCCCCAAGCTTTGCACACCCTGTTTATACACATTGTAGCTTCACCATATTCTCTATAAATTTTAACAAGTTGCGGAGGACTTTCTACAGTGGAAACTTTCCTTTTTCTGCAGAGAAACTGAGTAAGAACAAACACTTATTGGGGGAGGACACATCTGGGAACGCTGCCATTTTTAAGGAAGTACATGAACTCACAAACCATCCACTTTGCAGTATTGCCATACGTGTCTAACTAAATATTGGAATCCCAGGAAGAATCTACTATGCATCATGTTCCAGAAACCAACTTTGTAAATGGTCTGTTAAGATGTGCACATTTTGTATAATCGAAGAGTATAATATATATTTCCTTCCCTGCTCACCCAAATCTTTTTTAAAATTTTAAAATCTTTTTCCATCTTTTAAATGAAATATAGTTGATTTACAATGATGTATTAGTTTCAGGTGTACAGCACAGTGATCCAGTTATATATATATATATATATATATATATATTCTTTTTCAGATTCTTTTCCCTTATAGGGAAAAGAAATTAAGAAATATTAAGTATAGCTCCCCATGCAATACAGTAGTTTCTTGCTGGTTATCCATTTTATATATAGTAGTGTGTATCTGTAAATCCCAACCTCCTAATTTATCCTTCCCCTCACTCTGCCATCCCCTTTGGTAACCATAAGTTTGTTTTCTATGTCTGTGGGTCTATTTCTGTTTTATATATAAGTTTACTTGTGCTATTTTTTAGAGTCTATATATAAGCAATATCATATGATATTTGTCTTTCTCTTTCTGGCTTACTTCACTTAGTATGATCATCTCTAGGTCCATCCATGTTGCTGCAAATGGCATTATTTCATTCTTTTTTATGATTAAGTAATATTCCATTGTATATATGTACCACATCTTCTGTATCCATTCATCTGTCGATGGACATTTAGGTTGCTTCCATGTCTTGGTTATTGTAAATAGTGCTTCAATGAACATTGGGGCACATGTGTCTTTTTGAATTATAGTTTTCTCTGGATATATGCCCAGGAGTGGGACTGCAGGATCATATATAACTCTATTTTTAGTTTTTAAGGAAACTCCATACTGTTCTCCACAGTGGCTATACCATTTTACATTCCCACCAAGAGTGTAGGAGGGTTCCTTTTCCTCCACACTCTCTCCAGCACTTATTATTTGGAGACTTTTTGATAATGGCCATTCTGACCAGTGTGAGGTGATACCTCACTGTAGTTTTGATTTGCCTTCTCTAATAATTGGCTATATTGAGCATTTTTTTCAGGTGTCTATTGGCCATCTGTATGTCTTCTTTGGAGAAATGTCTATTTAGGTCTTATGCACTGCTCACCCAACTCTTATTCCTACCTTTAATTTATCAGTGTTTTCAAAAAGCATTCTTATAAAGTACTTAATTTCAGGTAGGGTAGGGCAAAGAGAGTCCCCAGGCCAGGTCTCTTTCTCTAAGACCGTGGTTCTCAACTGGGGATAATTTTGTCCCTGAGAGCACATTTGTCAACATCTGCAGCCTTTTTTATGGTCATGATGGAAGAGAGGTGCTACTAGCATCTAGTGGGTAGAGGCCAGGGATGCTGCCAAATATTCTATGATGCACAGGACAGCCCCCCAAACAAAGAATTATCTGGTCTAAAATGTCAATAGTGCTGTTGTTGAGAAACTCTGCTCTAGGGGTTTGCAACGATGACATCAGGGCTGGCTTGTCTTGCGTTCAATGAAAACATTATTGCAGATCTCTGTTGAAAGCATTGTTTTCTTTCATTCAAATGTGTTTTAAAATATTTAGAAAATATGGGAGCACATTTCTGATATGGGTTAAATTATGAAATACATAGTTTAGAGAAGAGATTATTTTCCATAGTGATTAGGTACACATCACAAAGGAGAGACAACTGAATGAGTTAGGATACAATTGCCAGGTAAATATTTTCCTGACTCCAAGGTCAGGAAAGTTCTGGAGAACTCCAAAGTTCTGGAGTTTTACTCAGGGATGGAATTATTCAGGTGAGCTGCTACATTCCCTGCATTTTTCTGGTTCTCATCCAGGGGCAGATGCAGCAACCACTGATGTGGAATCAAGGTTTTTGAGATCCTCCCCATTATTTGTAGGAAACTAGCCTGTTCCCCCAAAGGGCCTTGATCAGCACTTCGAGTGAGACTGATCAAAGTCTAGACCGGTTAATTACTGAAATATGCGGTTCTGGAATTGCGTCCTCTCTCCCAGGATTGTCTCAGTGACGTAGGCCCAGGAGAGCCTGGCTAGGTGACTCCTGTAACGGGCACAAACTGTAAAGCAGAGTAAACAGTCTTATCTCCCAGTTTGTAGGCCAAGGAACTCAAGTTTAGGGAATTTATATAACTTACCTAGCAATACACAGCTGGTAAGAATTGAGACCAGGCTCTGACACCCCATCTTGTCTCTTTTTTCTTACTGACTTGGTATGTTGAGAAGGAAAACCAGATTTGAAGTCAAAAATAACACCCAGTGTTCTGTGGCTTTGGGCGAGTATAATGGGCCCCTGCAATTTCTGTAATCCTTTTGAATTCAGACCTCTCTCACTAGGCTTTTGGGAATTCCAAGTGACTGGGAATTGTCCTTTCTAGCAACCTTATCTGGGAGAGGTGTGGACACCTCTCTCTGTCCACATAGGTGAGTAGCGGTCCCTGGGAGGAGGAGACAAGGACACTACTGAGTGATGGGGAGGGAGGGGCAGCAGGGGCTGATGCCTCAGCTCAGGTTCTCTAAGCTCCGGGGTGAAAGAGGCCGAGAGCAGAGAGAGGGTGATGTGGGCACGGGCCACGCAGGATGGCTGATGGTCAGGGTTGCAGCAGCAATAGCGGCAGAGTCAAGCTAAAGAGAAATTGGACAGAGCAGAGCCCTGGACAGCATCTTCTTGGCATATGGCAAGTGTCATTCATTCAGTCATTCATTCAGCCAGCCAGCTAGCCAGGCAGCCTTCGCTGAGTCCAAATTCTGTGTCAAGTGCAGGGTGGAGCGTTAACATTAACTAAGAGAGGGTGGATCCTTGCCCTCCTGTGGTTTAACAGGGGTGAGTGTGTAGGCTTGAGCGCTGACAACCTGGGTTTGCCTCCCAGCTCTGCCCCTTCCTTGGGCAAACTCTTTAACCATTCTGTGTCTTGGTGTCCCTATCTGTCAAGTTGGAACAATAATAGTGTCCCATATTAAAGGGACACTCAGAGCCTTAAATGATGTAATTTAGAAAAAGCACTTAGCACAGTGCCTGACTATATACAGAAGCCCATAAATGTTAGCTATTGTCATTGCTATTAAGTGGTGGCAAGACAGATATGTATACAGGCAATTATCAGATGTTTGTGGAGTCCTGGTGGGTGATGGGGTTCACTGAAGGAAGATGGAATGGTGAGGTGGGAAACAGGCACCCAAAAAAAGAAAGAAGAAAAAAAAAGAGCCACTATGGCTGTTTTTTTTTTTTTCCCCTTTGACTTCCGCTTGGGCAGAGGAGTGGACGTGCAGACCAGTCTCCATGAGAGGAGAACTCGGACGCCACTCAGATGGAGTGAGTACTCACCCACAACCCAGCAGGCACACCTCGTGATCTCCTTGATCTTAGAACAAGCCTATGAGTTAGGTGGCACCACCTAACTGGGTTAACTTCCTGGGGCTGCCATGATAAAGTACCACAAAGCCGGTGGCTTAAGATGACAGAAATTTACTTTTTTACAATCTGGAGGCTGGAAGTCCAGATCAAGATGCTAGAAAGGTTAGCTTCTGCTGAGGCCTCTCTCTTTGACTTGGAGATGGCGGCCCTCTTGCTGGATCCTCGCATGGTCCTCCCTCTGTGCGTGTGTGAGTCCCTGGCGTCATTTTCTCTTCTAATAAGGACACCAGTTGTATTGGATCAGGGCCCCATCCTAACAGCCTCATTTTAACTCAGCCACCTCTTTAAAAACCTTATTTCCAAATATGGTTATATTCTGAGGTACTGGGGTTGAGACTTGGGTGACCAGCTGTCTATGGTTGCCCAGGAATAAGGGATTTTGTAGAGATGGAATTTTCAAATAGGGAGAGTCCCAGGCAAACCGAGGTAAGTGGGTCACCCTACCTTCTTGTACTTGTAGCACAAGTACAGCCCATAACAGCAGGGTGTGCTCCCTCGGGAGCCCTAGGGGAGAATCTGTTTCTTGACTTTTTCAGACTCCAGTGGCTTCCAGCATTTCTGGACTTGTGTCTGCATCACTCTAATCTTTGCCTCCGTGGTCACATTGCCCCTTCTTCTTCTGTCTGTGAAATTTCCCTCTACCTCCCTCTCCTAAGGACCTCTGTGATGGCATTTATGGCCCACCTGGATAATCCAGGATAATTTCCTCATTTTAAAATCCTTAATCGCATCTGCAGAAACCTTTCTCCAAATACAGTAACATTTACAGGTTCCAGGGATTAGGATGTGGATATCTTTTGGGGGGTAATTTTTCAGCCTATGATCATACCTTATTATGGGATGGGATGGGAAAGTGAGGCCCTGCAAGGTGGGGCAACCTGCCCAGTATTAGAACAGAGGCAGAAGCAGGCTTCCAAACACAGGGATCTGAACCCAATCTACTGCTCTTTCCAGTCCAGTCAGCTGTGCCCCAGATGAAAGCAGGATGAGAGAAGGGCCCTGCTAAGGAGGATGCCCTCACAGGGAGGTCCCCCTTCCGAGAGGTTGTGCAGAACAGCTCAGCAAGGACTGTGTGGTGGGAGAACCCCACTCTCAACTACTTGAGGTGAGACCAGAGACTTGACTTATGGTCAGGGAAATTCCTAGAAGCAAGGAATGCAACATGAGCCTCGGATCCAGAGAAACTGAATTTATTTTGGAAAAAGCCTCAGGTGCAAAGGGCCAAGGCTGCTGGAAGAACTCTGGTGATTCTCCTCGGCAGGCTGAGGTTGGAGAGGTGTTTATTCTCTTCGGGAATGAAGCAGTGGACACAGAAGTACTTGCTGGGTCTTGTTCAAAGGGACACTGGGAGGCAACCAGACTCAGTGAGGGCGGCAGCCTGCACTGTGGTTTGGACCTGGGAGGGGAGGATGCCGCTGGGACTCTGGCAGGTGCTACAAGTACAAGAAGGTAGGGTGACCCACTTACCTCGGTTTGCCTGGGACTCTCCCTATTTGAAAATTCCATCTCTACAAAATCCCTTATTCCTGGGCAACCACAGACAGCTGGTCACCCAAGTTCCAGCAGTCATTTGAGTATAAAGAGTGTGTCTAAATGTATTTCAGATGGCAAGGCCAAGGCTACAGCTCTGTCTCCTCAGGGAAGGAAAAGGGCTCTGCAATCTGCCCCCAAAGAGGCAACATAAAAAGAGATGCATTTGCTGGATATGAGCTTGGCTACCCTAACAGAGACTCCAAGCAACAGTGGCTTCAACATAATAGAAGGTCGTTTTTCTTCCACTTAACAGCCTGGGCTCACATAGTTCAGAGCTAGCGTGGTGGTTCCATGGAGCATTGGACCCAAGTGCTTTCTATCTTGCTGCTCCACTATCACTAGGGTGTCACCCTTACTCACAAGGGCCTCCACGTTCACATCTCTCACCCATGCCCCATCCAGATCCTCAGCTCTCCCAACCCCTGTGTAAGCAATTCCCTATATTAAATTCCCTCTGTCTAACTGTCTAGGGAGGTTTCTGTTCTCTTGATTGGATGCTTATTGATACAATCTGTGACTTGAAAATGATAAGAGCCCTTCCATGGTCTCGCAGTGGCTAAGAATCCACCTGCCAATGCAGGGGACACGGGTTTGAGCCCTGGTCCGGGAAGATCCCACATTGCCACGGAGCAACTAAGCACGTGCGCCACAACTACTGAGCCTGCGTGACACAACTACTGAAGGCCGCACAGCTAGAGCCTGTGCTTCACAACAAGAGAAGCCACTGTAACGAGAAGCCCGTGCACCACAATGAAGAGTAGCCCCCACTTGCCACAACTAGAGAAAGCCCGTGCGTAGCAATGAAGACCCAACGCATCCAAAAATAAATAAATAAAAATGATAAGAACTACAGAGACAGGAATGGGCAAGGGAATGCCACAGACATACTCACTGCAGACACATCTCAAGAAGGCAGACAGGAAGAGGGGTGTGGACATTCAGTGGCTAGAGCTGAGGCGGGGAAAATGTCTTGCATGTGTTGTCCATGAGTAGTTAGTTTGAGCTGGGTGAAGCTGCAGAGTTTCAGTCTGGGATGCCATACCACTGGGCTCCTGAGTGGAGAATCCAAAGATGGGTGTGGACTCAAAGGGGCTGAGCTAGGGTGAGGAGGACAGGTGGTCCTCAGTAGGCTGCCTGGAGGAAGAGGAGTCAATGACAGGAAGGCTCAAGAAGGTGCAGGTATAACCAATATTTTATAACAACTATAAATGGAATATAACCTTAAAAACTGTGAATCACTTTGCTGTACACTTGAAACTTACATAATATTGTACATCAACTATATCTCAATAAAAAAAAAAAAATAAGGTACAGGCAGTGGGGCAGTCAGGAAACCCTGGCTGGATGTCCAGGACATTGGAAAGAGGAGGGGAAGGCAGCAGAGTCAGTGAAGGGTGGTGATAAGAGACTCCTGGATGATAAGGTAGGTTGGCAGGGGTCATCAGTTAAAGGTCCCTGATATGGGTTGAACTGTATCCTCCAAATTCATATGTTGAAGTCCTAACACACAGTACCTCAGAATGTGACATGCATGGAGGGAAGTCCATGTGAAAACATAGTGAGAGGCAGCCATCTCCAAGCCCAGGAAAGAGTCCTCAGAGGAAACCGAACCTGCTGGCACCTTGATCTTGGACCTCCAGCCTCCAGAACTGTGAGAAAATGAATTTCTGTTGTGTAAGCCACCCAGTGTGTGGTATTTGATTACAGCAGCCTTGCAAATTAATACAGTCCCTTACTTACCAAAGAATTTTCAATCCTTTCTAGCAACCTTATCTGGGAGCATTTTGCCTGATCAAACTTTTTTTTCTTCGTTTTCTCTTTTTTTTTTTTTTTTAATTTTAGGGAAATTTAAAAAATAATAAAAGTCTGAAGAATACTAAATAGTCATGCTCTCATTATGCAGAATTGGCAACTGTAAGAACATTTTCCTATTTGTTTCAAGCGCTTTTGATAAAATAATTAAAACTTTACAAATATGGTTAAAGTCCCTTTGACCACAACCTTTTCCTCTCCTCTCCCGCCTCAGAGGCAATCACTATTAAGGAACTGATTTGAATTCTTTCAATCCATGTGTCCATAAAAAACATTTGGAATTGGTTTGTGTGGGATTTTCATCTTTGCAATTGTGCTACGTGTGTGGTGACCCTTGGTTTCACCTCTTTCTACCATGTGCAGGGCACATAATACCACTGAATGGAATAGTGACAAGATTATTCCCTGCAGATGATGAAAAGATAGCAGATAGATGAAAAAGAAGTCTCAGGGTGGGGCTAAATCTTTAATACTTGCTAATTTCCCTTTTTAACAAAGAGAAAATATGGGCTCTAAGTTTTCAGCGAGCAAAGGTATCAAGAGTCTCATACCATTATCATTTTCTATAAATTTATTTTTATGACTATCTTCTATTTAAGGTGAATGTTATTGGTCTTTCACTTATGACACTAGAATAAAACTAACTAGTAAAATAAAGTATAAAAACATAGGTAGATTTAAATAAAAATATTATGCCAATAATGGTACAGATGGCTTGTGCATATTGAAAATTAGTGAGAAGTGTTCATTAGTGAAAAGTATTCATGAAAATTAGTGAAAAGGAAAGGGTTCAGGCTTCCCTGGTGGTGCAGTGGTTGAGGGTGCAGTGGTTGAGAGTCCGCCTGCCGATGCAGGGGACGCGGGTTTGTGCCCTGGTCCAGGAAGATCCCACATGCCGTGGAGCGGCTGGGCCCATGAGCCATGGCCGCTGAGCCTGCGTGTCCAGAGCCTGTGCTCCGCAACGGGAGGGGCCACAACAGTGAGAGGCCCGCGTATCGCAAAAAAAAAAAAAAAAAAAGGAAAATGTTCATGAACAAGATTTTGGGAAAAGCCAGATAGGACAATGGGCACACGGATATTTCCACTTATTGAGCACTGACTGCATCTGGTACTACGGAATGCATTTTATACAATATTTGTTGTAATCCTACAACAACCCTGAAGAAGGGGTGATGAGCTCCCTTTGCAAATTAGGAAACTAAGGCCCAGAGGGGTGAAGCTGAACTGACACCAGCATTCACATGTGTAAGCTCTGTCTATTACCTTAGAGTCTTGTCTTTGCCTATAAAATGAGGCTGAAAGACCCCTGATCTGATTAATTCAAAGGGCTACTGAGAGGGCAGAATAAAGGCAAGGATGTGAATGTGCTTTGCAACCTGTGAAATGCTCTCCAGGTGCTTCATGGGCTGTGGCTGGTGCAGAGGGACCTACACTTGGTTTAATGCTCTGCTGCTGCCATCTTGAGATTCTTAACACTTTCATCTTTGAAGTGAAGATGAAGTGAAGTGGGACAGTGGAGCATACACAGGAGGCTGAGTCCTGGCCCCTGGGCCCTGTCTAGCCTCCCCTTCCCACCCTCACCCCATATGAATGCCGCCCCCTGCCCAGCATGTTGGATGGCCAAGCTCCACTGTTGATCCGCCCTGGCCTGGGTGTGGGTACAGGGACAATGGGAGTCTGGCAGGCCTGGGCCCCGTGGTGTCTCACACAGGGGGAGGTGTGGCTGCCCTCCCTGGCTTGCGATGCCTGGACTTGTTCGTGTACGCCTGGGCATGGGCATCTTGCCCACCCTGCCTCCAGGACACAGGGTACCCTGGCACCAAGGTCAAAATCCCTGGGATAGCTGGCCCAAAAGAAAGGGGTATCGGCTTCCCTACTCCCTGCCAGGCCCCATTCTTCATTTTGCTCTGGGTCCCACAAATTAAATAGCCAGCCTTGAGTACTGAATAAGTGCAAGGGAGTCCTCAATGTGTGTGCCCATGAGGAAAAGCAAAAACCCAAGGAGAAAAATCTAGGAGGGAGGAACAGTGTTTAGGGAAGCCTCCAGGGGCAGGAAAGTCCACACAGATATGGCAGAGCACAGATGAGAGAGACCCCAAACCTAACTCCTGTCTCACGGCCATTAACTCACAATGGGCATCTGTTTATGCATCTGTAAAATGAGGAGGCTGGACCAGGGGTGGGGCCTGAGCCATGATCCCATCTCTGAGGATAGCATGGGAATCTATGGACTCTCTCCCCAGAAAAGTGCCCAGACCCTCCACATTTTGCATGAAACTTCCGAGCATCACAGCTTCCCAAGGACCCCATGGATGGCCCACGAGGACACTGGGTTAGGAATTTCTGGACTGAAAGTTCTCTGAAGCTCCCATCAGCCTCCAAACTAGGCAGTAAGAGGCACATCACCTAAGAAGGCTAAGGGCGTGGGCAGCTGGCCGAAATGTTAAAGCTCTAAATGACAGTGAGAAGGAACACATTAAAAATGGGCAAAGGGGCTTCCCTGGTGGCGCAGTGGTTGAGAGTCCGCCTGCCGATGCAGGGGACGCAGGTTCGTGCCCTGGTCCGGGAAGATCCCACATGCTGTGCAGCGGCTGGGCCCGTGAGCCATGGCCGCCGAGCCTGCGCGTCCGGAGCCTGTGCTCCGCAACAGGAGAGGCCAAGACAGTGAGAGGCCCGCGTACCGCAAAAAAAAAAAACAAACAAAACAAAGCAAAACAAAAAAAATGGGCAAAAGACATCTGTGAAAGGGCAGGGCGAAGAAGGTGGCAGAGTGTTTGGAGGCTATAAAAGCTTCCTGGGAAACCACGCAGTGAGTTTTTTAAATGAAAAAAAAAAAGGAAAGAAAAAAAGAGCATTCATACTCATGGAGTAGAAATCGATGGCTTAGCAGATAAAGACATGGACCAGGCTTCAGGAGACTGCAGGAAACGGGAGCATTCCGTGCAGCGGAGCTGACTCACGAAATGTTTGCACTAACCGGCCTCTGGGGAACTTACCTAAATTCCGTGGTGGGAGTGACAGCTGCTAGCCTGGTCTCTGAAGGGCCATTGATTAATTTCTGGGGCCAGCTGGCCAAAGCTGTGGAAAGAAAGAATGGGTAGGCAACTCCAGGGCCTTGGGGAATAGTAAAGAGGGAGGAGGGGGGCAGACATTTGAAGTGAGCGAGGCAGCAAAGGGCATGGCAAAATGCTTCAATTCGGAATGGAAGACCAGCGTCAGGGGAAACGCGCAGAGAAGTGACGCACGCGGTGGGGGAGAGGGCAACCACGGGAAGGGCAAACATGAAAATGGGAATGTCTGATCATCAGGAGAGATGTGATAAATGGATGGTTTTGTGTGTGGGAGAAGACCTAAATGCTTGAGTTACACATTTCATCATTTAATTGCGCAATTTGTAAGAAATTAACAACCTGCCCAAAACAAAACCAAATGTTACCCGTGGACACCTGGATCGCAAAAGAAGGCTCTCTGAGGAGGCGACCAGGCTGAACACATGGTGGAATGATTTTTCCAGAGCGTAGGTCCCCTGGGAGCGAGGACCCCAGGTCAGAAGGAGCATTGAGAGTCAGAGCTCTGGGTTTACATCTGTGCTCTCACTCTCAGCTCTGTGATTGCAGTTACTGAAGTTGCTTAAATTGCAGTTTCGTCAAAGGAGAAAGTATTCTTTGTCATGCCTGTGCCCAAGGTGGTTAACAGGCTCTATGGAAAAAATGTGTGCGTTAATAGCCTTGTACACTGTAAATCACTTCAAATGTAAGTCATCATTTCTTTGCTCATTTATTTGTTTATTACCAGTCCAAGTACTCCCATTATCCCAGCTAAACAGAAAGTGTTTGCACAAAGTTAAACAAAGTCAAAATACTATAACAATCCAGGCCACTTTGTCCCTCATTTTATGACCGTTATCAGTGAAGCGTGGGCTGGAATGTGGCTTCTCCAGTCATTCTTTCAGCTTATTCTTTCATTGCCTCCATCATTCATTCTCCTCATAGTGGGTGATACCCTGCTGAAGGCCAGACATCTTGGGGGTCCCCAGAGGGTGGAACACGACGTTTTCTGTCTGGGGGAAGCTCATTGGTTAGCAGGACTTTTATGTCCCCACAATGGCAGGAGAAAGAATTTTCCCCACCTCCTTTTACCTCAATTGACGTGGAGCACATCGAAGTAGAATTTTTGACAAGCCAAAGCAGGTTCTAGAGATTACCTTGACTTCTGCCTGGGCCCCGGCTGGCTTTCCTCATTTTTTTTCATTTTCCTGACACTCATCTCAGTTTTTTGCTTAGTGTGTAAATTAACCCCATCTTTGGAAAGACCACTTTTTTGTTGTTGTTCCAATTTGTCACGGCGGTAAAATACGACACTCGCTCCTGGAGCTGCAAAGTCCTTAAGGACAAAAGCTCCTATCTCCCAAATTAACTTCTACTCTAAATCCCACAGCTCAAAATATGTTGAAGTGCTGGCCACGGGAGTTGATTATGGCTCTGGGGGAACACAGTGCATATCAACATTTCTCCTTAATCCTGCTCCTTCCTCTGGGCGACTTCCAAAGCCAGAGCTGAGAACATGAAAAGCCAAGTTAGAACCACGGTCGTGTCCTTTGGAGGTTGATCACAGGCAGATGGGGAAGGATGGGGAAGGATGGGGAGGTTTACCCGGGGCCACAGGAAGTCCTGCAAAGAAGAAGAAGGAGAGCATTTGTCCCTGTGAGACATGGGTACCGTCCCATGGGAGGTGCCACAGGCTTCTTTCAGCCACACTCTGAGGAGCACAGTGGAGACAACGCTTAACTGTGGTCCTGATGCCCCCTTCCAGCCTGGGGACTATTTGCTTAAAAAGAAGAATCTATTGGTAATATCCCCCAGCCAGCTCCTGCCCGACGCCAACCTCAACCCACTCAGCCCCCCCCCCCCACTCCCTGGCGTGGTTCTTCCCCCGTCTCTAATTCCTTCCATTACACCACCTTGAAGCGCTTTTTTTTTTTTTTTAGTATATATTGGAGTATAGTTGATTAACAATGTTGTGATAGTTTCAGGTGTACAGCAAAGTGATTCATTT
This sequence comes from Leucopleurus acutus, assembly GCF_964270905.1. NCBI lineage: Eukaryota > Metazoa > Chordata > Mammalia > Artiodactyla > Delphinidae > Leucopleurus > Leucopleurus acutus. The sequence goes on from NC_139149.1 coordinate 98,067,149, forward strand.
ATACATTTTCCCATTTAGGTTGTTACATATATTGAGCAGAGTTCCCTGTGCTATACAGTAGGTCCTTGTTGGTTATCTATTTTAAATATAGCAGTGTGTACATGTCAATCCCAAACTCCCTAACTATCCCTTCCCCCCACCCTTCACTCCTGGTAATCATAAGTTCATTCTCCAATTCTGTGCCACCTTGAGGTTTTTTTTTTTTTTTTAGGTAAGAAGTGGATTTATTTATAGAGAAACACACTCCATAGACAGAGTGTGGGCCATCTCAGAAGGCAAGAGTGGCCCCAGGTTATGGGGTTGTCAGTTTTTATAGGGGTGGGTAATTTCATAGGCTAATGAGTGGGAGGAGTATTCCAGCTATTTCAAGGAGGGGCGGGGATTTCCAGGAATTGGGCCACCGCCCACTTTTTTTTTTTTTTTTGCGGTACACGGGCCTCTCACTGCTGCGGCCTCCCCCGTTGCAGAGCACAGGCTCCGGATGCGCAGGCTCAGCGGCCATGGCTCACGGACCCAGCTGCTCCGCGTCATGTGGGATCTTCCCGGGATCTTCCTGGACCGGGGCACGAAACTGTGTCCCCTGCATCGGCAGGTGGACTCTCAACCACTGCGCCACCAGGGAAGCCCTTGAGTTAATTTTTGTATATGGTGTAAAGTCAGGGTCCAACTTCATTCTTTTACATGTGGATGTCCAGTTTCCTCAGCACCGTTTGTTGAAAAGTCTGTCCTTTCCCCATTGAATGGTCTTAGAACCCTTGTTGAAAACCAGTTGTCCATATTAAATACCTCTTCGCTTGAAGTCTTGTCTCATCCACTTTTCTCACCTTGGAACCCTTGTCACATCGCAAGCATCAATTCAGTGCAACACCTCAGGGTCCCACTTCTGTTAAGAGACTCTTCCTGTTTTGCTGCTGTTCACTTCCGAGGCCATTCCTGATGCAGACAACTCCGTATCACCTCCAGCAGTGTCTTCCAGTATGAAACGTGGTCCCTGAAGATCCCAGACAAGGTTTCAGCAGCCTTCCAACCTGGGTTAGCAGCTTGCTTTCACCCCTAAATGTCACAAAGGCCATAGGGAGGAGACCAACAGAGTGGGACCAGGGCTCTCAGCCCCCAGCCCACAGACTGAGTGGATGTACTGTTTCTAAGCATGACTGTCACCTGATCCCACCTGGGTAATTTCTCACTCTGCCCCGTCCCTGAACCCTCCCCCCAGTCCTGAGCAAGAGGCAAACCTATTAGAGAGTAAGACTCGCATCTTCTCGTCATGTCTTAACAGTGCGGGAAGTTGTAGAAAAGGCGCGTGGGCTTCTGGGGTCCTGTGAAACTGAGCAGGTCAGCTTTTAAGATTTATGGGCCGTAGGCTTATTCTCAAAAGTATGACCTTTATCTTCACTGTGTCTAGCCAAACAAATTGCTCATTCCCTAGAGCTAAATTGCCAAAAGCAAACATTTCCTCCACACAACATCTCTGTGACATCCGTGTTGATGATCCATCTATTATTTTGATCTATGACAGCACCAAGGGGTGGTTTGCTGAAAGCAGGGAGTGGGCTTTAGCTCATTCTCTGTAATCTTCACCAATACCTCCCCCAAATCTAAGAAAAAACATTGCTTTCTTTGCAAACACAGCTGCAAGACATATCCACAAAATCTCCTTCCCATCAGACTGCCCCCACCCTCCTGTGTGAGAGCTCTGGAGCCAGGGCTGCCCTGATGGCAAAGCCGCACCATCTCCTTCTCCTTAAGGCCATAACTTTGCTCCACTGTCATCGACCAGGCAGATGCTCCAGCTCCAACCACGCTCTGATTACACTCTCTTTAGCTTATTGCTTCCCTCCATCTGCTGATTCAACTTTTCATAATCGCTGGGATCTGTCCCAAGGGAAAGCAGCCCAAGGCAATGGTGGGGCATGTGGGCTGTGATCCTGGCACTGAAAGTCACCAGCTGTGCCACATTGTCCAAGTCACTTCCCCTCTCTGTTCCTCTCAGCTCCTCCTTCAGCTGAATGAGGGCAGCACAACCAATAATTTCCCATTTCCGGTTCTTCAAGTCCACGGTGGCATTTACTTTTGCATCCCTAAATCACGTCTAGATGCCGCAGCAACCAGCCCATTTCTGGGTCTTCAGCACTAGGAATGGTTTTGTCCCCTGACTTTGTGCCCTTTGCTGCCTATGCTTGGCCGTAGCTCATCCTGACCATCTACATTCCCTGTCAACATCCCTCAGACGGTGAAGTGTTTCTGGAATCTGATTGGGTCCCAAGTCGTGCTTTGTTAGATCATTACCAGATTCACACCCTTTAATCTGAGCTGACTCTTACTGTCGCTGAGAACTCCCTTTATGTATCTCCGAAGAATCATTATTACACACCTCACTTTGTCGATTTTGAACGTTTTTCCTTACCCCCGTTTTTAGCAGATGTTCTTTATTTTTTAATTGAAGTATAGTTGATTTACAATGCTGTGCCAGTCTCTGCTGTACAGCAAAGCGACTCACTTATACACATATAGACATGCTTTTTTTCCCTATTCTTTTCCATTATGGTTTATCACAGGATATTGAATATAGTTCCCTGTGCTATCCAGTAGGACCTTGTTGTTTATCCATCCGATATATAATAGTTTACATCTAGCAGACTTTCTTGGTGTTGGGTCCACATCTTCTCAGCTAGTATCCTTTTCAGGCATGCTTCCAATTGCCGGCATCCTCTCTGCCAGTGTGCACGCTACAGTCCACTCATGTGTCTGCAGGGTGTAGCCCTTGGAGGCAGCCGTAAACCACTGACAGATGGGAGCTGGGAGATAAATTCCCTGGCTCCCTCACCTCTCCTGAAGGATAGCTCTGTTCTCTGCTGATTCCCAGACTTCTCCACTGCTTGAAGCGCCCACAGCAGTCACCAGCCTGAGGTGCGCATCCATTACTGGCTACTTTCCCTTCCCTGTCTCACTTATCTGCTCCCTTCCTGCTGCTTCACGGAATCAACTCCCAAATAAACTACTTGTCTCAAATCCTTGTCTCAGAGTTTGCTTCTGGGGTTACCCAAACCAAAACACCATCTCTCTTCATCTCTCTCCCTCACGGCTGATAACATCTCCTATTGTGTGCAGAACGTTGAGGACAGCTGAGTTTATGTGAAGAGCTCTATAACCTCATCCACTCACCTCTGTATCCTTAAAACTTCCAAATATATCCATATATCTTAACTTTGAGAGGGAAGCGTGAGGGAAAAGCTGGCAACTCCTGTCTACCTTTTCTTGGGAGTCCTTTCCCCCTTGTGGTCCTTTCCCCCACTCTGCTCCTTCTTCTAGCACCTTTCTTCCTTTTCTCTGCTAACTCCTTCCTTTCTGTCTTTAACCTGTTGGGGACCCCCCCCCCACATTTCCTCAAACCTGTCCCATAAGCTACTGACCTTCCCTTCACTCAGAAGCTTCTCAGTAGAATTGTAATACTCTTAATCTTCATTTTGGCGCTAGCTACCCTGTCCTCCCTCCTTTGTGACCTGGCTTCCACCTAGGTCACTCTGGGAGCACTATGCCAGGGTCATCAATTGTGCCTTATTTTCCAAATCCATTGATCTTTGCTTGGCCTTATCATATTTTTCTCAACTGCTCATCTTTTCTGGACTTTAACCTGTTTGTCGTACTGGGCTCCACATAATGTTGTAAAGCCCTATTGTGATCACATTACTCTCCTGCTAAACATTCTTTGAGGATAATGGATAAAAACAGTTTTCTAATCCTTGCATTTCAAGTCCTCCACAACTGGCCTCTAGCTTTCCATCTCATCTTGCAAATTAACCACCTCAGGCAACTGGTCTACTAATTAGCTTCAAAATATGTCCATTTTTATCCATTCTTGCCTTCCAGAATTCCCTCAGTCCAAGATGCCCTCATTTCCTCTTCTTTTTCATGTGAGCCATTCCTCGAATCCTCATCCAGGTCCATTCTATCCTCATTATAAAGTCTTTCCCATTTTCTTCCATCCCTGTTGCCTCCTCTAAACTCCCATGGGCATTGGTCTTCCTTCCTTCCTTCCTTTCTTTTTCTTTCTTTCTTTTTCTTTTTCTTTCTTTCTTTCTTTCTTTCTTTCTCTCTTTCTTTCTCTCTCTCTCTTTCTCTCTCTCTTTCTCTCTCTCTCTCTCTCTCTCTCTCTCTCTCTCTCTCTCTCTTTCTCTCTTTCTCTCTTTCTCTCTTTCTTTCTTTCCTTTCTTTCTTATGCCTTGCCTTTCCAATGAGGCAGGGACTGTGTATAACCCTAGACTCTGATGTATGGCATTCATGTGTGTTTGCTGATGTTGACAAAGATGAAATAGAACATCTGTTCGTCCTGATGAAGTCGTATACTTGCCAGGCTGCACTTCCCTCTCTGGCGGATGGCAGGATGGAGACCCCTTTCCTGCACACAGTGTGGAAGTGTTTATCTTCAGAGACTCTCCCCTCTTCACTCCTTGGGCATCACCCCAGCCTCCTACCCTAGGTTTATACCAGCAGAGCCTGGTATTAGCTTACTTTCTATAACATTCCTCTGGGAACTCCTGGGAAGTATGAATCCTATATTATCTTTTGATAGATGAGGGCATGAAGGCCTCAAGAGGGAAGGCAACTTGTCCCAGGCCACAGTGCTGGTAATAGGCAGAGTCATGATGAGAAGTCATGTTTCCTACATCCCAATCCAGGATGTGCTCCCGCAGGCCTGGGTGAAAATTCAACTTTAATCCACAAGCGGCGAAATGAGAGGGTGCACAGTAACTTTGCAGAGACCACAGCTTTGGAGGCACCTGGGTCTGGCAGTTACGAACTCTTTGACCTTGGGCAAAGCATTTAATTTTTTGGAACATCAGTTTCCTCATGTATAAAAGTAGGTATAGTAGCATCTGCCTCCAAGAGTTACCACAAGAATTAGATTAGATGCCGTGTAGAATAACACATGGGGGGAGACACAGCATATTGCTGAGGGCGCAGGCTTGATTCTGAATCCTGACTCTGCCATTTCTTGGCAATATAACCTAGGGTAGTTACTTGACCTCAGAGATAAAGACCTTGATTTCCCTATGTGTAAAGGAGGATAATCATCATACTTGCTTCATAGGATTAAAGGGGAATAAGCCTATGTGGCCCTCAGCACGGTGTCTGGTACACGGTGAGCCTCCCACAGTTATAGACAGTCCCACCGCGTCTGGCGCTCACCAGACATTCAAGGAACGTTCGTTTCCTTCTTCCCTTCACAAGCAAATGCTATAAACATGGTAATGGGAACCACATTTTAACTATTAGAGACAGAGAGACAAAAACGTTTTCTGGGACTTTAGGACATTTTAGGCAACTACTGTCCTAATTACCAGCCCTGTTCTGTTATTTGTATTTGGGTCTCTCTCCCGCACTGATCTGTGAGCAGCCCCAGAGTGGGGTCCTGTCTGTTCCTCTTTGCTTTTCCCGCAGGGGGGAACAGTATTGGGTACACAGTAGGTGATCAAAAGTGCTGAATCGGGCTTCCCTGGTGGCGCAGTGGTTGAGGGTCCGCCTGCCGATGCAGGGGACACGGGTTCGTGCCCCGGTCCGGGAAGATCCCACGTGCCGCGGAGCGGCTGGGCCCATGAGCCATGGCCGCTGAGCCTGCGCGTCCGGAGCCTGTGCTCCGCAACGGGAGAGGCCACAACAGTGAGAGGCCCGCGTACCGCAAAAAAAAAAAAAAAAAAAAAGTGCTGAATCATTGTCATAAATTGGGTCTTTAGGTACATTTGAAGCAGTGCGTGAAGAAGGTAATACCAAATAGTATGAATATTTACTTGGTGGAACATAAATATAACATCATAAAATACTAGGGACTTCCCTGGTGGTCCAGTGGTTGAGACTCCATGCTTCCAATGCAGGGGACACGGGTTTGATCCCTGCATGGGAAACTAGGATCCCACATGCCGTGCGTGGCATAGCATGGCATGGCATGGCATGGCATGGCATGGCATAAGATAAGATAAAATAAAATAAAATCCTAGAGTGTGTTCTGTGTGTCAGGCTCTGTTCTGAGTGCGTGATGAGTTTTTCAGTGCTTGCCACGGACCCCGTGAGGTGTGTACTGTTATTACGTCCATTTTACAGAAGAAAAGACTGAGGTACTTGCTGGAGGTTCTGTAACTATGGAGAAGAAGAAGCAGAAATAGAATCCAAGCAGCTTAACTATAGAGCCTGGTCTTCTAGCAGCTGTACTGTTCTTTCTGTGCCCCCACGTTGTGCTCAGGCAGTTGTGAGGATGAAAAACAGCCCTGCACACAGCCAATCACCATTAGCTCCTAACAAAAGTCCCACCTACTCACATAGCTCAGGCCATCAGAGATCTGTACTTGGCAAGCTAGTAAGGCAAGAGAGATCACTTTTGACAGAAGTGTTTGCAATAATAATAGAATTAAGAAAAAAAAAAAAGCAGTTTTGCTGACTAATTAGCTGAACTCTCCTTGCACCTTATATTTCCATCTCTGCGCCCATGACCATGCTGAGCAGTGGTATAGTTCTTTGCATCCGTATCTGTCTTCCTGACTGGTCCGATGACCTACTTGGGAAAAGAGACCTGATCATTCCTTAATAATCTTTCCATTTCCTGCCGTGCCTAGGACAGTGCTTGGCACGGAATAAGCATTCCATAAATAGTTGTGAAATTTTTGAACTAAATTAAATCTTCACAGTGGAAAAAGAAGAATGAAATAGTCCATGAAAAAGCAGAAAGTAATCTGTAAGATCATAGTGCCAATGATTTAGAAGATTTTATGTCTCCTTTTCATTAGGCAAATAATACATGTTCGTGGTGGAAAAATGAGACAACAGAGACAGGCAAAGAGAAAAATGTTGATATCGCCTATGATTCCATGATTAACATTTTAACTTATTTTCTTCCCCTTCTCCTTTCTGCTTTGTCTCTGCCCCTGCTGATCTCACATACAGACAGTGTGTGGCAATGATAACTGCATATGACCTATTTTCTGGCTTCTTTTCCTTTTTTTTTTTTTTGGCGGCACCGTGGGGCTTGGGGGATCTTAGTTCCCAGGGAGGGATTGAACCCAGGCCATGGCAGAGAAAGGGTCGAGTCCTAACCACTAGACCACCAGGGAATTCCCTGGCCTTTTTTCTAACTCAATTTTATATGGGTTTTATTTTCATTCACCTGTTTAATAGGACATCTTTACTATTAATATTCATTGTAGAAAATTTGGAAAATCAAAAGCTGGGAACAAAAAACAGAAATAAAACAATCCCAGAGCCTAGAATTAAGGTCTGGGTTCTCTCTCTCTCTCTCTCTCTCTCTCTCTCTCTCACACACACACACACACGCACACACACACAAACACATATAATAAAATTGAAATTACATGCACAGTATGAATCACCATGGTTGTTATTCCATTAGGTGGATGTTACCATGTATATTTTTAAAGTGCTGTGGGCTACCTAGTGATAGACAAACTCTCGAAAGTTCAAGGTCCAAAGGATGATTCCCTTGTGGGCCAATGTTTTTTCTTTTTAAAACAACCTTATTGAAGTAGGATTTATATACCACTATGTTCACCCCCTAGTAAGTTCCATGAATTTTAGTACATTTATACAATTGTGCAGCCATCGTCACAATCCAGTTGTTAAATATTTCCATCTCCCATGATGGGACATTCTGATCACTTTAGACAGGCTTAAGAGGAGATGGGTCTGAGGACCGGAATCATCTTTCTATAGATCCAAACCCCACACAGACACCTCTTCTCCCCAACAAGGTCACGCTGTAGGTACTGAGATCAGGAGTCAGGAAACCTGAGTTGCTGGTGTCCTTAGAAGTGGCACCATCACCTTTCTGCCTGGGTCCCCATCAGGGAGGCAGAACTTCCCATGCCATGATTTATTGGATAGTTTTCTTTATGGCCTGGCCACACGGCTTGTGGGATCTTTGTTCTCTGACCAGGGATTCAACCCAGGCCATGGCAGTGAAAGCACCAAGTCCTAACCACTGGACCACCAGGGGACTCCCCTATCAGATAGTTTTAATGTTGCATCTGGCATCCATTTCCTTCCTTCCCTCACCACTTCTCTCCCCTACCCACCAAGGCTGAGAAAAGCTGCAGCAGCTCATGGCTCAGGCATCTCTGAGCATCTTGTCATTTAGACACCAGCTCCGTTTTTTCCACCCCTGCTTGCCCACAATCTGGTCTTCACCCTGTGAACAGAGGGATCCTGGTCCAAACCTCATCAGAGCTGGTCAGTCTCTGACTCAAAACCCTCCCACGGCTCCCCCATCACACTTGGAATAACAGGCAGACTCCTGATGTGGCCTTTAGGGTACCTGCTCAGTTCTCCAACCTCTTCTCTGTTCACTCTTCTCAGCCTCACTGGTCTTCTTGCTGGTCCTAGAATGTGCCACACTTGTTTCCACCCCAGGGCCTTTGTACTTGCTACTCCCTTTTCCTCCTTTCATTTAGTCTCTGTTCAAATGTCACCTACTTGGAGAGGCCTTCCCTGAATGCTTACCTTAAAATAGCCCTGCCCACCTCCCCCCATCACTCCCTATCCTTTTCCCTTGCTTGTTACGTTCACTTTATATAGCTTGACTTGCAGTTATATGTTAAGCCCAAACATTCATTGAGTGAATGAATGATTAACTGACACACAATTTGCTCTGACTTATGGAGATCTACCTATAAAAAGTATGATCTAGAGGATCTGAATATGTAATGGAGTGTGTAAGAAGGCTGTGAATCCTCACTGGGGGAAGGTGGTCTCTGATGTTTCACTGTCTGGCTTCAAATCCACCACATATTAGCTATTTTCACCTGTAATTAGGGGCTATTTATAATGCTGATCTCTGAGGCCTTTGTGAAGACCAACGGCCATAATGCGTGTCAAATACTTACCCCTTGTAGGATGCATTTTAAGAAGTTAGCTGCTATCTTCATCATCATCATGATCGTCCTCACTCTACTTGTCAAATTAGGGACCTCAAATATCGACAGCACCTCATGAGAGCTGCTTTGGCGTCACGTAAAGAATTACATGGGATTCTGTCACTATTCCTATAAAGTAGAGCTGTTGTTCTCAAAGTATGTCCCCTGGATCAGCGGCAGCAACGTCACCTGGGAGCTTGTTACAAATGTAGCTCCTCAGGCCCCAGTCCAGACTTATGGAATTGGAAACTCTGGGTGGGGACCGACAGTCCATGTTTTAACAAGCCCTTGGGGTGATTACGATGCATGCTTAAGTTCGAGAACCATTTGGACGTGGCAGACAACTGGTACGGACAGGCTGAGTCAGGCTCACAGATGTTTATGCTTGGCCTGCAATGATGGTTAAAAATTTTGAAACTAGGTGTCAATGTTTAAAATTTTGGAGATTTCACATAAAATCTCAGATTCTCAGCTTCTCTGTTGGCAGTAGAATAGTAGAGTGGAGTAGTAGCTGCCCCTTGAAACAGAGCAAGTGTTCTCCCATTTGCCTCATCCAATCCTACTCCCTGTGGCAGGGTGGCAAGCTTTGCTCATTCCCTTTACCTGTCTCGACCCTGTGAAACACCTGTAACAGAAGTGTTTCTAGATAAAGGGTGTTAGATATCATTCAATAGGAGCCCCAACTTGCACAGATGAGGAAGCAGAACTCATGGAGGGGAGGTGACATGGGTGGCCGTAGGGCCAAGTTCAAACCGAGTACAAGGTGATAGGACTCTCAGACCTTTTCTCTTGGGGGAACTGAGGCAAAGGGATCAGCTGATTGAATTAGCACCTCCTAGAGCCCCTCGTCCTGCCAGCCCAGCCAGGGACTCCAAAGTTAAGCCACTGAAACGCTTTCAAGGATGAGACTCTAGATGATACAGACCATTTCCCTTTGCCTTGGCATTTGGGCAAGCTGGTGGAGAGGGTCTGTGAATTTTCTCTGCTCTCAACCTGACAAATACACTAGGTGGAAAAGAGGGATGGGGGAGGGGGCTGTGCTAAAGAGGGTCCTGGACATCTGCAGGGGCCCAGACTAGACATAAGTCTTTATCATGCAAAGTGGGCGTCCCTCAGTGCTATCAGACGGGAAGCTGGAATGAACAAAGCCAAGGGGCCAGTGGCCAAAGTAATGATGGCTGAAGCTAAGTCTGCTTAATCCTGAGCAACCTGGGTTATTTATTTCACTTAGCAGAGGGGGAAGAGGAAAGGAAGATGGAGGAGGGAGGGGAGGAAAAGGAGGAGGGCCCTGCAAGGCCAGAGGTGGTCTCCAGGCCTCCAGGGAAACTCCTTCCTGCAGACCCTGGCCGGCCCTGTGGGCTGAGCCCTGCTCCCGCTGAGACACAGTCTTTCCTCTACCAGCTCCGTGTATTACTTCCCTTCTCGAGCACCTCTTTGACTCCTCACTGTCTCAGTGACTCCCCTTCCAGGTATTCTTTCCAGATTCTTTCCTTTTCCTCCTCTCTCCAGGTTAACCCGACTACCCCCTCAGGAATGTCTTTCCCTCCGAAGTGACGCAGACCCTGACCTATACTCCCCTCCATAACTGAACCCAAAGCCTGCTTCTGCCGTTTCTTCTCGGGGCTCTGACTATACAAAGCCAAAGCTCCCCTCACTAACCCTCCTCTTTTCCTGGTCCCGGGACCGCTGATATTCGGGGACAACTCTGCTGTCTTCCACTTGTTTGGTACCCAAAACACTTTTCTGGTGTCCTACAGTGGAACAGGGCTGGGAGGGGAGGAACGGGGCCTCTTGGGGACCAGGGACAGAGAAAGGCTGTATCTCTGGGATCCCGAGGAGGAAAGGAAGGGAAAGGAAGTGGTGAGTGTGTGAGGAAGACAGTAAGTGGTGTTTGTTTGGAGGTCTGAAGGAGCAAGGGTGTTGACAATTAGGAAGGGTAGAATTATGAGGAATGGTGATTTAACCAAAAACAGTGGTTTCAAAGTTTTTTGACCATGACCCACAGTAAGAGATACATTTTACATTGCAACAGTGTATACATGTGCACACACACACACAACTGAAACCCTACTTTCACAGAGCAATACTTACCCTTACTATTACATGTGATACACTAATATTTTCTATTATTTTCGTCCTTTTTTCCTACATACCTGTCTTTTGTTGTGTAATTATAATATTTATGTTAAATGTGTACTATTATACTTATTAAAGTGATTTAACAGCCCACTAGTGGTTCGTAACCCGTAGATTGAAAAGCAATGACCTGGGGACTTCCCTGGTGGTGCAGTGGTTAGGATTCCACCTGCCAATGCAGGGGACACAGGTTCGATCCCTCGTCCGGGAAGATCCCACATGCCACAAAGCAACTAAGCCCATGAGCCACAACTACTGAGCCTGCGTGCCACAACTACTGAAGCCCATGCACCTAAAGCCCGTGCTCCACAACAAGAGAAACCACCGCAATAAGAAGCCCCGTGCACCACAACGAAGAGTAGCCCCCAATCTTTGCAACTAGAGAAAGCCCACGCGCAGCAATGGAGACCCACGCAGCCAAAATAAATAAATAATTAATTTAAAAGAAAAAAAAATAAAAGCAATGACCTGAAGGTTGACTGTTGGGAGGGAATTTATTACCCATCTCTCTCTGAACTTCCTTTTTATGACAGTGAGAGCCATCCCCTACAGAAGGCAACAATGCAACCAATAGCCTGATAAAAATGTCTATGATTATTATGGCCATTTTGAAAAAAGATTGTTTTTCAAAGTTTTGACCTTAAAGGAACAAAAGTCCTTCTAAGGGGAGCTTGCATTTCTCTCCCCATGCCTTTGAGATGTAAGTGTTCTACCTGGTCTTCTAGATCATCTCCAATTTTTATGACTGAGCAAAAAAAAAAAAAAAACAAACAAACAAGGAAAAGAGGCCTTTTTTAAACTCAAACTGCAAAAAGGACTCTCTTGCCTAATCTCCTTAAAATTGCTTGTCAAGGGCAAATACAGATTTTAAAAGTCTTCTCCACGAGAAAAATGAAAGGCTTAGGACATTTGAATGAGTAGAATTAATTTATTCCAAATAAATAAACTAGTAAGTTTTGTATCGTACCTAATTCACGACTAAAGTTTTAAAATGAAAACTATAAGACCTCTGTCTGTGTCTCTCTGTAGGTACGTATGTCTATGTATGTACGTTGTATATTTAGCATGTTTCTACCTCTAGATAGTATTGCCAAAATTAATTTGTAAAGAAGCTCTATTGAATTGGCTTAAAGAAAATGAGCACTTATACAAATTCTCAGAAATATAATAGAAACTAATCCAAATGAATTTCAGGTTCACGTAATCTGGGAAATATTTAGTATTAAACTAATATTCACTATTAAAGCTAGTTTAAGCTTTTTGTCTTAATACAGACATGTCTTTAGAGTTATCAACATTAAGTATAATACTTTTATTGTACCTAGGTTTACTAAAAATCAAATAAGTTCATATTATTTCTGTTACAGAATTTGTCATCAAGAAAAATAACCTGGTATGATATTTTCATAAGTAGAGTAAGTAAATGTAAATGAGATAGTTTTTAGGTGAACTCTTTATGAATAATTATGTTTTATGATGTGTCTATCTAAAAATAGTTTCTTCAGGAATTCTCTGGCGGTCCAGTGGTTAGGACTCTGTGCGTCCACTGCAGGGGGCACGAGTTCAATCCCTGGTTGGGGAACTAAGATCTCACACGGCATGGGCAAAAATAAATAAAATAAAAGTTTCCTCAAATCATTTTGGTAACTTGAAACTTTAGAGTTTTGCTAGATTAAGTAAATGATGGAAATTTATTAAATACTTAGATCGTTCCCAAATAAAATAAGATACAGAAGCACTGACTAAACATAGACTTCCTTTTACAGGGAAACTAAAGATATTTGGGACTATTAGTAGATATGCTTGTTGCCATGCTAAGAAATTTTCTGTAAAAAAGCACATGTTTTTAGAGACTATAAAATGTATTTATGTTTGCCAATCTATTGAACGCTAATATAAAAGATAGTTCATAATTGATTACTTCTTTTCAATAGAAATTAAGGTTTCTAAGTGTTAAAATTCTAATTAATATATGTAATTAAAATTAATAAGGAAAACACCTTTGTATATATGGAAATTTTTAAGAAAAGGTATAAGAAATGAAATGCATTTTGTTAAGGGAATAGAAAGTGATTTTGTCCTAAATCTGTCTATTTCTAAATGGGAAAGAGAACAAGAGGCAAACTAAAATGGATATAGAAAGTTGTAGAAGGTTTATGGAAAAAAAAAAAGGAATCTTTGGAAAGGAATTTTATTTGTGGTCAGGACGGGCTAAGATTGGAATGAATTTAATTAAGTAAATGAGTTGTTTTTTTTTTTTTGCGGTACGCGGGACTCTCACCGTCGCGGCCTCTCCCTGCCCGGGAGCACAGGCTCCGGACGCGCAGGCCCAGCGGCCATGGCTTACCGCTCCAGCGGCATGTGGGATCCTCCCGGACCGGGACACGAACCCGTGTCCCCTGCATCGGCAGGCGGACTCCCAACCACTGCGCCACCAGGGAAGCCCCTGGTGATGAAACATTTATCTTTTTCTCCCTACCTGAGTCCTCCAGAATTTGGAAACTCTTAGTGAGTATTCTTATTTTGATGGCAATATAGTAATTTGTGTAAATTCAGTTAGAATCTGTTTTCCTTATAACAAGACACAATTGGAAACTTTGGTTATGTTACCAAGATTTTGACTGGAATGTCTGAGAGAAACATGCATAGGCTCAGATATCACCAGAAGCTTTAAAGAGCTAAGATTGATTTTATGGAGCCAATGAAGACCTATGGAAAAACAGCCCGGTACCTTACTTACAAGGTTCCCAGCAGCCTTACCAGGGAGTAAGGAAGGGCACTTCCTGCCCCGTGCAGGAACCTCAAGATATGTTGGGGACCTCAAGAAGCGAGGAATTCACATAAATCCATAGGTATTGCAGATGAAATCTGGTGGTAAGTCCTTTGATTTCACTTTCCTGGCCCCAAGAGGCCTTTAAAAGTTCAATCTGATATTTTTATGAAAAACTCCAGCAAAGTAAATTAAAAGAGCCTATAAGATCAATTGCTATTCTTGTTACATTTATGTAAATAATCAGGCCACATTTATTGAAACCATACTTATTTTGCAAACAAATCAGTCTTAATTTGACTATATTTGATGTAAATAAGGGTGACTTTTAGAGAGAAAAATTGTTTCAATGTCATGCCTTCATGGACATTAGGGTCTAGTGCCTTTCATTTTCTTTGGGGGTTTGGTATTTACCTGTAAACTGGATTAGATCCTAAATTCTCATTTCTTCCAGTATCTACGACTCTCCAAACTAACCTTTCCAGTTTTTCTCCCATCATTTTAACTTGGAGTCACTGAGAACTAAAACTGCCCTTTACCTAAACACCCGATGACGTCATCCGAGACATCTCAAATGCCAAAAGATGCTTCAACCTCGACATCTAGAAATCTCCTTCAGCTGGCTCCCCTCTGGTCTGCTGGCTTAGTGCCGTCCAAATTGCAATTAGTTGTACTAATCATTGTCCTAATCGTTCTCTCTTTGTTGTTGTTAAACTGTTTAGGCCTTGTGTGTTTCACCGCTGTGCTATGACACCCGCCAGAGAAATAACGATAGCTTGACATGTGGAGGTGACTGCTCCCTCCTATAAGATTCCTCCTGATGGAGATCCATGCCTATTTTGAACACTGCCTGAGACTCTCTTCGTGGATAGCTCCTCGTTGCTCAAATATGGCTGTAAACTCTCTATAAGCAGATCTCTCCCACAAACCCCCTCTCTCCCCACTCCTTGGAACACAGCTCTCCGGGAACGAGCCTTCCCAGTGCTGACAGAGTTCATACTGATGCCCAAAACCCAAGTGGTTGATAATTGATGCTTTCTAGAGTAAGATCTCAACCAAAAGGGAGACATGTGAAAGGAAAATCAAAATGGAGTTAGTATTGCTAAGAGAGCTCTCTAAAATGGATCTGGGAGGCCATTAAGGAAGTGTGACTTATGCATGTCTCAGCCTGGATGGAATCTGACCTTTTGATCTGATGTTAAGTCATCCAAAGCATCCGCCAGAAACTCACTACAGCCTGTCTAGTTATTGGACCCTCACCCTAAAAGAGCTCATGAGTCCTTAAGGACAAATATTTTCTGACTCGAGTCAGAGTCGATCACGGTTCTCGCCAGGCAACTCGTAAGTAAGGACCTTGCGGCTTTCTGTCTTTAGAAGCCCCTGACTCTTTCTCTTCCTGGAACTCTTTTGCAATTACCCAGGTCTGTGTCTTCCAAATTGCAATTTTTAAAACCACAAATAAGTTCTTTTCTTATTTGCAGCCTCTTGCATCATCGTCATTGTCATTGTTATTATTTTGATTGACACAGATAAATTAAAACTGTGGTCACTGGGTAGCCTTCCTGGGTCATCTAAAACAATTGCAAGTTTGCTAAGAGCTTTCCCAGCTCTTGCATTTCTGAGACTCTTTTGCCCTTGGGCTGCTAAGGCGCTTTGGCTGCTGGGAGGGAGGAACTGGGGGTCACTGGCCGGATCATTTTTCCTCCTTTCCCTCTACTTCCTGTCTCTCTCTTCCACCAGCAGCAGCAGCTGTTTCTCCTCTGTGGCCCCAGCTCCATGTGGGAAGCCCCCTGGCATTGTCTTAGCTCCTGCTGGGACTAGGGTGGCCAGATTTAATAAGCTGCAGGGCACTGGTGAAATTTGAGTTTCAGATAAATGGAATAACATTTTATATTCAATTTTTATTATGGTAAAATACACGTAACATAGAATTTGCCATTTTAACGTGTACAATTCTGTGGCATTTAACACATTATATACTAAACTTCTTATACCAAAAGTTATTTATTTCTCTGAAATTCAGCTTCAGCAGCGTCTTGTATTCCGTGCGGGAGCTCTGGCTGGAGAATCCTTGCTCCTTCAACTGATGCTCCCGCTAGCCCAGGGAAGCTTTCTACCACCTCTGTAACCAATTTCCTGCTTTAAAGTCTGAATAAAATTCCCAGAGTGTGCCCCGCCCCCGCTCCCCGCCTACTGATGGACTGAGAAATATCCACTCCCCAGGACTAAAGGGATCAAAAGAAGGTCCCCAGTAAGATGAGCGGTTCCTCGGAGGCCCCCCCCCCATCCCACCCAGCCCTGCTCTATCACCAGCCCCATTTTTCTCAGCAGCTCTTAATCCTCCTCTGTTCCAGAAACGGCCAGGTGTTCTTCAGTCCTCAGGTGCACCCCTACCCCATTGCCTGGGGAAACTGGTTCCACGTGTCTCTCCGCCTTTGTCACACGGCCCCTCCCCCCGCCCCGCCGCCCGTCCCCCATCCGCCCACCTGCCTTCCTTCCTCTCAGTCCTCATCTCCGAGCCCTTCCTGTTGCACGTCTGGCACGTCCCCTGCGTCTGCAGCCTCTCCTGTTCCCTCCCTGCCCCCTTTCAGGACATGACAAAGGAAAGAAAAGGGTGGCCCTGGCTGCATTCACTACTTTTATTAATGAATGCGGGAGCAAAAACAGCTGGCCCTGCAAACATTTCTGCTGAGCTGGCCTGTTGCAGAAGGAGACGGAATCCCAGCGTTGTGGTTTTGGAAGGGCCCTTTGGAGCTAACTAACCTCACCCCTGGACAATGCGGGGCACACCGCCCTAAGTCACCCAAACCAGGAACACGGGGTGAGAGGCTCTCTTGCATCCCTAGTGCTGGAGTGAGCGCTGAGGTTAACAGCTCAGCCTTTGGAATCCAGACAAGTGATTTTTTTTTTTTTTTTGCGCCCCACTCATTCCTTCGCATCCTCAGCGGATGAGCGAGGGTATAGGAAGTGGATTAGCATTCCTCAGCCCATGTGGCCCAGTACTGCTCTGCATCTCGACGTGGTAGGTGTAGAAACCGAAGCATCCAGAAACTTTTAGAGCAATTTGCCTTGCTGCACCGTCCAAGCGCATGATCGTTTTTCTAGTAATTCGTTTATTATCGTATTTTACAGGAGTAGGTCTGTGATGAATTGGGTGGGGGTGGGGGGGGAAACTGGTCTTCCCTTAGAGGTAATTTGAGAAGCGCTGTTTAAGAGCACAGACTCCGGCTCTGAGTCTGGGATGGGAAAGAGGCGACGCGTCCTAAGGC
This sequence comes from Leucopleurus acutus, assembly GCF_964270905.1. Taxonomy (NCBI): domain Eukaryota; kingdom Metazoa; phylum Chordata; class Mammalia; order Artiodactyla; family Delphinidae; genus Leucopleurus; species Leucopleurus acutus. The sequence continues at coordinate 98,084,242 of NC_139149.1, forward strand.
ACGTGACTTAACCTCTCTCCCAGGATCTCAGTTTCTCCTCTGTGAAGTGGGGATAAAAATGGCTCCTACCTCATGGGATAGTTGGGAGAATTCAAATTCCCCGAGTTCAGCGTAGGAGCACCCAAGACTGCCTGGCACAGAGTGAGGGGCACATGTGCTAGCCGTTCCTAATTCTTGGAGGCTTCTTGACTAGAGTTGATTAAACCACCAAGATCACTCTCCACCGACCCTCTTTCTGGAGCTCTCTGAGGACGTAGCTCTATTCCCACTCTTTGTTTGCTGTTAAGTGATTACTGATTCAAGTTCTCTCCCTAGACGTGGAAACGTTTCCAGCCCGACCCACTGTCTTAAATCACAGGACAACACAATGACCCCTGGGTTGTCGGGTCAGACCAGAGCAGTGGGTTCAAAGCTGAGGATGGTTAGGGAGGGCAGGGTGGAGCAGGAAGCCAGGGACAGCTACTGGGGTCCCAAGAGAAGGGATCAAGAGGGGAGTGGGAAGGGTCATAAGACCTGAATCACAGAATAGGAACTGAAATGGGAACTCTGCAAGGACAGCAGAGGATGGACCCAGGAAACATGAACGGGAGACGGTGGCGTATTTCCAACAGGCAGTGCAGCCCACTCACACCTACCTGACAAGTGCTGAGCATGTACCTTTGCTGCTTGAGCTTCTAGAAACTTGAAGATGTTCTCGATGTCCGACAATCCCTGTTCACAGCGCAACAGATCTTACTCACCCCAGGAAGGGATGTCTGTGCAGATCCCGGCACTTGTTGAGGAGGAGACATTACCACATCTGATCTCTCCTTCTCCAAATGGCATTTGGTCTTTTGTCAGGAAGCTGGCAAGCCTCTGGGACCCTGAACTGCCAGATGAAGTGGTCAACACCAGAGTGCTCACATCGCCAACCCCAGACTCACGTCCAGCTTATAGGCAGGTTGGGGTGCTTTGTACAATGTTTTTTTTTTCCTTTCCAAATTTTAAATTAACTACCAATATTTTCAGATTGGGAGAATTCACGTCTGGAGAACTGGTTTCACTTTGATAATCAGCCAGTTTGGCTACCTTGAACCTTCCTTCCTGCAAGGCCACCATCATTTGGAGCTGAGCAGCAGTTGACCTCTTTCGATAGTACGTGGGCTCTCCCTTTGCTGCAGTCCTCACCACTCCAGACTGTCTGGCCTTTTGCCTATTTAACTTACTTACATTAGCTTTCTGGTACACAGAAACATTTGACTTCGCAAACTTTTGTCCAAACTTATTCTCTTCCAAAGTCCCCAATAAAATTCTTCTCTTAACTAATCATTGGGACCCGCTCTTTTTCATTTCTACTCTGTACTCCAGCTCCTACTTCATTCCTCTCCTCTAATCTCAGTTCAGTTGGCATTACTGTCTGCACAGGTCCAGGAGCCTCCAAGCCTTTATTCATCCCGAGTCCTCTACCTACTTGGACAAGTATTAAAACTTACAAACTGTACAAAAAGCTCTCCAGAGTGGCGAACATGTAGAAAGAACTCAGGAACTGGAAAGTGTGGTTATCGTTTCTATTATACCCTAGTTCTTCGGAGTATAGATGCCTAAACCTTTCTTGAACCCCTCCCCCCATGCCTCCCCTACGACTCGAGACTATGCTCTTGGGACTTCCCTGGTGGTCCAGTGGGTAAGACTCCGCACTCCTAATGCAGGGGGCCAGCTTTCGATCCCTGGTCGGGGAACTAGATCCCACATGCATGCTGCAACTAAGAGTCCACATGCCACAACTAAGAAGTCCATCCATGTGCCACAACTAAAAGATCCCAAGTGCCGCAACTAATATCCGGCACAGCCTAAATAAATAAATAAGTAAGTACAATTTAAAAGAGACTAGCTCTTGTCTCTTCTCTATCGACACAGCCACAGCTTTCTAACTGGCTTCTCTCCCTCTCTGTGGTCCCCTTCAAACCCTTTCTCCCCACATTGGGATCTACCTAAAATGCAGTTTTGTCCATCTTACTCTCCTGCTTAAAGCCCTCAATGCTGCTTCATTATTTGGACACGAAAGGTTTCAAGATTCTTCATAGGACTTAAAAGTTGCTCCAAGACCCAGCCCATCCTTCCTGCACCAGCTCCGTTCCCACCATTTCCAGTCTTACCCTTGACTTCCCAGCAATACCAAACCACTAGCAGTTCCCACCACACCCCAAGCCTTTGTCTCTACCTCCATGCCTTTTTCTGTGCCATTCCAGTGGCTTGGAAAGCCCTTTGCAGCCCAACCCAATTCTTTTTTTTTTTGCGGTACGCGGGCCTCTCACTGTTGTGGCCTCTTCCGTTGTGGAGCACAGGCTCCAGACGCGCAGGCTCAGCGGCCATGGCTCATGGGCCCAGCCGCTCCACGGCATGTGGGATCTTCCCGGACCGGGGCACGAACCCGCGTCCCCTGCATCGGCAGGCGGACTCGCAACCACTGAGCCACCAGGGAAGACTTTTTTTTTTTTTCTCTCTCTTTTTTTTTTTGTGGTACGTGGGCCTCTCACTGTTGTGGCCTCTCCCATTGCGGAGCACAGGCTCTAGACGTGCAGGCTCAGTGGCTATGGCTCACGGGCCCAGCCGCTCCGCAGCATGTGGGATCCTCCCGGACCGGGGCACGAACCCATGTCCCCTGCATCTACAGGCGGACCCTCAACCACTGCGCCACCAGGGAAGCCCGGGAAGCCTTTTTTTTTTTTTAACCCAATTCTTATCTGTCTCTACACTCAGTTCCTGAGCCTCAACACCTCCATGAAGCCCTTCCCCTGATAAGTGGGTGCCTGCCCCATTGCCCTCACCCGTCGTCCCACAAAACCTGCTTGCCTGCTCTGTTCGTGTGGCAGAACTTTGAGGACAAGAACTGCATGGGTCTAGTCTATTTTTATATCCCTAATCAATGCATGATAACTGAATGAATAAGTGAAGGGATGCCTCTTATTTCTCCAGTTAGAAGGCAACTGTTGCGGCCCAGGCCTGCCCTTTCCCAATGAAAGGTGAGTCCGTGATACGGAACAGAGCTCTCGGGTGTGTAACTCCAAGCTTCGTGAGGCTGGAGGGTTCCTGCTCAGCATTTTTCTAGAGATAAGGCTTGGCTGGTGACTCATTTCACCCTGTTCTTTCTCCAGGATTTCACATTACAGTGGCATCTGTTTTCCATCACAGGTGCTGTGACCATATGACCTGGAATGTCTGAGGTCAAACATTCTGTCTTTGTCCTAATATATGCACCTATACTCCGAGACCTCAGATCCCAATTAGAGGTTGAAGTGTCATGGGCGCCCTGCCCTCAGCTCTTGACCCCCTGCCTGTTCACATTTTAGGAAAGGGAGGTTTGCACCGATCAGATGAGAAGACGATTAGGAGGGTGGGGTGCAGGGAATGGTCGTTCATTCAGCAGACTGTGTTGGACCAGGCCCTGGCTAGTTTCCGGGCACACGGTGGTGAGTGCAACGGTCAGTCCTGTGTGCAAGGAGCTTACAGTCCAGTGTGGCGACAGACAGTCATCATATACTTGTCGGACTCAGTGTGAAGCTGTAATGCTGGGAAGCACCACAGAGAGGTCCAGGGTACTCAGGGAGTCTGTAAGGAAGGGTTTGACCAGGAGGAGCAGGCCTTCCACGAGGCTGAGGTGACTGAGGAGACGGTTGAAGGAGTTGCTGGCTGGTAAAAAGGGAAGGGCCTGGAAGCACCGGTTAGAGAGGGAGGGTCCTCAGTGGGCAGTGAGGCAGGAGATGGGTGGAGACCCCATGTAGGGCCTTGACGGCCCGTCTAAGGCTTTTTGGGGTCTTTCTCCTAAGAGTGAAAGGAGACCACTTTTTTTTTTTTTTTTGCGGTACGTGGGCCTCTCACTGTTGTGGCCTCTCCCGTTGCGGAGCACAGGCTCCGGACGCGCAGGCTCAGTGGCCATGGCTCACGGGCCCAGCCGCTCCGCGGCATGTGGGATCTTCCCGGACCGGGGCACGAACCCACGTCCTCTGCATCGGCAGGCGGACTCCCAACCACTGCGCCACCAGGGAAGCCCCCAGGAGACCACTTTTTGAGCAGGGATTTGAGTTGCTCGTATTGTGTTTGGAACAGAATCCCCTCTGGCTGCAGTGTGGAGAGCAGACTGGAGCTGAGTCAAGCTTTCTTAAAAGGAAGGCCGTCAGGAGAAATCCCCTACTGTGTCTGCCAGTAACTCCTGTGCTCCCTCCCCAGGTGAGCTCTGCCAGGGCAGGAAGAGTGGTCTGCTTTGTTCACTGGTTTATCCCAAACAACGAAGACCGAAGACGTGCCTGGTACATAGCGGGTGCTCCCAAATTCCTGCATGTCTTCAAACTTTGCAAGTGCTTTAGGGCAGGTTTAAGTCAATCTCAGATCCCTGGGTGGCTAAGAAAGACATCTTGACTCATTTGACCAACTTGTCCTGGAGCCTAGCATGGGTTCAGGCCAAGGATTCAAAGGATCCCATTGTCTCAAAGGGAAGAAAGAGGAATGATCAAGGCAATGGCTAAGGCAGGATAATAGGGCCAGCTGTCTTCAGTACACATGATGAGTTTATCAAAAATGGATCTTTGGGAGGTTCCTTGATCAAGGTCAACAAAATCTCATCTGGTACCTGCTTTCTGCAAGCTGTATGACCTCGCACAGATCACTTTAACCTCTCAGAGTCTCACTTTACTTATGTGAAAAGTGGGGATGATAAGAACAGCTTTGTGGGGTTGTTGTGAGAATTAAGTAAGATAATTAAATGAGATTATTTTTGTAAGTCACTTTGCTAAGAGACTGGTATAGAGCAGACCACCCAGCTACGCCTCCCCTCCCCTCCCCCTCCCCCTCCCCCCTCCTTTCTCCTCCCTCCTACTGCTGTTGTTACTACTATTATTAGCTAGCCAGCCTTCCTCATGTCTCTCCAGAAAACCATTAACCATGGTTAATCAATCCCTGCTTCTACTCTCTTATAATTATATAGAGTTGTCCACCTGAAAAACAGTTCAATTGTAACTTTGCACGGCCTCATGCCTTTTGCTCTGGGGCTTTGTTTGAAACCATGCTTGCCTTCTGTGTCCCCAATGGCTTAATATGTGTATCGTGTCTGTCCTAATCAGATGTCATCCGGGCCTTCCGTGGCATCTCATGTGTAGCTGCGCTAGACAACGGCTGCCCACCCAGCCCTCGGGGGTGCTCTTCCCTCCAGGCCACTTCAAAGGAAATTTTGCATACCCCTCACAGCCTATATTTTAAGTCAAATCCTTTGAAATAAGCTCTCCAGTCCGGGTGGAAAATCTCACCAGCCATTTTTATATGAAGTGAAAACAGAAAATCTCATTTTGATAGAAAAGACCAGTCCGGAACCTCATAATCTAGTGGAGAAAGTCGGGGTCGGCCTGACCCCAGCCCCTCTTCCATGTCCTGGCCAAGGCAGTTTGGGACCCACTGCTGTTGAAATGTACCCTCGCCTCCCACTGTGGCCCAGAAGGGACTGGAATCTAATGGGATGGGGACAGAGTCATAAACAACTGCACTGCTACAGGACACTGTGCTTATCTCTGCAAATATTGACTCTGGAGGATCAAACAAGTGGCCAAAAAAACAATAATATTTTCCGCCAGAGAGAAGGTCCTGTTCCAAATGGCTAGGACCAGGCAGGGTAGACAGGCAGCAGCAGATGGCACACCTGCAAGGTGAAGGTCTCCAGAGGGGGCTGCTCTGGCGGGTGGAGCCTTCAGAATCGTTACAGCCAGCAGGGGAGGAGGGAGGGGGCTCAGGTGCACACAGGTGGCCTTGACGGTTACCAGGCATCCCGTGTTCTGGATCAAAGTTTTCACGGTCAGGGGATTGTTCCAAGAAGCAAGACACCCACAGTTAAGACCCCACTCAGCTTCAGCAGACATTCGGTTGGACCTGTTCTTTGGACCAGACATCCTGCCAGAGGCCGTCAGGAGTGATTCCACTCAATCCTTACAGAAGCCCCGCGAGCTAGTGTGCTTACTCCATTTTGCAGATGGGGAAACTGAGGCTCCAAGCAGTGTGGTGACTTGTAGTCATCAGGTGTGTGACAGGGCAGAACTGGCACTGGGACCCCATAGACCTGCCTCTAAAGTAGGTGTGCTTGTCCTGGTTGTTTCAAGCTATGAAGTCCTTGGTGTTACAACTCAAACGCCCCTTTATACACTGAGGGTCCAGAGACCAGAATTCTGGGCCCAAAGCAGGAACTGAGGTCATTTGGCTAAGTCTCCGGGTTGTTCACTATTTTGTAAAGATGTGGATGGAAATAACTATTGATTTTTCATTCCGGCTCTTGGGCAGGAGCCACAATTTGGATAGTATTGGCAAAATGCCCAATGCCACACTGCAGCTCCGGGGTGTGCGTGTGTTTGTGTGTGTAATGGTGGTAGGGGATTAACTGTGACTCTAAACCTTCCCTTCCGCCCAAATCCCAGACTACCATACCTTAGAGTCCCACGGCCACTGATAATCATTACAATAGAGCAGCGTCCCTGGGGCCTCTTTTCTTTTCTTTTCTTAAAAATTTATTTATTTATTCTTGGCTGCATTGGGTCTTCGTTGCTGAGCGTGGACTTTCTCTACATGTGGCGAGCAGGGGCTACTCTTCCTTGAGGTGCGCGGGCTTCTCATTGCAGTGGCTTCTCTTGTTGCAGAGCACGGGCTCTAGGCACGCGGGCTTCAGTAGTTGTGGCACGTGGGCTCAGTTGTTGTGGCTCGCGGGCTCCAGAGTGCAGGCTCGGTAGTTGTGGCGCACGGGCTTAGTTGCTCCGCGGCATGTGGGATCTTCACGGACCAGGGCTCGAACCCGTGTCCCCTGCATTGGCAGGCGGATTCTTAACCACTGCACCACCAGGGAAGTCCCGGGGCCTCTTTTCTATAGAAGGAAAGGGCTGGGTCATAAAAAGAGACCTCTTGCTGGGGGTGGACGTGGGGCTGAAAATGATATTAATGAAGATAACGAGGATGGGGTAAAGAGGCAGGGAATGCAGAAAGAGACCAATGCCAAGATAAGCTACAGGGTAGCAGAGAGGAACAACAGCAGAGGAGATAGAAATAGTTGCGCTCTGACAGTTGCATAGAGGAGAGAGAAACACTACAGAAAGTGAGGAAGACAAGTTTCCTTGGAGGCAGCAGCCAGAAAGATTTCCTCCCAGGTGCACTCGGAGGCTGTGGGTGAGGGAGTGCGTGGGGGGTTGTGGAGGGGACTCAGCCACAGAGGGTGCTGAGCACTGGGAGACAGCACTGCTGCCTCTGATGGCCCTGATGTCCTGCCAACAACCACCAGCTCCCAGAAAAGTAGTTTCCAACACGCACCTGCTGTCCATAGCAGAAAGCCGAGGGGGATGTGGAGTTGAGATGTTGGGGGAGGGAAAAAGGCTTCCACCCTCACAACCAAGGAGCCAGAGCTCTGATTTCTAACACCACCTCCAGGAAGCCCTCCCAGCCCACTGTTTAGGCTGTGGGGCTCACCACGAGCCATCCAGAGGCTCATCGTCCCCTTGCTTCACATTCGCGGCTCAACAGATTCTAATCAGGGTTATAATTCTCAATAGGCTTTTTTATTTGTGTTTTTCGTGTGGGAGTGTATTATTTCTTTTAATAGCCTGTACATTTCTCTACTATTTCTGTTGTGTATCCTTCACAGGATCTGGTGCAGGGCTCCTGTTCTTTTGAGTTTGTACAGCACTCTCTATCTTCTTTTAGCAACTTATACTTTAAAAAATTCCCATGTTTATTAAATTTTGGGACATTCTCCTGCCTGTGGCTTCTATTGAAAATTCCCTTCCTACTCGATAGCTTTTTATACTGCCCACTGTCCTTCGTGAGGTATTGACGCCCTCGTGAAGGCAGAGTAAGGCATTTTCATTCCCATTTTATAGAGGAGGGAACTGAACCTCAGAGACTTGCCTAAAATACTTAACCTGGCCCAAAGGTTAAAATACCTTCTACATTTTGTACCAATGTATGGTACACAAGCTGGTTTTAGGTGTATGTCGAGGAACATATTTTAAGTTCTGTGTTTTGTTCTCATGTGTAAAGGAAAAGTAGCATATGAAACCTGTGTTTTCAGAAATATTATTACTTGCAGTATTTTATTTACGTAAAAATAAGTGAGTTGATTTAAAGATAAATATTAAAGACATAATAATCGGGGTTGTTCAAAGATGGGGCAAAAATGAGAAGCAGGTTCCCAAAGGACTGATGTTTGGGAAACACTGTTTAGTCTCAGTTTTGTCCGTAGTGGTCCTGTCCACAGCCAGGACGAGGAGATAGGAGTGCCAAGCGAAGGGACCAGTGCTTGGGGAGTGAAACCACGGATCGGTCCAATGACCCTGAATGAGGAGGAGCTCCGTTTCTTCAGGCTGCAGTTCTTCCATTTATGCAAAGAGGACTCGCTGAGGCTGCCTACATGTCGGCATGTAGAGAGGATGGGATGATCTCCGTCTACTGTGGGCAAAGCCAGATAGAAGGGGTGTGTAGTGGGAGGAGAGGGCTGCCCAGGAATCAGAGAAGGCCAGCCTCTGCCCTCACAGAGCTCTCAGTGTCACGGGGAGATGGAGGAGACAGATGCAAGACACAAAAACACAGATCTTAGGATAGCTGGGACAGAGCTCCACTCCTGAACGGTGGTGTTCGGTGCAATGGATGGGGTCAGATGGGACTGGCCTTGCCTTCAGGAAGGTGCTCTACCAGGAGTGAAGCGAGAATCATATTAGCAAGAATCATATTAGAAGAGAGGCTTTGTCCCCCAGGAAACTTTCCGCATCCTCATGCTGGCCTGTACAGAGTCTCTGAATTGAGGGTCCTCCTCTTCCCCTGGAGAATGATTCTTCGCTACCTCCAACCCCCTCAATGGCTTAGTTTCCCGACTGCCTGATTTCATCATTTCCTCCCCTACTCAAATCTCCCTCCCTTCCCCCTCAACCTCAGCTGAGCAGTGGCCCTCTCACCAGCCGGCTTCTGATTGGAGGGGAGAGGCTGTGCTTTAATTACAGAGCAAAGGAGAAACCAGGTCCGTACAGTCCTCTCCCGGGCGGGAAGGTGGAGGGCGGGCAGAAGGGCACGTTCGAACCCATGTGTCACCACCACCCGGCAGCAATTTTGTAAGAGCCCAAACGTGCCCACAGCAACTTCATGCTTTCCCTCACTCCCCGCGGAGGGAACAGATTTCCTGGAAAGGGGAGTTAGGGCAACGAAGTGTGTGCGACAGTGTGAGAAGCTGGAGAGGACTGGGGGGCGGGGTGAGCTCTGTGTGCTCAGCTGGACACACAGATCCCTTAGCCCGCATTGCAACACGCCTTTGCGGTGGACTTGGGTTTCAGCTGTAGGAGGGGCTCAGTTTGTGTGTGTGTGATGATGGGGACGGCTGGTGCCCTTGGGGAGCAGAAGGCAAGCTGAGCCTGGGCCTCTGAGCCTGCAATTCCCCATGGCCAGGGCCTTGGAAAAGCTGGCTGGGTCCCTCCCGTCCTTTATTTGTTTAGCTCTGCCTGGTTCCCAGTGGCCCCAAGGGGGTGAGGGTGGGGGTAATGGGAAGATGAGATAATTGTGAGGCCCTGAGCAAGTTTGCTCAGACAGGATTGTGTGACTGCGATCCACTGAGCGAGCGAGGGAGAGAGGCCCCCTGGGAAGAGTCGGGGAGGGAGAGGAAAAGCAAGTCCAACAATACTAAAAGTAAACGTGAAGACTCAAAGCCAAGAATCTGTTCGCATTGAGAGGGGCCAAAGGAGGCAAGGGTGAGCAATCTTTCTCCCAGCGGAGGGCCAGAGAGTAGGGGCGGCAGGGATTTGCTGGGAGGAGAGGGGAGGCCTGCAGACAGATTTAGGATTAAGAAGTCTGCTGTGTTTCAGGAGCTCCCCCATCGGAATAAGATGGGCTGTTGTTTGCCAGGGCCTGAAAGGTTTATTTAACGATTCCAGATAGAGTATCGCCAAACAGATGTATTCTTGTTCCTCGAAAGAAAAGCTGCAGCCCATAGGAGGGGGGCAGGCCCATCTAATAGAGGCAGCAGCCCCGCTCAAATTTTTCACAGATGCTGCACCCTGCTTGAAACCTTTTCAGGGAAGCCAGTTCTCTCTCCATCGGGTCCGTGGCATCTGCCTTGCCTCCTGGTGCCGCCTGTCCCGCCTGCCTCCTCCAAGAAGTCTCGGGGAGTGCCCTGTCCGGCTCTGAGGCTTGTCCTAGATGACCGTGTGTGTGGGGTGTGGGGTGTGGGGAGGGGGGTGGGGGGGGAGGGCGGGTCTGCCGGGGCCTGACCAGGTGCCGGACTGAGATTGTCTTCTGGTGATGCTGGGGACTCAGACACCTCACTGTGGGATTCTGGGAAGGAGTGGGGACCACTGGAGAGGGGACTTTCCAACAGGCATCCTGTCGCTCCCATGTAGGCACGTTCCAATGGGCGGTCAGTTGGATGCAGACTGGGAAGTAATACTCTAGGGTCTGCATTATCTCCTGGTCCTGACAGCCTTTGAAAGCCTGTTCTCTAGAATCAAGGAGGCCCTAGTGCAGGGGTCAGCATCTTGCAGACCTCAGGCCCATTCTGGCCTCCATCTGTTCTTGTAAATAAAATGTAATTGGAACATAGCACAGCCATACTTGTTTGTTTGAATGTCATCCTTGGCTGCTTTGGGGATGGGATGGCAGAGTTGAGTAGCTGTGACAGGGACCATATGAAGCCCGCCACGCCTAAAATATTTACCGAGGGGTTTTGTTGTTGTTGTTGGGTTTTTTTCTTACTAAAACAGTTTCCTGAACACTGATTTGAAGGCTGAGGGATGCTCTGCTCAACACTCTTCCTTCATATGCAATGGGGCTCAAGGTCCCGAGCCCATCAGGGATTTCCACAACACCTTGACCTCAACGACCTCCCAAAAAAGGAGGAAAATATTGTGAATGGTTTAATGGGTAGCACCTCTACCTTAGGCTTGGAGCTCTGCTGTGCTCTTTGTAAAACTGTGAGCCTGGGAGGCTGGGGTAGAGTGGGTAACCCAGTGGAAGGAAAGACATTGATTCATTTTATCCCTATCAGCCTGTCTCTGGAGAGCAGAAGTGCCCCTCACTCCCCGGGGAATGACCGAGAGTCTGAGAAGCAGAGGATACTGGAGTAACAGCCTGGCTTACGTACAGATGTTCTCATCAGTGAGAAGGGGCGGAGGCTGTCCATCATGCTTTCCAGAGGGGGCCGGAACAACATCTTCTGTCCCACATGCCGCTTCTCACCCTCCTTGAAGAAGGGCTGGCCCCGTGACTCTTTGACCAGTAGAAGGCAGGGGAAGTAATACTGTGGGACTGCTGGATGTTACGATGCCTCGCAACTTCCATCTGGCCTCTTGAAACACGTGCCCTTGGGACCCTCCCCCTTGAAACTGAGCCACTCTGAGTTTGCTCTGAGAAGCCCAGACCATGTGGAGAAGACATAGGAAGGGTGTTGACCATCCGGCTCAACTACTGTCCAGGACGGTGAGTAACGCTGTTGGATGCCCAGCTCAGTCAGGCAGACCCAAGTCCCAGACCCTGTCTACTACACCCACATGGAAGAGCCCATGTGACAATGACCCAGCTGAGCCTGGCCAATCCACAGAACCATGGCTGATCATACACATAGTTGTTTTAAGACCTAAGCTTTGGGATGGTTTGTTCCACAGTGAGAGGTAACCAGTCCAGGACAAAGGCATCATGGGCCATGAGGGGCAGAGGGGGGAACTGGGGCCACACACCTTGAAGTCAGAAGCTGATTTTCAATTGAGTTCTGGTTTCTTGACTCCCCTGGGGTTGTGGGGAGGTAAGGGTTTGACATCTGGCTCTATTATATACTCTTTGGGTGAACATACATAGGTCACAACCTCTCTGGGCTTCCTATGACATTTATGAGAATGAAATGAAGTAACACCTGGGAAAGTATTTGCACAGATTTACTGCTCTTCGTTTTGTTCTTTTCTTCTTCTTGTCATTGCACGTCATCACCTGTTGCTTTGGCCATGCAGATCTGCTGGGCCTCCTTCTTACAAGAGGGAGAAGGTTCTGGATCTATGCCTTCTTCCAGGTCTCTAAGGCATCTATGCTCTGATGTCTTCTTCTCTTTCTTCCTTGTTTTTCTCCAGTGCACTTCCTGGAAGCTCTGTGCCTCCGGTTAACCCCTCCCACCTCACTATACACCGGGGAACCACCCCCCACCCCTTCCCGTTAAGCCCGGTGAATTCCTCCCCCTGCAGCCATCTTCCCAGCTGTGTTAGTGGAAGGGACTTGGCACTTTTCTGACCTCATACTGGGGAACTCTCAGCCTCATGAGCGGCAGGTAATAATAGTAGCACAACTATCTGTTGTCGAGGGCTGCATGAGAGGCAGAGTGCTAAGGACTTCACCTTGATTATTTGATTCACTCCTTGCAGCAGTTCTCTGAAACAGGTACAATTATTATCACCTCCTTATTAGAGATGAGGAAACTGAGGCTCAGAGAGGGGAAGTAACTTGCCCCAAATGACGGAGCCAGGGAGGGGAGGAATTGGACACGAATGCAGACAGCCTGGCTGCAGAGCCCTTTCTCTGAATTCCTCCACCAGCCTCCAATGCTCATGTTCTCATCTGATTCTTTTCCTTTGTGTCCTCTCCATTCGGTCACTTTAGAGTCATCCAACCTGATACAGTAACTTCTAAAGGACAGGGCTACACAGAAGCCTAAGCGAGCATCTGGGGAGAGGGATTTGGTAAAGACATTCTGAAGACAAAGATGATGATGGTGATCCGATCAAGTTGTTGCCCTGGTACCTGAGGCTCATCTGGGAAACCATCATAAAGCATGCAGCCTTGGCCTCTTAGAGCACATTCTTCAGTTTTCATATTGCTTGGTCGAGTTTCCAGCCATTGGATCAAAAAAGCCAGAGGTCCTCTTGCCTGTTTAGTTTGTTTCAGGCCGTACCAGAGAGGAGGTGGCTGACGCTGCTCTGAGGCAACTCCCAGGGGTATGGATAGAGGGTAGAGGACACTTCCTCTGCTCAAGGAGTACTCCTACCTTTCCTCTCTTCCCTTCCTGCTGAAACAGCAGCTAAAACTAAAACCTCCCTAATAAAAAGAAGTGGCAACCCATGCACGCAAATGATTTTAGGTGCTACTCAAGATGTTTAATTATGATACATGGGCATGACATTACATCACATTATATGACACAATTCCCTTTGAAAATTCCTCCTATTCTATCACTGAAAAGATGCTCAGCTTCTTTAGTCATCAGGGGACTCCAAAATAAAACCACAATCAGATACAACTACGTACCACCAGAACGGGTACATTGAGATATGACGGAAAATGTCAAGTGTTGGTGAGGATGGGGAGCAAGTGGAGCCCTCATAAACCGTTTTTTTTTTAAATAAAAAAATTTATTTATTTATTTATTTATTTTTTGGGTGCATTGGGTCTTCGTTGCCGTGCGCGGGCTTTCTCTAGTTGCGGCAAGTGGGGGCTACTCTTCACTGTGGTGTGTGGGCTTCTCATTGCGGTGGCTTGTCTTGTTGTGGAGCACAGGCTCTAGGCGTGTGGGCTTCAGTAGTTGTGGCTCGTTGGCTTCAGTAGTTGTGGCACGCGGGCTTCAGTACGTGTGGCTCGCGGGCTTCATAGTTGTGGCTCGTGGGCTTCAGTAGTTGTGGCATGCGGGCTTCAGTAGTTGTGGCTCGCGGGCTTCAGTAGCTGTGACTTGTGGGCTTCAGTAGTTGCGGCACGTGGGCTTCAGTAGTTGTGGCATGTGGGCTTCAGTAGTGGCTCGCGGGCTCTGGAGCCCACAAGGAAGTCCCCTCATAAACTGTTGATAGGAGTATAGGTTCATACATTTATCTGGCACAACTTTCTGGCTAGATCTACTGAAGCTGAGCACTGGGATACTCCATGATCCAGAAATTCCACGTCTAGGCAGGGATGCCACAGAACTGTGTGCCCACACTCAGTAAATGACATGTTCTGGGAGACTAGAAGCAGCTGTGTTCATAGGAGTCAAAAAGTGGAAACTAGCCAAATGGCCATCACCAGTAGAATGGAGAAATAAACTGTGGTGTAGTCATACCGTGGCACACTCCTCAACAGGAGAAGGAATGAACAACTACATGCAAGATCATGGACAAATTTCACAAGCCTGATGTTGAGTGAAAGAAGCCGGAGACAAAAAGACTACATATTGTATGTTTTCATTCACGGGAAATGCAAAAACGGGCAAAATTCATCCATGCTAGTAGAAGTAAGGATAATGGTGACGCTTGGTGGGGAGGTAACCAGAAGGGAGTCTTCTGAGTTCTGTTAATGCTCTCTTTCTTCATCTGGTTACAGGGGTTGGCCAATCTGTGAACGTTCCTCAAATTTATGATATGTGTACTTTTTTGCATCTATGTTACATTTCCATGAAATGTTTTAAAAATATTCTTCTCGATCTCCTGATGACTTAATGGAGAAAAATTTCAGCTTGGGTCTGGCTTGCATTTAATACTTCTCTGGCTCGGGCCTTCCCTGGTGGTGCAGTGGTTAGGAATCCACCTGCCAATGCAGGGGACACAGGTTTGAGCCCTGGTCTGGGAAGATCCCACGTGCCGCAGAGGAACTAAGTCCGTGTGCCACAACTACTGAGCCTACGTGCCACAACTACTGAGGCCCGCGTGCCTAGAGCCCATGCTCCGCAGCAAAGAGAGGCCACTGCAATGAGAAGCCCGTGCTCGCTGCAACTTGTGAAAGCCCACGCGCAGCAGTGAAGACCCAATGCAGACAAAAATTTTAAAAAAAACAACAACAAAACTTCTCTGGCTCATCTTTTGTTAACCAGAAGAGTATATCAGCTTCAGAGGCTGCAGTAAGCAACAGTATCCAACTTGAACTGAATAACGTTTCTTTTAAAAAATTAATTTATTTATTTTTGGCTGTGTTGGGTCTTAATTGCGGTGTGCAGGCTTCTCACTGCTGTGGCTTCTCTTGTGAAGCATGGGCTCTAGGAGCGTGGGCTTCAGTGGTTGTGGCACGTGGGCTCAGTAGTTGTGGCACATGGCCTTAGTTGCTCTGCGGCATGTGGGCTCTTCCCAGACCAGGGCTCGAACCCGTGTCCCCTGCATTGGCAGGTGGATTTTTAAATTTTTTTTATTTTTATTTTTTTCGGTACGCGGGCCTCTCACCGTTGTAGCCTATCCCGTTGCGGAGCACAGGCTCCGGATGCGCAGGCTCAGCGGCATGTGGGATCTTCCTGGACAGGGGCACGAACCAGTGTCCCCTGCATCGGCAGGCGGACTCTCAACCACTGTGCCACCAGGGAAGCCCAATAACGTTGTTTTGTTTTCATTTTGTTTATTTTTATTGTTGCTATCTATACATGGCCATCAATACTGCCTTTCCATTTATGGTAATGATATAAAATTTAAAAAATAGCTTTAAGTAAAAAAGGAAAAGAAAGCAAATTGACTTACATTAAAAAAATATTATGTAAATGATAGTACAGGTGGTACTTAGTTATGGTAAACCTTGTGAGGGTGGAGTCTGTGAAACACTTTTCAAATGGAAAAAGCAGGGATTAGGGGGAGGAGAGAAAACCAGTTTCAACCCGTACCCATCTCTCAACGAGTCCTTACTGCTTAGTGCCCGGCACAGACAGGGCTCTCAGGCCAAAGGACATCACAGAAGAATTCATGAGAAACGTAAAGGAAGGTATGCTCCAGGAATGGTAGGCAAAGCAGGGGGCTAAAAGCTGAGAACCTGGGTTCATTCAAGATTTATCCAGCCTCTCTGTACCAGGCACTGTTCTAGGCCCTGGGCCTGCAGTGATGAACAAAACGGTGGAGTCTCAGGCCAGCCAGTAACCTGCCTGTGGTCTTGGTCAAGCCCCTCCTCTTCCCGAGACTTCAATCCATTGAGGATGTTCTGCGATTGAAGCCTCAGCAGCTGCTGGCCTTTCTGGAGTAGAACTATGAACCTCAGAGTGGTTAGGAAAGGACTTGAAAAAGATGGGGTTGTGGTTGGTGAGTGGATGTGTGTACACAGGGAGGAGGGTTACTCTTCACCAGGGAATGAAGAGAAAAGAATTGGTGTAGGATCTTCAGACTCATTAGAAAGAAAAATCTCATTGAGCACTTGGCATTTGCAAGTTAGCCTTACTTTGCCTGCTCATCTCCTTGGTTCTTGGCTTAGAAGAAGAACCTTAGGATCAAGAACCTTAAAGGAGATGGAAGGAGAATGCATCTCAAAAGGCAAGTGAGGAGCTGAACGAATGAATGAACGAGTGAATGAATGAATGAGTGAACGAATGAATGCCTCTCCTATCCTCTCAGTAGATTCACGATTCATCCCTACCTTTCATCCCCAGCTGCTGGGCATTGCAATGGTGACTGAGATCGGTGCCCTGTGAGGGGTATTTCTAGCGATAGTACTTTTCATTCATTCACTAATTCATTCATTCAACACATTTATTGAGTGCCTACGAGGTGCCAGGCACTATATTTTAGACCTGTTTCCTGTCCAATATGGCAGCTACTTGCCACATACGGCTATTGAGTGTTTGAATTTTGGCGAGTTCAAACTGAAATGTGCTGTAAGCATAAAATACACCTCAGAGCTCGAGGGTTTAGTACGAATAAAAGGAGTGTTAAATCTCTCACCAATAATTTTTAATGTTGACTACACCTTGGAATGATACTTTGAAGAAATTAAGTTAAATAAAGTATATATGAACAAATTAAGTTAAATAAAGTATATATTAAAATGGGTTTCATCTATTTCTTTTTACTATATTTTAACGTGACTACTAGAAAATTGAAAATTTCCCATGTGGCTCACGTTTGTGGTTTGCAATAGATTTTTATTGGACAGCATCACGCTAGAGTATCTCTACTCTGCAGATGCTCAGACTCTAGTGGGTGAGACCAACAGAAACAAATGTTACTGAGCTGGCCCAGTATGCCAGGGCACACAGAGGAGGAGTGACCGGCTGCCTCCTCATGCCTGTCTCTTAGTTCTGTCTGATCTGCACTAGACACAGCTCTAGTGATTTCCAGAAGTCCAGCTCTGTCTCTTTCACTCCTCTGCCCAAATAAGGATGCTGCACCCCCCTGCTCAATTAAATGAAGCCAACTCTCCACACAGGTCAACTGGATTTCCTGCCGGTCCTCCCCCTGCCCCCAAGCCTCCGCTGGCCAAAGTGGACTTCCTCTCTCCAACCTCGCTTTCCCATTTCCAGGTCCTTGACTTAGCTGGTCCCTCTGCTCAGGATGCCCTTGCTATGCCTGCATTTCCCCTGGTAGAATTCCAAGCTTCAATTTCAACTCTGACCTACCCGTGCAATCCCCATCACCTTACCGTCTAAATATTTCTCCTCCTCAAAGCCTCTGACAACCAGTTATTTGTTCATTTCACCAAACTCTCAAGCATAACATTGTTAGTTCTTAAGATCAGGAACTTGCCTTCCTGGGGCGTCTAGCTGACCTTCAGGGCCAGGTGGCCACTTGGTAAGTTGCTGTTCAGTAGAATCAAATGGCTCTCAGTTTTAAAGTTAGAAAGAGCTGGAGTGGAGGGCCCTGGTGGGGGAAGGGTGGCACGGGGGTGTTGAGAAATTATACTTGGGCTGGAGGTAGATTAATGGTCCAACCCCCTCCAAGAGAGTCTCTTTGACAAGGAGCTTTGTTAGGGTCACAGGAGGTGGGTGATGATTAAAGTGGGGTCCAGCCTGGAATTTCCTGGAGTTGGGGACAGCTTGCATCAAAGAATCAATCTGAACAATGAAGGGAGGCCATTCTTGTCCATCTGCATTTATTGGAGAGAGCTCTGAATGACCTTACCCCAGGACATTCTCCTACACCTGGAAAGCTGATCTGACGTAAGACCCCTGAAGCAGGGTGTTCTGTCCTGCAGCAAATGCCTCGAGATCTGTGGGTGGAGGCCCAGGTCCCCAAGGGACTATTTGTGGGGGGAGGTGGAGCAGAGTAGGCGGAGAGGAAGGGAGGTTTCTTAGTGTCCGGAAATTGCATTTCAGGTGCTTATATGTTACCAAATGTTTGCAGGGTTGAGAAACTGAAATGGTCCCTAAGAGGGGCTGTTCGGGGTAGGCTGATCTAGAGGATGTGAACAGCCTCCTGATCCCTAAGTCACTGTCCCAAGCAACACGACAGCAGTGGGACCCGAGGATGGAGGGAATTGCTGGGAGGGGACTGAAATCTACTTGAAGGTCATGTCTGCCGTCCTTTGCATTCCCTCCAGCAGTGAGTCCAGCGCCGGCCACATGGGAGGCGCGCAAACGAAGCCTTTCCGAATTGAACCGAAAACAGGAGACAAAAGCACCCACTCCTGTCCACTCCCGCGCCAATCCTACCCAAACCCCCAAGTTATTCTCATCCTCCAGGAGTCAGGGAGCCCGTGGTAGAAGGGTGTGGAGGGAGAGAGGCCAGGGGGTGTAGGGGACCCACGCAGCATGCAAGGAAGTGGAGATGGGCGAGTGGGCGTGCGCGCACGCAGAGGCCCGCGCGCGGGAGTGTCGGGGGAAGGGGGTGGTCTCCAAAAGGGGGAGGGGAGAAGGCAGGGGGCGGGGAGAAGCAGGGCCCTTTAGGACCCGGCTGCGGCGGCGGGGGAGGAGAAAGAAGCGGAGGAGGCGGCTCCCGCGCTCGCTGGGCCGTGCCACCTGCCCGCTCGCTCGCCGCCGTCGCGCTCACCGCCGCCAACATGCTGCCGAGACTGGGCGGCCCCGCGCTGCCGTTGCTGCCGCCGCTGCTGCTGCTGCTGCTGGGCGCGGGCGGCGGCGGCCGCGGGGCGCGCGCCGAGGTGCTGTTCCGCTGCCCGCCCTGCACGTCTGAGAGCCTGGCCGCCTGCAAGCCCCCGCCCGCCGCGCAGCCCGCCGCCGAGGCCGGGCCGGCCGGCGACGCCCGCGTGCCCTGCGAGCTGGTCCGGGAGCCGGGCTGCGGCTGCTGCTCCGTGTGCGCCCGGCTGGAGGGCGAGCGGTGCGGCGTGTACACCCCACGCTGCGGCCAGGGGCTGCGCTGCTATCCCCACCCGGGCTCCGAGCTGCCCCTGCGGGCGCTGGTCCACGGCGAGGGCACTTGCGAAAAGCACGGGGATGCCGAGTACAGCGCCAGCCCCGAGCAGGTTGCAGGTAACGCTGGTTGGGACAACTAGTTCGGAGAAACTTGGAGGGCAGCGGGGGAGCCTGGCTGGCGGCCCTTCTGGAGGGAAGGAATGTGTGGCGGAACCTCAGAGACCGTTTTAGCGGAGGAAGAGCGGAGTCCTGGACCGGCTCTGGGTGATTGTTGGGAGGGGGGACCCGAAAGTCAGGCCCGGGGTGGGGGAACTGGAGTTCGGGCGTGCGGAAGATCCCTGGCTACTAATTTGGTGGGGAAAAATGGGGAGAGAGAAGGCATCCCTTTTACCGTAGGCTTGCCCGGTGGAATGTACTTCTACTGACTTCTTTTTTTGGAGGGGGGATTTCCTGGGGAGGAGGGTGTCGGTCAGATCGGTGTGAGTAGGAGCTTGAGCTGGTGACCGCCGACCGAAGGTTCGTGGAGAGGTCCTGGTGGAGGACGCCGCCGGGGGCTGAGGCTGGCGGGTACCGGTGACACCAGGGACCTCTAGTGAGAAGGGGGCGCTAGGAGAAGGCAGCGGCGCCTTGAGGTCCCTTCTTTCTGGGATTGTGAGGTGAGAAGAAAGGACTTGTTGGTACTTTGTAGGGTGGGCTGCCTAGGGGGAAAATTAAAAAGGAACGCTGCTATTTCAGAGAGGACGAAGAAGGCTCTTGCTTTTATGTCGGGTGGAACGATAAGAGAGGGACGTTTGGGAGGCGAGGAAGAGACCCCATTCGTTGAGTCACTGTAACTTAAGCCGGGTCGCCGGCTGCGGTCCGGGGCGGGGGCAGCCAGGCCGCTCAGTTTAGCATCTGGGCCCCCGGGCGTCTGGCAGGAGGATGCCTGGGCCGGGGCGCAACTACTCTTACCGGAGCGAGGTGTTGCTCTCCCCCCGCCCCCCATCCTAATTGAGGGAGCTCTTCCTGTCCCATAGAATGGGGGCCCTGAGGTTCTTTGTACGGAGCTCGCATACCCCCAAACAAGTTTTTTTGGGGACACAACCAGGCTATAAAGATCTCTCACGTGTTGGTTTTTTTTTTTTGTCGTTGTTGTTTTGTTGTCGCTTTTGTTTTTTAAATTACAAAAGCCTCCTGCCCCAGTGGTCTGGAGGAAGCTGTAATTATTTTCTTTCCTCTTGGAGACGGTGGTGAAATGTGTCCACTGCCTGCTGCTGTTGATTAAAAAGCAAGTTTCTCAAACTTAGAGGGGAAAAAAAAAAGAACGAAAGAAAGAAAAGAAAAAGTGAAAAATTCGTGGTTGCTTGTCAGCTTCTGCGGTCCTTGGCCCCCTCCCGCCCCGGACACCCCCCGCCCCCCCTTCCTTCAGCCTGCTATTGTTTTTTTTCCCTGTTCTCCTTGGGAATACAATTAGGGGTCAGAGTTGAAATCTTTTCTTTGTCGCATTTTGACCTTGAGTGCACAGCAAGTTAGGGCTTCCTCTGAGCGGAACCCCTCAAGTCCCTTTCTTCTCACTCCGGCTTGCTTCCCTCCCTAGCCTGCCTCGAAGTTAACCCTTTCCTCCAGCTTCCCTTAGAAAGTAATAGTAAAAGGGAAAAGACTCAGCAAAGGTCCTTTCACTGTGGGTGCCCATCCCCCCAGTCCCGCGTTCCTCCTCCTTCGCCCCCCAGCACCCCGTGGTCCACCGGGAAGGTACTGTGGTTTCTGAGCTGAACTCTGACAAACTAAACATCTCCCTCAGCAGGGTGAACTTTTGTTCAAAAGGCCTCCACGTTCATAGAAGCGTTTGGATTCTGACTGTTTTAACCAAGTGCGTAGCACATGTCCTTCCTAACCTTCCTAGCCTGGCTGTGTCCCTCAAAAAACTTGTTTGGGGGCATTTTGTCATTCTTCATTCCTCTCACTCTCTGCCTGAAAACCAACTGTCCTGCCTCCCAGCCCCCAGAGGCAGGTTAGGGTCTTCAGAAGGGAACAGATGCTGGGAATTCTCCCATTCACTCCTCCCTGGAGTCGCCAGGGGAGCTCGGGGACAATGGGGTGAGTTCATGGGAAGAATGTCACTGTGGATTTTCTGCCTGGTTATGGGACTCCTTTCCGCCAGCCAGCCCCAGCTGCCTCCACAGCCTGCTCCCAGCGGCCAGACAGCCGCCTTCCGCATTTTTCTCCTGTGCTCCAGACTGGGAAGAGGGGACACCAAGGTTGGGGGTGGGCGGAAGCTGAGCGGGTGCCCTGGAAGAAGTGCTAAGAGCGGGGTGTTGGAGGCGTGAAGAGGGCTGAGGGGACGGGGGCACTGTGAAGAGGAGAGAAGCCTGGGCTTGCTGGGGTGCAGGGAAGAGAGAGAGGGGCGGGTTTTGAGGCTCCTGTGCAGGAGAGGGTCTTGAGCCAGGGCGGGGATCGGGGTGCTGCGTGGGGACTGCGGGGGTCCGAGTTGGGTGGGGTGTGCCGACAAGAACGTGGCCCCGATGAAACCTTAGCACTGAATGCTGCCGCCTCCTCCCCGTCTCCCATTTCTCCTCCCTCCTCTGAAGAATGACCCCCCCCCCCAGCCCCATCCCAGCCTGCATTCCTCTTTGAGCAGGTTGCTTTTGAGAATTTTAAACATACCCTCTTATTTCGAGGCAGCAAACCCCAGCAGTTCCGGCTTTGCTGTTAGCTCTTTTGTCTTTGTTCCCTGGACTCAGGGGCTGTGTTGCTGGCTTCCTGGGGATGGCTGGGATGCAGGGGGTGGGGGTGGGCACATCAGCGGGTGCTGAGCCTGCATCCCATGGGGGTGATGGGCTGGGACTTGGTGGTTCAAAGAAACCCAGAAGTCAGACGGAGGCGCGGATTGTGGGGTGGGGGCTTAGAGTGGGTGGGCCTGGAAGAAAAACAGGAGGGGGACCCTGAGATCTGCGTGAAGTCTGGACCTGAGAAATGCGTGGGTGTGTTGGGTGGTGGTGTGAGCAGAAGTGCCTAGAAATGTTAGGGAAAAGGAAGGAAGCAGGCCTGGGCCAGTCCGGGCCCTTTCAGAATTCAGGGCCTCGGCCGGGCCGGACTGGCTCCCTCAAGCATCTCCCCTGCCTCCTTCCCTTCCGTGTACAATGCCGGGGATTATGCCGAGGGGCGGAGCTGCCCAAGTGGCCGTCTGGCCCGCTGCACTTATAAAGGTGCTATAGAAATGTGCAGTCATTCAAAGTCCCAGGGCCGGCCGGCGGGCGGGCGGGCGGGCCTGGGGAGGCTTTGCATCTGCAGTTGCTGGGGGAGCATAAAGGGGGGCAGAGGCGAGGGTTGATTTACAGTGGTTCAGTGCAGCTTCAAAGAAGGGGGAGAAAAAGCAACGGGACTTCTGGCTCTGAGCGCTGCTTTGCATCTTGTCTTGCATAAATTTGCATACTGAGTTCAAAGTCGTAAAATAGTCTTGGGGAATGAGTGGGACCTACTGTCACTGATTGCTAGCGTCACTACCTTCCCCCACCCCCCACCCTAGACAGAATACCCAGAACTAGCTCTGCTAAGCTGCTCTGCCTGAGTGTGTTGGAAGGGGAGATGGGGGACTGGAGGGCTGCTGCTTCTGGGTCCCTCTGGGGAGACCGGAGATCTGTAGTTCCTTGACTACAGGGATTAAGCAGGGTGTGGCTCTGTGCGCTGTGGCCTTGGAAGCAGGGCTGGTCTGGAGGGTGTGACTCCACAGGTCCCGAACCAACTAGGCAGAGGCAGGCAGTGTTGGAGTCCTTGCCCGCAGTCTCCCTGCTCACCTTCCACTCCCATCCAGAGTGTTCACGGAGATCGTTCCCAATGTGTAGTGATAATGACCCCATCTGTTCCTTTGATGAGATATTTGAGGAAGCTTTGAGAAAAAAAAAAAAATCCTATTAACAGTGTCAAAAGATCTTACAAAAACAAAACCAGAGGTAAGGAGTCTCTGAATTAGAATAGGTGGTGGAGGAGAGGGGGAAAGAAAAACCCATCTATTGTGGACATGAGGGTCTATCTATGCAGTGGTTCTTGGCCTAATTGGACCCTTGAGTTTCCTGGCAGGCAAAGGGAAAAGGGAGGGTTAGATGGTTCTCATTATTAGCTTACCTTAGCAGTGAGCTTTAAAATAAACTTTTCAGGCACATCATTCCTTTGGGGGAAAGAATTTCTACAGAAATGCCTGCAAGGTGCCTGAGAGTCGGGATGTGTTCAATCACCAGCTGTCAGACACTGAGGGTGACTTTGAGAGCATCACTGTTCTCTAGCCCATTTATCAGGTTAGCTTCTCGGTTCTTAGATTAGCTATTCTCTGCTGTAGAAAATGGGACACACAATTGCTAAGTTCTGATATGAGCAGGTTCCAAAAATTCGTGGTTCTAATGAAATGCAGGACAGGAGTATCCGAGGTGGGGAGGGGTGGGCAGGGCAGGGGCTGCTAAAGGGAATGAGGGAGAAGTAGAAAATGAACAGGCTGTGCCCATGTTTGGTTTTGTTATTGGTCCTCCTCACATACTACAAAACCGTACCAAAAAAAACAAGGCTCGGTTATCATTATCATTATTTTTTAAAGAGACTGCGTATCCAGGGACTGCAGTTAGTTTTAGTCTCTCTCTTCTCTGTGTTCCCAGCTCCCCTTTTCCTTCTCTGCTTTCTCCATCCTGCCTTCACAACCCACTCTGGACCGTTCTCTCTTTCCCATGCTGCTCCCACTATAATTCTGGCACACCTGGCTGGTTGCTAGGCAGGTGGACAGGGCTCGAGAAAGTGACATGGGAAATAGATTGGCCCGGCCTTCCTCAGGGATCCAAGTAGATGGAGACCACGTAGATGATTGGGGATCGGCGTGTTTGAACCAAATCTGACCCTTAAATGAGGAGGGCAGTTGACTGGCAGTGCAGGGACTGGGCTTCGTGGGCGGGTGTGCCTGCTAGGGCTGCTTCTGCCAAAACCAAGGCGCAGGGGAGCGAGGTTATACTTCTAATGCGCCAGGGTGCTGGCGATCTGGTTGGCAGATGTTTGGAGCCCCTCTGCTTCTCCTTGCTGTCTCTGGCCAGCATTTCGCTGAGGTGGCAGGCAGCCTCCCGCCTGTCCTCATCCTGGTATGAACTGCTTCTTTGCCTGCTTTGTCTCCTGTCTTACGGCATCCCTGCAAGGGAGGCTATTTACCTCCATTCCGCAGGTGTGGACCCTGGGGCTCAATGGAGGGGCCACCTGAGCAGCTAAGTAGTGAGGTGAGAGGCTAACCTGGCCGCCTTTCCTCTGTACCCCTCTGCCTCTGTGACCAAGCAAGTGAGTGCGGGCTGTTGGCAGAAAAAACCTTTGACCCCCGTCAGCCAGAGGGTTTGTTACTGGACACCTGCCACGTGCAGGTGATGCTTGGGCCACCGTTCAGTTATTTGCGTTCCCTTGACTCTTTGGAGAGGCCCAAGTCCTAGAACTCGGGGAATTCAGAAATGGAAGTGGCCAGCGTGCAGTAGTCAGGAGGGGCAGAAGGGTTCCAGGACAGGCCTCTAGAGAGAAGAGCTGGTGGGCAGTGGATGAATGTGGAAGCAGCCTGGCCTTTGCTGGAAGATTGACCTGGGTTCCAATGCAGGCCTGTCTCTGAGAACCTGAGTGATGATGGGCCAGGGTCTTATCTTTTGGTGAAATGGGGATGATTGTATTTCTCAAATGGGGTACATGTGAAGTCAGCTATGATAATGCAAAATG
Source organism: Leucopleurus acutus (assembly GCF_964270905.1). Lineage (NCBI taxonomy): Eukaryota > Metazoa > Chordata > Mammalia > Artiodactyla > Delphinidae > Leucopleurus > Leucopleurus acutus. The sequence goes on from NC_139149.1 coordinate 98,108,915, forward strand.
CCTGGCACGTAGTAGGTTCTCTTAGCTGCCTTAATCTTGGCAAGCGCCGTCTCCTCTCTGACACTTAGGCGGCCTTTAAAACAAAGGCCGAACTGGCTGTGTCAGGCGGGCCACCTGTCTCTGAAGGTTGTACCAGGCGCTAAGGGGCCTCATCCTGGTGTGAAGTGGCTTTGGTTCAAAACCCAGTTTCCTGCCACGTACTTGCCACCCGAGGCAAGAGATAATTCTCTCTGAGCCTCAGTTTCCTTATCTGTAAATGAGGAATCGATAGCACCAGCTTCATAGGGTCACATCTGTGTGTGTGTGCGCGTGCGTGTGGTGTGTGTACAGGTAGATAATACGTAAAAAGTCTACGCACTTGGGTGATTTTTGTTTTTTTCTGTAACAAGCCACTTGATTTCCAGCATCCATACCTCTGACCCATTTTCACAGACAGACTGTAGTGGAGCTGTTTGTGGAAAAGGTAATGAAGCTATTTTCAATGCAGAATAAACCCAGTTGACAATAAACGGATGGCCTGAGGTCCAGGGCTTGCACTCTTTATGGATAAGTTAGGTGATGCTCTTTAGGGCTCGTGCGCGAGGATCTGGAGCTGACCAAGATTCTTCTGGCAGCTTCACTGTAGTGCCCGAATGGGGGTGGAGGGACTGTAGGGGGCAGAGGGGGCCCCAGAGTTTGACCCTGGGTACTCTTGCTGGCCTTGCTACTGAGAAGTGGGACGGGTTGAATTGGACATGAGGAGGAACACCGGCACCCAGAAGTTGAGTCCTGCCTTCACCTGCCAGCCGACCTCTAGGACCCAGCTCTCCAGTTGCTGGAGCTCAGAGGACTGGGGAATCCCTGAGGCCACATTTCAGGGGTGGGCAGCGCCTTCCTCCACCGATGGCCTCCACAGGACACCTGCTAGGACCCAGGCTTTAGCATAAGAGGGTCAGAACCAGTGTGTACTCACACGTTTGGTACACGGCGTGTGCCGGGTGAGCTGTGTCGTATTGTCAGTGCAGCCAGTGAAGACCCCATGGTGCCTGTTTCCTGCCCCAGGAAAGTGGGCTTTCGGGTCCATCCTGTCTGGGCCTAGGGTGCCAGAAAGTTGAACATGATCCTGGCAAAGAAACTGGATGTTCTGTCCAAAAAAGCGATGTTTTCTTACTACGCCGTCTCCAGCGTTGACCTCACTCCCCAGTGGGGTGGGGCCTGAGGGGTTCTCAACAGGCATGGGGAAGTGTCTTCTGGGCCCTGGGGTTCTTCCTGATGTCTGATTCCACCTGTGGTCCCGGAAAGCCCTCTGAATGGCCCGTCTGGCCACGATGACATGACACTGTCTGTTGTCAAGCATCTGATGGAGTTGAGGCCCCAGGAAGCAGAGAAGCTGGATGCTTGAGTCTTCAGGGGTCAGCAGATGCTTGTGGTGAAACCAGGGGCAATAGGGACAAAGCACAGCGTTTGCCACTGGGCATCTGGGGTGGACGGTAAACTCCGGGGACCTTGGTGGTGGGGGGAGGAGGGGGGAGGAGAGGCAAAGCTCTCCTTACAGAGGGGTTGGTGGGTCCAGAGAAGTGTGTTGGCTTTCAGGTTCCAGAGTAACTGCCCCCTCCCTTACCCTCTCCCCGACTCCGAATAGAGTGGATGGACTCTAGGAGATTTTTTTTCCTACTGGAAAATGGACCATCTCCCTCTGTCCCTCCCCCTGCTTGGCTTCTGCTCCTCGACCCTCCCCTCCCCCTCTGGGGCCACTCCTGTTCCTTAACAAAGCCAAGGAAGATCTGGGCTGGCTCAGCTCCTGGGTGTCAGTCAGGACGCAGAGGGAGACCTTGCTCAGAAAGCCGGCTCCCCCGGAAAGAAATACAGAGTCGACTGTAGTGAGGAATTGTTTCCTTTCCCCTTTTTTTTTTGTGGGGGGGAGGGGGGCATTTGGCAACCCTTGGGGCCCCTTCTGGCCGCCAGCCCCACATCTCTTCCTGGCTCTTGGGAGGCAGGGCAGGAGTGAAGTTTGGGGAGAAGGGAGCAGGGCCTGGCAAACCTCCAGCTGCCGGCCTGGGGAATTGGCCCACAGGCCCTGGTTAAGTTGGCCCCAAGGAGAGCCTGGGGAGGTTTCTAATTAGTGGACGGGTGTAGGTGTGTCAGCCTGTGTTCATTCAAGGAACTGAGCTCTGCGGGTGAGGAAGCCCTGAGGGGAGGGGCACTGGCCTGGGGAGGCCTTGGTAAGTTGGGGAGGAGGGGGGAGGCTCAGGGGTTCCTTCCTGATAGGGGTTGAGGAGATGGGGACCTTCTAGCTGGAGTGATCTGAGTTGGATTGTAGGGGTGCAGTGAGCAAAGGGTCTGCCTCGAAGGGTAAATGACAAAATACATAAGCATAATTAAAATGGCTTTTTTTTCTAGATATTGTCTACTTCTACCCAAATGCCTGTAGTTTTTTGTTTTGTTTTAAAATATTTTGGCCACACCGAGCGGCATGTGGGATCTTAGTTCCCTGAGCATGGATCTAACCCGCGCCCCCTGCGTTGGAAGCATGGAGTCTTCACCACTGGACCGCCAGGGAAGTCTGACTGTAGGTTTTTTGCTTTTTCTAGCTGTTTTAGCCTCAAGATTCTCCCCACTTGACAGGTGAAGAAATCAAGGCCGTATTCAGGTTCAAATGCCAAGGCAAGTGCAGACCAGAATGGACGGACCAGAACGGAGTCTGGGTCTCCAGATTCTCGTTCCAGAGCTCCATTCCATCAGACTCAAACATGCAGAGAAGCAGTGAATTATACACTGCTGCTTGGAAAAGCTCCTTTTCCCTGGGAGGTAGTAATTAAGGCATAACTTCTCAAAAACGTTCCTTTATGCAACTCCCCGGGGAAGTCTCTTTTAGGTCTATTGTCTCGACTTCTGGATGGAGGTGCCAAGTTGCCTGTGGATGGGGAACTTACTTTCTTTCTTTCTTTTTTTTTTTTTTTTGGGAACTTACTTTCTAAAGTGCCTGAGGCCAAGATAAAATGAAAATGACAGTTCCCCTGGGCCCTGCCCTTGCAATTGCCTGATAAGGCTGGGTGGTTTCTATAGAGACACTGGCAGGAGGTGTGTCAGGCAAGATAAAGGGGGGTGGGGGAGGAATGGGTTTACTGGATCCTAAGGGCTTTTGGGGTTGGGTGGGGGCCCGCTGGCTTATGACTGATGGCTTCCTTCCCTGGGAAGATGAGGGAGGGTCCTGTGGAGATGGGAAGAGAGACAAGGTGATGGGGAACAGTAGAAAGGAAGCCCTGGGGTTACAAGGTCTTGGTCAGGAGTTTACCAGGATACCAATGCCCAAATGCCATTCTGGTTGGTTAAGAGCGATGGAGTTAAACCACCAGGGATTTGGTTTTGGCTGTGCTGTTGCTGCTTGATTTTGTGCCACTGGCCTCATACCCTATGGCTTCTTAGCCAAGCATGAGAGGAGATAAGAAATGATCAACCTCGTGTGATTGCTTGATGATAAAACAACGTTCTGTACGCAAACCACTTAGCACAGGGTTAGAAACTCAGAGAATCAGGTGAGTCGTACTGATGGTGATACCTCTCCCCTCTCTTCTCCCTCTGATGTCAACACACAGAACAGAAGAAGGCAAATGCTTGTTTTTTAGCTGTTTGCTGATTGGCCAGGTTTATTAAGAAGGGGCACTTAAGAATCCTGCAAGGAAGTGTGGCTGCTTCCACAGGGTGTGGCTTACCTGGACAGCTGCCCTTTGCTTTGGAAAGTCCAGAATGGAGTCAGTGGTGGAGGGATTTCCAGAGGGCAGTCATGACCTCATTGTGGTTCTGCCATGGCTGACCTCGGAACAAGGTCCATGCATGCCCCTTGAGGGGAGGGTTCTTACTTGAGGCCCTGCTAGTTAGCTCTGGTTCCTTTGCTGCCTCTAAACCAATAGAGCATAACCAAGGAAGACAACTGATGTGCTGCAGGTTTATATCATACAAAATTAGTGAACTTTTAGTGGAAGGAAAAGAAAGCATGGTGACCTATTTAAAGACACTTATTTATATTCAAGACACTTCTTGTGCTGGTTTGAGAGTGTGGCCGGCAATCCTGGACATCTTTGTAGGTTTTCAGTTTCTTTTTGCATCCTTTGGGTTCCATTTGTCAGGCCTGGGATAGCTGGGAGACGTCTGGGGATGGAGAAGAATTGGCAGAAGGAGAGGGTGGAAGGAGAGAGGTGAGTGGGACCCAGTGTTTATGGTCCATGGGAGCTGGTCTGCGTGGTGACATCAGAGCTGAGTGCAGAGACAGTTGTTTGAATGTGGGTCCTGGTAGAGGGAAGTAGCCTTCCTCTCCAATTCATGCTTCTGTTCGCTCAGTGCCTTTCTTCTCTCCTAACCACTCTTGCTGCTCTGGGGCTTAGATGGTGAGGGAGAGACCAGAAACATGGAAAAAAAAAGAAGTAATATAACAGGATACTCTAGGCCAGAGAGCGGTGGAATGCTCTTTGGATAGTTAACTTTTCTAATGTTTAAACACTGATTGAGCGCAGGTACAAGCTATGAGACTGACTCTAAACAGATACAGTTGTCATACCAGCTGTAGCACATGCTTTTTTTTTTAATTTTTATTTTATATTGGAGTATAGTCGATTAAAAATATTGTATTAGTTTCAGGTGTACAGCAAAGTGATTCAGTTATACATATACATGTATCTATTCTTTTCCAAATTCTTTTCCCATTTAGGTTATTACAGGGTATTGAGCAGAGTTCCCTGTGCTGTACATATACAGTAGGTCCTTGTTGGTTATCTATTTTCTTTTTTGTCTGTGCCATGCAGCATGTGGGAGCTTAGTTCCCCGACCAGGGATCTAACCCACGCCCCCTGCATTGAAAACATGGAGTCTTAACCACTGGACCGCCAGGGAAATCTGGTTATCTTTTTTTTTTATACAGATAGCCTTTTCAAAAATTAATTAATTAATTTTTGGCTGTGTTGGGTCTTCGTTGCTGCGAGCGGACTTTCTCTAGTTGCGGCGAGTGGGGGCTACTCTTCGTTGCGGTGCGCGGACTTTTCATTGCAGTGGCTTCTCTTGTTGCGGAGCACGGGCTCTAGGCACGCGAGCTTCAGTAGTTGTGGCATGTGGGTTCAGTAGCTGTGGCTCGCGCGCTCTAGAGCACAGGCTCAGTAGTTGTGGCGCATGGGCTTAGTCGCTCCGTGGCATGTGGGATCTTCCCCGACCAGGGATTGAACCTGTGTCCCCTGCATAAGCAGGTGGATTCTTGACCACTGAGTCACCGGGGAAGTCCTGGTTATCTGTTTTAAATAGATCAGTGTGTACATGTCAGTCCCAAACTCCCAAGCTATCCCTCTCCCACAGCACATGCTGTTTGATCCTGGAGGGGAGCAAGAAAAGCATTTGAAAAAGTTGGATATTATCTAAGAAGAAACCAAGTCAGTAGAGATATGCATGTCATGTAAGTAAACGGGTGCAGTTTTAGCCTTTTGACCAAGGCTCTTGGGAAAATCTTGATGTGAAATCATGGGACCCCTCTCTGGTGGATAAAGTTACAGAAGAAAAAGAATCTCCAGTCTTGGAAGACGAAAGCGCAATCTCTTTCTTCCAGAAAGGCAAATTGAGCACACAAAATGTCTCCCTTCCTGCCCTCCTTTCATGATGTGTACTTTGTTTTACACTCTATGGAAGCTAAGTACAAGTTTGTGTCTTCAAGAAGCTCCCTCCTTTGGAGGAGGAAGGAAAAGCATGGACCCATGGCTTTGTGCCAGTGCACTCAGGCTACAGGGCTGTGAAGGAAGCTGAGTCCAATGACAAGAGTGCTTGGCCCAGGGATGCCCGTCATCCACTCAATCAAGTGGCCTTTGGACACTTGGAGGCCATATTGTCCATCCTCCTTCCTCCCGAACGATACCAGAGGAAGATGTGTAATTTTATTCCACCTGCAGTTTGTTACTCATTTTAGTTCTTCCTCTGAAACTCGGGTGGCTTCTAACGTGGATCTCTCCCATTTCGGTTTAAGGCTGCTACCTCCCTGCTCCTTAGGAAGCCAGAACAGCTGTTTCCCTTCCTTTGGGCATGAGTGGCCCTTGAGTATTGATTCCTGCATCTTCTCCTCCTTGACCCTGTGACCCGCTTCCACTCTCTTCGAGTCTTTCCTCTGACTCATTTCCCAGTTCTTCATGCTGCACAGACCTGGCCGGGAGCCCGTGGTCAGTCTCCGACTGGCAGGCAGGTGGCTCTTCTGACACTGGCCTCTGAGAGTGGCACTGAAGTTGGCCATGTCACTGTGATTTGGTCCTCCTCCAGCCAGTGGGGTTCAAGGGGCACCCGTATTTACTGATACCCCTGCTTGACAAGGAGGGTGAGAGGTGGATGGAGTGAGTTTCTTTTAAAAGAAAACTTTAAAAATGCAGAGAAATACTAAGAATGACATAATAATGCCAGTCTACCGCCCACAGCTGGGAACGTTGATATTTCGTCGTCATATTTACTTCAAGTCTTTTTTTTTAAGCTTCCGCTGATGGCCCTCCCCACCAGCCACCTGTTCCCTGTCCCTCCTCCCCAGAAACAACCACTAGCATTATTTAGTGTTTCTCTTTCTTAGCTAAACAGATTTGCTAATGAATGACCAATATTTCAGAGTCATTCTCTGAGATAATGGAAAATGTACATAAAAGGTTTCATTCTGCAACTTTTTCCCCCGTCCACTTTAGGTTTTGAGATCTACCCATGTTGATAGACACAGGTCAGAGCTATACTTTTTTTTTTTTTTTTTGCGGTATGTTGGCCTGTCACTGTTGCGGCCCCTCCCGTTACAGAGCACAGGCTCCGGACGCGCAGGCTCAGCGGCCATGGCTCACGGGCCCAGCCGCTCCGCGGCATGTGGGATCTTCCCGGACCGGGGCACGAACCCGTGTCCCTTGCATCGGCAGGCGGACTCTCAACCACTGCGCCACCAGGGAAGCCCTGTAATGAACGTTTTTGTGCACATGTCAGAGAGAAGTAGAATTACTGGGTCAGGCACACTCTTCCCATAAGCCTTTGGTCCACGTTTGCACCAAAGCACGCTCTCCACTCACTTGGGCCTTCAGCAGGTAGGTCCCCTTGCCAGGTTCTCAGATGGCTTTAGCTGAACCAGACGAGAAACGCTGGGGACTCACGGGAAAAGCTGATAGTACTGTTGACCATCTTGATATCAGTTTCTCTGGCTCTTCAAGGACAGACTGGCTTGCAGAACCCCAGAGGACCGTGGCTGAATTTGAGCATGTTTTTGTTTTCTCAAACTGTCTGCCTCAGCCCTGACCCTCCCCAGGTCTTGGCGATTCCAGGAATGACCCTGGTGTTTTATGAAGCACTCCTTTGGAGAGTGCAGAGGCAGGGAGGCCCTGCACTTTCTGGTCACTCGAGGGGGACCCCGCGATGAGAGATGCTCTAGAAAACCTCCATGATGCTTGGCCGAAGAAGGCCCCTGTATGTGCATCTAAGCATATACATGTGTCTGTTTCTGAACCTGCACGTCAGTGGGTGCAAGGAGCTTACAAGGCTTCGTCTTTACAAAGTGTACACGTGAAGGCGTATCTCTTGAATAGAAGCCTTTTCTCCCATCACCAAGAAATTCTTCGGGACACCGAGTCAGGAATCACAGAGGAATGGGGCCCTGAGCTGGAAGGTGGTTGTTAAAAGTACAGAGTCCTTGACCGCTCCTGCCCGCCCCGCCCCGCGGCTTGCTGTCTCCGAAGCTCTGGGGCTGGAGTGTAGGACTTTATTTTTCGTAGGCTCTTCAGATGATTTCTGATGAACAGCTACAGTTGGGAACTGTTTGCCTGGTCTAACTCTCTGCATTTGCAGCTGAGCACACCGGGGCCTGCACATCTGAAACACCCAGCCTGGCATCATTCAGAATCCCAGGCCTGGCGGTAACGTCAGGATCAGAAACTTGGGCCTCTGGCTTTCCGGCCAGTGATGCCCTTCTTGCCACACTAGAACCGGATGGCCAAGGCTTCGAGCTCCAGAGCCTGTGTTCCAAAGGAAATCCAAAAAGGGCTCAGAGTGGTGTGGCAGGTAGTTGGCCCTCTGCCCTCCTGTTGTCCACCGTCGCCGTTATCTCCAGTAGCGGTTTCTTCCCTGTATGAGGATGGGGCTGGGTGCCTACTGGCCATCCCACTCCACAGACTTTACCCACTTCTGCAGCCCTTAGCTAGGTGATGGGCTCGTGGTAGCTGTCGGTGCAGGGAGATGGTCTCAAGGTGAGAAAGGCCAGTTCCCGCCCTCGTGTGATGTGATCACCTGTGGGACCTATGGGTCTAGAACATCAGAGGAGGCCGCTTGTTTGCAGCCATTTCCTTACGTATGGGTGGGCGGCGGGTGTCATCAGAGAGGAGACCTTTTGTTCAGAAACCATACTGAGGAGCTACTGGTCTGTTGCCGAAGGGATTTTTCCCAGAACGAGGTGGCATCTGAGAGATGTCAGGTTTGCTTAGCTGGCTCTGTAGCAGGGAGCAGGGGCTCAGAGAATGGGAAGGGAGTTTGGAGTGAAGCTGGGTGTCAGCAGGGCGTAGATGGCCCGTCCAGGAACGCCATTAGCTGGGCTGGAATGCCACCACGTGAGACATCCACGCACGTACTACTCAGGATTCCAGTGTAAGAGGCCGCTGCTGCCTGCCCGCCTGTGACAGGCTGAAAAAAGGTGGAGGAGGGCACATGATGTCTCTCACCCAGAGAGACTAAGGACTTCAGGTTTTAACCTTAGCTGAAAATTAACCAATAGGCCCCCTTCCTACCCCACCCGTTTCTAACTTCTGCCCCCGATGACGTCCTCCCACTCCCCCACCTCCCAGCAAGGCCTGAATCACCCACCCTGGCTTCTGGATGGCTTGTGCTGTTGACCAAAGTGGCCGTATGCTGGGTGAAGTTAAGTGAGCAGTCAGCCACACAAAGGGCCTGGCTTCAGAGCCTCTCCAACAACATCTGCTTCCCCTGTGTGTTGGTGTGTTTACCTGTGAACCCTGCCTCACCTGTGCATGCACGGCGGTTATGAGACTCTACCTATCTTTCCTCCCTCTCTCCTCCTTCCCTCTCCCCCTTCTTTCTTGCCTTCCTTCCTCCCATCTTTCCTTTGCCTAAATGCTATAAGCAAAGTTAAAGTAATTTTGGCAAATCCACCCTTGCCCAAGGACTTCATCAGATGGCAGAGAGCTTTGATGTTTAGCAACATATGGAATTTATACAATCAACAGAATCAAGCTTTAGAAGAAAGATGTAGAAAGATGTAGATGCAGAACTCTTTTATAACTCATTTTTCCCCCCATGCATTGGCCGTTCTGCAGACCAGGTATCACCCACCCTTCCCCTCTACCAAACAAATGCACCTTTCGTTTACTCTTTCAAGAACTAGATCATCTGCACATTTCTTCCAAAGCCTGATTCTGCCCACATTGGGAGTTGGAGTGGTACTGATGCTGTAGCCTATTTAAGTAGCAGCCTTCACTGTAGTAGGGTGATGATTCTCATTTTTCAGACATAAGACGTTAGAGCTCAGAAAGGTTAAAGGGTCTGGCCAGAATCACGGGTGAATTGTCAGGGGCAAAGCCAGGATTGGAATTCAGGGCTCTTGACTCCTGGGGTTCTTTGCCCATTTCAGTCTGTGAATGAATTGCCCACTGCCATGGATATTAGTGGAGAAGTCGTCCTGGAGGGAGGAGGAAGATGGTAGTTAGTATTTATTCTTTTGCCCAACATATGTCAAGGTTAAGTGCATTTTGGGAGAAATCAACAAAGAAGGAGCCATGTGAGTTCTGTGCCCAGCCAGGGTGGAACCAGGAAAGCAGCCGGCATTCCCCTGGCCTGTTACTTGGAATCCATTCTCAGAGGGCCTGGAATGCTATTACCTGTGGAAGAAGGAGGTGAGTTCACTGGAGGGAGTGATGGATTTAGGGTTGGGTTAGATCATCTCTGTGTTGCCCTCAGCTCTTAGATTTCCAAATAATCAGGAGACAGACTGAGGAGAAGGTTGGAAAATGACTAGACTTTCTTCAGAATAAAGAAAAGAAGAAAGAAAGATGTATTAACTTCTTATGAAGATGTGTGATGCTTTTGGGAAGAGGTCTCCTTTTCTCACCAGGCCTGCATGAGGACAGATGCCTCACACCGTAAGCAGGAAGGGGTAGGGGGTTGCTGTTAGAGTCTTAAGGCTTGTTTTCCTCAGAGTGCTCTAAGGTCTCCGGTAGATCAGGAGTTGCCAACTGTCAAATGGAGCAGAGGTCGGAGCATCGCAATAGGAGAAAGTGAAGTTTCATGAGAGAAAGGGTCTTCATCCGTTGAGTAAGGTTGTCAGTGCTACAATCAAGCCACGTGACACTGCGGGGGAAAGGACTGTGCCAAAGTTAAGTTTTAAAGCCAGAGTGTCAGTGCACAGAAGTAGGCATCTTTCTGCTCCCGGACTGTCCCCCTCCAGCTGCCCTGCTTGGCGAGCTTAGTAAGGCCGGGTCACAGGGCGGTGCGGGGACCCCAGGCCAGGCGTGGAGCACCTCTGATGACAGCAGAGAGGTTGTGCGTGCTCCTCTTGGACCCAGATGCTGGTCCTTCTGGGCCTTGGGTTTTCTGTCTGTAAAATAGGACACCTCGTCCGTGTCCTCTTGGTCCATCTGTCTCGCATTCAGCTCTCCTCCAGGTGTGTAAGGTGGGAAGGTGTGGCAGTGCCCCTACGGCAGGACGGGCCTTCTCCCCGCCCTTCAAGCCTCCCACAAGGGAGACTCTACTCTCCCTCTATCATTTCCCCTACTTGTCTTTGGAAAAGCTTGACCTTCTGTACATAATTGGGAAACTCCCTTCTTCAGCGTTGACCCATTTCCTGGGTCACTGGGCAGAGAAGAGCTACTGCTTACTAATCCTTACAGGGACATCTCTTCAGGAATCTTGGAGGTCCCTGTCAGTCACCTCTAAGCCCGCAGGCTTTTCCAGTTATGTGATTTGGGTTGCTAAGAACCATCTCTTAGAGTGACCTTTGCACTGTAGCCCATGGAGCTGCATACATAAGTGGTTGCTTAATAAATATTATTCTGCACCGAACTCTCCTAGGCAGAAAAAAAAATGCAACTTGGTATTTTTGTTCTGAGGGCAAATTCCATCTCTAGCTGGAGTTCTCCATGTGGAATGTTTTCCTGCGGACTGCGCTGTCACACCTATAAGGGAACGTATGGGCAGAGCTTGGTAACGTGTGATAATGTCCTTGTCCAGCAGAGCGTGAGGGTGCGGTGCCGTGCGGGTGCTTCCCCGAGTGTGGGACGCAGAGGAGGCAGCTGAGGGCGAGCCCCTTGTGCCGGCACTGCGTATGCACGCAGCAGCCCTCGGCATCCTCTCTGCCCCCACTGGAGTTGGATCCTGTTTGTGCGTGTTTTACGGACGAGCAGTGAAGGCACAGAGAGCTTAAGTAACTTGTCCAGGGCTGCACAGCTCAGTGGTAAAGCTAGGATTCAACCAGGCAATCAGACTTTGGAGGCTGAATCCCTGAACCTCTTTGGCTGGGGATAGGATCAGTCAAGGAGTCGAGGCTCTTCTCAGCCTACAGTCCTTTCTATCTCCACCCAGTCAACAATTGTGTTTCCCTGTCCTGGGCTTCCACTTCAAGATGTGGGGTGTCAGCACCTGCGTCAGCAGACCAGGCCCATGGATTTCCTCATCTTATTGGCACTTTCGTTGGCAACGATGAGATCGATAAAGGAATGGAATGAAACATACCCTTGAACCCAGGTGGCTTCCGTGAGGGTGGACGAACTGACCTTCCACTCAGAGCCGTCAGGGACATCTCGGGACAGGAAGCCACCTCTGTCCTTCTGGGATAGGACTGCCCACTTGAGCCCTGTCTTCTGGGACCTGGAGTGGGGCTGCATTATGACTTTTGGGGGCACCAGACATGTTTGCCTTTGTGGGCAAACACAGAAGAATTAGAAAATCGTATTTTATAACTGCAAACGTATCAGTGTTATATGAAGACGTTTGCTTTGACCTAAAAGTTTATTTTTTTCTTCTGATTTTAAAAGAAATGAAAACATTTCCTAAGGTCCTGGGCACTGTGCCCTCTGTGCCTGATGAACAGACCAGCCCTGCCTGGAGCCTGCCGTCCTGAACGTGCATGAATCTGTGTGCCCCTCTCTTGCATCCAGTGTTTCCAGAGCTTGCAGAGGGCCTGGTTCTGAGCGTTAACTGTGGGCTGACCTCTAGGGCTTATCCAAAGGATGCTTCTTTGGCCCCTGTCAGTGGTACGAGTGCCCGGGAGAGTTAGGGAAGAGGGGTCAGCAGGCTAAGAGTCCTCTGGGGTCCCCACCACCACCACCAAGAAGGAAGGCTCATAGGCCAGAAGTGTTCCTTGTGATGGAACAGTGGTGGAGGGGTCTTAGCCGAGGGAGGGGATACAGTAAAGCTCAGATCTGCTTTATGTGAGGCTGGGAGTCTTCAGCACTGGACCGGGAACTTCAGGCCTCTGGATCAATCCTAACTGCGAACAGTGGTTTTCAACTGGAGACCATTTGGCAGTGTTCAGAGACGTGTTCGATAGTTGCAACTCGGGGAGGGTGCCGCTGGCATCTGGTGGGTAGAGGCCCAGGATGGCGCTGGGCGTCTTACACAGGACAGCTCCTAACAAAGAATCTTCTGGTCCCAAAGACAGTAGTGTTGGGGTTGGGAGACCCTGATCCCGAGAATGTCCCGGGCATTGGGTTCTGGTGAGTGGAGCCTTCCCAGACGTTCCTGAAGAGGACTAAATGTGGGCCATCCTGCTGTGTTTCAACCTGAGAACGTGGAATTGCAGCCACAGTGGAGACGGGCTGTCTTAATTTAAGCCTCGGGGCAGGCGGGCAAACCTGCCCCCAAAAGAGAGGAACCCGGTGAACTTCTGAGAGTCACAGGCTTCGTGACAGCAGAGCGGATGGTTCCAGAAATGGTGGGAAATTCTCAGAGCCCTTGTCTAATTACTTTGTGAGCAGAGCTCAGGGCGTCGGGTGCAGAAGTGGTGTTGAGGTCTCCATAGATGCTCTCTGTCACTGTGGGCAGGAAGCAGGCTGGGCAGGGCACGATGAGGATGGGTTTGTTGTGCCCAGGGTGAACTCGGGTATGAGGGGCTGGGCGAGGGCAACCCAGAGGTCCCCATTGTTTTTCCCCTTTGATCCTGCATGGTTCCCAGTGCAGCCGGGGAAGCAGGACTTTTCTAGGCGTCTTGCTCTCTTCCTCCTGTGTTCCCCGGGCCAGCACCTGCAGGGATGAAGACAGGGAGCCTGAAATTGTGTCACCAGGTCCAGGTGCAGAGAAGCAGAGAAGCCTGTAGAAATGGAAATGGCAGAACTGATGGTGAGGATGGAGATGAGTCCCCCCGCCCCCCCCCCCATTTGTGCCAACATCTGCCTTATGCTTCAAGGTTAATGTTAAGCAGAATGGAGGGTTACCTGAATCAGCCCATCCTATTTATTTGCCAGGTCTGTCTCAGACTCTCGCAAGCCTCTCCTTCAGCCTTCTGCCCTCTACCTCTGGTATCTGAACAGGGAAGGTGGGATCATCTTCGTGGTTGGCCTCAGCTGCCTGACCAGTCCCAGGGGAAAGCTGCAGCCGGTCCCCATTCAGGGGAACCGGGCCAGTAGCTGAGCCGGGGAACCCAGACTGCTTCTCTTGGGGCCTCTGGGTTTCTGCTGTTTCAGCTTCAGGGACAGAAAGGGGAGGGCAGGGTGGGTGAGGGAAGTTTGGGGCGGGTGAATGTAGAACGTGGTCGATCAGGACTCCCACCCAAGTTGGTGGCAGATGCTTCAAATCAGCCTTCCCCTGCAGGTGGTGCTGGGGCTTCTGGAACGGGATCTAATCTGCGCTTGGTTTATTTATGATAAAATCTGGGCTACCCGGAGCCCCTGGAGAAATAGCCATTCTAGAGAAAAATTTTCCGGGTTTCACAGGGCTTACTCATTGAAATATTTCCATTATTTTTCTAAAGTTTAGCAATTTTGGATAGATATCTTTCTTAATACTGAATACTTGTCATGTTTACCCCTTTCCTTGTTGGATGCCCCAAAGTCGTATTATCAACACTAGTCTTGTTTCAGGCCACACAACGTGGAAGTTTTCAGGGGTCATCAATGGCTGTGGAGTTGTTTGCTGTGCACCAAATGTCCCCGGAGTTCTTATGTTTGGTTTTTTTTACTGTCCTCTTTCCTCTCTGCCATTTGATACTTCTCGCCACTGACCACGTGCCTTCCTTTTTCTCCTTTTAATTTTGTTGATTTTATTCTGTGGTGGCCTTGGAAACCAGACATGCAGAAACCAGGCTTATCTGACCAGTGCTACTGCAAACCGTCAAGGTTCTTCGTGCACTGACTTCCCTTGACTTGTGAGGAAGGCATCACGGCTTCACAATGCATGGATGTGGTGTCTGCTCTTCTGATGCTCAGAAGCTTATCTTCCTCTGCTTCCTGCTTCTTGATTGGGTTCCACACGGCAGGGGTAGCAGATCACTGAGGCAGCTGTCGTCATCATCATCATCATCGTCAAAGTAATCACCACCAACAGGACGTAGAGTTTCTGCGTTCCACACTGTATCTTAACGGCTTTACCTATAACATACTCTCAGCAGTTCTGTAAAGTAGGAACTATTATTATCCAGTAGTTTACGGTTAAGAAAAACAGAGGCACAGTGCGGATATATATGCAGGAGGAATACAGCTGGTATAAAAAGTGGCAGAGCTGGAATTCCATTCGAGTCCGCCCTCCTATCCAGCACTTGCCAGGTTGGAGATTACGTGCCTGGTTCTAAAGGATGCTCCAGCTCGTGAGAACCGACCAGGCATCAGGCCTAGTGCAAAGGGAAGGGATGGGAGTAAACCTCTATTGAACGCCTCCATTTCCAGGGACCCCGTTGGTGCCTGGTCCCCCAGAGTCTGCTGGAGCATGCTCCGAGGTTGCAGGCTCTGGCTCCCCAAGGCACGGAAGAGGGTCCCACACCTTCGCTGGTGAGGGAGTGAACGCCAAAACTCACAATCCAGAGGGGGTGTCATGGCCCCCCTTTTACAGGTCAGGGCCAGCTCTTTACACTGTATAGCATGCCCAGGACAGCGACCCCCTGAGCCCACCACACTGTGCCTGAATTCTGAAAGGGCTGCCAAGTACTAGGCGCTTCGCCTGAAACCCTTGTGTAGAAATATTGTAAAAGCCATTCGGGTATGTTATCCAGGCTGTAAGTTTTCGGAGGTGCATTAGAGGGGAAGAGAAAATGTGCAAGATTTGTTTGGAAACGCCCACTGCCTGCTCCCTGAGCCCTGCAGGGGGCCGCTCCAGGCAGTGTGGTCTGAGACCCTGTTGGCCCTGCCGTGTCTGCGGGGGGCTATTTGCACCCCGGCCCAACTAGAGTTTGCCAGAAATTGTCTCCTTGGTTAGGACCCTTCCATACCATTGACTCTGTTCCCTGGCTGGACGTGCCTAAGCCTGCGTGAGACCGTGGGAGGGGAGGAGTGCTCTCAGGGCCCCTCCACCTGAGCTGTGTGCACGGTAGGAGCCGTTCCCTATTGCCGGCTGGCTGGAGGTTTACGAAAGTCCAAAGACTCAGTGGATGGTCCTTGGACAGACATCTGGATGAGGCTGTGCACCCTGCGATAAGATGAAACTACAGCGTGGTCATCGTTCCTGTTCTGGGGGCTCTCGATGTAATGGGGGGTGGGGCAGCATGCATAGACAGGAGACGAATCGGGGTCCCGGGATGGTGCTGTAGTGGCCATAGGAGTGGAGCGTCAGGGCAACAAGAGGAGGAAGCAGACGGGCAGATGAAGAGTGATGGCGGAGGGGGCTGGACGCTGTGTTCCGGTGACAGCGCGGCTCTCCACCTCACTTCCCCGCCAGACACAGCACGGCCCAGTGATCTCTGCGGCATGAGTTTTAAAAGCTCATCCAATCCATGCCTTTTCCGACCAGACATCATGAAGACTTTAAACGGGGGGAGTTAGTGGTGGGTGAATCTCAGAGGTCTTTCAAGGAAGAGTGGTGGACATTACCCGTTCCCCGGTGAGAGCCTTGCCTACATGGTCATCCTTCGTTTGTGCCCCTCTGCTCCCCCACGCGCATCCTCCCCCTTGACCTCCTGGGGTGAAGGCAGAGCAGAGTAGGTGACCCAGGCATTTTTCTGGAGTCAGAGAGCCTGCGTTCAGATCCTGGATTGTGATCTTGGTCAAGAAATTGACCTCCGTGAGCCTCAGCTTCTCTGTCTAGAAGTTGGGGGACGTTACTAGTTGTGCTCATCATTGCTGTGAAACCGAAATGGATCATCCACATAAGTCCCTTAGCACCACTGCTTAGATGTTAGTCATCGCCTTCCTTGTCATTATCAGGGGTCCAGATAGTCCCTGGAGGGCCCGCCTCTCTGGAAACTGGACCTGCAGCTCTTCCTCCCTCCCTCTCTCTGCAGACAATGGCGAGGACCACTCTGAGGGAGGCCTGGTCGAGAACCACGTGGACGGGAACATGAACTTGTTGGGAGGTGGAGGTGGTGCTGGCCGGAAGCCCCTCAAGTCGGGCATGAAGGAGCTGGCCGTGTTCCGGGAGAAGGTCACGGAACAGCACCGGCAGATGGGCAAGGGTGGCAAACATCACCTCGGCCTGGAGGAGCCCAAGAAGCTGCGGCCGCCACCTGCCAGGGTCAGAACGGGTCGGGTCTGGTTGGAGGGGTGGGAGGACGTGTAAAGGAAGTGTCCCAGCAAGCGGGGATGTGGGCCCCCCCATGAGATCCATGTCCTGTGTGCCTGTGGGCAAAGCACTTTCCTTTCTGATTCTGCCACTGACATATTCAGTGACCTTCAGGTTGATCAGTTTCTCTTTGTGGGGGGGGGCTCAGTATCTTTGGCTGTGAAATGGGCTCTGCGTACGGGTTCTTGAAGTCCCTTCTAAAATCTCCACGTTTCTGCTTGGCTTTGGGACACAGGCAAAGCAATGGATGCTAGAGATATAGATGGATCCACTCGAGCTTGCCCACTCGTGTTGCAGCTGCCCTCACTCAGCTACCCCACTTCTTCTTTCCAGCTCAGCTTTGCTGTCTAGGCCCTGGTTGGGTTGACGGAAGGGAATGGAGGTTGGGCCACTGGGTGGGGGTAGAGATACCCTAGAGGCAGCCACTTGAATTCAGTCTTTGCAAGTAGCTCCCATTTTGACCCCTGAAAGCCGTTGACGCAGATGGAGGAGAGGAGGGAATACTCATATGCAGGTGACTTTCTTTAGGGGTGCGGTGGGGCATAACCATATGGTAGGTAGATTGCTGGGCTGGGTGTCAGAAGTTCCTGGTGCCACTAGCTAGCTGTGTGGCCTTGGGAAAGTCCCTTCAGAAGAATCACGGGCCTGTTCCCACTCTAAGCATCCTCTCCGCGTGCCTGTGCCCACAGACCCCCTGCCAGCAGGAACTGGACCAGGTGCTGGAGCGGATCTCCACCATGCGCCTTCCCGACGAGCGGGGGCCCCTGGAGCACCTTTACTCCTTGCACATCCCCAACTGTGACAAGCATGGCCTGTACAACCTCAAACAGGTGAGCGAGGATCTCCTTGGCCCCGGACCCTGGGTGTGTCTTGTTCTTGCCCCATCACCTGTAAGTCTCTGAGCGGGAGACCTAGTCTTCTGTGAGGAGGCGGGTGGCGATGCCAGCCAAGAGGGGAGGGGATGCCAGCTGCCAGGCCAGGGAAGGCGGGGGCGGGGCTTCTCTTCTTGGCTTCAGGCTTTTCAGAGCCTGACTCCATGTACCCAGCTTACCTGCCAGTAGCGCTTGGTGTCCAGGATAGGAGGGAGCCTCTTGGAGGACAAATAGCGCCTCACACCAGTGCTTCTTGATTTTATTGAGCGTTAGAATCACCTGCAGGTGA
The DNA here is from genome assembly GCF_964270905.1 of Leucopleurus acutus. Taxonomy (NCBI): domain Eukaryota; kingdom Metazoa; phylum Chordata; class Mammalia; order Artiodactyla; family Delphinidae; genus Leucopleurus; species Leucopleurus acutus. The sequence continues at coordinate 98,126,741 of NC_139149.1, forward strand.
TTCTGGGGCCTCGTCCCCAGAGACTGTCATTCAGACGGTCGAGCGGGATCTGAGAGTTTGCGTTTCTAACCAGCTCTCAGAGGATGCAGATGATCCGTGGACGGCATTTCCAGAATCACTGATTTAAACCATTGTTGACCAAGTAGACTCTCTGGTTTTCAAGTATCTCAGGGAATGGAGAATCGGGGGTGGAGAAACGCCACTTGAAATATTTCTAGAAACGGTTAACAGAACAGTGTTATCAGTACATTAGAGAAAATGTAGAAAGTGTAAGTAAAACACCCAGGAGCCCTTTTTCCTCCCCCTTTCATTCTGTTCATATGCCTTCTAATGATCTATGTGTGTATGCATATTTCCCCTTATCATTATTAATATTGTTTACCTAACCACATAGAGTTTGTAGCGATGATTGTTAGTGGCTGTTTAACATGGTCAGTTGTCCTTTCACCTAGTGCACTGCTCACTTCCTCCAGCTCATCCCTGGTATAGGGAGAAAAAGTCTGTGTGCATTTCACGTAAGGCAGAGAGAAGGATTGAGATGGTGTGGACTCCACCGGCCATTCTGTTCTCCAGCAGAGGGTCTGAGCCCAGCTGCACACTGGGCTTCTCTAGGCAGCTTTAAAGAATACAGATGCCTGGGCCTCACCCCCAGAGATCCAGATTTTGTGAGTCTGGGGTGCTTTCTGGGCACCAGATTTTTCAGAGGCTCCCCTGGTGGTCCTAGTGGGAAGTCAGAACTGACTTTTAAAGTGTGGGTGTGCAGAGCCAGGAGATGGGGTACGGGGCTCTGCTGATGCCCCGGGGTGGGGGTGGGGGTCTCACTTCCCCATCTCCTTCACAGCCCAGGCATCTTGCCCTTTGAAATAGCAGTCTAGCGTTAAAAGCTATCGGTTCGTACACCTGCCCTCTAGATGTAAGCCAGCTACTTCGTTTGGAGTTCAAAAGAAGAAATAGTGATCTTCTTTTCTACTGAAGCTTATGGGTAAACGGGGATTTGCAAGAGGAATTGGCTCATGGGTAAGATCAGGGATCCTGGGAGGGGAATGCCTGGCTTGGCATCTCAGCTGTGGCTCTTACTAGCTCTGTGACGTTGGGCAAGTTACTGAACCCATCTGGGCTTCCTTCCGATCGTCCTTAAAATGGTAAAGTAATGGTACCTACTTCACAAGGTGGTTGAGAGGATTAAATGAGTGTATGTTAGGGGCTTCCCTGGTGGCGCAGTGGTTGAGAGTTCGCCTGCCGATGCAGGGGACATGGGTTCGTGCCCCGGGCCGGGAAGATCCCGCATGCCGCGGAGCGGCTGGGCCCGTGAGCCATGGCTGCTGAGCCTGCGCTCTGCAACGGGAGAGGCCGGAGGCCGCGACAGTGAAAGGCCCGCGTACCTCAAAAAAAAAAAAAAAAAAAAAAGCGTATGTTAGATATGAAGTGTAAATGAGCAGTGTATATGACTGCTCACGCCACGCCCAGCACATAATAGGACCCGAGCTAACGCTGACTTTCATGTGCGTTTTCCGCCTCACACTACGAGTGAACTCCAGTACACTGGGTCCCTGGCTGGATGGGACCTCCCCGTGGATGGGGGCTGAGTCTTTCCATCGCGAGGCATCCCCAGCAGCCTTGCTGATAGCCAGAGCACGTCCCTGGGCCAGCAGCACCAGCGTGAGTCACGTTGGAGCTTATTAGCCGTGCAGAATTGCAGGCACACCCAGACCTCATGAACGGAGCCTGCATTTTGGTGGGACCTCCGTTTTATCGGGGTGTCCTCTATGTCCTCCTCTTCTCTCTCCTTAGTGCAAGATGTCTCTGAACGGGCAGCGTGGGGAGTGCTGGTGTGTGAACCCCAACACCGGGAAGCTGATCCAGGGGGCCCCAACCATCCGGGGGGACCCCGAGTGTCATCTCTTCTACAACGAGCAGCAGGGGGCTCGCGGGCTACACACCCAGCGGATGCAGTAAACCTACAGCCAGCCGCCGGTGCCTGGCACCGCCCCCCACCCCTCTCCAAAGCTGGCAGAGCAAGGAGAGCGCTTGCGTGGTGGGTGGAGGGAGGATTTTCCAGGAGTTCTGACACGTGTATTTATATTTGGAAAGAGACCAGCACCGAGCTCAGCACACCCCCCCGCCCCCCCTAACCCCCCCACTCCCCGCCTTCCCCCTCCCCAGCTGGAGATGCCTGCACCCTCCCTCCTCGAGTCCCTGCTGGGCAGGAAGCGGGTGGTTGCAGTGTGGAGCTGGGGTAAAGGTTTGGGAGAGGGAAAAAAGAAATTTTTATTTTTGAACCCCTGTGTCTCTTTTGCTTAAGATTAAAGGAAGGAAAAATAAAGCACGTGTCTTTTGCCTGAGTCTTTGGGGCCCCCGTGGGAAAGAGATCTCGAGGCTCACCAGCCTCCTTCCCTCCAGCCTTGGCTGGCCTCGCGGGAAAGTGGGACAGGCACGGTCTCGGTTTTCCATTCATAACACAGCAATGAGATGGATGGGGCAGGAAGAGGGGCTGTGGAAACTCAACAGTCCTGAATCCAGGTGGAAGCCTCCACGGCAGCCCTAGGAGTCTGGACTCCAGCTGAGGCTCTAGCGACCTTCCCGCCCTTGGGTGGGCCCTGGGGGAGGAAGGGTGGAGCCCGTGTCTCTTTCTCTCTCTCACATTCAGATGACACTGCAGAGGATGAAAGGGAGCAGGGAAACAGTGGAATTGGGGTCCTCTGGCCCCTGAAGTCAAGGAGAGCTCCCTTTCCCAGAGGGAGACATCTACTCAGCCCCCAAGGAAAAGGAGTGGGGCTGTTGTGACCTCTGAGAATCAGGGCCTGAGGAGCTGTCTGGCCCCAGAAGAGCACGTGTTGACCAATGCGGAGGGACTAGGGAACGAGGCACAGATGTGGGTCTGAAGCACAGTTCTGTGTGAGAGCTCTGCCCGCTTGGTTCTGTTGGCCCCTTCAGCCCTGGCCAATTCCAGGGGGCTCCTCACTTTGCGGGGGGGGCCATGGGGGAAGGAGTGTGCAGTGCTTTCAGACCCACTGTCCACACACGACCCCATTGGCCCCATGTTTCACGGTGCCACCCCTCTTCTGTGGCATCTGACCCCTTCCTGCCATGGAGGAGGGGACCGGAGGCAGCTCTGCCTGGTCCACCTCCCTCCTGACCGTCCATTTAGCATCTCAGGAGAGGCAGAGGGATACCTGGGGCCCGGACCAGGGGTGAGATGAGTTTCACTCCTTGAAGAAGAAAAGCAGGTCCCCCAAAGCAGACATCCCCTTTCAGAGTATCTAGGCTGGGCCAGGAGCTAGTGGCTGGCCGCTCCGGAAGTGCATTAATTCAGTTAATGGTCATGAATCCACAAATGAGGTGCTATTATTAGCTCCGCTTCACAGATGAGGAAATGGTCCCTGGAAGGGCCCCACCTCCACCGCCCAGGGCTGGGGCCCCTAACTCCAGAGAGGGGGTGCTGCTCAGCCCTGAGTTACACTGCCCCCTGTGGGTGGAAGCAGGGCGGATGCTCGGGGAGAGCCTGGAGGGCTTCGGGCGCTGGTTGGATCTGCAGCCTGGGGGTCACCAGTCCCTACACGAATTTCCTTTTGTCTACTGACGGGTATTCCCACCATCCCTCTCCCATCCCCTCAGCTGTAGTTGGCAGCCGGTGGCTGCTGTCCTGGGCGGGGCAGCTGTGCTGCCTTTCCCAGCAAGGGCAGTGCTTTTCAACTTGGCTAACATTTGGATTGACTGGGGCACTAAAAACAATTTTCATGCTGACGCTGATGCCCCACCATCAGGAATTCTGATCTCATTGGTCTGGAGTGGACTGCAGGCGTTTTCTCTTTCTTTTTTTTTTTCTAACATGAATTGATTGATTAAGGTTCTAGTGCAAAGCCGAGGAGTAAGGCAATGAATACTGAAGTCGGAACACCTGGGTTTGAATTCTGTCCCTTACTATTCCATTGCCCTGGAGGTACGTTACTCGCCGCTGAGCCTCAGTTTTCCTCATCTGTTTAATGGGGATGATTTCAGCCTCAACAGGGTTGATATATCACCCAATTGACAACAGGGTGGATATTAATGTGAGGCAATAGATGTGAATGTGCTTTGAGAGCTACAGGAGTGTACCAAATGAAAGGGGTTATTATCATGGGGCCACTGCTGGGGTCAGCCCTCATGCCAGCCCCCATGCCCCAAGGTTGCTAACTCACTTGAGTCCTTTCTGTAATATTTTTGCAGCGTACTCCTGAGGATGCCACAGTCTCCCTGCCCATTTCCATGTCGCTTGCCTGCAGCCTTCTTGTACTCTAAGCCCTCTGACGAGGTGGATTTTCCGGGTATGTGATCAGTACTTCTGCCGTGGCTCTAGCTACAGGAACCACACTGACTGATGTATACTGTGACCTAGAAACCTTTTCTGAGGCAAAGCTTAATTGCACCCATGTGGGATGATGGTTGGCTGGGCAGGGATCTTGACGATGTCAAGCTGATGGCTCGCCTTCTGGAACTGTTTAAATTTTAGTTTAGGATGGGCCGTTGACAAACACTGCGGCTCTACTGCCACTGTGTGGCAGCATGGGAAACTGAGTTTACACCGTCTCAAAGCGTCATTTGCTTAAGAGGTGGTCCCAGGAGTCCAGAATGCGTCAACTGGGGATGCTTGTTGCACTTGCGAACCACGGGACCTATCCTAGGTTGCCTGTTCTTATGCCTTCCGAATGTGGAGAATCACCGCTGTAGCAACCGCATTTGTCAGATGTGTCTGGAATACTGGCTACGTGTGATGGGAGTTGAGAGCATGGGCTTGGAGGAGGTGAGGCAGCCTTGGAACAGAATCTGGAGGCTGCTGCTTGTGACATGTGACTCTGGACACATTTCTCACCTCTGAACCTCATCTGTTTTCATCCTTAAATGTTGAGATAATGTCTCTCTCAAAGAATTGCTTTGAGAATATAAACTCATTTGTGTCGTATGATAAGTGCTGCCTACAGGCAGTTACTACTGTATCCTGGGCTCAGTGTTAGGGTTTTAGGATATGAAGGTGAAAAAGATGATGGTCCCTGTCCTGAAGGGGCTGACATTCTAGTAAAGGGAAGCAGCCGTACAACGGAGGTATGCCTGGTGCAATTAGGAGAACAATTGTCTCAGGAGGCGTGTAAGGACAGAACTGTAAGAGGAAATAGGAATTCGGGGAAAGGCGTGTTGTGTGTGTGTGTGCGTGTGTGTGTGTGTGTGCGCGCGCGCATGTGTGGTGGGGTTCAGACAGAGGCGCCAGCATGAGCTACACAATAAACGTGGAGACCTGCCGATGGCTGAGGTTGCCTGTGGTATGGGAGGTGCAGGGCGAGGAGGGCCCACCAGGAAGGACCTTGGGTGTCTTGATGAAGGATTTTAAGACCGAACGCTCTCAAGAGTCAAGGAAGGAGTTTAGGAAGAGGACGACATGACTGGATCTGTGTTTTAGAAAGTGAACTCTGACTGCGATGTCTAGCATGGAGGACACGGGTGGGGATGGAAGGTCCCGGCAGGAAGTAACTAGTGATCCAGGTGAGAAGTGAGCGTGGTCTGAACCGGGCAGGGCAGGTGCTGAGAACGGTCAGATTGGAGAGCTGTCGGTGAAGTCGTTTATTCCTGAGATTTGGGGACTTATTAGACGTTGGGGGTTAAGGAGGGCTGGGTTTGGCAATTGGGTAGATGCCATTCTCTGAGAGAGCAAAGGGAGGAGAGAGATGCAGAGGGGAGATGAAGAGGGGAGAGTTTAAGAGGGAAGATGAGTTCAAATTTTGTTTGTGGTTTTGAACTGGTGCTTTTAAGGTATAAAGTGAAATAAGACAGGTGAAGTATCTGAGCTTACAGTACGAGTTCAGTTTCAGACACCTTGAACTTGAGTTGTCTGGGGGACTTTGAGCGGAGAAGATATCCTCAACTTTCCCCTCATCCCGACATCCAGTTCATGAACAAGTCCCATCGGCTCTAAGCACAAGATACTCTTCCAGACTCTGACAAGTACAGGTTTCTGGTAACTGAGTATACTGCTGAACTGAATGAATAAGTATTCTCAGAAGTCTAATGGAAAACTGATGAATTCATAAAAGTGCTAACAAAAGATCAAGATGAAAAAACAATTAATTACATGGGACTGAGTGAACTGATGAGGATGATTATAATTTTTGTGACTTTCTGTTTGAATTAAAAAAAAAATCCCACAAGGACTCAGAGGCAAAAAATATACAAATCAATTTTCACTGCAAAGTAAAGGAGCTGTTACAGTGGAGGATCCCTGGACTGAATGTCAATATCATGACATAGTATGAGTGTGTTTCGTGTTTGGTAATTGCAATCATTGCTGCTTCTGTTGTGGTCATCCATTCACAATGCTTGGTGTCAGTTCACTTATCTCTTGTAAAAATAAAATACAGGGCTTCCCTGGTGGCGCAGTGGTTGAGAGTCCGCCTGCCGATGCAGGGGACGTGGGTTCGTGCCCCGGTCCGGGAAGATCCCACGTGCCGCGGAGCGCCTGGGCCCGTGAGTCATGGCCGCTGAGCCTGTGCATCAGGAGTCTGTGCTCCGCAGCGGGAGAGGCCACAGCAGTGAGAGGCCCACGTACCGCAAAAAAAAAAAAAAAAAAAAAAAATACAGTGTGTGTGTGTGAAAAAAAAAAAAAAGATACTTTTCCTACCCATCCCCTTCTCTCCCTCTCCTCTGTTGCCTACACAGCAGGAGAGGGGATGGTTGATGGAGGAGATGGGGAAGCAGCGGGCAGGGAGAGAGAAGGAAGGGGACTGTCCCTTGGAAACAGAGGAGGACTGATGGGGGAGGTGGGAGAGAACATGACGGAGGTTGACTCCATAGGGGTTGGGATGAGAAGATAGGACGCTCTCAGAGGCGGGTCTTGGTTTTCTCTGATAGGGAGAAGGCAGTATGAGGAGGAACGTGAGAGTGTGTTGGGGAACCTGGGAGGTTCCCCAGGCAGGATCTGGAGGTTGGGGATTCTGTGGTGGTGTCAGCCCACACGATGCTGGGACTTTCTCCAGCAGGGCACAGTGGGGCTGTGCAGGAGTGACAAGGGGAGGTTTATCCAGGGCCGAGGGGCTGCAGGGCAGGTGGCACCCAGACAGGTAGATGCTAACAGTGGAGCCATGGGCTCCAGGATCCCCGGGGAAGAGCCGGGGAGGGTTGATGACTCGAACAGCAGAATAGGGGAGACCAAAGACTCTCGTTCTCCACTGAGTAAAACGCTGACATTGCAGCGCCCTCACTCCATGTCTCTCACTGGAATAGCTGACCGTGCTTGGAATGGGAGAGGGGGATCTTTAGATTTTCCATGCGGAACCCTTGAGGGCGCCCAGGCTCAGAGAGGGGCTTCAGTGGATGGAGGTGAGACCGTGGAGTTGAGAGTGACCCCAGGCCCCAGCCCAGTCCTACCGGCTCCCAAGGCCCCCCGGGTGAACTTGTGGTCAGCAGCGTGCTCTCGGTCCCGATGATGAACTGTATAGGGAGGGGGTGGGCCCAGGTGCACAGCAGCCTGGAGCCAGGTCCCAAATGACGTGGCTACCTGAGCGGGATGTCCGGAGGTGAGGGTTGTAGGAGTAGGGGGCATGGTGGAGTGGGCCTGGGGATGGCATGGGCCCTGAAGGGGGAGCAAGTCTGAGAAGAATCCTGGCCCCCTCCTGCCCCCCACCCACCCCAGGCAGTACGTGGATGAGCAGCTGCCAGCGGAGAGGCCAGGAGACAGTCCCGGGGCAGGTGATGCCACGTGGCCTGACCTGGACCACACGGCCTTCCTGCGTGCCACTCTTCCTGTCCCCGCCCAGCACAACTCATCAGCACTCCCGCCCAGGAAAGTGAGGAAGGCCGGTCCGTCTCTGGCCTCCCAGAGCAGCTGTCACACCCTCCAATCTCTGCCGTCACTGCCGGGCGCTGGCTGAACGGCTGCACATCTGCAAAGCTGTGTACGGTTCCAGTGGTCTCAGGGAAGAGAGCTTCATTGATGCTTCCGAAGGACACATGCCCAATGACAGGCCAGCCCCTTGCCAGGCAGGGACACTCCCAATGTCTCTGCTTTGCCATGTGACTCGGACGGGGCAGGGCACCGGGGTGGGGGGGGTGTCCGGGTCGGGCAGAGTGGAGATGCCCCCAATTCTGTCCCCCTGCTGTGCCCATGGATGGAGGCCCTTGCTGGGGGTGGTCAGGGGGGTGCATGAAGCAGTGCCCTGCTGTGGGCTCGCAGATAAAGAGGGGACATGGAGATGAGGAGAAGAGGCCGGAGGAAGGAAGGGCGGATGGTAGAACAGTGCAGGAATTGTGGTCCTTACGCCGCTGGAGGGTTGAAATCAGAGTTACTAGCCATTTCATAACTTTCCTCTTCAGCGGGTGGAAATGGCACCGGGGTGCTGGGCAAGAGCAGGAGGTAGGATTCACCTCTGCCAGAGGTTCCCAGGAGTTGAGAGCTTGAGAGGAACATTCTAGCATTGCCTTCCTTAAAGTCCTCTCTGAGGAGAAGAGACCCATCATTTGCTTAGGAGTTGATTCAGATCGCTTTCTTTAGCAGCGGGAGCTGAGATTAGATGGTAAAAATGATAACAGTCCTAGTGCTAACGCTGCTGAGCTGCAGGACCACCCTTCCGCCTAAGCGCCTTGTGTAGGGAACTCACTGACAGGGTTTCGGAGAGATGGAGAAGGGGGCACCTGGGTTTGGGTCTGGGGGCCCCTCTGGAGGGAGCAAGCCCTGGTTTTGCCTCCACCTGGTCCTCTCTCCTTCCCTCTGTCCTCTCTCTCCCTTCGCCTACCTTCCCTGGACCCTCGGAGGAAGGTGACGCAGGCTAACTGAATGCATAACTTTATTAAATAAATGCTTTGTCACGACAAAAGACAAAGATCAAGGAGTAACATAAATTATAAGTTGAATAAATAGTATACAGCAATCTTCACTTTTTTAATAAAACGTGAGATCCTCAGGTTTTTTGTTTTGTTTTTTTTTTTTGTTTTTCTCGTTTTTTATTTCCTTACGTACAAAACACTAAACAGGAGGCGAGCTCTTCCACATTCAGGTGATTTTTTCCCCCCGCTTTTTCTTTTTCTTTTTTTTTCCACAAACAGGTTTTGTTTGTTGGTTTTTTGTTTTTTTTCATCCTTTTCACCAGTAAAGATTATGAGCATTTATTAACAAAAAAAAAGTTGAAAACAAAAAAAGAGGAGAGAATAGCGCTATGGTATGTATGTATGTCAAATTATAAAGAACTACAGTAATATGTGCTGTGGTTATTGCTGTCTAAAAAACAAACAAACCGGTAGGCAACTCGGAATCTGAAGGAATCTTGTCTGACAACTGTCTATCCGTGTGGGCTACTGTGTGATGCTGGTGGTGGACGGTCCGGGACTCAGGCTGGTGGCCGAGGACCAGAGAGGCGGGGTGAACGGGTGCAGGGCGGCTGACCCCCCCTCACCTCCCCTTTCTCCCATCCAAAAAAAGTTAAAGAGAGGAGGCCAGAGTCTGTGGAAATGGCTAAACTATATATTCCATTAGAAAACCAAGAAAGTATGTTTATAAAAAGACACCAAAAGCCTATGAGAAAAAAAAAAAGTGGAGACTAGTGCAAAATAGGTCTTGCACTTTAGTGGTTTTAAAAATAAAGACAGTACAACGCCCAGGTTGCTGGCCGGTAACCTCCGTTCCCTTGGCCCACTACCTCTCAAAATAGAGCCTCCTTTCTCTTGGAAGCCAAATCTGTCCTCTCCGAGACCAGAGGGTTGCTTCTCCTTGGCCCACTCCTCTCTGCAATTGTCATCTGAGCTGGATCCCTCTTGGGGGCTAAGTGGATGGGGGGGGGGCACTGCCCCAGTTGGAGGGGGGCTGGGCAGTTGCTTGGTAGCCCTGTGGCTGCTGACGAGCTGGGCAGTGGGAGAGTGGTGGTCCAGGCCCGCCTCCCCGGAGGAGGTTGGCCCTGCTGGGTTACCATGGAGACCACAGAGGTGGTGATAGGGAAATGGGCGAGGGGACAAGGGATGGGACCACACAGGGCCTCCCATCCTCCCCCCCCATGTGGGGGCTAAATGTCTCCAGGCCTGTCTGTCCAGGCCTGGCTGTCTGAGAAACTTTCGAGTCTCTTCTGTCCCAGATGCCCCGCTTTGCCCCTGTGCGTGGGGCAGCTCTAGGGGCAGGGGGAATCAGTCCTGGCTAGGCCTCCCTAAATGACCTGGCAGTAGAGGCGGACACAGGTCTTCACTGCCAGAGCGAGGCATGAGTCAAAGGGGGATGGGGAGAGACCTCCTGTTGGCGCAGTGGGCCAACGTTTAGACTTGAGGCCATAGAAAACCCAGAGCCTAAGGCCTCTGGGTGAGCAGACAGCGGCCAACAGGCAGCCTGGGGTCAAGAAGGTCCCTGCTCCGGGACTTCACAGCTGGCAGCTCACACCTGCCTTCCCGCCTTCCCGCCTGCCTTCCCGCCACCTCGTCCAGGGGAGGGCTCACCTTCCTCAATGTCTCCCTCCCCATGGGCTCCCACCCTGGGCTCAGGCCAGACCTCCCTCTGTCTGAAGGTCCAGCATCCTCTAGGGAGTGGCCAGCTGACCAGAGTCCTCCCCCCGCCCCGTCCTCCCTGCAAGCACTAGAGAGAGACTCACAGGTTTGGGTTAGTCAGTGTGAGCTTTGGAGGCCTGAAGAGACGGGTGGCGTTAAAGCAGGTCCCAATCCCCCACCTTACGGCTGACGGCAAAGAGCCCATGGAAGGAGCACAGGCCCCTTCAAAGTCCAGTAAACAGCGGGAGGAAAAGACAGCCCCTCTCAGGAACCAGGAACCAGGTCCAGGCCTCGGGGGGTGGGGAGAGCTCTGCAAATCCCTGGTTCAGTCTTTTTTTAGGGGGAATGACCCCCCAGTATCCACTCGGTAGATCCCAGGTAGACGACTGATCAAGATGCAAAGAAAGAATGGGCAGAAAGAACAGTGAAGTGGGAAAGGCTGACGATACTGGCCTAAGACATTGAAAGGTGAATCGGGGGCTTGGGGACAGTTGCGCAGAGAGCTGGGGCACGGTGACACAGCAGGTCAGGGAAGTCCTCACGGCTGCCAAACCCCTCAGGCCCTTTGTCCTGCGAAGATCGACTGCCTCTTCCATCCCAGCCAACCGTCCTGGCCAGGGAAGCAGGAGACATCCCCCCAAGTTCCAGAGCTGCAGGCTTTCCACTAGCTGGAGTGTGTTTGCTCCTTAGCTATGCCTCTTCACCGTCCCCAAGTTAGATGCTGGTGTGGTCTCCACGGCGTCGTGTCATCAGGAAAGAGTGGAGAAAGCTGTGTTCACAGCGAGAAAGGGTCTCCTTCGCCATGTCCAAGACCCTTCTCCTGGCCGGCGATCTCCATCCTCAGAGGGCAGCCCCAGGGCCGCCCATGTGTTGGGGGGAGTCCGTGGAGGATGGGATTTTTCTTGGTTCAAAGTCTGGCTGCCAAATGACAGCACCCCCAAAACACACATTTCCCGCTTGTCCTGGGCCTTTCCGCCATCCTCCACCCCAGGACGGAAGCCAGAACTGGCCAGAGTGGATGAAGAGCTTGAAACCCCCTCTGGCCTCAGTCCCTTATTGCAGGGTGAAGGTAGGCAGGTGAGCACATAGGCTTGTCCCTTCCAAACTACGGCTGGTCTCTACTGATCCTGTTTCTGTCCAGCCGCTACAGTCTAGAACCCATCGAAAGTTACCCGCCTTCCCTGGATCCGAGGCCTGGATTAAGCACATTTCTCCCTTACAACCTGTTCCCCCATCTTCCTCGCTCCTTCCCCTTAAATTCCAGAGGCATTATCAGGTGGGGACCCAGGGAAGTGCCTCTTGGGTTTGTTCTCTTTTCTGTCGCTTCGCTCCAGAGCTAGAGCGGGACAGTCAGCCCCCTGTCTCTCCAGCTCTCTGCCCCTCGCTTCATCTACTCTGGCCTGAACAATCACTTTTACTGTTTCCCCATATTTAAACCTTTCACCTCCATCTCCCTCTTTGCCGTCTCTCATTTCAGTCTCTCTTCTGCTCTGCCAGCGTGAAGGCTGAAAGAGGCTTTCCAGAGGCAGGCTCTGTCCAGATGAAACAAAAAGGCTGGGCAGGACCAGGGGGTCAAACTTGGACCTATTGGGTTCACTGGGTGTGGGAGTCCAGAGACAGTGACTTCCCAAGGGTCTAAAGGTGAATGGGGTGTCCTGGGGAGCTTGGTGGGTGCACCGCTGGGTGTGCTCATCCACCTGGCTTGGTGGTACATGAACACACACACACGGGAAATCACGAAAAAAATCCAACACTGTGTCCCACAAAGGGTTGAGTTTGCCGCTGCTCATGGGAGGCAGGCATTATGGGTTGTATTACAAGAAGATGGGTTTTCTTGGTTTTCCCAGAATAAGGACGCTCTTCAATGCCCCCAGAGGAACTACTTGGAAAAGTTAATGCAAACCTTTGACAGAAAGGAAGGAAGAAAGAAAAAAATCAAGAAAATAGATTTATATGCCTATATAATACTATATGGAGCCTTGTAGATAAATACAAGCCCACTGTTTGTTTTTCCAGCCTATCCTCCCCCACAAAGGCTGTGCTAGCTGCGAACTGGATGCAATGAAGGGCTGAAACTACAGGCTTCGTTCAGCGCAGAGTTTTAGCCGCCCTGGAAGAACCCATCTTCCCACTCTTGGGGGTGTGGATTGATTTCTCAAAGTCTGCAGGGGGAGTGAAATATGCGCACATACTTCATATTCATGGATCCACTTAGGGACACCTACCTATCTAGTATCACTCAGTTATGAATTTGCTTTGCGTTGAGAGGAATGGAATGCATTTTAGGTTTTGTAAATTTGAGGGAGAGAGAACACAGTGTCGGGGTGGGAGGAGAGGAAGGACCCGTCGAGCCGTGCAAGCTGCTGGCTGCAGGTGGAGATTGATCCAGGAGAGGCACTGACGCCTGTTGTCTTTTCCTTTCTCCCCCTGTGACCCATCCAAACCGGGCAAATTCCAAGGGTGTCATCGAAGGCCACACCTGGGGCTGCACCCGCTCCTGCCCAAGCGGCTCCCCACCTCGGGCCGGGGCTGGACGTAAAGGCGGCTGCTTCCGGCCCACACTCTGCTCTTCCTTCTCGTGACTACTCGTCCTCCCCTCTCTCACACACATCTGCTTCCCTCCCTTTTCTTTCTCTTGTTCTTCCTCTCTTGCCCTCCCTGTTCATTCAACTTGCCTCAAAAAGAAAAACTTTTTTAAAGGGGGGGGGGTGTCTCCTTAGCTTTGTGCATCTCCATTGTTGCCGTTTCCAAAGTTGAGACCTTGCCAGAGATTCCGAGGTCCTCAGTTTCTTCAAATAGATAGATATATGTATTTTCTTCCCTTAAATGAGATGAAATGAGTGGCGTCCTGGGGTGGAGGGAGGCACTGGCTGGAGTCGGGGCTGGGGGGGTGGGATGGGGTGAGGGAAAGATGGGGAGGGGACGCGTCACTCAACATTGCTGCTGTCGAAGGTGTGGCACTGAAAGTCCCCGTCCACATATTCCATGCCTGGGAGCTTCATCCCGTACTTGTCCACGCACCAGCAGATGCCACGTTTGCGGCCACGGGAAGGCTTGCACTGGGGTGGGAGAGCGACAGGCAGTGAGGATGGCTGTACCCCGAGGCTCTGCTCCTGCCTGGCCCTTCATCCTCCCTGCCTCAAGACAGATCCTCACCCCCGGAGAGTTGAGGGAGCTGTACCCAACCCTGGGGGTTCTGGTGTCCACACTGCATGGGCGGACGGGGGGGCGGGGGGGAAGTGCTGATTTAGGCAGTCTTCCCTAGGCTAGCTCCTACGACTTTGTTTTATGTCACCCATTCAGGGTCCTCCAACTTGGTATTTTCCAGAGAATGATATAACCTGATCATGATCATGATGATGAAAATGATGATAAATTAAATTGTTAAATAATAGTAATAATAGGAGGCATCACTTGTATAGCTGTATCACATACAAGGCACCGCCTAACACTATATTGTAGGTACTGTTCTAAGTACTTTATAAAGATTAGTCCATTATTCCTCATAATCATGTGAGAATAATAGGTACAATTATTCTCCATCTTATATGAGAAACTGGAGGCAGAGACTAACTGGGGTAAGAGGACACAGCTAGTAAACAGGAGAGCCAAGCACTCACGCAACGCTGTCTGGTTCTTGACTCCTAACCTAGAGGAGGGATGCCCTCATCAGAGTCATCTGGGAGGGCATCTGTTAGAAATGCGAGTTCTCAGAGTCTGCCCGAGACCTACCATCAGAAACTCGGGGGTGGGACCAGCAATCAGTGTTTTAACAAGACCTCGGGGTGATACTGATGCCCTAGGAAGTCTGAGATCACTACCCTAAGGTAATGTGTACTCCTTAACGGGCTCAGATGACTGCTTAATCAGCCGTTGCCCAAAGGGTAGCCTGGCTGTGAATGGGACACTAAATGATTTCAAGTGGTATGTGGTTGAAACACGTTTTAGAGTCATGTATATGTATATATTTACGTGTGCCTATCAGAAAATAACACATCCAACGTGTGACGTGACGCAGTGACAGAAAGTTTCCTTTTTAGATGAATTCATGTATGTAAGGTGAACCATTAAAACGTCAGTAGATTATAGTATAGGAGGGAATGGGGACAATCACGACTGTGACGAGTGCAAGGATTTTGGAGGTTTGGGACAAAGTGTTGTTAATGACAGAAATCCAGGCATTTAGAGGTGGAGGTTTCTGGCAAGCGCCCTGAACTTGGGGCTTGGCACGGGGCGTACCTGCTTTCTTTTGTAGAATCCTTTGCGGTCACAGTTGGGCAGGTACACGGCACGGGGCACCATGCGCGGGCTGGCTTTGAGCTCCTGAAGGGAAGCCTCCATGTGCCTGCGGCAGGGACCCTGTGTGCGGACAGGAGGGGTGAGAGGCGTGCCAGGACCCGCGGGAACCACCAGGACGTGCAGAAAGCATGGCTGGTTTATGGGGGGGGGGCGTGGTAAAGGGTCCGTACGGAGAGTCACCGCCTTCCGTCCCCAATACCTGCCACCCAAGGTCTCCCTCCGCCTCGCCTGCCGCGCCCCCTGGGCGTATAAAGTGCTGGCACGCACGCTCATTTAGACGCGGGCTAAGGTGGAAAGCTGGGGCGGTGGCGGAGGCTGCGGGGTGTGGATGCAGAGGCGGATGGGGAGAGAATCCTTGAGACTCACCTGCTCAGACTCCTGTCTCATCTCAGGTGCAGAGATGACCCGGGGGTGGGCGGTGTTCTCAGCTCCCCCCACGAACTTGGACTGGGTCAGCTTCTTTCTGCGGTCCTTCTTCACGGCCTCGGCCTTCAGGTCGGAGATGCGGGTGTGCTTGGGTCGGAAAATCTTGGGCGAGTAGGTCTCCTCCGCCATCTCGGAGGTGGTCGGTTCCTCGTGCTCGCGGGAGTCTCTTTCTGCAGGGAGAAGGGGGCTGAGGCCCAGCCGTGCAGAGCCCGAGGCTCGAAGGATTGGGGTGAGGGCACGGGCTCTCTGCCCTCCTGGACTCGTCCAAACTGGGGAAAGCAGGGAACTGAGAACCAGGGCACGAGTCGACACTTGTGTAAGTGGTGGGAAATCCGGGGCGACTTCATGGGGTAGGAGAGTGTTGGAAAAGTCAGGCTGATACAGGAGGGGACGTCGGACAGGAGGGAGAGGATATTCTGGGGACGGGGAGGGCGAGGCCTGTGGGAAGGGGCTTGCTTGTTGGGGGGCTGGCTAAGTAGATGGAGTGGTGGCCGGAGGCGGGGCTGTGATGTAAGAACACATTCTGGAGACCTAGGCTGTGGGGGAAGTAGGCGATGGCCAGAACGTGGACAAGAGGCCAAGTCCATCCTTTTGGTGTTTTCGGAACTGCTGGAGTTGAGATATATCTGGAGCTGGGAAACCAAGGGCAGGAGGGTCCTGGGGTGTCTGGACGGGCAGGGGGGTGGGACCATCAGGCAGAACAGGAAGAGGGGAGCCGGGAAAGCCAGAAATGTGGGGTCTGGAGAGGATCAGTGCCGGCGGCTGGGGGTGACGTGGAAGCCCGGGGCCTTGCTTCCTTCTCAGAGCTGGCTCTGTGCTCTGTGCCCTGGGAGGCTGGGACATAACTCAGCTCCAGGCCAAGAGAGGCAGACTGCTGGCTGCGGGTGGCGTGGTTATATATAGCAGTGACTTGGTGACAGTCTATATTTAGCTGACTTATGACCTTTAAAGAACTAGGACTTTGTTCATTTATTTGTCGATCTGTTCATTCCAGCCTCCGGCCTTTTCTTGGTTCACAGATTTCCATGAAATTCTCATCTCACAGGCGCCCTTCTCTGGGTCCCTCCTCTCAGCACCCTGACCTCACCAGCCTAGGCAGACCCAGGGCAGGAGGACTTCGATTGCTCTTCCCAGGTGGGCAGGATGCCCAGGGTGAGAGCAGGTGTAGGGCGGGGGGGGGGGGGTGCGGGCAGGGAACCCTGTCTTCACTGCCCTCTTTTCTTTTCAATTTCTAGAAAAAGAAAATAGGGCTTTGGGGGTGACCCTGAATACCTCAAATAGACTGAAGAAGAATCCGGTTGTCCACCCTCGCTGCTCTCACTGGGCTGCCCAGGAGCTGAGATGGCAAGGCATGGGTTGGGAAATAGAAGGAGAGGAATCTGAGGAGGTGGTGTCAAGGAGAGGTGCAGGGAGAGAGCAGTTCTGTGAGAGGACACTGTTTGGTGTCCCCGGGGCAGGAGATTTCAGCCCGGGGGAAGTTCCAGGTGTGTGTTAAGAGAGGTATGTGGAGGCCTGGCCTAACCTGGTCAGGATGGCAGGTGGCAGGAAGCACCCGAGCACCTGTTTGTCTCTTGGCTCGGGATTTGTCAGATTTAATCAAATAGGTAATCCAGTCCTTAAGCCCCGGGCAGGGAAGTGCCCCACCCTAAAGACGCCTCCAGAGGTTTGCAGTGTCCTGGGTGGCGGCCGATTTGGGTATTTATCCACAGGAGAGGAAGGGAAGTAGTTTCTGGAGAAGAAGGTGTGAGAAAGCAAATGACAAAGCAGTGGGCAGGCTCTCCCTGAACAAAATTCAGTACCAGGATCCCTGTCCCCTTCCGGCCTTTCACTCCCTCTTCCCACCATGTCCTGCCCTGTGCTCTGACTCTATCAAAACCCACCGGGATGATAAATCAACAAGGTGATGCACCTGGCAGGTGGAATGGAGCCTTCCGGAGATTAGCTAACAGAGGGATGTTTTTGGCGTAAACCAACTTTTCCTGGTTGTGGGATTAGCTAGGATGGGGGTGGGATGCAGGGTGGAGCAAGCTGATTTGGGGGACTCTGTGCAAAGTGAAAGATTAGGGCTCTGTTATCTAGTAATTCAGGCCCAAACCTGAGGCCCAGGTCTTGAGGGAGGGGGTGAGGAGAGGAAAAGCGAACCATTGCCTAGTCACATCTTGCTGAGTGACTTGACACTTCACTCAGACTCTCTGGGCATCCCCAAGCGCTCTGACCCTCGCTTGAGCAGTGGGGGAGGGGAGAGGGCAAGAGATGGTTGCCATTGAAAGGCTGGGAGCATTCTGGGTGTGCATGGCCGCACGCCTTCCCCAATCAAGATTGTAACCAGGTGAAGGGAGGGGAGGAGGGCGAGAGGGCTGGGTGTGGGACGCATGGAGGAAGGATGAGCATCTCCTTTGGGGGCTGCTCTGGCCTGGCCCAGAGGAAAGCAGACTGTCCTCAGGGGCACCTGTGGATCTGGGCTCTTCACCGGGAGAGGTCCCCGGGGCTGCTTACTCCCAGTGGCTGGCTGTTCCAGCTCCCCGAATCCCTCCAATAGTCCGTCCCTGTGTCCACAAGTACACGCACCCATCCCAGCGGTACTATTTCTGGCTCTTAAAGATATCTGGGGTGGGAGTGCCACCCACCTTCTTCTGGTCACCTGTTTTGGGGGCCCCCTGTCCCTTTGGTCAGAGGGTGTGATCCTCCAGATGCCGTTTCACCTTCTCTCACGGAGCTTCTCTCTCTGGCTTTGGTGGTCGTGGAAGTACATTGGCTAATGCCCACCCTCCCCCAGCGTCAGCAGCCCTTCTCAAGACTCTTCATATTTTAGGATCTTTGAGAAGTGCTGTGGCTGCCCTTAACCTTGACTCACCCTTCCTGGGAGGAGGATAGGGCTGTTATCAATGGTTCAAGAAACTTTGGGGCAATTTACTTTGACCTCTCTTGGTCTTTTGTCCAAAAGTGTTAGCTTTGAGACTAAGCAAGGATGGTACTGGAGAACAAAGTGCCTTCTTTAAGGAACTCAAAGTACTTTTGCAAACCCTCTGTCCTTCCCCTGGCCTCACCAAGGCCGGGTTCCTGAGGGCATACCCTCCCCAGTTTGCAGTCTCTTTGGCTGTTTCTGAAGGGCAGACTTAAAGTTTTGATGTGCCTCCCGGGTTTCGGTGCCACTTAACCCCATGGGACCTATTACTTAGGCAGCGGGAGAGTCGAGTATCAAAGATACTAATCAGGGTCTTGTGGTCACCTGTAGGCTCCAGAGAGACAGTGGAAACTTGGAGCGGAGCCAGGGCAGAGCCATGAAGATTAAAGGGCTGGAAAGTAAGACTGGAGCTGGGATGCCAGAGCCAACTAGCCCTACTCAGCTGCTTTGTAGCTGAGTCATAAATAGGCTTGCAATTTTGGAAGGGTTTAAGTTTTAGATAAAACAAGAAGGCACAAGTAGACTGGCAGCTCCTGAGCTGTTGCATCCAAAGAAAATGGAGCAAGGTTGCAGAAGGGATTTAGGTGGGATATAAGGGAGGACTTCCTGGTGAAGTTGCCCTGCACGTGAATAGCAATCTAGGGAACTTAGCAATGCAGTAGGTTCTGGAATCCAGTCGACCAGCATGTCAATACCTCCATACGGCCAGTAGGTGGCGGAGGAGACCGATGGCCGCAGAACACGTCCGTGGCGCTTCCTTGTAGGGACTGTAAACAATTTTAAAATCTGGAATTTGTGTGCCTCCCTCCCCTACTTCTCTGACAACCACCCCAATCCTCCCCTCTTTGTGTGTCTGCGGCATGCATGGAAAGAGTCAGGGAGATGGACATGCACGGACTGGGAAGGACCCACGGGGGGTCAGGGTGGAGAAGGCAGGTGTGGGGCGGGGGCAATGCTATCAGTGTGTAACCCCGTGCTGTTTCTTTAATCTGCACCTGAAACACGGTCAGGGAAAGAAGGGAAACAGATCGAGGACCTCCCTTCCTATCTCTAGATGTTATTTTGAAAGGATTCTGCAGAGAGTGGGCAAGGGAATGTTCACTATTGTTCCCTCCTCTGGGAAGCTGTTGAGGCAGGGCCCTTTAACTCCATGATCTATCCAACAACTAAGGAAGCAAGGGTTCTCATATTGTCCCGATATTTACCTTTGGATAACTATCTGATTCTCTGCTCTGTTCTGCCCCCAGTCCTGCCACCCGGGCTCTCTGATGCTCCCAGCCCCTGCAGTGTTAGGGTGGGCAACTCAGTTTCTCCTTCCTTCATAAGGCGCTGTGCATTCACACTGATGCAGCAACATCCACTCCCCAGGGCAACACGAAAACCTGCCTGAGGACTGTGCCATCCTCATGTCCCAGTGAACCTTTTTTTTTTTGGCCACGCCATGAAGCTTGTGGGATCTTAGTTCCCCAACCAGGGATTGAACCAGGGCCCCGGCAGTGAAAGTGCTGAGTCTTAACCACTGGACCGCCAGGGAATTCCCCCAGTGAACCTTGAGTGTGCCTGGGTGCAGGCCCAGCCAGTGTGGACCCAGAGGCATCCCAGGGCGGGCACTGCTCCTCACAGCACAAGTGCCAATGCATGCTCCCTCCCCAAGCCCCACCACGGTCTCCAACCCGCCCTCTCACTGTAGTTCTCCGGCAGGCGCAGGCGCGCAGGGTGCTTTAGCAGCAGGACGAGGTACTTGCTCTTAGGAAGCCTTCTCATCCCACCTGCTCCCCGAGCCCAGCGATGGGGCGGGTCCAGTTGGGGACCTTCTGCTTCCTGCAATCGAACCTTCCACCCTAGGGCTGTGAGTCCTACCTTGGCACCATTAACAGCCTGGGCCCAGCCTGGTGTTTGTTTCCCACACTATCTTGACCTCATAATCAAACTTAGAGAAAGTGGGTGGACCAGATATTGTGACTTCGCCTACGGAAATTGAAGAAGCTGAGGTGTACTTGGAACGCGCAGCTCAGGAAGGATGTGGGGCTTTGCCAGGCCACTTGGACCTGGGAGTAGTCTCTTTTCCTAGCCAGAAGACAAGAGGGGTTCACCCAGAATCTCTCTACAAGGAATGAAAAGGGGAGCTGGGTTTCCACTGCCTCTCATTCTAGCTCCCTCTGTGGAATTCAAACAGTAAGCTTCTTAAGGGGAGAACTTTGTCATGGTCTCTCCAGCCTATGGTCTTCAATAAATAATCTTTAAATGGAGAGATGCGTGAATCTGCTCACGAGACAGAGCGCAGGAGGTCTAGGAGCAGTTCTGTAATGCCAGCGGCGGCATGTTAGAGCTCAGTGGATACCCTGAGGGGTCATGTCACCCATGCACCTGCCTTTAAACACAGGAGCTGCTGCAGAGGGAACAAGGCGGCAGGGAGGTGAGCCTCACAGGAGCGGGAAGAAGTAGGGTCCCCTGGATTTACTGGGCTTCTTTGATCTAAGACTGTGCTGTCCAATACAGTTGGAATGAATAAATATTAAGTCAGATTACAAACTCAGCTTCTCAGTTGCTCCAACCACATTTCTGCTGCTCAACAGCCACATGTGGCCAGTGGCTACTGTGTTGGACAGCGCAGATCGACGACACCTCCATCACTGCCGAAAATTCCCCTGGGCAGCTCGTCCGAGGGCACTGATCCATGCCTGGGTATGGCTGGATTCTCCGTGCCTCCTCTCCGCTTGGCCTTGTTTCCTAGCCAACCTGCAGTCTCCTGCTCTTTGCTACATGTAAGGCTTCTGCGAAAATGCTGGATCAGCTGCTCACTGTTTAAAAAGATGTGAGACGTGTCTCAGTCTCCTGAAGTTTGACCATTTCCCAGCTGCAGATGCCAAGAGACTCAATTACACTGTATGTGCCTTTGCATAAAGAAAAAGGGGACGGGGCAGTAGGGAGGGCTGCAGAGCCTTCCAGGGGAGCTGCACCGTCCCCGCTCCTACCCGTAACATCACTGACCAGTGGCTACCTTGCCCCAGTCTCTCTTGGAAGACTCTGTTTTCTTTTCCTCTGTGGTTAGTAACAGACATGCATGTTCTGGGCTCTTCTTCACCTGAATTATGGGCTGAGAAGGGAAGGAACACTGACTTCCCAAGAGGAAAAGAAACCCAAACGACTGTTACCCTAAGGAACCAGTTGCAAGAAGGGAGGAGTTGCAAAAAGACACTGGAGGGGAGTCTTGCTGACCTGGGGTACATGGCAGAGGCGGGGAGCAGATTCAGAGAGTTAGTGACTGGACAGAGAGAGCAACAGGCTTAGCCCCCTGAGCTCCTTTGCAGCCCCCCGCCATTTCAGGCCAGGAAAACCGACGTGGGTATGTGACACCTCTATCCTGAGCACAGACATAAAGACACCATAGAGCAAAGCAAAGAAACAGAGTCAGGAGCCAGACTACCAGCCCTTGACCTTCAGTCATCCTTCTTGGGAGGAAGATGGGGCTGCTAACCGTGGTTCAATAAATCCTGGTGCAGGTGTGCTTTGACCTCTCTTAGTTGCTTCCTCTCCTCTCCTTGCCTTAGTTTTCTCATCTGGGTTATGGGGAGGATGACAACAGCCCCTTCTCCATAGGGTTGTGAGGATTCTATGAGCTGCTACGTGCTAATGAACTCTCGGCGTAGGTCTCTGCCTTGGTAGGTCTCTGTTGCCTCCCACCTCCCTTGTTCCCATCATCAACTAAAAATCTGGTTGCTGTGATATGTGGCTGACAGGTGTCTACTTGTAGATCACAAGATCTCAGGTGCCTTGGACTGAAGAAAGGTCTGCTGGGAAGTGATGGCTCTACCTTCATCTCTGGGGAGTCTGATTGCCAACCTCAGGTGAGAGGGGCTTTGCCCAAGAGCTTCTGAGGACTGGTTCCCACTTAGAGAACTCAGCCTGGGAGTCTGTCCTTTGTCTAATCCCATTCCTTCATGCTGCATTAAGGCACTAGGTCTTTTTACCTAAAGATGGAGAGAGAAAAGGTGACCCACCACCTTTCCACAGTGTAGATATGGCCGGTGTCAAGTTGGCGACACTTCCCCAGAATGAAAGGCTGGGGTCCCACTCGCACATCCTCCACTGTAAAGGAAGGATCCTCCTTATTTTTTCTCCCTGGGGACAAACTAGGATTCAGGGCCATGACTCTGGCACACATTTCTTGATCCCTGGGCGGCAGCTGGTGATAAATTTACCCATAAGAGGTACACACTTATGCGCAACTCCCAAGATGAGTATATCCAGCCATCCAGTATCTCTCTAGACTTGGGGAAGGCACATGCTCAGTAGAAACGTCTCTATCTCTTTCCTATATACACCCCAAACCAGAAGGTAATGGAGGGGTGAGGTGGGGGGCAGCCTTTGAATGGGGGAAGGGGAGATGAGGAGAGGCAGGAAGTGAGGGACCATTTCTCCGACCTGGCCACACTCCCACTGGTGACTCATCACGGCCCATTCAGAACAGCACAATTAAGTAGCCAAATTCCCTGAAAAGTCCTGTATGACCAGAAGGGGGCGGCAGGGAGCGGATGGTTTGAACACTTTTTTTTTTTTCCCTCCCAACCCTGGTTCCCCTAAGAAGAGAGACTTGCTAGGGGGTCAAACAAGGGAGTCTGTCCTGTTTGGCAATTAAAGCTCAGACTCTTTTCCTTGTTGACTTCTTTGGGGCAGGAGGAGAGTAGAGACAGTATTTCCCTTCTCAGGTATGGGAGGGGCTTGCTGGTGGCCTCTGCCCTGTCCAGTTCGGTGGCCACTAGGTATATGTGGCTTTTGGCACTTGAAATGTGGCTAGTGGGACTGAATTTTAAGATTTATTTCATTTAAATTAAAAAAATATCCTTGGTTATTGGAAAACGTTTGAGTATATTTAGGGCAACTCAGGTATACGAATCTACTTTTTCAACTGTACATCTTATGAAAACTAAAAATACAGATCAAGTATTTCCAATGAAAATTTGGTGTTTGAATTGAGATGTGCTGTAAATGTAAAATACACTTCAGATTTCAAAGACTTAACATGAAAGAATGTAAAATATCTCATTATAATTGCTTATTTTGAGTATATATGGAAATTATAATATTTTGGGTATGTTGAGTTACAACATACAGTTAAAATTAATTCCACCTGTTTCTTTTTACCTTTTTTTTTTTTTAAAAAAAAGTGACTCTTAGAAAGTTTGAAATTACATATGTATGTGGCTTGTATTATATTTCAGTCGGACAGTGCTGTTCTAAAGGGTGTGGAAGGAGAGCCATCTTCACTGAGGTGACAGGGAGACTGGGGAGCAGCTCCCCAGGACAGCTGTAATGGTACAATCTACCCAGTTCAGGATAATAGGGGCCCATGTAAAACATCTCTGCAAACAAGCAGAGGTCATATGAGGCTAGGTTCTGAGTGCAAATTCAATCTGGGTTTTGCTTCAGGATTTGGTAAGAGAAGGGCCGATCTCTGATGGTTTAAGTGAGGGATCAAAAATAAGATAACCTATTTACTTTAAAACACCCCCCAGGGCTCACCTGGTGGTCTAAGCCGGGGGTCCCCAGCCCCCAGGCCGCAGACCGATATTGGTCCGTGGCCTGTTAGGAACCGGGTCGCACAGCAGCAGGTGAGCAGGGAGAAAGCAAAGCTTCACCTGCCGCTCCCCATCACTGGCATTACCGCCTGGACCATTCCCCCTCACCCCTGCTTCCGGTCCGTAGAAAAATGGTCTTCCATGAAACCGGTCCCTGGTGCCAAAAAGGTTGGGGACGGCTGGTCTAACCTATTGGGAAGACAGCCTTATCTGCCTCCTTCTTAAGAAACCCCCAAAGGAGCTGCACCAGCAACCAGGATGTATGGGGATGGCTCTCAGCAATTCCTCAGATCAACGTGAGGCCCCCAGCTGTAATCTGGAGGGTTTCCTCTCCTCTCTTTCTGAAAGAGCTCCCACATACCTGACTACGTTCAAAAACCCGGTGGCCTTCTCTCTCTCTTCCTTATCAACTTTTGTGGCATATGGTTTTCTCTCTTTTTCTTCTGATGCGCAAATCCCCCAATCACTCCCTCACCCTCATCCCACCCCACCCGAGCTCAGATCTCATCATCTTGCTGCCCGGCTCCATGGAAGCCCGTGCTGGTGGAGGCTGGTTGCCATGGGAAGCCGGCCACTTCTGTGCCGTGGACTCCTTAGAGACTGTGGACCGCTGCCTAGCCAAGGAGCAGCGAGGGCCTGCCTGCCTGCCTGCCCGCATCAGGACAGCTCCCTGTCATTCAGGAAATGAGGTTTGGCACATGGACCTGAAGTCCTGACTGAACACACTACCCTCCTTGCCCCCATCCCAAACCACTGGCTTAAGCCAGCCTTGCTTGCAAGACAGTGCAGAAAAAGGGACAGAACAGGGAGGGATTGAAAATAAAGGGGTACTGCCTTCTCCACTTTGGGGTCACTTCACTTCTTCCCCTCAAATGGAGCACTCCCAGTTCTGAGTTCTTATTTCATCCTCACAACCCGCCCCCCCCCCAGCTCCTCCCCCCCCCCCCCCCCCCCCCGGCCCCAAAGCTATAGGATGACAGCCTCGGGTGATATTTGCCAAAGACCTCATTGCAGGTTAGACCAGACTGAGGCCAGAGACCTAGTGACTTAAGGAAGAAAGCCAGGGAGAGCGGAACGGAGGCCTAGGCTCAACACGATTCTAAGGCTGAGTTCTAGCCCTGGCTCTGCCTCTAACCCTGCGCCTAATTCTGGGCTAGTGACTTGCACTTAGGGCCTCAGAGTCCTCATCTGTAAAATGAGGGCCTTGACTGCTATGATGCCGTGACCACTGCGGGTTCCTTCCAGCTGTAGCATTCTTTGGCCAACACCCAGGCAATTCCTGGAGAGACTCTCGGACCTAGCTAAGTTGAGTGGCCAGGCAGGAAAGGCTACTTTGCCTCTCATAGAGATTTCCAGTCACTTCTCTGGATTTATATTTAAGAAGGAAAAAAAAAAAAAGACATCATAACAGATATCATGGCAAGAATTGGAGCTTGAAACAAGAATGGGGAACTCTGTGGATATGGGGAGAGGGGACCAGAAGCTTAGAACTGGCTTTTTTAATTTGCTTATTTCTTCCTGCAGATATGTAATAAATCTTATTTTTTGGAAAACATATGTCCAGATTACACTTGAAGGATGGTCTCTGGGGGTTGCAACTTTTGGACCTACCATAGTAAAAATGCAAAACAAAATCTCAAACAAAACCTCACCAAACAGCCTCCTCCCTCTTCACTTCTGCTTCCAGCGGGACCTCATTGGTACCTGGTCTGTTTACGGTGTTCTTCCAATTTCTGGAGGCAATAGACCTGGAGTGTGGTGGCCCTTCTCCAAAATTTTATTTTCCATACATTAAATAACTGAGTTTCAACGACACTGCTCAGGTACAAAGTAAAAACTTTAGATAACAAAAATCACCTTCTTTTCCTGTTAGCACCTTCCCCCTTACCCCACCACCCCCCCCTTCCCCATTAAGGGGACCAGGGTTTCTGCTGGGATTCCTACTCCCATGCCCTTTGCTGTAACCCTCATGGTGACCTCTGGCTCCTAGGTCAGGCTGGTCCCCCCTCTGCAGCTGCAAGCCCACCTGCCTGCTCAAATCCAATCCAAGCCCCAGGACTAATGCACAGCTGCTCCAAGTTAAAACTGAAGCCCTCAGGGGAAGGCCTTGGAGTTGGGGGATGGAGAAGGGGGTGGGATGGGAGGGAGGGATAAGAAAGGGGTCAGGGTGGAGGTGGGGAGGGTAGGGGGAGAAGCGGAAAGAAAATGAGCTCACTGTGGCCAACTGTGCTTGCTCTTCCAGTCTGAACTGACAAAGCAGAAAGCGGGGGAAGGGAGGGGAGGGGGAAGGCAAGAAAAATCAAGTTAAAAGCACCCTCTCTCATCTTCCCAGCTCCCACTTTGGCTGGCTCAGGGCACAGCCAGCCTCTTAAAGACTTGTTTCAAAGGGAGGGGATACGGGTGGGAAAGGAATCTGTCTCCTTCAGTTTTCCGTGATCTTGTTCAACCCAGACAAACATTTGGCCAATAAACCTAACTCTGGAACTTGATTTCAACATGGCATTTGGACCAGGCTGGGAATGGAAGCCAGGGTGATGGAGGGCCAAACCCCTCAAAGAAGCAAAGGCGGAATTCATTTTTATTTAGGTAATTTTTCTTTCTTTCCCAGAAGCATGTTTTCTGTTCTTCCTCTCTTATTTCTAAATGACAGAACTGAAACCCAGAACCCACTTCTCCCTGTATCCCAAACTTAATATCTCACAGGCACAAGAGAGATCTTCCAGACCAGGGCAAGTATGTGCGCCAGTAAAGCCGCAAGGCTCCTTCTCCAAACAAAGCTGAGAGCAAAGCTCGGTCCTTCCTTGACTCGACCCAGCTCGCCCATATTTATTGAGCTCGGTCCAATAAATAACTCCTGTCTCCCGCCTCCCTCTAGCCCTCCCTCACATTGCCCTCTGTTTCTATATCTATCTTTGCCCCTGAACTGGCCAGAATAAAATGCAGGGCCTGGAGCGCTCCCGGCACCAGGCTCGCGGGCGGACGCCCTCTCCCGTTGCTCAGCAACGCGCCTAGCAAAACACCAGTCCCCTCCCGCCCTCCGCTCTTCCTCCCAGAAGCTTTGGCTGCCTGCCATCTCGCTCTCCTCAGCTCCCCATTTCTGATTCTAGAAATGCACTTTTTTTTTTGGTTGGAAAACCCCCCTAAATCTCTCTCTCTCCATATATTTTTTGATATATGTGCATATGTATATTATCATCTATGTCTGTATCTAAATTTGGGGCAAATCCAAGTTCGCACTGCTGGTACCGGTAGGGAGGAGTGGTGGTGGAGTGTCGGGGGGCAGTAATTTTGCCTAAAGGAGCTGACACTCTCCTCCCTGTCTCTGTTCGTTGAGCTCTCTTTAAGTACCGTCGCTGCACCATCTCCAACTTTTGGGGGACCCACCCAGTGGTTTTCGGGCTGAAAAGCTCTAGCCAGGAGAGCCCACTCCCATCCCATCCATCCGGGAGGAAGGCGTCAACTCCGGCCACCGGTCAAGGGCAGCCATCCAGCGACTACAGTGGGTTAGGCACCTGCTTCAGGCGGGTGGAGTCTTCCAGAGCGATGGGGATGGGGATGCGGGAGGGGGAGGAAGGCTGCTCCGTGTTGGTCCAGAGGCACCTTGAAGGTGGGGGCTGAGGAAGGGGCTGCAGAGAAGTCTAAAAGGCATCTTGCTTGGGACAAAAGCGTGTGTGTGTGTGTGTGTGTGTGTGTGTGTGTGTGTGTGTGTGTGTGTCTGTGTGTGTGAGCGTGTGTTGGGTTGAACTGGAAAGTTGGATGCGCCCGTTTGCTCTCCCAGCAGCTGCGCGCGCGGGCACCTTCCACACCAATCACATCACACCAACCATACGGTTGGGCAAATAAAAATGGGGCCAGAATGCGGCTGAGCGATAGCTTGCATGCTTTCGATGTGACCGGATTGTTACCCAGAGCGCTCGCTTCCAAGCCAGGAAATCGATTCATACCCCACCCCCCACCCCGTGCTAAGCTTTTCCAAATCCACATCCCACAAGATGAAGGCGAGGGGGACCGCCTTTGAAAAGTGGCTCTTAATAAAAATAACTTCACAAACCGGCCTCTGGGGCCTCCGGGGCCTGCACGTTGCTCTCTCTCCCTTTTTGCAGGCTGCAGTCTGGAGAAAGACTACCTCTTGCAAAGCTGGAGGGACGGCCTCCTGCGACAGGCAAAACCTGCAGGGTTTGTGGGCATCCAGGTCGAACCCAGGAAAGGTCTCCTGCCTCTTCTCAAGCGCCAACGCACTCCTTTCTTACATGACAGTGTCCGTAGTGTGCAGTTAAGAAAACTCACGTTGGGGTGCTCGTAATGGAAGGGGATAGGAGGTAAGAAGAGCATTGTCCCAGTAATAAAATACGACACAGAATAAACATTATTTAGCTAAGTCTGAACCCCTTTGGGAGAGGACCGATAACGACGTCTCAGAACCCAGACTCTTGTGTAGAGTTCATTAAACTTTTGCTAAAAATTTAAGATCAAGTAACTTTCCAAAAGGAAACCCAGTCTAAGGGGCGCAGAACTGTTCTGATTGAAAAGTAGAGCTCTGTCAACCTTTTAAACCCGAGACTCCTGGCACTGAGACTTTGGGGGCGGGGCAACCCGGAGGCGGGGCTACTTGGAGGCGGAGGGGAGGCTCCGGGAGCTTGGCTTTTCCGTCTCCGCCCCCTTGATTTTGCATTCTGCGTTTCCAGGGCCCCTCTTCCATTTACACCACGCCCACTTGTGATCTGGTTTGAGAGCTTGAGGGGCAACGCGGGAGAGTGGGCGATTAGCACTGGCGGGGAAGCTGTGATGTCTGAATTTCATGCCTCTTCTGGCTTCCCAACCCTGTATCCACCTTTCTTCCTAGGTAAAATCTGAATTGGGGCACGGGAAAAGAAGTTAGATTCGGGGACAAACACCAGCCCTGGAACACCAAACCCTTCCTTCTTATCTCTTTCCATCACTCCCGCCCTCCCCCACTTACCGCCTCACCACCTTCCCGCCGCCTCTGAGCTTGGCTAAAGTAATCTTTCCCTTCCAGGGAGGAAAAACGGTATTTTGCATTTCAGTATGTTGTATAATTGACCACGGTCAATCCGATCGAGTCAAGAGCAATGGGTGTGCACGTGGGAGGGGCATCGAAGTCCCCACCCAAAAGGCATTAGCTACCAAGGGTGCGTGCGTGCGTGTGTTATGTGTGCATGTGAGTGTGCGTGTGTGTCTGGTGGGGTAGGAGAATAGAAACGTCAAGGAGGGACTGGGGGTGGGGGTGGGTAGGGGGCTGGGAAGGACAAAGGTGGAATTACCACAGAAGACCGGTGACGCCTCTCTCTCTCCAGGTCCCCAGTTAAAGCAATATTTTAACAAAAGACATTATTTTTTTTCAAGTTCAGGAAAAAAAAAAAACCCAACAAACCCACCCCACAACATATTGGGTAGATGGGGGTGGTGGAGAGGGAGTTAATAATGTAAGGTGTACATTTTCGGACTGGAGATTGAGTACCTGGGGATTTGGACCTGGAGACTGAATAGGATCTTAGAGTCAGTGTTTAGTCGAGGGGGGAGGGGTGGGGTGGAGGAGGTGTGGGCAGGAGCGAGGAAAAGAAGCGAAAACAGGGAGAGCCTCGGCTAGACAGTAACCCGGGTAGCAGGATCGGCCAGGGTTCCAATCCCGAGGGGCAAGGACCCTCCCCGCCCTCCTCCCGGGATGCACCCAGGCTCTAAGCCACTTGCTGGGCAGAGCGCGCCGGGCCAGCCTGTGCCGTGTCCCCCGCCCGTGCGCCGCATAGCTGCCTGGCACACTGAGCGTGCTCACCGATCTTGGCTTGCTCGCGGTAGCTCTTTTCGTTGAGGCAAACCCCGCGGCCGTGCAGCAGGGCATGCAGCGGCTTCTCCTCGTCCTGCCGGGGGAGGCAGCGCAGCCCCTGGGCGCAGCGCTCAGTATAGACGCCGCACGACTGCCCCTCGGCCAGGGCGCAGGTCATGCAGCAGCCGCAGCCCGGCTCCTTGACCAGCTCACAGCCCAGGGGGCTGGGGGGGCACATGGAGAGGGCTTTCTCGTCGCAGGGCTCACAGTGCACGAAGGAGCCCAGGCCCTGGGCCGGTCCCGCACAGGCGGCCAGAAGCAGGAGGACCGCGGTGAGCACCATCTTCTCCGAATCTCCCCCTTTACCTGGGGCGGGGCAGGAGCGCGAGAATGAAGGGAGAAGGGGGCCAAGAGGGCGCGCGGAGAATTGTTTTTTCTTTTGAAAATTTCTGGCAGGTAGAGCAGGTGGCCTCCGCCAGACAACTGCAAAATGTAGGGAGCGATGGAGGGCTGGGGTGCCTGCAAGCAAGTCTCAGTTGCAAAGATTACGGACTTGCAACAGGTAGGGGAAAAAAGAGCAGCGCCAGGTGCACGCAGAGGGATCGGAGGCGGGAGAAACAACCCCTCCCCAAGCCTGACCTGGTCAGAATTGCGGGGCGGGGGCCAAAAATTATTCACCCCAAAACCACCACCGGAATAGTGAGATCGGAGGCTGTGGAGGAGGGGGTGCGGGGGGAGAAAAATAGATTCGTCTTCAAAATTTTTGTTTAAAATCTCAAAGTGCACCCGGCTCCTTTCTAACCCTCAGCTGCCAGCGGCGCGCGGCTGCCTCGGAACAGGTAAAAGGCGGAGGCTGCAGCCGCGAGGGTGGGGGGAAAATGTGGAAATAGAGAAAAAAAAAAAAAAAAAAAAAGACCAAATCCAAGCCCCTAACACCTCTTTTCTCCCACTCTGCCAGCACCTCTTCGAAATTCGCAGGTTCTGCGTGAAGCCCGAAGCAGGGTGCAAACGGAGAAGGGGGTGATGAAAAGGAGGAAAAAAAGAAAAGAAACAAAAAAAAAAGGAAAAAACCCACACCGCTTTGCAGCTCTTTCCTAGCTCTTTTTCCCCGGCAGAAGTTTCCAAAGAGACTACGGGCTCCGGTCGAGCAGGCGCTTTTAAATAGACGGCCCCTGGCTGCCAGCCAGTTTGTAGCTGCAATTTGAGCTCCCCAACACCCAACCCAGGCAAGGATGCCAAGGAGTACAAACTCACACGGGGTGGGGGTGGGGAGAGGCCTTCTAGACACACGGGGGCTCCCCTTCGCTGCCCGAACAGCGCCCTCCTCTCCCGGAGTGGAGAAAGGGCCGCGGGGGACGGGGCTCGGACTGCCCAGAGCGGGCAGGAGGCGGGGGGCGAGTGAAGGAGAGTTCTTCGCAGCACGGTGGATACAATACGGAGTAACCCGTCTCCCGGTCCCTCCCACCCCTTAACTAGCCAAGGCTCAGGCTGGAGGGAGAAGTATTTTCTTATTAGCCAACTGGATATATACAGTGCCCAAGAAATCCTTCCTTAGCTTTGGGAAATGGCTGGCTGCTGGTTTTTGAGTGACCAAGTAAGGTGTGTGTGTGTGTGTGTGTGTGTGTGTGTGTGTGTGCGCGCGCGCGCGCGCGCGCTCTGTCTCTGTCTCTCTGTCTCTCTCTGTCTCTCTCTCGCATGTATGTGTTGGGGTGGGCGTTAGTGTAGGGTGGCCAGTGATGGGTGGTGACTGAAAAGAAAAAGAAAGAAAAGAAAAACTGAATTTCCCCCCTAAAATTCTGGGGAAGGGGATTTAATGTAGTGTTTCTGTTGCTGGCGGAGTGACTGTCTTTGGTCACAGGGTGAAGAAGTGACCACTTTCCTTCAGTTACACTGTTAGCCCCGGGCAGCTGTGTGTGTGTGTGTGTGTGTGTGTGTGTGTGTGTGTGTGCGCGCGCGCGTGTGTACTTGCTCGAAGGGACAGTCATAGCAGCAGCATTGTAGGCAGCAGTGAGTTACAGAGACTGGCACTGCGGAGGAAAGCTAGGTCTGAAAATCTTGCCTGGAGGCCTGAAGTGTCCTGGTGTGGGGTTGTCAGAGGGAAGGTAGGCAGAGTGGAGTCATCCTTCCCCTCCAGGTTCTTTGAAAGGGGTATTTCCATTGGTCAGGGCCGCATCCCTGGAGGGACTGGGTGACAAACCAGAGGGACCCCCTGTTATGAGGGACACTGGTGCCAGCAGGCACAGCCCAGGAATCGGAGCCGACGTCACCACAGGACTTGCCGATCCTGACCAGGAACACTGTTATCCCTTTTGGAACCTCATGTGATCTATGGGGACCCTAAGGACCCTTCTTTCCTAAGTAAAACGAAAGAGAGCTGAAGTCTTCAAAGAATGAAGGTGGGGCTGGTCGTTTTCTCCTGCACTTGGCATGGGTGGGTCGTAGATTTCAGAGGCAGATCAGAGAGAGCTGGGCCACTGTTGCTGCCCCACTTGGGGGAACTTGCGGTGGGACTGTCACCCCTTTACATTTCTCTTCGTCCCTCTGGAAGTGCTCTAACTTCCCTTTGGAGAAGGGGCTGCATTTCATGAAGTTTGCCACTAGACTGCACCCTCATCTATGATAAGAATTCCTTCTGTAGGGCTGCTTTGAAGAAAATATTTCTCTTGCCAGTTTGGTTCAGAAGCATCTCGCTCTATGCTGTTAACACCCCCAGATCCTGATCTCTCTTCCCACTTATCTACTTGCCGAAAGGCACGTTTAAAAGTCAAGGCAAAAGTTTAAAGTTGTGCCTTTGTTCGTATCGCCAGAGGGGCTTTAGGTGTTGGCTGAGAGAGGAGGAGCTGTGTGTAATGATAAAAAAAAAAAAAAGCAAGGCTCGTTAACATCGCTTCTCCTCTGTGTCTGGGGCTCGGTGAGGTAGGCACAAAATTAATATTCAAAACTCTGGTTGGAATATTTGAAGAGTGAGGGAGATCACGTATTACTTTCCCCTTTGTGTCAAGTGCGGACAGCGTGGCATGTGTGTTCCGGCCCCTGATCCTATTTCTGCAGCCACTCCGCAGCAGAGCCGGCTAAGGCACAGTGGTAGCATTTCAGATGAATGGGGAGATTGTGGCGCTCCTTCCAGAGAAACATGAGTTGCCTAGTTCCAGCCACCCTCTATTCTGAGGGAGACGGCCTCAGTGACACGTCTTTTTGTCTAGCCGACTTCCAGTGGCTGGAAAATAAAATGTGTGAAGACGGGTAAAAGGGAGAGGGGGATGATTCATAGAGAAGACGAAAAGGGTAGAGAGAAAGGAAGCCAGAGCTGGTCCGTGGGGTCTGGTGGCAGGGAGCCGGGGAGAGGGGGAACTCTGTAAGTCTGTAGACATTAAGTGACTGTCTGTATTTCCACTTAGAGACGGGCTTATGTCATGAGGGGTTGAGAGCTGGCTGATGGGAGCTCAGGTAGGCTCCCTGCGAGGGCTTAAGAGAGAAAGAACGCTCAGTAGCCTGGGATTGTCTATGGTAATTCGGTCCAAAGATGGGCTCCTGGCTGGATGGGTTTGCCCCTAAGAGCCCATAATTAACGTCTGACAGCAGAGTGGGAAGGTCTGTTCCAGGATGTTGGATTATGGAGGATGCCTAAGAGCCTTTCTCTATTCCATTTCCCCCTCCCCTCTGTTCTGAAGCCCCAGATCTGTTCACAGTCACCTTTAGAAGATTGCTTCCAGAAGAAAAGTCGTTTGCGTCAGTGAATTTAGTTTGGGGGCTGGGGGGTGGCTCACTTATGCCTGCCACATTCAAACGTCAGAGGCCGGGGTCCCTTCCCTCTTTCTCTGCCACAAGTTTCCCAACTCTGCTTCCTAACTCTGGCATATTCCAGCTTTGATGCCTTTCAACCACATCTTTCTTGGAGGAGTAAGAAGTTAAATATCATCCACTTGTGTCCAATTCCCCAGAGATCACCCTTTTCCATTCCTTTAAAAGATGAACTGCATATTTCAAGAAATGCAACCCAGTAAAGATTTGTGCTTTTATATGGACGACTTTTCCAAGGGTACATAGCGTTTGTGTTTTATAAAGCGTGAGCCCTTTCCTCTGGTCATTTTCCATGAGTTTCTAAGTGGTTTTTGAGGCCAGGATGATGCCTGATGTGAGAAAGCAAGGCTTTTAATGAGACATAAGATATCATGGATTCCTCTGGTTGGAGAGGAAGAATGTCAGCTAAGGGTCTTGCCTTCATTCACTCCTATGAATGGCTATCCCCACTGTTCTAGACAGATTTGCCTAAACTGTTCCCCACAGTGAGTTATTATTCCGTTATAAAGCCCTTTTGAGATTGACCAATCCCTTTCCCAAAGGAAAATACCCTTTCACATTGAGCATTCTAATGCTACCATCTCACCCTGGCCCAAATCTAAGGTACGGTGACCCTTAAGAAATAAAGTACCCAATCGCTCAGGTGCCCCAGCCAAGATTAGGGAAATCCAGCAAGATTGAGGTCTGTGCAGAAGAGCCTTTTCAGGCAGCTTTGTTGTAGTGATGCGGCTGAAGGCTAGGTGGCAGAATAGATACATCATTTAAAACACGCCTCCTTTAGAGAAGGGAAAAGAAGCTGACACTGGTGAAAGTCTGACAATGGGGGTGGGGGGACGTGGGAAGCAAAAGCACGGACGGACGGCCACTTCGGCGCCCACTGGGTGCACTGTGCACCGTCCCGGCCTTGGCACTGCCCTTTGCTGTGACAGCACCAGTCCAGCTGGAGGTGGGAGACCCTCCAAGTCCCCCCCTGCAGCTACATGCATGAACCTTTCCCTCGGAGCCTAGGAAGGGCCAGGTCAGAACTTGATTACTTGGGGTTCATCAAAGGATGCCCTAAAGCTTCTCTGGTGAATAATTATCATATGGTCTTCAGCCAAAGTGCATAAAAATGTCCTTTTTTTTTTTACATTTTAAAATGTTAATTATGGTATATTTCAAACATTAAAAGCAGAAGATAATGCAACAGATATCCTCTACCCACCACACACATTTACCACACTAAGATTTCACCATCTTGTTTGAGGTTTTGTTAAAAAGAAATAACAATGTTACAGAGAACAGCTCACCTCCTGCTGCAGCCTATGCCTGTCTTCCCTCTGCAGAGGTAGCCATCCTCCTAAAATAGCTTTGTATCCTTTCTGCACAATGTTTTTCTAGGCTTTTTAGGAAGTTTCTTATAGAACAGAGTTAGAACGATTTTGAGGGTGAACCCATGTGCCCCTTTAGAGCTCATTTTGTAGCAGGGCTTGCTATGGTGGCCATTTAACTAACGTCTAAATAGACCCAAGGCTGACTTTTGAAGGAGTTGGAGCCAACTACAGCTCAGAATGATTTATATTTCTATGTGAGCAATATATAAATTGATAGTTTTAAGAATTCATGTTTAGAAGGCTTCTGGAGCCATTCCAGAAATATATGGCAGAATAGGGAGGGCTCCATGAATACAGTTTCTGGTTGGAGACCTCCTGTCTTTTTGGGTCATGGGACCTCTTATGTTCCGACAACAGGCAGGCCCAGGGCTGTGTTTGAGTTCTGGAAAAAATGAGATTAACCAGGAAAAGTGATCTGTTGTGAGTCAGAAGACAGTGTGGATAGATCCAAATCTAGGAGGGATAGCGATGGACCAGGTGGGGAAGCTGGAATCACATGGGATAGGAGGAAATAGAAAGCGTTACCTGCTTGAAGCAGGTTTGATGTAATGCATTTGAGTCATGAAAAGGCCAAATAAGATCATGGTGTGCAGTTGGAATAGGTTTCAGCACAGTGCAAGAGGGAAAAGCAGTAAGAGCTGGCTTACCACCATTAGCTCATAGGACACATTTAAATGAATTAGGAAGAGATGCCCCTCCCTAAGATACCTTACTTCTATTTGTCAGAAAATTGTTATAACATACAGATTTTATTAGAAAAAAGAAACTTTACTACCACTTCCAGGAAACCGTCATAATGAGTGTGTATATCTGTGACGTCTGCTGTGTGGCTTGTGCCACTTCGATGGGGCTCTTCTCATGCAGCGCACGATGTGCACAGCTGTATGCGGTGGCACTGTTTGGAAGAGTTGAGCCTGGTTACCAAACCATCAGGAAGCACTGCATTTCTACTAGTGTGGGAAGGATCGGTCCAGTGACATGGCTTGATCCATTACCAGGGTTGAAGGATGGGCGTGAACCCCTTCACGGCAGCTAACTCTGGCCGTGTTCTCAGCTGGGCCAATCTACACCTTTGTTCCGTTACTTAGAGAAACCATGCTTTTCCATGTCCCCATGGCTTTGCACAAATTGTCTGTTCTTTTTTTTAAAAAAATAATAATAATTAATTAAATTTTGGCTGCGTTGGGTCTTCATTGCTGCACGCAGGTTTTCTCTAGTTATGGTGAGCAGGGGCTACTCTTCGTCATGGTGCACAGACTTCTCATCGCAGTGGCTTCTCTTGTTGCAGAGCACGGGCTCTACGTGCGTGGGCTTCTGTAGTTGTGGCACACGGGCTCAGTAGCTGTGGTATGTGGGCTCAGTAGTTGTGGTGCATGGGCTTAGCTGCTCCACGGCATGTGGGATCTTCCCAGACCAGGGATTGAACCCATGTACCCTGCATTGGCAGGCAGATTCTTAACCACTGCGCCACTAGGGAAGTCCCCAAACTGTCTATTCTGACAAGAATGCCTTTCCCCCTCTGTGCTGACTGGTGAAGTCCCAGTCATCATTAAAGACCCGGATGAAATCACACCTCATTTGGAAGGTTTCCCTGACTCCCATGTGTAATTTCCTAAGGGCATCTAGCTGAGTAGCACCATTTATCCCATGAGGTCCTCTGTGTCCTCATCAGTAAAATGGAGGAATAATATTGCTCATCCCCTAGGGTTGTTGTGAGCCTTCAGTGAGACAGTCTATGTGAACCTCACTAGTGCTTAATTAATATTACCTGTTGTAGCCCTATCTTCCCATTAGACTGAATGTCTTGAAGGACCTGAGGTCTTACTCATCTTGACATCCTTTGAATAATTTATAAATAAATTTATTTAGTTTATTTTTGGCTGCGCAGGGTCTTCATTGCTGCATGTGGGCTTTCTCTAGTTGTGGCGAGCAGGGGATACTCTTTGTTGCGGTGCACGGGCTCTACGCACGCGGGCTTCAGTAGTTGTGGTGCACGGTCTCAGCAGTTGTGGCGCATGGGCTTAGTGGCTCTGCGGCATGTGGGATCTTCTTGGACCAGGGATCGAACCCATGTTCCCTGCAATGGCAGGTGGATTCTTAACCACTGCGCCACCAGGGAAGTCCCTCATCTCGATATCTTATTTCTGCTTTTCCTTCTTCCTTCCCTACCTCTTAGCCATAAGCCCCTAGTACCGTTCCTAGCTCAGAGGGCACTGAATAAATTATTTTTGAATGAAAAACATTTACCACCCCCTAATTATTCCAACATCTTCCTAAACAATGAGTTTTATCTCTTCATCATTCTGATTGTTTTACTATCCATGTTGATGTGTTTCTACTTTGTACCTTTATATTCTAGTCTGGTCAACGCTTTGTGTCTCAAATTGAGTAATTTATGAACTCTTTAAAAATTCCAGTAAATTCCAGTATACTCCTATTGTTGGACTTAAAATATGTTAATTGTAGTGTAACCTAAACATGTACAAACGTATAAAGGTATAAGCTCCGTACGCTTATCTCACTGTAAAATCCACCAAATATGTAAGTAAACTCAGTCAAAACTACAAACCCAACAAAATCCAAAATGACAACATTAATTTAGTGTGTTGTTTGATGTTTGGTTGATGTTTTGCTGGAAATAAATCACTACTCACGTTGTGATTATGGTTTAACTGTTACGGTGCAGGGTTTTTGAGCTTGGCATACACAGCTCGATGTCCTATTTGATGATTTAACTCTCTCACTATTTTTGTTTTTAAGCTAGAGTGGAGTCATGGCCTATATAGTGGTTAAAGTCAGCTTGACGTACAAAAACTAAGGATAATCAAAATTACCCATGAAAACCCCTTAAGTCACTTGAAAAACAAAACAGTACTGCAAAACCTTCACTTTTATAACAGCATCAGGACACCCGGCCTTCACTCAGCGCCTATGCATTGTCTCAGGATCAAATCCACATCTGCTTTTTAGCTCGTTAGCAAATGACAATCACAATGAAATTACATGAATCCTATACCTTTGAAAATGGAAAATGTCTTCTAGTGCTGGATGCAAGGCTGAGGTAAGGAACTTACACAACTGGGTGATGAGCTTTGGAGAAAAACAAATTTAAAAAAACAACATGAACAACCTGTACTATTATGGCTGGTCTGAGTGTGTGTGTGTGTGTGTGTGTGTGTGTGTGTGTGTGTGTGTGTGTGTGGTATATATTGGAGGTCACACACAGAGAGGGCCTGAAGTGAGGGGGGTTGACTACCAGGTTGTTGGTAAATGAGTCACTACATACAGCGTAAACATCACGACGCACTAGGTCATTCTGCTTGTATAGCCTTAGAACAGGTAAAGGCACCAATTCGACCACCAAACATGAAGTGGGGGCATCTTAACCATAAGCCAACTGAAGAGACAACACCTGTTTGGAGCAAGGATTGAAAGGCCGAGTGGAGAGGTAGGATTTACTGAATTAGGGTAGATTATGGGTGTGGAGGGCAGGTTTCCCTGAGCCCCAAGCTTTAAATACTTCTGTCCTTTTACATTAAAGCAACTCAACTTTGGGCAAGTTACTTGACCTTACTCTGGTTCCATTTATTCTGTAAAATGGGCTATAGTACCTATCAGTGGTTGTTGTGAGGTTACATGAGACAATCTATGTAAATCGCTTGGCGCAGCACCTATTACATTGTGTATTAATTTGCTAGGGCTGCTGTAACAAAGTACCACAAACCGAGAGGCTTAAACAACAGAAATTTCATGTCTCAAGTTTGGAGAGGCTAGAAGTCTGAGATCAAGGTGTTGGCAGGGCCATGCTATCTGGAAAACTCTAGGGAAGGATCTGTTCCAAGACTCTCTCTTAGCTTCTGGGAGCTCCTCGGTTTATGGCGGCATAACTCTGATCTTCACGTGCTGTTTCCCTGAGTGTGTGTCTGTGTTCAAAATTTCCCTTTTTATAAGGACACCAGTCATAGTAGATTAGGGGCCCATTCTACTGCAGTATGACCTCATCTTAACTAATTATGTCTGCAGAGACCCTACTTCCAAATAAGGGCACATTCTGGGGGTGAGGACTTCAACATGTGAATTTTGTGGGGACACAATTCCATCTACAACACATAGTAAACACTCCAGTGGTAGTTATTATTATTCACAATGCCTTCTTCAATCACCTTTCCATGGTATAGTTTTATAGTCAGAATTTTCAGATCTTCATTTTTATTCTCATTGTCTTTCCTGGCCTGTTTATGTCTAGAAAGTACCCCAAGAACAGGCGATTGGGCTGTTGTGTTCACCATCATGTTGCCGGGTGCCTAGAACAGCGATGGGTGCATAGCAGACACTCAGTGAAGGTTTGTGGATAAATAAATAATGTCTGTTTCTTTCCCATTTTTTTTCTTTTTTTGATTTCTCAGTTAGCCCAGACTCTCTCTCTAGTTATCTTTTCTCGATTGCCAAAGTATTAAAGGCAAAAGAAATGAAACCACACAAAATTTAATTTCCTTTTTGTTGATAGTTATTAAATCCTCCCTAATCACTTGCTCTCTGCAGCCAGTTAGAAACCCAGCCAGATGGCAAAGGGCAGTTGGGGTGCTGGTGGGGGAGGGGGGTGCAGGTGCCTGTGTTGGAGCCATCTAGAGTCCACTCGGAGCACTTCCTGGGACTTGATGTTGGCCAGGTCTAAGACTTGGGAATGAAGGAGACCCAACTCTACCCTGAGAGTCTGGGAAGGAACCAGTGAGGTCAATATTGGCTCTAGAGGTTGAAAGTCAATGTCTACATCAGGAGCCACAGGCCAGAAAGGTACAGGGGCTTTACTTGGTCTTCAGAAAGATGCATGCTTCCTTTGTCTGGTGCAATGACTCCCTGGTCCACAAACCACCAGCGGCAGGCCCCAAAGATGTGACCACCCGTGTCAGATGGTTCCCTGGTCTGACAACAAGGAGTTCTATAAATCTTGAACTCAAGCAGGAGCTGGTGTGTCAAGTACGGGGAGACAATGCTCTGTATTCTAGAGACCCACAGATGAGTTGTCATGGGCTAAAAAGAAGTGTCTGAAAACTAAAAACACACTAATAATTTACTGATCGACTGGCACCATCCATGCGTATACGTATCTATCCATCTACTTAGCTATTTTCTCACAGCTGTAGAACAGATGTCACAAATGTACATAGCCCTGGTAAGTCACAGGATGCAGGCTGGGTGGGGACTGGGGAGAAACATGGGTTCAAGAGGGGATGTTACAATTCACTTTCAGACTATTGTTACCATTTGGGACTATGAAAACAGCATTGCCCCACCCTACTCTGACTTTTTTTTTTTTCCGCAAAGATTTAATTGGATATTTAAATTTATTACAAAACCCTTTTTATTTTTATTGTGGAGACAAGCATACATAAAAGTAGACAGAATAGTATAACAAATCCCCACGAGTCCATCCTTCAGCCGGAAACAACCATTATTCTGTGGCCATCCTGCCCCCTATACACAGCTCTCTTCACTTTGTCCATTTCCATTGACTGAATTTTAAAACATATGGAAAACATAACTCTTCAGCTTCAGGTTCACAATTATATTTATGGAGCCTCTTTCTTTTCCTTTTTAAAATAAATTTATTTATTTATTTATTTTTGGCTGCATTGGGTCTTCGTTGCTGTGTGCAGGCTTTCTCTAGTTGTGGTGAGCGGGGGCTACTCTTTGTTGTGGTGTGTGGGCTTCCCATTGTGGTGGCTTCTCTTTGTTGTGGAGCACGGGCTCTAGGCGTGCAGGATTCAGTAGTTGTGGCGTGTGGGCTCAGTAGTTGTGGCTCGCGAGCTCTAGAGCTCAGGCTCAGTTGCTTCACGGCACGTGGGATCTTCCTGGACCCGTGTCCCCTGCACTGGCAGGAGGATTCTTAACCACTACACCACCAGGAAAGTCCTGGAGCTTCTTTCTTCTTGAACCCTGAAAATTCACCCAAACATTTCCAAATAATAAGTAGGGAGATAGATGATTTCCTTCTAAATTATAGAGGAGGAAATTGATGCCCAATAAAATAATGTTTGAGGAAAGTGGGTCAGTGGAGGATAAATGACTTTGAGGTTCCAGAGTTTGGACATCTGAGAGGATGGTGGGGGAAACAGATGATCTGGGCAGAGGAAGCACTGAATAAAGGTGGAGAATGAGGTGGAGAGGGTACCTCCAGTGAAGCTGCCCTGAGCACACAGCAGGTCTGGAAAGAGCAGAGCTGGTGAGAGAGACCTGGGGGTCATCCACAAAAATGTGGCAGTATGAACATGAATGCCCAGAAGGGAAAGCACTGGGCAGAGAAGAGCACCTCGTTCTGAGCTTAGGAGGAGAACTCAAGTTATTGCCAGGAACCTAGTTATTACTGTTTCCCAGGAAGGCAGAGAGGTGGTGCTGGAGGAAGTGATGGAGGGCACCTGTTTTACTTGAACTTGGTGAAGGAAATCAAGAACTGGTCATCATGTGAAGGTGGGAGGAGATTGGGACATGTGGAGAGAAATGAGCATTTGAAACAGCTGGGATGGACTGGGTGGGAGAGAGGACTCCTGGGAAACTCATAGGAGGAAGTGACTGCCTGCTTACCCAGAAGGGAAACCTCTCTACCCACACCAAAAGTTATCTGTTCCAGGAGAGAGAGAGCGAGAGAGAGAGCGAGAGTGAGAGTGAGAGAGAGCGAGAGCGAGAGGGAGAGCAAGAGAGAGAGAGAGAGAGAGAGAGAGAGAGAGAGAGACAGAGAGAGAGACACAGAGAGAGAGAGAGAGAACCTCTGCTGGTTTGAGTTTCAAATTTCAGGGAACATCTAGAGCCTCTTTTAAAAGCCACATCATTAGGTCTGGCCTACCCAGGAAAATCTACCTTTTGATTGACTCGAAGTCAACTGCAAATTAATTGAATCTGCAAAGTCTCTTCACCTTTGCCATATAAGGTAACATAATCACAGGATTTGATATTCTATCATGATGTTCTAGTGGTTAAAAGCAAGTTACATGTCCCACCAACATCCGAGAGAAAGGGATTATAGAAGAGTGTGGGTCACTGGGGGTCATTTTAGAATACTGCCTACCCCAGTGCTTGACAGATCAATGCCATTTTTGTCCTCAGGTTCCCCACCAGTACAATAATAGGACTCTGAGTCCTTGGAGCAGTGCTAAATCTCATGTATAGATCTAATTGTCAAGAGAGAATGGACTTAAGAGACGAAGAAATATTCAGTTGTCTTCAAGCTTCTCAAGTTCTGTAGTGTTTCAAAAAAGTCCGAGGAGGATACCAGCATATGAACTCAAGTCAACAGACGTTTAATGAGAGCACTTTAGCGCCAGGCACTGTCTTTCATTTTGTGTTACCAGGGACACAAAGATGAGTGTGTTTCTTGATTGCAGAAATCTTTACAGTTTTCTGTGAGATCAGACACATATACTGAATACAAAGTAGCCTAAAGGAAATATCTTATGAGATGTAGGCAGCCAGCCTGGGAGTCATAAGACCCATACTCAGGGGTATCCCTATAGTACACACACCTTGATAGATGTCCTATGGCTTCTGGTCACTTAAGTACCTCCTTTTATTTCTGATTGCCATAGGGAGCATGACCAACTCCAGGGAAGAACATACAGACTGTTATTGCCAGGCTGTGCTTCAGCATTGGCTGACATCTGGTCAACCCCACAATACTAAAGCTGCACAGCCCCTCAGCGCAAAAGAGGATGACAGCCCTGGTGAAAAATTGGGTTTTCCAGTTCTAACTTCCAGGGGTTATGCAAAGTGTCAGGGATATGAGAGGAAGGGAAGACATTCAAGAAAACTGACGAGGAGTGTTTGGGCTGGGAGTGGAATCTGCTCCCTTCCTGAGTCTGGCCCATCTCACCCCCAAGTCTTTGAAGTGTGCTACCTGGACAGTGAGCTAAGCCATGCTTGGCAGGAGGGGGAGGGAGGCTGTGTGGTCTGGCAAAGAGCAGAGCAAGGGGCAGAGGGATGGAGCTTGGATCCGCGGCTGGCTCACACCAC
This sequence comes from Leucopleurus acutus, assembly GCF_964270905.1. Classification (NCBI taxonomy): domain Eukaryota; kingdom Metazoa; phylum Chordata; class Mammalia; order Artiodactyla; family Delphinidae; genus Leucopleurus; species Leucopleurus acutus. The sequence continues at coordinate 98,169,395 of NC_139149.1, forward strand.
CTCTCATGCCAGGCATTTCACCATTCAGTCCAGCTGGAAAATGAGGAAAAGACCCAAGTCGGGATTTCACTGAGAAATCCAGAGGCCTTTCACAAGAATAAACAAGGCAGTGTTTCTCCCTCTCTGGTCTCTATTGCTGTGTGAGTATGTGATTGTGTCTATTTCTGGGTCTTTAGGGGTGTGTGTGTGTGTGTGTGTGTGTGTGTGTGTGTGTGTGTGTTTTAGCTGTGATCATTTCTCTCTGTTCCCTGTCCTCTTACTTTCTCTGTGGACCAGCTTCAGGATGTGATTTTGGGCTCCACTTCTGTCACTGTCTTCAAGTATGACTGGGCCGAGCCACAGTGCCCCTCACCCCCCTACGCCTCTCTTTAGCTTACTTTCTGGCTCAAGTGAGGTCTGCGTTTCTGCTGCATCTTCTGAGTGGCATGTCTCGGCAAGCTTCTACCCCTCATCTTGACGATGGAAATGCTGAGGATCGGGGTAGTAGGAAAAGCTCCTGACCTGGCAAAGGCCTTGCAGGGCCCTGGTTCTGTCTGTGGCTGGAGCAACGGCAGGGTTTTTTTTAAAAATAGGCACTTCTGGTACAGGGACAAAGAAAAACAAAAACAAAAAAAATCACTTCTTTAAAGTGAACACTTTTCTATGGCCTTGGATTTCACTTTCTCTGCCCCCCACCCCTGCCCAGAGTCCTCAGATGGGCCAGACTTCTTCCACATTTCTACCATTTCATCCTTCCCGTTTACTCAGGAAAAGCAAATCCGTTTCTCCTTCCTCTGGCCTTCCTCCCTTCTCATTCTCCTTCATTTAGGGTGCTTTGGGGAGTAGATTGCCTTTTACCGTGTGCATTTAATTTGACTCCATTTAGAGAGGGAGAACCTTGTTTGGTGACTGCTGCATCTGAAAACATACTGGTTAGGAGTCATACAGACCTGAGTTGAAGCATTTAGCTGAGTGACCCTGGTGAGTTAGCTTTCTGTAGCTCTGCTTTAGTTTTCCTAACCTATAAAATGGAAATAAGCCCACTGTGCAGGATGGGAATACTAAACAGAAAAACATATGTAAAATTCTTAGCACTCTGTCCACTACATGGATGGGCTTTGACCTTCATACTCATTGTGGGTGGTGGACACAGTAATGCACACATCTTTTAAAGATGCCTTCCCTTCTCAATGTATTCCTCTGTCCCTTTTTATTAGGCTTAATGACGACTGCCCTGCCCCTGCTCATAGCCAAGCTCAGTGCCTTGAACCCTCTCTGCCAATCAGAGTGATTGGCTCCAGGGAAGACACCTGACCCTGTCACGGCTCACCCATGGGTGAGGCTGGGCCAATTAGATTCTCCCTTTCATAAATGTGAATGAAAAGCACAGAAGGAAGGACCAGTTGGTGGTGGTCATGAGAGCTGAGAAGTCTTAGGAGACTGAGGTAATAGGAGAGCAAGATGAATGAACACATACTCAGCAGCAAATGGCCCTGATTCACAAAGGTTTTCGGTTTTCTTGTTCCACGGTCTTATGATTGTCCTCACAATCCCATGACATTCCTTCCACCCTTTCAACAGCCACTTTCTTCCCTTGACTAGTTGGAGAGGGTTTTGGCTTTTTGCACCAAAAGAGCATTTTTTAAAAATTTTAATTTGTTTTTAATTTTATTTTTTTAAACATCTTTATTGGAGTAAAATTTCTTTACAATGGTGTGTTAGTTTCTGCTTTATAACAAAGTGAATCAGCCATACATATACATATATCCCCATACCCCCTCCCTCTTGTGTCTCCCTCCCAGCCTCCCTATCCCACCCCTCTAGGTGGTCACAAAGCACCGAGCTGATCTCCCTGTGCTATGCGGCTGCTTCCCACTAGCTATTGGTTTTACATCTGGGAGTGTATATATATCCCCAACGAGCTTTTATTAAAACATCTTCATGCATTTTCTGATTTGGGATGGTGCTGGGCTGTCACGGAAATCCTCTTCTTCTCCAACCTTGAAGACTGTTGGGATTGTGTGTCTTTATGGAATGTTGACTCTACAAGAGTTTGTGTGATAAGAGTTCATCATCCTGTCAATTTTCATACATAGAAAATTTTCACTCTTAGGAAACTCTTGATGTGCTAAACATTGGTCCTTTTGCTGAAGTTTGGACTCTTCTTTCATAATTCTTTTTATTCCCTCTGGGATCCTTGTGGCGCTACCTATTTTTCTCCAAATTATTTGGGTTCCGGGACACTGGAGATCTTCTTTTCTGCATCCAAAAGTGTTGGAGTTTCTCAGCAGAGAGATCCTGGAGATACTGTTTTGAAAATCTTAAACCATATATTACCCTTGAAAGATGCTTGCTATTTCAGATCTTGATGCCGTGCCTCTGAAAATTCATCATATATTCACAGACAGCATTTCTTTGATCCTCCTGACAATACCTGGCTGGTTAAGTGAACCCATTCTACCAACCTGGACATAGAAGCTCAGAGGAAGTCTGGTTGACAGTAGGGGTCTTTGAAGCACATCAGCTTTGGAAACCTGGGTAGAATGCCTCCTTTCCTACTATCTCAGGCTCACTGCCAAACTTCCAGCTACAATCCTGAGCCTTGGGCAGAGCTCATTTTAGGGGGAATCAAAAACATGAGGGATTCTGTCTACATGTGCCCAATAAGGGAGACTTATCTCCAACAGGGATGTTTCAAGGAACCCTACCAGGGACTTGGGAGATCTTTGCTTTTACCTACTTGGAGAGAGCTCACCAACTTGGAGGATACACAGCTCTCCAGGGAATGAGCAGGGAAGGGACTTAGAGATGTCCCGAGACTCCGTCTCCATTGCCATGGTAGTCTCATGGAACACAGGGTTGGGGGACATGCATAACAGGCACAAAGCACACCTCTAGTCCTTTAACACCAGATCTGCTAAGACAGCATCATCGCTGTCATGGATGTCTCTGGGATGTTACCTTAGAAACGAGCTAAGCTGCTTCTTTGATTTTCTCTAGCACCTGGGAATTAAACTCTTCATATGAGCTAATACCTTCAGCCTTTTCTTAGTCCAAACCAGCACTGTCGTGGAGGGAAGAATTAGAATGAGTGAGCTAATAACCTTTTGGGATACCAAAGGTCTTTGACGTTTGGTGAGTTTGTGCACCCCTACCCCCCCACCTTTAATCACTGACCAGATTCCTGAGTGAGATCAGGAGTAAGGCAAATGGGTGAAGGGCTTGAAAATAGCCTGCTTCTCTCTAGAGCCTCAGCCCTGGTTATTTTCAATGACTGTCTGAAAATTCACAATGGATCAAGGTTCATGTTCATGGTAGAGTGTCTATGTGGGGCTAGGTGAGAGTACTTCTGTGGGGCATCTAGTGGTAGATGCCTTAGGGTTAGGGACGCCAGACAGAGTATAGAATGGCCAGTTAAATTGGAATTTAAATAACAGTGAATACATTCAGTATAAGTATATTCCATGCAATATTTGAGACATAGTTAAAATTGATCTGTTGTTTATCTAAAATTCAAATTTAACTGGGTGCCCTATATTTTTATATTTATCTGACAACTCTGCCTGGGGTGAGCACAGTCCCTGGTGACTCCAAGTTTGTGAGAAGGTAATATGTGCATATGTTTGCATGTAGGAGGCATGGGTACCAAAGCAAATAGGAACGGTGTATGTGTAAAAGTGTGTCTGTATCTTAGGAGGAAACAATATCTAGGTCAGAGATATTGATTCCAAAATTATTTTTTATTTGCAAACATTTCCCAAGACCTTAGAGATCCTTGGAGAATTCCAAAGGCCCTCCTAAAATTTGAGCGATTGACCTTCCTAAATTAAATAGCCCCATTAAGTCATTTGGAAGAATGAGCTAGCTAAAATTCTAAGAGTATAATGTAGAACTTTCCCCCTTCTTTTTATTATTAGTTTTTTAAATTATTATTTAGGATTTTTCTCATTACACTCCTCTTTCTTCTCTTTGATGACCACTGAGGAGATAAAATATGAAGACAGAAGCTGTAGGAGTTTAGGCGTGGTTGGGGAAAAATAAATCGACTCTTAGAGGTTCCTGCGCAAGAGAGAGGGGCATCCAGAGAGGGCTTTGTGGGTGCGGGGAGAACAGGTTCTGGGCCGGGACTCAGGGAAATCTGGCAGCAGATGAATCAGCCCCAGCAGGTCTAGGAATGGAAGACTCTACACAGCTGGCTCCTGGTGGTGCAAAGGGAGTGGCAAGTGAGGGCTTTTAGCCCCAGGCTAAATCCTGGAGGAGGACGGGAGGGACAGGCAGATTTACAGGTTGCAACAAACTCCAAAGCCTTGCCCAGAGTTCTCTGGTTGCCCTGGAATGGAGGTGTAAGTTCAACTGCCAGTCTGGGGTGTCTGGATCTTTCTGCTCAAGGCAGATTTGACACTACTTGATGCTAGTTGTCAGAGGACTTGACCAGGGTTAAGCAGTGTTAAGTGCAGGGCAGGGGTGGGAGGCAGGCTGGTCCTAACTTCCCAGCTCTGGCAAGCTCTCCCTGCTTGCCTGGGTAAGACACACACTTTTGAACCAAGTGTTCCTGTGACATCCAGGTGAGTTCCTCTCCTTCTTGGCGACCTTCTGTGGGGATACACTAGTCCCAGGTCTGATACCTGGGAGCACACACACACCTTGTCTCAGTGAGCGGCCATCGGCCAATTAGGAGGATGTTCAGCCTCGCTGGTATCTCATTCTCCAGATCCAGACAACATGCCTGGCTGCAAATCCTGGAAAACTTGGGTTTGATCAAGCTGGAGACTCAACCTGTTTGTGCAAGTGGGAAATCAGGATTCCTACTGGCTTCCCTGCGCCTTCACGTTCCTGGCCAACGTGTGCACCAGCCCGTTCTCTGCAGACACTGCCAAAGCATTTCCCTTCTGTGCTGCATCTTTGACTCCCATTTAGCTGAGGGTCACAGACAAACTGATTTATCCCTTTGGCCTCAATTTCCTCGTCTGTAAAGTAGGTGGCACTTCATCCATCCCTCAGCTTCAAACTAGGACATCCCTTCCTTAAGCTTAGGATGCTATAGATTAGATATGGAGTTAGAATCTCTCTCTTTTTTTTTGGATGTTATTTATTTGTTTATTTATTTATTTTTTGGCTGTGTTGGGTCTTCGTTGTTGCGTGCGGGCTCTCTCTAGTTGCGGCGAGCGGGGGCTACTCTTTGTTGCGGTGTGTGGGCTTCTTATTGCAGTGGCTTCTCTTGCTGTGGAGCACGGGCTCTAGGCGCGCGGGCTTCAGTAGTTGTGGCGCACGGGCTTAGTTGCTCCGCAGCATGTGGGATCTTCCTGGACCAGGGCTCGGACTCGTGTTCCCTGCATTGGCAGGTGGATTCTTAACCACTGCACCACCAGGGAAATCCCTCTCTTTTTTAGAAATATTGTTAGATCTTTATTTTAAATACATCTTTTCTTTTTTTTTAAAAATTGAAGTATAGTTAATGTAGAATACTATGTAAGTTACAGGCGTACAACCTAGTGATTCACAATTTTTAAAGCTTATACTCCATTTATAGTTTTAGAAAATATTGGCTATATACACTGTGTTGTACAATATATCCTTGTAGCTAATTTTATACATAATAATTTGTACCTCTTAATTCCCTACCCCTATTCTGCCCCTCCCCTCTTCCCTCTCCCCACTGGTAACCACTAGTTTGTTCTCTCTATCTGTGAGTTTGCTTCTCTTTTGTTATATTCACTAGTTTGTTGTGTTTTTTAGATTCCACATATAAATGATATTATATGGTATTTGTCTTTTTCTGACGTATTTCAATAAGCATAATACCCTCCAAGTCCATCCATATTGTTGCGAATGGCAAAATTTCATTCTTTTTTATGGCTGAGTAGTATTCCTATATATATCCCACATCTTCTTTATTCAGTCCTCTGTTGATGGACACTTAGGTTGCTTCCATGGAGTTATAATCTCTTTGTAAAGCCCCTAGAGGTTGGTGGCCCCTAACATTTCCACTTCCTTAACTCCGGAGATTCATGAACCTCTTGAGATACGATCCTTGGGAATGTCAAGGATTTACTGCACATCAGAATATTGATAGTGTGTTATCTCTGGTTGTTGGGATAATGGATGATCTCAAGTGTCTTCTCTGTACCTTTTGTGTGAGTATGCATTACTTGTACAAGGAGAAATTATTACCTTTAAATGCTGTCTTGAGAAGGAGAAGTCCAGGCTGTTTGCTAACCTTTTTCTGGAAGATGCTGATGGGGGAGCAGTGATTTTGTGTAGACGCTGGGATCTGATTCTGTGACCTCTGGTAGTTCCTTCCAACACCTGAGTCTGTGCTCAGTGGGCCCAGCCAGCTCCTACCTACCTGCAGGAACCTGTTGCCAGGAATGAGAGACAGAGGAAGCAAGGGAGAGAGAATGGAGAAGGGAGATGTGGAGGAGAAAGACAGGAGAGTAGAAAGAGAAAACTGTGCTGTCACGAAAAGCTCAAAACTTCCCTTTAACCCTTTCCCTTGTAATTAGTTGGTGCAGCTGGAGGGGAAGAGCTCTCGGTGAGTTAGAACTTGTTGGGCCCCAGTCCTCAGGACGTTTTTTATTTTATTTTATTTTTTTACATCTTTATTGGAGTATAATTGCTTTACAATGGTGTGTTAGTTTCTGTTTTATAACAAAGTGAATCAGTTATACATATACATATGTTCCCATATCTCCTCCCTCTTACGTCTCCCTCCCACCCCCGCTCCCATCCCACCCCTCCAGGTAGTCACAAAGCACCGAGCTGATCTCCCTGTGCTATGCGGCTGCTTCCCACTAGCTATCTAGTTTACGTTTGGGAGTGTATATATGTCCACGCCACTCTCTTTGTTTAAGACTTGCTCAAGTGTTTGGGGAAAGCTTAATTCTCAGATGGTTCCTCCTTCTTCTCTGTCCTCCTTCTTCTCTTCTTCTTTTAATTCCCTGCCTGGAGGGGGTTTGTGAAGGGTTGGAAACTTTCTAGTGTCCTGGCCAAGAAGCCTTTTCCTCAGGGCTGGCCTGGAGATGCTGGCAAGAACTTGGTTGAAGCAGGTTTCTCTCCACAATGATTTGGGGGCTGACTTTGCAAAGGTCTTGAGGGGGAGCAGTGGAGGAGGAGGGAGGGTGGCCAGGGTCCAAGAGGGGCAAGTGAAGTCTGCCTCTTTTCAGGACCCTTGTGATTGCATTTTGAGTCCTCTCAGATAAGTCAGGACAATCTCCGCATCTCAACATTATTGGCTTCCATCTGTAAAATCCCCTTTGCCATATAAGGGAATGTATTCACAGGATGCAGGGATAAGGACATGGACATCCCTGGGGGGGTGGGGCATTATTGAGTCTACCGCACGGATGGTTTGTGCTTCTAGAAAAGTCCTCCTACCTGCCTGAGCATTATACCAGTAAACAAAACTCCCACTTACACAACACGGACTCTGGGCTTGGAGCCGGACCAGAAGCTCTGTGAGGAGCACCTTGCTGACTCCTCATAACCCTTTCTGATGCTGGTGCTATTATTTTTATTCTCATTTTACAGTGATGAAACTAAAGCCTGAGATTTCAGTGACTTGCACGAGGTCACACAGGGAGTAAGTCAAGGACCTGAGATTTGAACTCGGGTCCGTTTGGTTCCAAGATCATTCTCTTCCACATCCCACTCTCCTGGGTATGGGAGCCAGCCCCCTAAGAAAGCCCCCATTGGTCCTTGCTCGTTCCCTTATGTAGGCCCCTCCCACATTGTACCAGGATGAAAGAGACCCCCATGAAAGTGAGAGCGTGTGTCTTCTGAGGTTAGGGCATCAAAGTCATTGTAGCTGTGCTCTCTCTTGGACACTCGCGCTGGGGAACTAGACATCATGCCACGAGTGCTCTCAAGCAGCCCCGTGAAGAGGTCCATATGGTGAGTAACTGAGGCCCCCCGCCACCAGCCTGCACCAAGTTGGCTGCCACATTCCTGAGCCACCTTGGAAGTGGAAACCCCAGCCCCTATCAGGCCCTCAGATGACCACAGCCCCAGCTGACATCTTGACTGCAACTTCATGAGAGACCCAGAGTTCAAACCTCCCAGCTAGGATATTCTCAGAAACTATGAGAAAATAAACTTTTTTTTTTAGCCACTACTTCTTGAAGAAATTTGTTACACAGCTATTTATGACTAATACAAGGCCCAAGTTCTAGAAAGGTGGGCAGGTTTTGCTCTGAGCTCTAGCTATGCAAAGGAGGTGCTGGTCAGAACTTGATCCTCTGAAGCCCGTGTTCCTTTCCAGCTGGTTAACGCCTAGCCCTTGAGTGAAGAACCCAACAGTTCCAGGGTATTCCCCATTCCTGAGCCACTTCCCAAAAAGAGCAGAAAGAGTGTTCATCTATTATCCTACTGCTCTAACACCACCCATGGCTCCCTCATGCCCATAAATGGTTCTCTCCAGCCTAAACTCTTTAGTCTGGCATTTCGCCTCCCCGTCTCCCTTATATCACAGCCCTTCTGGTCTCATTTTTCATTGATCCTCAGGCTGCCCCTTCAGGCCTGCTTGGACCAAGGTGTTCACTGCTACAATGTCTTCTTGGTTACTGGCTTGTACTGCTTTCCCCGCATCAGTTGCAAAAGAATGAACAAATCCAGACTGAGGATCTGTGAGATACTAGGAGCCAATGAGGGATGCTCTTTACGTGCAGTGTCTCTATTTGCACAACAAACCATTTTTACAGAGAAGGAAACTGAGGTGAAATGAACTGCCCAAAGTCCCAGGGGAAGTAAGTGATGGAATCAGTACTGAGTCAGGCCCACTCAGCCCTGTGGCTGTAAGTTCAGTGTTTTTCCACTATACAGTATTGCATCTGACTCACATGTCTATGGAATTTTACAGTTTATAAAGTCTATGATAATCTTTATTGAGTTCCACAACAACCCAGGGTGATAGAGAGAGCAGAAACTGCTCACCCCATTTCACAGATGATAAACTTCACAGGAGGAAGAGCATTTGTCCTCATGGGGACAAGTATCAGAGCTGTGATTCCAATTTAATCTCTGTCTCCAGACCCACTGCTCTTTCCTCTGCCTTCCCTTTGTGCCCTTCCCTAAACCTACCAGAGATTTTTGCCTATCATTGATACTCAACGTGTATTTGTTGGCTGATTGATTAATTTTGTAATGTATTCTTTAGTAAATGGTGCAAAAAGGGGTCTGGTGTCTGGAGAATCATCTGTGATGACTGAGACTGACTTTAAAACAAGAACTTAAGAAGCTCTGGCAGAAAGGTATGAGGGCAGATGGCAGAAGAAGCTTTATGATGGAAAGGCTGAGAGTACTTACACAATGTTGAACAAAGGAGGTGTGGGATTAATTCTGCTGGGCAATCTCTAAGAATGACCCATCCTTGCCTGGGTCTAAGAAAGTACTGTTTATTTTTAGGGGCAGGGGGATGGACACAATGAGCCACGGAGGGTCCAGATAGTCCAGCATCCATGAATCTGGTGTGGATGTCATTGTCATCTGAGTCACTGAACCAGAGCAAAGAGGAGGAAGATGGTGTCAAGTTCTTTGCTGGGGACTTCTCATCCCCTGAGCTGTCCTACAGAGAGACTCTTTGAAGACAACTCATACAGGGTTAGGTTCCGTGGGCTTGTGAGGACTCACAGGTTGTCCCACCCATGCAGAGTCCTTAGATATCCTGAGGTACTCCAGTGGGCACTCAGCGAGTGTCTGCTGAATGATTGCCTGAATGTCACATAAATGGATAGCTGTGGCTTTCTCCTGTCTCTCCAGGGTTCTCACAATGTTTCACCCTGTCCTGGGTACCCATTCCGGTTCCACCTGTTCTTCTTCTGGCTTCCTTCTGCCCTCTAACCACACTCGAACCAAACCCAGTGGACTCTTGTCTTGCCTTCTGTGGACATAATCCAGGACTGGTCACCCCCAGCCTGTAATCATCAGGACCTGGTTTGGTTTTGTTTTTTTTTAATAGTAGGGTCATTTTTCTTTCTTTTCTTATAATATTTATTTATTTAGTTTGGCTGCACCGGGTCTTAGTTGTGGCACATGGGATCTTCGTTGTGGCATGTGGGATCTTTTAGTTGCAGCATGTGGACTTCTTAGTTGTGGCATGCATGTGGGATCTAGTTCCCCGACCAGGGATCGAACCTGGGCATTGGGAACATGTAGTCGTACCCGGTGGACAACCAGGGAAGTCCCTTGACCTGTTTTTTTTTTTTTTTTTTTGCGGTACGCTCTCACTGTTGTGGCCTCTCCTGTTGCGGAGCGCAGGCTCAGCAGCCATGGCTCACGGGCCCAGCCGCTCCGCGGCATGTGGGATCTTCCCGGACTGGGGCACGAACCCGCGTCCCCTGCATCAGCAGGCGGACTCTCAACCACTGCGCCACCAGGGAAGCCCGACCTGTTTTTTTTATGCACCTTTTTGTTTGGAGTCAGAACCTACTTGGCGTAAGAGATGTGAAGAGACTCAAGGGCAGCCAGAAAGCAACCTTGAGCACCGGGCTGTCTGGGGCTAAATCTCCCTTTCAGAGTCCACTCTGGGGGTGTGTGTGAGTGAGGGGGCCATTCCCCGGATCACAGTGGCCTCCATCTGGGGGCCAGGAGACACGGCTGACTCGGGATCTGCCACACACGAGCCAGCACATACGACCTTGAACAAGTTCTTCCTGCTCTGGGCCCTGGGTTCCTCACTGCGAATAAGGTGGCTGGAATACTTCATCCACTCAACAGCTATTTCCTGAGCACCTATTACATGCCAGACTTTGATGACATGGTGGTAAACACAGTACAGTTTCTGCAGTCATGGAGCATATGCACAGGGGGAGTCAGACAAAAGCCAAAGGAAGCAGTGAGTGACTGGGGAGCAGATGTAACGTCAGATAGATGGGTGTGGGGAAGGTAAGTGCAGCGGGGCGAGTGGGAGGTGACGGATGGGGGCCTGCCTTAGGTAAGGCGGTCATGGGAAGCATTTCCTAAGAGGTGACATTTGAGCAGAGACATGAAGAAAGGAGGGGAAGGGCCAGGCATGTCTCTCAAGGAGCGTATCCTCAGAAAAGGAACAGCAAGTGCAGAGACCTTTGGAGGGAATCTGTTTGGTGTATTTAAGAAGCAGCAAGGACAGGTGGGGGCAGAGTGCAAAGAAGTAGGCAGGGGCCAAGCCACATGTTAAGGACCTTGGATTGTCTCCTGAGTGATTGGGCCAGCCATGGGGCCCTGGGAGCAAGGGACTGGCATGCTCTGACGTGGGTGTTAAAATAATAAGTTGATCCTGAGTTATCCGACCTCGGGCTACTCCCAGTCCCAGGCTAAGTGGATGTGGCTTGGTATGGGAGGAGGAAGTATAGACCCAAAGCGAGGTCCTGCCTGAGAGGCAGACTTCATGAGCTGCGCCAGGACAGACCGAGGGAACCTGCCTACCCACGCCTCGTCCTTTTCTTGCTCTCCAGCTGCAGCCCAGGCCTCGCTGGTGTACAGGAACACAGAGCTGGCTGACAGAGGAACCTGCACCCCACAAACCATGGGCCATGGTGGCTGCTGGGTTGGGGTGTGGGATACTAACTTAAGGATTAGATATTTGGGGTCTCAAACACTCCCAAATGACGTTCTTCCCTCTTTAGAAAAATCCTTCCTCTTTTCCCCCTTCTTCCCTCTAGTTTCCCCCATCTCCATCTTTATTCTTCCAGTCAGTTCCTTTTCTTCTTTATCTGTAACCACCCCGCAAGGACTGACTAGCATCTCCTAGAAGCCGAAGGCTTATTAAGTGAAACCTAATAAGATGGGCTCCCTGGCCCATCAGAAAGCTAAGCCACTTGCCTTCGGTCTCAAAGCTAGAAAGTTGTAGAGTCTGTACTTGAAGTCAGGGAGTATGATTCTGGAATCCTCTAAAACCTCCTAGTAGGTCCCAGGGAATCCTATGTTGTGAAAAGACCAAGGATGCAGGTACACCCAAGGCACTCTTGGAAGACAGGGAAGGGAGCGCTGGTCCAGCAGCAGGTGGGGGCGGGGCGATCAGGGAAGTCTTCACAGAGAAGCGGGTGTTTGAAATAGGGTTTGAAAGATGAATCGGATTTTGCCAGACAGAGAAAAGATGTATGTGGGAGAATGTGAGGAAAGGCCAAAAGCAAGGAGGCTGGGAAAATCCATGGTGTGTTTGGGGAGTGACTAGTCAATTATCTAAATTAAACACCAAAGGAGATTACCTTAGTGGAAAAATCAGACACACTGTTTGTTTGAACAAATCTGATAGTTTTTGTTTTGTTTTCAAGTAACTGTCACTAAATAAACAGAATAAATACAGATAATTTTCAGGTAATAAATGAGATTAAATATTTATATTATGTTCAGGTCAAAGGATAAATATAATGAGGGGAGAAGGGAGGAGAAGATTGAGCTCAGGGATAGGGAATTTCCTGTTTAGACAGAATAGTGTCTGGTCAGTTGGCGACATTTGATCCTGAGAGGAAAAAAAAAGAAGTCTGGGAAAACTGGTTGAAAGGATCTGAAACACTCCACTCTATTGGAAAACCATTTCTCAAGTCTCCTGCTCCCTTTTCCTAGAAATAGTTCATTTTGTTTAGAGTATTAAGTGAAGAAGGGATTTAAAGAGAAGAAATTTTGATTCATAATAATAATACCACACCTTTCTCCCAAGGAGCTCAGGTTGCCGGAGGGAAATTACATCATTAATTCCTCAGCTCATTCCCACCTCTTTTGCCCCCAAACTATTCCCCCGGCACAACCTGGAGAGAAAGAGGTAGCCCTGGCACAGCTTCTGTGGCTGGCATGGTGCTCCAGTGGGATCTGCCGGGATGTGCAGGCCTTGACTTCTAGGACTTGGGTCCCAAGGCTCTGCTGTCTTTGTTCTGTCCACCCCAAGCCTTCAAAAGGACACTTAGATATCTGTCTCCTTAACCCCAGTGGGACCTCACCCAACCATCCTAGAAATCAAGCAGTATCCACCTTCTCTAAAAATCTTCAGAAAAGAAAATACCACGACCTTCTTTGAAAGTGTATCTAAGCCCCAGTAGAGTGAGGAAGTGCTTGATACCCAACTCAAATCTCTTCCGCTGTAGTGAGCCCATTCTTCTGGGTCTTGTTTCCAGCTGGAGCAAAGAACAGCTATTTTGTCTCCATCACGTCAAAGAACCCCGGAACCTTCCCTTAACTTTAAAGTTAATTTGTTAGATCCTCCATCTTGCAAAAGAGAAAGCTAGGCTTTTCTAAAGCTGACAGAAGAGAAATTCTTGCATCCCATCTGCTGGTGGAGGTGGATCCACTGAGTCAACAATTCTTTGGTGAGTACTCACTGAATGCAGAGCCTGTCCTGGGTGTCACAGAAGATAGCAATCAATTATGACAGCTCTCTGTCGTGAAGGAGCTTTTGGGAGAGGATAAAGCATGTATCCACAAAAAACTAAACATCAACTTAAGACTTAATGCAATACAAGATAATGTCAATACAAGATAACCATGGACAGTATCGTGAGGGAGAGTATTATTGTATCAATTCAAATAATAATAGCTAATATTTATTGACCGCTTGTTATGTGCAAGGCCTGTCCTGAGTGTCTTGTATTCATCAACTGATTTCATCCTTATTACTCCCTTCTGAGGTAAGAACAATTACTTTGTTTTAGAAAGGACAAAACTGAATCATAGAAATATTGAAAGACTTGCCTAAGATCACAGAGTGAGTAAATGGAGGAATCCACACTGTGAACCCAGATTATTTAAGAGCAGAGTATGAATGATTAGGTTCCAACAGGGAGAAAATACAATTTTCATCACGATGAGGCACTGGGCAGATTCTGATACATGTCTGAGGGAGTCTATGGAGAAGGTGGAAGGGGTTTTGCACGCCAAACTCTCTGTGACTGGCAGAGCTGCTGTGCTTTCTCCAACTTTAGGACCAAAGATTCAATTGTCAGTGTATCGTAGTGATATCTGGATGGTTCCCAAGGCAGAGTAGGTGGAGAGAGCTGGGGGTCAGGGGACAGAGGCAGAGGCCTGGATCACCCTGACTTGTTATGTGTCCTTGGACAAGTCACTTTCCCTGTGGGCTTTGTTCCCATCTGGAAAATGAAAGGGTGTTGGACTCAGTCTCTCAGGCCCCGTCCAGCTCTAAATGCTAGTTGTTATGCTTCTTATAGAAACAGATACTATACGGAACATAAATGGTTCAGCCCAACCCAGCGCTGGGTACATCTTATGCCAAGTGTTCAAGAAATGGGTGTCAATCTGATTGAGTTTCTTCGGGAGTGGTGGTGGGGGCACCCCTTGGGGCTGGAGCAAATGGGCAAGACAGATGTCACAGAGGAGACGGAACTGGGGTGCAGAATACATGGGGGAGGTAGCTGAGGTCACCCTTTCCTGCCCTAGAGATGTGGCTCTATGTGTCTAAGTTATCGCATTGACAAATGTCTTTAATCATTGTATCAGATACGATGTGCTCAGTTGCAAATAACAGAGAATTTCCCTGAAATCTGCTTCACCATGAAGGGGATGTTTTAGCTTGCATAATCAAGAAGCCTAACTGAGTGGTGGACTTCAGGCATGACTCAATCAGGGTGCCAGCTCTCTGTGGTTCTCTCAGTTCTGCCCTCTAAGTGTTGGCTTTGTCTTCAGGTTACTTTTCTCATGGTTGCAAGATGGCAGTGTACAGTAGCCGTGGCTACATACTCCTTGTTCTTGTCCCCCCTCAACCAATAAAGTAGAGTCCTGTGCAGGACTGGTGACATCATTTGTGGGGCCCAGTGTGAAGGAAAATGTGGGCTTCTTGCTCAACAATTATTGAGAATTTCAAGAAGGCAAAACCAGAATATTAAACCAAGTATGGAACCTTAGTAAGTGCAGAGCACTGTGTGACTGTATAGGTCACATGCACGTGAGGTTGGTCTTGGTCTGTGCTTAGTCTTATTGGGCCAACTTGAACGAATCACTATGATTTCCAGAAGGATCCCATGAGCCGAATGGCTTATTTGGGTTATTGCTCATTCATGGACCAATTCTTTCTCTTTTAATTTAATTTTTGTTTTATATTGGAGGATAGTTGATTTACAATGTTGTGTTAGTTTCAGGTGTACAGCAAAGTGATTCAGCTATACATATACATATATCCATTCTTTTTCAGATTCTTTTTCCATATAGGTTATTAAAGAATATTGAGTGGAGTTTCCTGTGCTATACAGTAGGTCCTTGTTGATTATCTATTTTACATATTGTAGTGTGTATCTGCTAATCCCGAACTCTGAATTTATCCCTCCCCTTTTTCCCCTTTGGTAACCATAACTTTGTTTGCTATGTCTGTGGGTCTATTTCTCTTTTGTAAATAAGTTCATTTATGTCATATTTTAGATTCCACATGAAAGTGATATCATATGGTATTTTCTTTCTCTATCTGACTTACTTCACTTAGTATGATAATCTCTAGATTATCCAGCCATGTTGCTGCAAATGGCATTATTTCATTCTTTTTTATGACTGAGTAATATTCCATTGTATATATGTACCACATCTTCTTTATCCATTCATCTGTCGATGAACATTTAGGTTGCTTCCATGTCTTGACTATTGTAAATAGTGCTGCAATGAACATTGGGGTGCATGTATCTTTTCAAATTACGGGTTTTTCTCCAGATATATGCCCAGGAGTGGGATTGCTGGATCATATGGTAACTCTATTTTTAGTTTTTTAAGGAAACTCCATACTGTTCTCCACACTGGTTGTACCAATTTACACTCCCACCAACAGTGCAAGAGGGTTCCCTTTTCTCCACACCCTCTCCAGCAATTATTGTTTGTAGACTTTTTGATGATGGCCATTCTGACTGGTGTGAGGTCATACCCCATTGCAGTGTTGTTTTTTTAAATTAAACTAAATTTAATTTTTTAGGTAAGAAGTAGATTTTTTTAGAGAGAAACACACTCCACAGACAGAGTGTGGGTCATCTCAGAAGGCAGGCCCAAAATATGGCATGGTTAGTTTTTAACCTCATTGTAATTTTGATTTGCATTTCTCTAATAATTAGCAATGTTGTGTATATTTTCATGTGCTTTATGGCCATCTGTTTGTCTTATTTGGAGAAATGTCTATTTAGATCTTTTGCTCATTTTTTGATTGGGTTGTTTATTTTTGTTATTCAGCTGCATGAACTGCTTGTGTATTTTGGAAATTAATCCCTCGTTGGTCCCTTTGTTTACAAATGTTTTCTCCCATTCTCTAAGTTGTCTTTTCCTTTTGTTTATCATTTCCTTTGCTGTGCAATGTGGACCAATTCTTATGATAAGTTGGATGGAATTATCTGATTGGCTCAGACCAATCAGGGCTCATTTTTGGAGTTCAGGTTGGGTCATGCTCCACCCAAACTACAAGTGCTACTAAAACAAAGGAGAGGCAGGCACAAATCAACACAGTTATGTATCAGTGGCTCTGTGCATGGTTTCAGAATGGGTGGATCACATAGTATCTTCCCACCAGACAAGCATCTGAAATGAGCTCCCATCTCAAGAAGTAGCCTTGCTGTTTTCTCCTCCCTCCCTCTTGTCCAGAGCAAATTATCCATCCCTCTGTTGAGTGGAGAAGAAAATAGATTTCAGGCAGTGTGGAATTAGGGAAAGAACTCTGAATTCACACTTCTAGGTTTCTATCTAAAGGAATGAAATCAGTATCTTGAAGGGATATCTGCACTCCCACGTTCACTGCGGCATTGTTCACAATAGCCAAGGTATGGAAACAACAAGTGTCTGTCAAGAGATGAATGGGTAAAGGAAATGAGTATATTTACAATGGAATATTATTCAGCTTTAAAAAAGAAGGAACTTTTGCCATTTGCAATAATGTGGATGAACTTAGAGAACATTACGCTAAATGAAATAAGCCAGACACAGAAAGACAAAGCGTGCATAGTATCACTTATATGTGGAATCTAAAAATGTAGACCTAGAGAAGTAGAGAGTAGAATGGTGGTTTCCAGGGGCTGGGGGTAGGGGAAATGGGGAGATATTGGTCAAGGGGCATGAACTTTCAGTTATGAATAAGTTCTGGGGATCTAATGTATAGCATGGTGACTATAGTTAATAATATTGCATTGTATATTTGAAATTTGCTAACAGAATAGATCTTAAGTATTCTCACCACACACACACACACACACATGCACAAATGCTAACATGTGAAGGGATGGATATGTTAAATAGCTTGATTGTGGTAATCATTACACAATGTCTACTTATATCAAAACACCACATTGTAGACCTTAAACTGTTTTGTTAATCATACCTCAGTAAAATTGGGGGAAAAATGATGATTCTATGTGAGCTACTTGCATGCAGATTTAAGATCAGTGTTATTTCAGTGAATGAATGTGACCACCACACTGTGAACATTGTAAATAGTATTTAAACATACGTGTATGAAAGCTGTTTCTAATACTAAGAAAAAAAAGATTGGGTTTAACCTCTCCACTTGATTCCTTACTAGGTACGTCATCTTGAACCCATAACCTTATTTCACTATCACTGTTTTTTTTTTTCCCCCCACATCGAGCAGCATATGGAATCTTAGTTCCCCGACCAGGGATCGAACCCACAGCCCTTCAGTGGAAGTGTGGAGTCTTAACCACTGGACTGCCAGGGAAGTCCCACTATCACTATTTTCTTGGCTTTGAAGAAAAATAATGCCAGCCTTACCTGCTTCAGAGGGCTGTTGTAACAACTGAATGAGAGTGCGTAAGTGAAAACGCTTTTCAATCTGGTGCGTAAGTGAAAACACTTTTCAATCTGGTCAGGATGATATGTATGGAAAGGATTGCTATGTATTCTAAAGTCTGCGGGCTTTAACATCTTGAAGGCTTAACGTGCAAGTCTCTTCCAGATTTTAAATAGGAAACAGAAGAATGGCTAGTAGAAAGAAAGGTAAATTGGGCAGGGCAATTTGGGAAGGTCATGAAAAGACTGTTGAGCTTTAAAAATTAGGAGAAAGGTGATTGGTATTAGAGCTAGAGGATAGAATTTCTTGTCCAAAACAATAATTTCAGAGGCAAGTCATACTAATTTCTTACTGATATGGAAAATCACCTCTTGGTCTCCCCCCCTGGGTCTCCACCCCATCATCTGCCCCTCCCATTACCATTCTGCTTTCCTTACCCTCTAGCCCCCGCTCCCCACAAATAATTCTTAAGTTGTCCCTACTACCTCTCCAATCACTCTTCTGGTGCCTTGGCTCCGATATCTTCTAGGCAACTTGGAAGGGATCACCAATCATGGGTCATCAGTCCTTGATAGTTGAGGGTAAAGAGAATGGAATTAAGTTCCAACAGGTTCCCAGGGCCCAGGCCTCTGGTTCATGCCTTC
Source organism: Leucopleurus acutus (assembly GCF_964270905.1). Taxonomy (NCBI): domain Eukaryota; kingdom Metazoa; phylum Chordata; class Mammalia; order Artiodactyla; family Delphinidae; genus Leucopleurus; species Leucopleurus acutus. Next base: position 98,187,704 of record NC_139149.1, read on the forward strand.
CTCCAACTTGAGATTTCAGCATCCATCATTCTTGACAGTTGCTTGCACGGGGAGGCGTCTTCCAAATCTGTAAATCCCAGGTGCTCCAACAGGGAGGGCAACTTGCCTGCAGCCTATCAACACATCTAGATGTCTATCTTGACGTAAACACCGGCAACACTGAAGGCACATCTGCACATAAATTAGACGTTACCCATCCAACCTAAAGTTGGTTATTCCAACAGCTCACCCCATCGTGTCCCCTTCTACCCCACCCCAGCACACCAAAAATGAAACAGCATGATTTCATACTTTCTCACATAAAAAAATACACTAATGGACAATATCAACCCTTCCACATTCCTTTGGTTGTCCTGAAACTTTGATTCTTGTAGATGTGGGAACAACTAAAGATGTTACTTTGCTCATTCTCCTATTTCTAGACAAGGTTCTATTCAAATAACCTCAGGAGCAGGTTTGTATATGATTTTCTTTTGAAATCACCATAGAAGGAGACGTCATACGTCGTCTCATTCAGTGCTTTGCATTCTGACAGTTTGGTAAAGCTTAGTGATGATGAGGACGTATGTATTGGCTGCTCGACATCCATTTTCTCTTTCTTTTTTTTTTTTCTGCGAACGCCACCCTAATTTCAAATGGTGGAATTACCCATGGGTGCAGTCTTCGTCTCAGTAAAGTCCTGTCCTGGTCTAACCAAGAGGTGGGTCCATGCCCCAAGCTACGCAGTGGATTTTCTCTCCCGGGACTTAGTTGAGACGAGCAAGTAGGATGAGCCACACTGGTGGAGCCCGTTCTGGAGGAGCTCCTGGCAGGCCGGGCTTCTTTCCTACCCCACACGTGCCCTGACCTACCCTGGACCCAGCCTTTCTAAACCTGGCCACCAGCTTCTTCTCTGACCTTGAGAGCCACCTATGTTGGCCCCCAAAGTAATCCCCGATCCCCAGGTGAGCTGTTTTTGTGGTTCAGCTTGTTTTTGGTTTGTTTTTTTGTTTTTCTTTGAATCTGCCAGTGTGAATTCTGTTTTCTCCTAACCAAAGAAACTTATCTAACTTCATAATGCATATACTTTCCCTGGACAAGAATATTCACACTCATGGCTCCAATATACAATCAATATAGTAGAATTTAAAAATCTGATTTTAAGTCCCTGATCCTTTCCCCATTTCCACATCGATAAATTCACTTTGACTAGGCTCCTCTACCAGGGTGTACATAGCCATGCCTCATATACAAACCTACAAGTTTCTTCAACAGAGCCTTTCTTTCTTTCTTTTTTTTTTTGCATGTACCAGATACCAATCACCATGCCAAGTACTATGGACTTAATAGCAGGCCCTTTCCTTAAGGACCCATGGTTTAGTGTGTGGCTTAGAGAAGTAAACACTTCATTCCATATGGTGTGCTCAATGCTGTGCAGAGAAAACAAAGGAGGGTCCTAACGCCGGCTAAAGGCTTCAGGAAAGGCTTGATGAAGGGGATAATATCCGGGTAGAATCTAAAGGTGAATTGGAGTTAGCCAGGTAACTATGGGAATGGGAGTTAGATCTGTCACTGGTTCTCATGGCCTTGTTTCCTTGTTTATCCTCCGAAGTGCCCTCACTTCCTGCTGGAATGTAAGTAGCACCATGAGAGTGGTGAGCTCGTCTGTTGGTTCACTTCCTGTATCCCAAGAAGAGAGCCTGGCACATTGTAGATGCTAAAATAGTTCTACATAAACATGTTCTGAATATGAGGCATCCCCTGAGGTGGGTGCCAGGGCTCTGCTTTCCTCACCTCGTGCTGCACTGGGTGACACTGGGGGACACTTGGGGACACTGGATGCCATCAGTTGTTAGAACATGCTGTGCTGTTCCAGGCTCTGGGTCTTTGCACACGAGGCCTGCAGTGCTGTCCTTCCTCTGCCTGACAGGTCTCTGTCCTTTCACAGCCAAGCATGGGGTTCTCCATCACCTCCCCCTGTACCCTTGTCCTGACCCCACTCTTCCACCTCCCCTCCCCGGACCCCACAGGACCCTCTCCAGCCTGCTGTCACGGTGCTTCCTGCCAAGGCTGCTAGATTTAACAAATACAAACACAGGGGCTTCCCTAGCGGCGCAGTCTGCCTGCCGATGCAGGGGACATGGGTTCGTGCCCCGGTCCGGGAAGATCCCACATGCCGCGGAGCGGCTGGGCCCGTGAGCCATGGCCGCTGAGCCTGCGCATCTGGAGCCTGTGCTCCTCAACGGGAGAGGCCACAACAGTGGGAGGCCCGTGTACCACAAAAACAAACAAACAAAAAACAAACACAGGCTGTCTAGTTAAGTTTGAATTTTAGATAAGCAACAGTTGTTTTTTTTTTTTAAGTATAAGTATGCCCCACGTAGTATTTGGACATACTTGTACCATAAAATTATTCCTTGTTTCTCTGAAATTCAGCTTTCACTGGGCGTCCTGTACTTTATCTGACAGCCAGACTTTCCGAACTGGGTTTTGGCCACTGATTTTCCTGTTTCTCCCTGTTCCCATCATTGTAAGACATTTCTTCTCCCATCTCTCCACTGAGCCCTGTGACCCACTTGCTGTCCCTCAGGCCCCAGACTGCTACCTGTGAGGTCAGCCTCTTGACCACTTGGTAGAACCGGACAGGGGTCCATGTCACCTGTGGGACATGGACTGCCTCTCTGCAGACCCCCTGCCAGGAGCCCTGGGGCACAGCTGTGTGTGGAGGGCAGATTTAAAAAGGGACCTTTCTTCTGGTTCATCACTGGGGGTGATTTTTCCTTCCTGCTTCCTCCCTTCCGTCACCTCCTCCAAACTCAAGAACTTCAGGAATGAGCAGTAGCTCCGCTGTCGGGATGGGGCTGGTCTAATGACAAGATAACAATGACTGCTGATACTACTAACAGTGTTGGGTGTGTCATAGGTTCTGGACACTTTACTGAATGCTTCCTAAAATCATCTCCCCTTATACGCATGAGAACCTTAGGAGGTGGGTTACTTGTATCCCCATTTTACAGATTATTATCATCCCCATCATGCAGATGAGGAAACTGAGCTTAGAGAGGTTACTTACGGGATCCAAGTAGTACAGTTGTGAATCAGGGGTGGGACGGGGGCCAGGCACTCTCGGCCAGAGCCCATGCTCGCCCCGGCTCTACCCTGTCTGCCCCGGCGCCGTGCTAGGACCCGGCTGAGGAATATGGTGGGGTATCTTGGTGCCACCCCCATCTTACCCATACAGTGGGTTAGTGTTCTCTGGACTGTAACTCTGGATATATATAAATTCTTATTTTTGCCTGCTTTCTCTGCTATCTCACTATATACCCCATTCTTCCTCCCTCAGTAATGACCTGCCCAGTGCTTTCCCAAGCCCTGCTAAGAGACCTTGGAAGCCTCACCTGGAATAGACCCTGCCTCCCCAAGCCCCTTGCGGGCCCAGAGCTGTGCTAGGTAGGTGTGCCTTCTGAAGCTGCAGCTTGAGTGGGAGCTCTGGGTACCCTTTCCCTTAGCCCATCAGCTGTCAGGCAGCCGGGGCCATTCCATCCAGGAGGCTTGAGCTCCTGACCTCACTCTGTACCTGGAGCCTTGGACAGCCATCCAGCTCTCCAGTGTGAATACACTACTTTTCATGTTTTCAGCCTTTGCTCATGGCCAAGGCCATTTCTACCCGGAGCTCAGGTGTGACTCCCACATAAATCCTGAGTCCCCTCTCTCCTCCCACCTGCCACTTTACCAGCAAGAGTTATCACAGGATCGTAATGTTAGCCTTAGATCAGATTTCAGTGAGAGATTGTCTGGTCTGATTTTCTCATTTTCCAGATGAGGAATTGGAGGCCTAAGAAAGATTAGACAGTTAGTCAAGTTCAGAGTTAGCAGTGATTTGTCTTTTTTGAAAACTGAAGGCATGAACCGAGTATCCTGGAGAGCATCGGCCGGTGGGTTTGGGTTATTCCATTGAGAGACTGTAGCCCCAAGGGACGTGAGCAACGGCAGAGTGTAGTCTCATGATTCTTACGGCTTGGTTATCAACCAGGCTTTGTGTCCTAGGATAATTCAGGACATCTGTCCCTCATGGGATGGACATTTCCAGAGGCGTTTGCTTAGTATCTTTCCAAGGGTCCGTTAATAGAAGAGGCTCTTTGGGGAACCAGGGAGATGTGGTCAGATGGAGGTTGGACGTTTGCCAGATGCCGAGAGGGTGGGAAGGATTTGCCCTTGGACAGGGGAGGGGGATGAGAAAATCCCTGAAGTCCCAACGAACACCCAGATTCTACAAACTCTGTAAGCTGGGACCCAAACCCAGGCCTGGAGGTGTTTTGTTATTTGCTTATTTGTTTTTCAGTTAGGGCATGCTGCCTCTGCCTAGGCCATTAGGGCCATCAAAGGTCCCAGTAGCCATCCTTCGACCTCTTCACCCCTGCGAAGCTGACGGAAGTCTATCATGATGAGAAATATTTCCAGGGAGGTAAATTTGTTTTCTCTGGACCCCATGTTTTGGTTTCACATGCTTAAGAGTTAGGAAGTCCTCCCAAATGTTCTCCCTGGGGGCAGCTTTCATTCTTCCCTTCTTTGTAGGTCATTGGTGAAAAAGAAAATCATATTAATTAATTTGTTAAACATTTACTGAGCCTTACCGTGTAACACGGTGCTAAACTAAGGGGTTATGGAGATGGACAAGTCAGAGCTCACATGTTCTTTCAGCTGCAACTGTCCACAGGCTGCCAGGCCCGGATGCCAAGTTTCTGATTCAGGGCCCTTGGCATCCCCCTCCTCTCACACCCAAATACAGGATTCAGTTACAGCCATGGCCCCCGACAGGGTTTGCTTGCATCTGGGGATTACCATCCCCCCAATTCCCTTTTCTCTGGGGATTGTTCTTTGAAGCATGGTTACATCCAGGTGTTGGTGGGCCATGAGGTGACTTCAGAGTCCGAGGGATTTTCCCCTCCCTCCCCGCAATTCCCAGCCGGCTTGCTGATGAGAGATCTCTCTGTTTCCTTTTAGGAATTTGCTACTCATTAAAATGTAAATCCTTCTAAAGAGAGGTCTCACTTATGCTCTGATCAGTTGCAACTGATGATGATGTAGTTGGTGATGAAATAAGATCTTTTTCTTATGTTCATATAATTATAAAAGTTATTCCTGATCACTGAAGAGAAATGGAAATATATAGAAAATGCTTAAATAAGGAAACAAAAATCACCCATGTTCTTATAACCCAGAGACAACTGTGGTTGAGATTTTGTCCTAGTTTCTAGCAGGCACATTGCTTAGTTTACTGAGAGGCTAAAAGCAAAATCTCTGAGCAAGGGGCTAAGCCAGCTCTCAGCTCTGCGTTCTTACAAATGCTTAGCAAGTGACTAAGCTTTTTCCGCCTCAGTTGCCTCATCTGCAAAATGGGGATAATTGTGGTGGCTACTCTATAAGGCTGTTGTGAAGATTTAGTAAGTTGACACTTGTAAAGTGCTTAGAGCACTGCCTGGTATATAGTAAGTGCTCAGGAAATGATCATTGTTAGTATTATTATTATGATTGTTGTTATAGTTTTGTAACACACACATAACTAAGCCTCCCTGGGCTGCCTCCGTGGTTCTTGTTCTGTGCTATCTGGAGGCCAATCCCTGTAGTCCCTGGACTCATCCAATTCCAACTCCTAAATCATTACTGAGTGATGTAGATTCTTCTAGAATCTCTTGGGGGATGTTGGAGAGGTTTATATCATACTATGCAGCAAATTCTCCCTCTCCCCATGCACTTTAAACATCTGTGAGCTTTCTCCAAAGTTTTAATCCTGGTGGAAATTGTCCCATCCTGTCTTCTCTTTCTTTCCCAAGAAACTCATCCTCAGCTTCTCCAGCCACCTGGCACTTAAATCCTCCCACCACCGCCTCAAAATCTCATCAGCTTACAAAGCTAGCAGCTGCACTCAGTAGAACCAAAGAGCCAAATCCTGACCAAGCACACCCCCGGGGCTTCACTTTATCTAGCCATGGGTGTGTCAATTTACACACATGGACACACTCAGAGCAATGTGCCTAGGTAGACCCCCTAAACAGGAATCTTTCTTCTTCTTTTTTTTTTTTTTTCGATACGCGGGCCTCTCACTGTTGTGGCCTCTCCCGTTGCGGAGCACAGGCTCTGGACGCACAGGCTCAGCGGCCATGGCTCACGGGCCCACCCGCTCCGCGGCATGTGGGATCTTCCCGGACCGGGGCACGAACCCGCGTCCCCTGCATTGGCAGGCGGACTCTCAACCACTGCGCCACCAGGGAAGTCCAGGAATCTTTCTTCTTACACTGTTTGGTGTCTTGCTTTTTTTTTTCACTTGCTAATATATTGTGAGCACTTCCTATCACGTGATGGTACATCCATGGGGCAAAATATTATATGATCATTAAAAATATTTTTAGAGGTTCTTTTATGCAGGTTTCTTGTTTTTTTGTTTTTGTTTTTTAATAGGGAGGAGGCTGGAGGCTGCAGGCACTGGAGGTAATAAGAGGCTAACCATGAAGGCTGCCAGCAAGGCAGCTTCCGTGCCCACGCTCACAGCCCTCTAGAACCTGGCTTATACACACCTGCTTTGCCATCATCATTCCCTTCCTGAATGCTCTCAAGACCATGGATTGGACCATGTTTTTGTAGCTTTCTAGCAACTCCTCTTCCTTCTCCTCTGCCTGTCTTACCTCTTGTACCCGCCCTTAAAGATGGGGTCTCCACAGGGTTTTCCCTGGGCCATCTCTCATCTCCTGTCTGTATGGTCCCACAGGCACCTCCCCCATTACAGAGCCTTCAGTCATCATTCACTTACCTAATACATTTTCCCTCAGCCCCAGATCTCTGCGTTGAGTCCTGACCTCTGTGCTTGGCTTTCTCCCAGGCCCCAGTCAACATGTTCAAAGTGGAATTCATAGTTTCTGCCCCAGGCTTGCTCCCCGTCTGGTTCTCTGTTTCAGTCAATGGCATCCTCTTCACCTACTCCTCAAGCTGGAGCCCATCTCTATGTTGTCTTTCCCCTTTCCTTCCGCATCCAATCATTTTAGTCAGTATTTCATAAAATTTTATGTATTCAATCAAAACTACTGTCCTTTATTTCGAAACTGTGTTCATCCCATGTCTTTGATATCAAAATACTTAGAAAAAAATGAGGTGTAGGAGATGGTAGGTGGCAGTGGTTTTTGGCTGTTCGTGTGTTTTCAGTATCAGTGATGGAGATACTGTTGATTGCTACTGAAACCCAGACTCCTTCCTTTTTCCCAACAGAATCCAGTTTTGTTCAGATTTCCACTCTATCCCCTGCTTCAGAGGGCAATTCTGATGAGCCTAAGGCAGCAATTCTCAGTGTGTCCATGAGACCCTTCCAGGGGGTCTGGGAGGTCAAAACTATTTTTATTCTAAGCCATTATTTGCCTTTTTCACTCTCATTCCTTTATGAGTATACACTGGATTTTTCCAGAGGCTGTCATGTGATATTGCCACAGATTGAATGCAGAAGCAGATATGAGAACCCAGCTGTCTTCTATTAAACTAGAAATTAAAAAGATTTGCAAAAATGTGGAACACTGCCACACTTCTCACTAAACTTTAACAAGAATGGTTATTTTTTATAACAAGTTATGTTAACATGTAATGTGTTTATTATTGTTACTTTAAAATACATTGACAAATAAATATTTAAAAAAATTTCCTGTATTAATTTATAACACAATACACATCAATAGCTATAATCCACCTAAATGAAAGCTCTCTGGTGTCCATTTTTAGAATATTAAAGGGGTCTCAAGTAGAAAAATTTGAAAACCAATGGTCTAATCTGGTGACAGCTATTGCTTATGTAAGTGACCCAGATTAGCCCAATCAGATTAGATCATGGAAAGATTTATATTTCATATCTGGGGCAGAGATTGCTCTCTCTTGTTGGATGTGAAAGCTTTTTGTCTCCATTTCCACTGGTAGGATGTCACAATGCTGCTGATGTGACCTTGTTTGAAGCCACTCTCTGCTCTTCCAGTGACATAAGAAGATAAATCTCTACACTGCTGGCTCCATTTGAGTTGGATTCTTCATTATTCACCTCTGAAAGCCCCGTAGCTGATATAGCACTTACCAATAATACCAATATCATTCTACACCCAGTTCTGGTGTGTGTGTGTGTGTTTTCCAATGCCACCAATTAACCAAATTCTGATACTACCTGGAGATAGCATCACATCCCACAGGTTAAGGGCTCAATCCCACAAAACCGTCCTCCTTCGCCCACTCCCTGCTCCCACTTCAGATGCCAGTGAGCCTGTGCTTCTGACTGATGGGGTATGGATTGGAGGTTCCAGTGGCTCCTCCTTAGGTTCAACTAATTTGCTAGAGCAGCTCACGGAACTCAGATAAACATCTTACTTACTAAATCACTGGTTGATTATAAAAAGATATCAGGAGCAGACAGATGGAAAAGATGCACAAGGCAAGGTGTGGGGAAGTGTCTTGGAGCTTCCATGCCCTTTCTATGCGATCCTCTCCCTGCAGCAATACATTTTCACCAACCTCAAAGCTCTTTGAACTCTGTCCTTTTGGGTTTATATGGAGGCTTCTTTTTACATCATTGTCCATTGGTGATTGATTCGGCTTCCAGCCTTTCTCAATTCCCCTGAGGCCAAGGGGGCAGGACTAAAAGTTCCAACCCTCTAATCATGTGGTTGGTTCTCCAGGCAACTGGTCCCCATCCGTAGGTGCTTTCCAAAAGTCACATCATTAACATAACAAAAGACATCTTTATGGCTCTTATCCCTTAGGAAATTTCAAGGGTTTTAGGAGCTCTGTGCCAGAAACATGGACAAAGACCAAATATATATTTCTTATTATAAATCACAATGTCACAGTTAGAAAATGAGGAGTTGGCATCCCCCCTGTTGGCCCTAAACTTTGGAGGACACTTTACTGTTCTGTGTAATCTATAAACCACCATATTAGATGATCCTCAGATCTTTCTCTGAGCCCGAGGAACCACCTAGAAGGAAGAATGGGGCTGAGAAAGATGGGGTAGCAGAGAACTGAAGGTGTGCAACATTGAAGGTTCACCACATATAGATGTTCTAACTCAGAGCGAGAGACATTAGAAATAGGGTTGCCGTGGAAATCATAGACCTGGTGTGTCCTTTGAGAGCCAGACTCCTTGAAGCTACATCCCTTTCCCTTCCATATTCCCTAGCCCCCACTCCTCCCTCTAGCTCTCTTCTTTGTAAACCGAACTGTCAACATCTGCTTGGGTGAACTGACTCATGGTGACAGCTGGGAAAGTTTGCTCCACTGCCTGATGAGGGGTAGATTAAACTTCACAGCCCTGGGATAGAAGAGCGTTTTCTACCCTGGATATCCATACCACCAAACTGAGAACAAAGAAGGATGGATGGGGCAAGAGGCACCTGAGGCATTTGTGGCACCTGGGTGACTGTCCCCAGTGCTTTCTCCTTCTGTTGGCAGTTGTACTAGTCTCTATTTTGTCACTTTATTCAGGACTTTCAAAGGATCTTGCAGATAAGTTTGGGTGAAATGGGTGGGATGAAAACATGGTAGAGAAATTAGTTCCCATACCTTTGAAAAGAGCATTCTTGCCTGTTTAAAATTAGCTCGGTGTCAAGGGGCAATCATTGATGCCTTTCTTAACAGGACTCTAGCCACAGCAGATATTTCCTGGGAGTGTGGGAATGACTATATGCAAATTTACAGGTACTTCAAAGTGAGTTTGTACAAAAGCTGGAAAACATTTGATTTTTATTTTGTTTTTGGTGGGCAGCAAAGTGGGAAAGAAAGCAGGAAAAGAGCTTGCTGGCTTAAAAGGACAAATCGGACTTTTCTCTAATAAGCTGCAAGTAGGCTTCTCAAGGTCTTTCTAGTTAGAAAGAGATCAAAGCTGGATAGAAGCTCCTTGCACTTTTTTGTTATAAAAAACTGCTACGAAGACACAAAGCACACTAGACTTGGGATAAGCCCCGGGGAGACTTTATGTCCAAGTTAGGATAATCAAAAAGAGTTTAATTTACTCAATTCTGGAATAAAACCAAGGTTGCATTCAGCAATATTTGAAACCGGATAAAGGTCAGCGAATGAGATGCGCAGTTGTGTTTAAATGTTTGCGTCTATTTATTCATGTCTTACGTTGTACTCTAAATCACTCACCTTCCTTTTTCAACTAAAAAAAAGATAATCGTCATGCCTAATCGTTTTATCATAGCTCTTAACTTTAAAAAAAGCATAAGGAATGAAAAAAGCCTTTCCTAATCTTCAGTTTTCTCTTTTTTACTCTCAGGGGTCCTTAAAGCCAAAGAGAGTGTCTGTTAGTGAGTTAGAGTGAAACCACAGGGTAATTACTTTCTGGGCTACCGAAGCAACATTAGTTGCTTTCTGTTGTGAGAATGCTGAAAAGTTGCCACAAAATTAAACCAATTAAGATAACAAGGGGAGAAGGGGAAGATTAAATTTATTTCCATCTGATTTAACTTATTAATTTCTCAGGGGAGAAGGATTCCCTGCTGTTGACCTCCAGGTTTTAACCCATGAACCACTTTTGTTCTCAAGATGTACTTGGGATTTAATTCATACCCCAAAGGCTGGGCCTTTTTAGTTGACTCAAATGCCTCTGACCTTTAGGAAGTAGGTTTGAGGAATGAGAGTCAGGGAACAAGTTAGTCAGTCAGCAAGTTTGTTTGGAGCCCCTACTGGGTGCCAAGCGTGTTCTATAGTCTGGAAATTCAGTGTGAACAAGTCAGAACTCCTGACCTCCAAAAGCTTATGCTCTAATGGGGGGAACCAGATATAAACACACAAACAAGTAAAGCAATAAAATAATTGATAAGTGTTACAAAGAAGACAGAAGAGGGAAATGTGATAGAAAGTCACTTCCCAGCAGATAGGACAGCAAGTGCAAAGGCCCTGGGGCAGGGTTACACTTGGTGTGTTTGAGAGAAAGAAGTCCTGCATGACTGAGGGCTAGGGGGAGAAAGCCGTGTTATACCGTCTCTTCCTTTACTATTTCATCATGGCCTATGCAGCTAAAACCTTCCAAACTGTTCTCTACCTGGTCAGTGGGAAAGCTTACTATAAAGCCTGGGAGGGATTTGTTGAATTTCATGCCAGGTCCTACTGCTGGTGCTAGCCAAAGGCTAGGGAAAATGGTGTCTTCCTTCTCAGCAGCTTAGGGAAGATAGTTTTCTCACTAGGTTTAGGCCTTCGTTCAACCATAATTACATTGTTAGGGATGGTCAGTTCTAAATAGGTTCTCCCACTTCTAGTTGCCGAAAGTGGAATCCACTCCAGCTAGTACAGGCTGGAAAGGATTTATTAAGAAGTATAGATATACCATGGACCAAGTGGGGGGCTGAAGAAAAAGATTGTAGGCCGAGCTTCCAGGAATGACTCCCCAAACCACACTGCAGAATTGCACCCCTGTGGAAACTGCTGCCTCTTCTGTGGTCAGAAAGCCAGCATAGCCACAGCGGGCTGCTCTTGCTCCCCTGCCTTTGCTCCAGTCTGCTCCAGTTAAATATACATCCCATACTTGTCCTCTCTTCCTTCATAATTTGATTCCAAATCAAAGTCTTGAATGAGTGTATATGATTAATAAGTCCCAAGTCACATCCCAAACCTTAACGGCTTGGGCAGGAAGGTCAGCTAGAAGCTGGAATGGGAACTGAGGAAGGTAATCTACTGAGCCTGGCACCCCAGCTCAGCTTGGGTTTTGCCAACTGCATTCCAAAGTTTGGGGCTCATTCCGGTTACTCCAGCACTTTTCTCTTCTGTACACAAGGCTGGGACAGCTGTAAAACCACAAGCAATTTTCCTTTTCAGGTCCTGCATTCAGAGCTGTATGGCCCTAGGCAAGATGTGATCTGGGCTGGGATGGTTTAACGTGACATGGATTTGGAGGTGCCTGGGGGGAAAGGCTCATCCAAAGAGTAACATTTAGACTCTGAGCCCCAAGAGTGGGTAGGCCACGGTTACTTTTGCTCATTTTTACAGCTGCAGTATCAGCATAGAAGTTGACATGTAGTAGGCACCCAATAAATATTTACTGAGTAAATAAATGAAAGAAAAAAAATAGGGTGAGGAATGGTTAGGCATAAAATACTAAGCAAATTCATTTGAGTCTATGTGTGTTTAACAAATGCTAATAATGCTTGCTATGTGCCAGGCTCTGTTCTAAGTGCTTCACAAATATTAACTCATTTAATTCTCATAACTACTCTATGAGATACGTACTATTATTAATCCCATTTTAAAACTTAGATACAGAAAAGTCCTGTTTCTTACCCAAGGTTGTACAGATAAGGAGCGGTGGGGCTAGGGACTGGGTTGCCCCAAATATCTTGTGTTGTTATAAGACTAATCTGTTATTGATTTGGCCTCTATATACAGTCCTACATGCCTACATGTGATAATATGAAAGTAAATGGTTACGATAAGGAGCATACGTAGGGTGTGTTGCTGTTAAAACACTGAAATCCACCTGTCCTTATTTTCTCTTTATACTGCCTCCCAGCCCCTTCCAGTCTCCTCTAGGCCATGCCTGCTCAGGTCTCCTTCCCCTTGTCCTTGCCTCATTCCTGTGCCGGGATGGGTTTCGGTGTGATTTCAGTTCCCAGGAGGGTCAGTGGGCCCTTGGGTCCCCTGCTGAGCGATAGGAGGCTACGCCTGCTTGAATGAATCCCAACACAGTGGTAGGGCCTGGCGTGGAACCCACTGTCCTCTTGGATGACTCCAGAGTTAGAGACTTCTGACTGCCCTGACTACGGTGGCATTCTAGAGCTCTGCGCTTTCTTCTAGAAATGCTGGGGAGGCCACAACACTAGCATACAGCATCCCGTCCCCCATTGTCCGTGGCGTCCATCTGCCAACCTCCTCCTTGGCTGGTTTATTTTAGGGTAATGGGTGCCTCGGAAAGACTGAGATGGAGTGTTGTCAAAACTCTTCTGGCCCGGGAGAGCATGGTATTTGCAAATGCTGTGGAGAGCTGGCTCTTTTACAGGGGCAGAGTGGATTATCTGCAGAAAAACCAGATACTCTGCTGGCATTCTTATAGATAACATGGGGCCGTGCGGGAGAGCATCCTCTTTGCCAGCATAAACAACAGTGTTGTGGGAGTGGGGGTAGGGAGGAAGGGTGTGCTGTTCAGAGTTTATTCTATCCATCCATCCCCTGCTTCCAAGCAGACAGCTGTTCCCAAGCTTAGATAGACCTCTTGAGGCACCTTCTTTCTACAAAGGCACCTGGCAATGGGGAAGTCCTTCTGATATCTACCTATAGGTCCTTCTGCTTCAGGACTACCTTCTGTTTTCCATGGAAGTCTAACCCAATGTGCTTCAGATAGTCAGGAAAAGCCACCCATTTTCGCTGCCCCTGACAAAGAATTTCCCACACTGTGGGGAACCAAGGCTCCCTGTGCCCAGGTTGCAAGAGTACCTGTGGCCCTACTGCAGGCCCAGTGGGTCCTGAGCCCTTTAGCTCTTGACCTTCCCCTCGGTGAGTCACAGAACTACATATCCTGCTTCGTCTGGTTGGAGCATACTTTTCCCCTTGAATTTTTTTTCTCCTTTTGGTGTTTACATGAACTGGTTGAACCCGTCACGTGGTGAGTCCGTGTTTATATTTGCAGAAGCTCTGCCTGGGGAAGTTCTGTTTGCAAAGAGGTCACCCCATCCCCGGGCTTGGCTGCAACCCCACACTGGGGTTTCAGCAGTAGTAGCTGAGCACACAGCAGGGGCCACCCTCCCCCTTTTCACTTCTCTCTTTGTCCTAGGTTCCAGGATCCTGGTCCCAGTGGCTCTGTTTCTCAAGAAGAGGAAGAGGAGGCAAACTCAGGGGAGAGTGAGGCCATCTCCCTCCCTCCTCATCTTCAACCCAACCCAGTGTTTTCCCAGACTTGTCTGTCTCCTTTCTCAGATCTTAACTGTCCTCCGTGGTCTTAGAGGTAGACTTGGGTTGGTGGAGTTGATGGTAGAATCTAAAGATGGGCTGCTCTGTTGCCAACCTTCCTTCTACTGGGCTGACGATGCAGTCAGCTTTCTAGGATGGTTGAGACCTTGGACTTCGGAGTCAGGCAGAACTGGGTTGGAATCATGCCTTTGCCAGTTACTAGCTGTGTGGCCTTGGACAATACCTCTAAAGCTATTTCATCATCTTAACTGACTCTAATAGTTCTTACTCCTTAAGATTGTTAGGAGGATTAATTTAGGGCATGCATACAAAATGTTTTTAATTATGATGGTGATGATGATAACTATCTTACCAGTTAGAACTGGCAACTTTTCCTCATTCCCATTTTTCTCCTCTATTAGAGCATTGTTTCCCAACTTTTTTCATTAGTACTCCCCTAAGTAGCCTTTTTAGGCATTGCTTTCCTTATCATTTCCTCTCCTCGGCTGTGTACTCTAAATCTGTTCATGTACTCTGACCCTTTGGAGGCTGCAAATCATTGTAATATCTAAGATATTTTTAATCCCCCTAAGAACTAGTTTTCACAATGATATATTCCCTAGTTGAGAATGCATGTATTAGAGAGAGGTTCTGCTGCCTGGGGAATCATACAGGTTATTATTAAAGTCTTTTGATTAGATGTAGAAACACATAAACCCCAGTGTAGCCACTTTGTGGGCACGGCTGTCCACAGGAGAGAGCCCCAAAGAAACCAAATGCTTGTCACACAATAATGGGTACTTATTGACCATAAGGGTAGAGCTAGAGATTTTACTCGTTATGGTTTGAATTGTACTTTTTTTCTCCTCTCCTCCATTTAATGTTTGTCTTTGGGACAGCTCTCCCTGGTAGGAGAATTGGAGGATCCACAGTCACTCTTGCTTATGGGACTGGAGCCCACTCTCCTATGGTCTTTGAGACTCAGTGATGACCGCCCCACTGATGTTGACCACGTGGCTGCCTCTCTAGCTATACATGGGAAGTAAAATGTAGGAGTGATTTAGAGAGCTGACACTTCTTTGTACAGAAAGAAGAGGAGGGTTCCTGAAGGAGAGTAGCATTTAGGACACAGAGACTTGAAGAAGTGGGTGTGAATGATCTGAATCTGAATGCAGAGGGGTCAACTTAGGGGTGAGGCAAAGCTGTCTTTCCAGCTGAGTAGGCCAGGCCTTGCACAACGGAGCCATTACATAGACTGTTATGTGAATGGTGCTCCCAGGAATTGTGCAACATGGCGGACCTGCATAGATGACCTCTTCCTTGTGAAAGCCTAAATGTTAGATGACTTCCCTTGGGAGCTGAAAGATAGACTCCGTGTTCACAGTTCACTCAAAGTCTGACCAGTCCAAATTGACCATTTCCTTTTTAGTTTTCCCTACTTCAGCAAAGCGATGTACATATAACTGCAACATGGAGTGTTAGTCTTGTGGTGGACAAGAAAAAGGAGAGGGATGTATTGTCCCATCTAGACTTGCCCTGAGTTCTAGTAGAGAATGGATAATGACATCTTGGAAGAGACATGGCCCCAAATCTTTAGGGTGACCAGAGGCGAAGCCTGTGGCAGGGCATCCTGAAAGGATATATACACAAAATAATGTCTGATCCTGTAAATACCTACCTAGGCCAAGCTCTCTTGAGAAGGGATGCAGAGTTGGGGTAACCCCTGAGTTACGGTCCTCTGCTGAGGTCTTGCTATATGCCAGACAGGCTGATAAGTGCTTAGATTTAAATTCTTAGTCCACAATGTAGGTGAGATGATACCTATTATTTAGCTTCTAGATTAAAAACATTTTTTTCCGGACTAGGCAATGTTAGTCTTGGTCCCATCTAGCCCTGACATCTTATGGAATCTGCCTGAGAGAATGTTCAGTCAGTTCTGCTTCAGCGTGGATGCACTCATTAGCATCTTTCCTGAGAGGAAGTGTTGCTTATGAGGAAGAGGAGCTCGATGTCCGGGAGGGAGAAAGGCAGAGAAAAGGAAACTTGGAAGCATGGAACACAAGTGCTTGCATCTTTGGCTCTGCCTGGAGCAGAAGCGTTCTTAGCTTTTTCTCCAATATCACTATAAGCTTTTAATCTTTCCCATTCCAAATGTTTTGAGGTGTTTCTTCTTTCCTTATTTCTTGGCCAGTTGTCCCTTTCCTGAAAATTTCCCTAGAGACTTGATGTACTGCCCCTCAGCACACTTTGCCACCTGCTGCATGGCATCAGACTATACAGTACATATAAAGGCAGCCCTGATGGGAAATAATCCTCACGCCAAAGTGGGATGCGTCTTGGTGCTGTTTGTGGGAGAGGGTGGGAGGGTTTACATGCTGGTGGTGTGAACGTGAACATGGAATAGCACAAAGAACGCTAGGGCTGGATTCAAAACACTGTGGTTGCAGCCCTGACTCTGGCCTAAACTTTGGGGAGGCCGTTTAGGCTGACTTGACCTGGATGCCTTCATCTGCAGAAGGAGGAATCTTTGAGATTAGCTTTGAGGTTTTTTCTTTTCCCCAACTATTGGTATGTTATGACTTAAAAAATTTTGGTTGACAGAATCACCAATTCCTTCTGCCCACAGTGTCTGTGTCCCACTTACCAACCACTTAGGGCTCGCAACAGCGTTTTTCCAAACGGGACTCTTAGTGGCTCTGCGAGCTGGCGATGACATTGGTTTTTCTCATTAACTTTGCCTTGAGTTTTATGAGACTGATTCCATGCTGCTTCGCCGCCCCCCTCCCCCCAGTCCCCACCCCTGGCTCATCCTTAGTCAGAAGGGCACTTCCCCATGAGCAGCTGGGTGAGGGGCCTGAGAACTCAGACACTGAAGGCTGAAGCCAATTTAGGAATGGGTCTTCCAGAGAAGGTAGGGGGAGGGCACCAATTGTGAATGGTACCAGTGGGTTCCCAAACCTCTGACGATAACTGCATAAGCATGAAAATATTCTTCTCCTTTCTCCCATCCCAGGCCTTTAGGCAACTAGCCTCGGAAGGAAGAACCTGTTTTCTTCCAGACTGTGGCCACTCCTATTTTTATTCTTCCTTGCGCTCTGCGGATCATGGCAAAACCGTGCCAGAGCAACTGGTGGCTTGCTCCGTGAGCACCTCACAGAACTGGGGTCTTTTGTCTTTTTGGACCCAGATGATGACAGCTGACACCTCGCTGGAGACTGGAGAGTAAGGAAGGTCTTGGTCTTAGTGTCCCCTCCCTGCTCTATGGACCAGAACAGGGAGTCGAGTGGCAGGACGTGTTAACCCTACAAGCTAAGGCTGGGAGTTTGTCTGCTCTGTCCTGCTCCTGCTTCCACAAGGATCTTCATCTCTCTGATGGCTATCCCCTCCACAAAGCAACATCTGCCCCATCTAAGAAACACCTCTTTTTTTTTTTTTTTTTTGCGGTACGCGGGCCTCTCACTGTTGTGGCTTCTCCCATTGAGGAGCACAGGCTCCGGACGCGCAGGCTCAGCGGCCATGGCTCACGGGCCCAGCCGCTCCGCGGCATGCGGGATCTTCCCGGACTGGGGCACGAACCCGCGTCCCCTGCATCGGCAGGCGGACTCTCAACCACTGCACCACCAGGGAAGCCCAGAAACACCTCTTTTTTTGTTTAACCAAGACACTTCTCCTGCTCTGACCCTGAATCAAGCCCCTTTCTGGCACCTCTGACTAAGGAATAAGAAGGTAGAAGCTAAGTACTTGTGAAACAGGATATGGTCGCCCTCGCTAAACATGAAAGTTATGTTTGCCAACACACCTCCAGTTCCTGAGGAAAAGCAGTGTTTTTAGGACTCCCTCAGTGCCGCCTATGTGGAGCATACCTGGTCTGGAGAAAATGAGGAGGAGAAGGTGTGGGTGTTTAGGAGATGGGAAGGTTTGGTTCTAGGAAGTGAGAATGCATGTGAATTTATTTTACAGAGGAAAATAGGAATTGAAGAAAGGATCCATTAAGAACGTCCAAATACTAAACCTTTTGGTAAGAGGAGCCATATTTTGTACCTCTGTTGGCACCTAGAAAGGAGTGACCACCATTCACCCTGGACAGAAAGGTCCAGGGAATTTCAATCCACTTTAGACTATAACTATCTTAATAGTTCGCATGATTTCCTTCACAGCTTCAATTTTCATTGCTTTCCTCTTATTTTATTTGGGCTGTAAAGCAACTGAGAAGACTGCGCCTTCCATATTGTATTTGGAAGCAGCCTTGCATGAGCTTAAACATGCAAGCCCCAGGGTCTCCTTCTGTCTTCTCTGACCCCTTGTGAACCACCTTGGACCCCTTCGACAACCAGTCCTCAAATCGGGCTGTAAGAAGGCTGGACGGAAAGAATGTGTTGCAACATGGAAAACTGCTTATGGTATAATGTTAGGAACATGAAGACATCACAGGACACAAGAAAATGTGAATTGAATGATAGTTATGTATTTTAAAAGATATATAGTGGAAAAAACAGAAAGAAATATACCCCCAATACTATCCATGATGAAATTATGAGAAGTTTTTTCTTTCTCAGTTTCCAAAAGTTTCAAAATGTATCTTTTGCAGAGCATGTATCTGTTGATGGTGGGGTTGAGTGTATCAGTCATTCAGGTGTCATCTTTCTTGGCCATTGTCTGTCTTTTGGATTTTAAAAAAACTGGGTGGGAACCAGGCATTTTTCCAAATAGAAGATCTATAGAAGCTTTTCCGGTTCAGTACCTATCTCCCTCACCTCTGATTTTTCCCTAAGCAACCTGCACACACACACACACACACACACACACACACACACACTTACTCCCTTCTACCCCAGGCTACGTGCACAGAAGGCATTGAGTGTCTCTGGGAGAGGCGTCTGTACAGACACTGTTTCAGGCCAGCCAGCTGGCCTCCAGCTTCTCTCCAGCCACTTGAGATGGTGGGAACTCAGCGGCTGCTGAGTCGGACGTGGGAGAATTGCAGAAACCACCGGTGAATTGCTCCTTTGTTCTCCTCCTAATCTTCTAATCCTGGGGAATAGAGAAAGGAGTTTTCCTGGGACTTGGGAGTTCAGCTCTCCAAATCCCTCTGTCTTTGACCCCACCCTGAGGCTTGGGATGGGGGAGGGCAGGTGGAAAGACACAAAGGAGAGGGTGGTGTCAAGGTCGTGAAATATTCAGCAGTCCCCCACCCCCCATCACCTTTCTCAAGGGGCTGGAGTTACACTGACCTCGGGTTAGGACCCCTGCCTTTCCTGGGTCTGGGCCCCAGCACAGTCTCAGAAGTTTCTCTCTGACTCCCTTCCTGCTTCACCTGCCATCTACCCCACAGCCGTGCGGTGGCTGAGAGCCAGGGAGCAGGTGCAGGCCTTTCATATGAATGTTTAGATCTGAAATTCTCACTTCCTAGCCAATCACCATTCCCGTAATCAATTTATCCCATGGCCTATACACGTGATAAGTGCTTATTTTCCTGTACTTACCTGGTTAGAGCCCCGAGAAAAGGAAGACAGATTCATGGTTTAGTTTCTTGTAAAAAACATTTAGCTGTGCTCAGGTCTGTGGGCTCGGCCGCTGCTCCCTGAAGCTTGGCAGTGACTTTTGTTAATTTGTGCGGCCAGCTGCAATGACAACAATAGCTAATGTTTATCGAGTGCTTGACACTCTGTGGAGAGCGTTATACATGTTCACTCATTCAGCCCTCCTCTCGGCTCTATTGCAGGTGAGGAAGCTAGGGCACGGAGATAAAGAACTTGCCTGGGATCCCCCAGCTCGAAAGTAGCAGAGGTTCTTCCTGAATGTGAGCAGTGCAGCCCCAGAGTCCACGCTTACACCTGTGCTCTTAGGCCTACTGCCACCCTGACGAGGGAGTGCGGATGCCCCAGGTGGACGCAACCCTGACACCCAGAAAGCAGTCATCACATACGACAGGGAGGAAAGGGGCTTGCTGGCCACACAGACATACACAGGTACCGCCTTGCAAAGGCCACATCTTTCACTTGTGTGTCCCCAGTTACCACCGTGGTGACAGACACATAGTAAGCTCGTTAGGTTCAACTGAATGAACGGCTTGCTCAGCTATTAACTAACTATCTGTCTGAGTCAGGGACGGTGCGCTTTACATTCCTGTAGGAACAGGAGCAGATGTGTCTGATACATGCTGCACAGAAGAAACCTTTATGGGTGAAGCAGAACATGAGGTTGTGTTCGGTTTGCCGTTTTTCTTATTCTTCTGCAATATCTACCCCTTCCTGCCCACCTTCCACGCACACATTCATCGTCCTCTCTTCTGATTGTTCTGGATACTTTCTTGTTCCCACCCGACGGCCGCCTCTACTTCCTCCCTGACCCCAAGGAGGCAGCTTTCCCAAAGATGCTCTCTGGATACCTCTCGAGCAGGAGCTTGGGGAGACTCCGAGAGCCTGGGACCGAGGCCGGGGGCCCATTAGGCCTGGGTGCATTGTTTGCAAGTTGCTTGCCCTCTCTGAACCCAAAGAAGAAGCCATTGCACCCTGAAACGATGGGAAGGGGTGGGTAGAAAAATGTCCCTAATCTGGATTGTGAAAAGTTCTCTTGAAACCGTTAAGAGAGGCCATGCTCTTGAGGGCTGGACTGAGTGGGAATGTGGAAGGTCTGTGTTGGTGGATGAATTTGGTGAGCTGCATGGGGACCTTGAAAGCTGGTCACATGGCTTTAAACATCGTTTCTTATTGCATCTGGGTTTCTTTTTGCCCTGTGCCAACTTGAGCCAAGGGGACCGAGGTTGCGGGCGAATCAGCTCATTCCCAATTTCAGCTGGCATGAAAGCAAACACGTTGCCCTTTGAGGGACACCTAGCTCTGCCAACTCCAGGCTCCAGATGCTGGCGATGACTGTCTAATGTGCCTAACGGCTCTGGCATGGACCAGCAAGGCATTCTGGGTATTGACATGGAAATAAATGGGGCAAAATGTGTGTAGGTGGGCAGAGGGATGGTCTGCTTGCAGACTTAGGGTGTTCTTTGCCCGAGGGGACTGTCAATCTCTCCCTAATGCAGTGACTTAAGAGTAGGCGGGTGGTGGCGGGGAGAGGAGGGTTCGGAGAAAGAAAACGGAGAAAGAGAACGGGCAGTGGGAAACCAGCTGCCGGGACACAGTGCCAGCTCGTGTTTCAGAGGGCTGCTGGAGAAAGAGCTGGGCCAGGTCTCAGAGGAAGCCCCTGGGCTGCCCAGGAGGCCCACCCCACCGGCCATGTGGGCTTTCTCTCCCACCTGGCTGGTGTTCCCTCACTGGGAGCCTTAACTCTTTCCCTCTTTGTAGCTGCCCTCAGCTGCTCCTTTTGGCCCCTGTAAACACAAGTAGCCCTGCTCCGAGGACTCCGATGCTGGTCTCCGGTGTTTCCCTGCTCCCAGGAACTTGGCCCAGCAATCTCCAGCCTTTCCTTCATCTTTTGTCCAGCTTGTTCATCGAGAGCAGTCAACACCCCGCCCTTCAGGTGCATGGTGAAGGGATGAATGGATATCAGGTCTTCTCTAAGCATTCCCAGGAGCCCCCTCCCTGCCCCTGCTGACATAACACGGCTCCCACCATCTCATTGTGCACCCCACATACCACTTTAAAATTGGCCATCTATTGGGCACTGTTTTGGTCAGGCTAGGTGAACTGCTTCAACAGTCTGCACTCAGATCTCAATGGCTTTGCAGGGGATACATTGATTTCTTACATCTTCAGGGCTGGAGGGGTGGATTTGCCTGGGGTGGGGGTGGGAGGACTCTGCTCCATGAAGTCCCTCATCCATCCAGTGGCTCTTTTCATCTACAGCTCTGAGTCTTCCGTGGATACTGTGTGGCAGGGATGAGGAAGGAGAGCCCATGGAGGAGCCCCTGGAGAGTTTTTATGATCTGGGTCTATAGGTGTGTTCATCACTCCCCCCAGCATGTCAGGCACATGCCGCATCTATTATTTGGGAAGCTGGAAATGTACTGCCCTGGAAGTAAAGACCAATGTCTCAGAGAACAGATAGACGGTCTCTGCCGCAAACACCTTGAATTTAAGAGCATAATCTTTGGCATCAGACTTAAGCTGCATGCTGAGTCCCACCACTAAGTAGTGTGTGCTCAGAACTTTGGAGAAACAATAGGTCACTGCAGTTAAGTGAAGACGATGGTGTTCAAACTGGGGTCATTTTGACACCAGAGCTACGTGATCTGGGGCTGGTTGCTTACTCTCTCGGGGCCTCCATTTTTTCATCTGTAAAGCGAGGCTAGCAGTACTCACCAGAAGATTGTACAGATAAAAACATGTTTACTTAAGCTCTTAGCACAGGGCCCAACCCATAAAGGCTTGATAAATGTCACCTGTCACTGTTCCTACTACCTAGTGTCATTATGGTTGTTACTTCATGCTAAATCCTCTGATGGGGGCTGGGGACAAAAAGTTAAGCTAAGTAGAAATTATCCCCAGCCCTTGAGGGTCTCATCATCTTTTAGGGGAGACAACATGTCAACCAGTAGTTTTAGTATGTGACATTCTTTGTGAAGGGGTGGCTGTGGCACAGAGAGGGGTGAGAACCTCAGCTTAGGGTTCAAGGGAATGAAGGCCTCTGAGATGTAGATTAAAGAGAGGACACATTTTGGGAGACAGAGAGGTGGCGCGTGGACACTTGGGACTGGGGCTTAGGACGTGGGCGAGATGGTAAGAACCAAGGCCTAAGGGTGGGAAGGGCTGAGCAGCCCACGTGAGGTGAGGGGCTGGACCATAGCAGCCCCTGGAGAGGTGCTGGGTTGCAGTGCAGGATAAAGTGTAGGTTAGTTGGAGCCAGATCAAGAACACAAAATGAAATGAAACTTCACTTTGGCCTGTAGACAGTAACGGCCTCCTTGGCAGTCTTTGGCCTTGGCTTGCGTTTGCCTGGAGACCAGCCTCAGCATGATGTCCCTTTCCAAACCCACAAATCATGCTCCTAAAACAGAGGAGATGCCTGAAGAGGGTATATCCCTTCCCATGTAACACAACTTTCTAAAGTTTAACCATCTCCGCTCTTCCTCTGGTGGCTACCGTATTCTTTTGCTCTCTTTCTATAAAATCTCCCCTTTAGTTTCTATCTTCCTGCCCCAAAGAGGGTCCAAGCCTCCTCCACCCACACAGGACTCCTGCACCTCCTCCTGGGCTCATCTTTCTCTTATGTAGAACAATTCAGTACTGATTTGCCATCTCATTATGCATACCTACACTTCCCCTTCTGTCTGTAAGACAAGGGTCTTCTTACCCTTACCCAGGAGACAACTAAATGGTATTTTTTTCTTTCTGTCAAACAGATTAATTGACCCCCAACTCCATGGGAGACACTGTGTGTGGTGGTCATTAGGGCTGTTTACAGGTATGGGGTAGAGTCACCCTTCCCTCCCCACTTGGACCCAGACGTGGCCAGTGACTCTCTTTGGCCAATTGAATGTGAGTGGAAGTGATGAGTCTCACTTCCGGTTAGAGGCTTTAAAAGCTACTGTGGGATTGCTATTCACCTTCACCTTTGCCCTCTGTCACTGGCACTGATGATGCTTGAGATGATGCAACCCGCCTTATCTAAGGTTGGCTACTGGAGGGAGGAGAGATGGGGCGCTGCAGCAGATCTGCAATACGCATGTGGTAGAAAACAAACCTGTGTTGTTTTAAGCCTCTGAGGTTTGGAGGTTATTTGTTACAGAGCATATCCTGACTGTTCATCCTGACTGATAAGCTTGGCAATTGACACTTGGTAGGATCCATCATAGACAGAAGCCCTCAGAGGTTAAAATCCTAGATTGCCAAGTCCATGAAATGCTTTCTCATGAGAAGAATGAAGACTTTGGGGAAGCACCACTGGTACCCCAATAGAGAAGACTCCCTAATATGTGCTCCAGATAACTTCAGGTGTTGCTGTACGAGAAAATGAGGTGGTGGGGCAGCCAAGGATGGGCTGACCTCCAAAAACCTCAACCTAGAGGTCTTTGCCTTCCTTCTTGTTTTATATCCTGCATTCTTGCACTGTCTGCACATCTTTCTTCACCTGTTTAACTTCGCCAAATGACTTTACTAGGGTGGAACAAATGTTATGTAGGTAGATGGTCTGCCCATTTAACTTTTATGTGCTTGGTGGGGAGGTGTTGCTGAGGGGAGGATGGAAATGGGGAACAGCGAGAAAAGGAAACAGAGGAAGAAACCAATGGTTAAAGAGAAGCATCTTTTGGGGACAGGTGGTCATATGAGGATGGTACACAGTGGAGGAAGGGGTATGGGAGCATGATTAACTCAACCTTCAGTGCACTGAGCTCTCCAAGAGATGGTAAATTATACCCAGTTTGAATCAACCTCAGCGCTTGTTTATTCATTTCTGCATTAATTCACTTAAACTAATACCTATTGAGAGTTGCAGGCACCATTCATTTAAAGATAGTAAAGACATGGTTCCAGGCTTCCAGGAACTCCCAGGCAAATCTGTGATTAAAAATGGTGAGCTTAGGACTACTGGTATCCACAAGGGAGTGGGCATAAAATGGTTAAACAGTAAGGTTCCCAAATTGCTACAGGTCCTGAGGAATGAACAACTGATCCATTTCTAGCCAAGTCTCCAAATAAGAACTTCCTTTTCCCGCCAAAAAGAATTTGGAATGATCCTCCCAGTCTGGCAGCAGAGGATGCTGGGAGTCTGAAGTCTTAAGGCCTAGATTAGCTGGAGAGCTGCTGCAGGTCCAAGCTTTCTTGCACAGTTTATTACTAGGGTAGGGTTTGCTTTTTTTAAAAAAATTAAACAAACTGAGCGATTTGAGCTTTAGTAAGTGAGCCCTGGGGGTGTAGGGTAAGCTGTGGGATGCACAGGTGAGGACAGAGGAGCTGTGAGCGCAGCTTGGTGGACAGGCCAAGACTCAACAGTCTGTTCTCTAAAAGTTGAGGCTTTTTACTACTTTGGTGGGAAGGGAAACTGGCAGATGATATGAGACGCCCACCCCGACCCACAGCCTCCCGGTTGCATTGGATAGGTAATGTTACCTGTTCAGTTAAATGTCAGGAGATTTCACTGTGGAGTTGAGGCTTTGCCTGCCTCATCAAACCCTTTGAGCATCTTCACACAACTCACAAAGTGTTGCAGGTTCAGGTTATTGCTTCCAGGCTGTGAGAACCTTGCCTGACAATCAGACAAGATTCTGGTCTCTAGAGCTGCAACACCACCCAAGGAGCCCTCTTTTGGTGTTCTGTCTTTGCCCAGCTTTTTGGCCCTCTGGGAGGGCCATGTTTGACACAGGGGCTGGTGTGCAAAGTCAGTGGTGGGTCCGAGGAGAGAGTGATTCTCTCTTTTGGTGCTGGAGACTCCATCTCCTCCTAGGGAGGTCAGGGAAGATCCCTGAGAGGGTGAGGCTTCAAGAAGGTCCCCAGGAAGGTGAGGAACATTTTCTGGATGAATACAGGTGTTTCAGGCAGACAGAACTGTTTTTGAAAAGGCACAGAAGGATGAAACAGCCTGGTGAAGTCACGGAGCTGTGAGTAGATGATGACTAAAGGGTAGTGTGTTAAGTCTAAAGGCTTATGTTTAATGATTGGCATTGGTTTTAGGATGAAACTGCCTTATGCTCATTCCTGCCAACCCAGATTCTATTCCTGTTCAGCCTATCTTTAACAAGGCTTTCTTCCTTGCCCTTTGGTCTTCTGAACTACCTGAATGTTGGTTACAATTGATAGCTTGGCAGATTTTTTTTCCTTCCTTAGTGGGACCTAAACTAAATGGTGCATCTTACAATGAATGCACTTTAGATTTGATGAATTATCATTTAGTTGGTTGACGTACTTACATTTACTTCTCCAAATCCATTGAAGCAACACCATCTTCAGGCTTTCATTTCGGTCTCTCTAGTTTCTCTTGGTTTCTTTCCTTTTTCCTATCATAGTTCTCAGCTTACACAGATGTAACTTAGCTACCTGTCAATATTCATGAAATTAACATGCTTAAGGCTCATTTTATGTTTGACAATCTCTACCTCTATAATGAATTATAGGTTAGAAGCAATATGCAACACCTTTTAAGAGGATAGTTTGAGGCAGTGAAAAATTAGAAACGGACTAAGTAGTCAACAATAAAGGATAGGTTTAATGAATCATGATACACCCATAGGATAGCAAGCCATCTACTATAAAAAATTGTGTTGGCAAAGATCTACATAACTGACAGGAGAAATGTTCAAGTCTTATTGATATATCAAAAAAGCAGGTGAGATGTGGTATGACCCTGATTAGGCTGAAATATTTATATACAGATACATACACAAAATATGAGTTTTATTTTCTTTTGTGCTTTTTCTTTACTTTGCACATTTCTACAGTGAACATGTACTGCTTTTATAATCAAAAAAATCTGTTAAATTCATTACACATATTCGAGAGGTGGGAAATTCTTCACCGGGACTCTTTAGGGTCAGGCAGGACTTCTTTAACTTTTGTTGGAATTTTACAGCCCTAAAAACAGAAACTAAGAGTTTTACAGACTGTTTCCTGAAGACAGGGCCAGTAGGTGTGGCAGGAGGAAAGCCAATGTGGTGCTGAGCTTCGTCAAGAAGGATACTGAGACCAGAAGCCATTGCCCTGCCCTCCTCATACAGACTGTGATGCCAAAACATGCTACTTGCTGGGTCTCACGTAAAAATAATAGAGAGGCTCACCCCATAATCCAGTTTATGGAAGGCATTCTGTCTGCTTTTAGAGAGGATTCCCCACACTGAAACTATGGAGGCTGAGGAGTTATATATGGTGCATATTTATGAAGCTCTCAGGGGTTGGAAGAGGACAAACACGAATATGATTTTCAACACCTTCTTATGAGAAAAAGTGAACATCCCTAGCACGAAATGCGTGATTTTAGAAAAGAATTTAAAAGGACACATACTTTACAGAGCCATTAATACCTTCTATAGAGATGATTACTTTCCAGAGGTGCTACAGGTGGGTCACAGAAAAGCCTAAGTGAAATTAGTGGAGTAGGACTATGTCCCTAACTTGGTGGCTTCCAGCCTTTTTTTTGTACTTGTGGCATCATATTGGAGATACATTTGATGTGATTAAAGACCTCAAGATAGCACTAATGAGCCGTTAATGACTACAGTGCAGTCATCAACAGCAGTATAATAATGTCTTTCCGTATGTATGAAAGCATCCAGTCTCCTCGTAAATGGCTTGTGTTCTTTTCAGTGCTGTGGTCCTTATGAGTAGAACTCTCTATTACCCTGACACACTCTGTTACATTCTCTCCAGTGGATTTTTATGTGTTCCACTGAACATGGGCTCCTTCCTCAGGACTTAACCTCTGTCCCTGTTATGGACTGAATGTGTGTGTCCCCCCAGATTTATATGTTGAAACCCTAACTCCCAATGTAATGGTATTTGGAGATGGGACTTTTGGGAGGTCATTAGGTTTAGATGAAGTCGTGGGGCCCCCATGATGGGATTAGCGTCCTTATGAGAAGAGGAAGAGAGATCAACTCTCTCTCTATTCCCACGTGCAGGCACCAAGGAAAGGCCATGTGAGCACACAATGAGAAGGCAGCCACCTGCGAGCCAGAAAGAAGGTTCTTACCAGAACCTGACCATACTACGAGCCTGGACTTCTAGCCTCCAGAACTGTGAGAAAATAAATGTCTGTTGTTTAAGCCACTCAGTCTATGGTATTTTGTTACAGTAGCCCAAGCAGACTAAGACGGTCCCCTTACCCAGAGCAAGCTGTACTACTTGCTAAACTGAGTCACCCAATATCGTCAGCTCAGAGAACTACATGACCATCACTGCCCTACCAGCGTGTATACTCCAGTGCAGCAAAAATAAATATCACACTTATTCAGATTCGGCTGCTCACGGGTGAAGGTCGGGGGATAGTGGCTGAGCACCACTGTCCCAGCCTGTGACGGCTGGCTCCAGCATATGGTCAGATGTAAGTTAGCTTACATCTAACTTACACGACCTAGGATGACACTTCTTATGTCTTTGCTAAACAGATATTTGTAAAATGAATGAGTGAGGTATTCTTGGTGTTTCAGAGGTCTTATTGTCTGTAGATATTTCTTTGGTTGTATCTCTGGAAATCTCTGGGGTTTTGACAATTCATCCATTCTTTTTTTCTAGTTCCTATTGCCCAACCCTATGTATAGAATGAGAAAACGGGCCAGGGTGAGGAATGCCACATTCAGGTGAGAGAGGACTTAGTTGAGGGGAGACCATTAATTAGAGGAGTCTTCCTCCTTAGACCCGTTTCTTAGTCTTGGCTGCCAAAGCCTAACTAGTTGGTAAAAGAGCGGATCAAATTAAAATTGTGTATGTGTGTTGGGGGTGGCTTGTAGGCATGTATTTGCATATTGGTTAGGTTGTATATTGATGCCCTCACAGATGAAGCTCTCAAGGCTAGGTCCTCATAGAATTATGACAATTCTGATAGAGTAGGGAGTGTCTCTGTTGTGTGTGCTTGCAGGTGGGTGAGGGTGGAATGTGTGTATAGGTTGAAAAAATTCCCTGTTGATCCTGATTTACTCTTCACTTGAGAATGATTCATTTAGGGAATTGTCACTTCATTTTTGCATCCTCATGAAAAGGTTGTTTCGACTTTATTTCTCTGGATCTCCTTCATCCACACTCTGGGCTCATCACTTTCTAGGGTCATTATCAGAGGGAAAAAAGCCCAGCTCATTAATAAGCTGATGCAACACCAAATGCCTGATTTTGCAGAGCAGTGTCTGGCTGTAAGAGAGGCAGGACCCATGGGTTTATATTATTGTAATTTAGTGCTAGATCCCAGTGGGCAGACAAGTTCCAAATCCCAAAACTTCTTTATCTTTTGCATGAGTCAGGATGGGCTGAGGTTCGAGTTTGCTGGATGAACACTCTCAGAGTCTTTGATGCAGAAGATGCTGTCTGGGGAGAGATAGCATAAGGCCCAGAGAGGCTGAGGGTGGTGAGGTCCGGTGGAAAGGGACAACAGGCAACAGGTCTGATGTGGGAAGGGAGAGGCCAATCAGAAAGTGTGTGGATAAACAAGGAGAGACCAGGGGCTTGTAAATGACCATGAGAGCAGTCCCATGTTCTCCCTTCTCCCTCCTCATAAGACAGGCTCTGTTCAGTAGCAGGAGTGTTGAACTCCGAGGGCTGAAACCCATGGAGAGGTCACTTGATGTGTTAGTTTCCTATTTGCTGCTGTAACAAGTTACCACAAACTTGGTGGCTTAAAAAACATGATTTTTTTATCTTAAAGTTCTGTGATCAGAGGTCTGACACAGGAATCATTGGCCTACAAAAACCAGAACTGCATTCCTCTCTAGAGGCTTA
Source organism: Leucopleurus acutus (assembly GCF_964270905.1). Lineage (NCBI taxonomy): Eukaryota > Metazoa > Chordata > Mammalia > Artiodactyla > Delphinidae > Leucopleurus > Leucopleurus acutus. The sequence goes on from NC_139149.1 coordinate 98,216,893, forward strand.
TAGGGGAGAACCTGTTTCCTGGCTTTGTCCAGCTTCTAGAAGCCACCAAGGTCCTTGGCTCAGGGTTGCCTTCCCCCTCTTCAAAACCAGCAACACTGAATCTTTTGAGGGTCCTTTTCCACAGTCATATCATTCTCTGACTCTCCTGCCTTCCTTTTCTACTTTTAAGGACCCTGTGATTACATTGGCCCCACTTGCATATCATCCATTCTTCCATCTCAAGTCAGCTGTTTAGTAACCTTAGTTCCATCTGCAAACTTTACTCCTCTTTGCCATGTAACTCACAGGTTCTGGGGATTGGGGCATGGTCATCTTCGGGAGCCATTATTCTGCCTTCCATACTTGGTTTTTCTCCTGGACCACTTTCACCATCCAGTGCACGCACAGGCTGTGTGTTTTGGCAGCAACTCAGCTCCATGAATTAAGGTCTCACAGACATCCTCCTTCTACTTGTAGCTCTACTTCTGCTTACCTTCCAGCCTGGAACACTCCTAGAAGTGCATAAGGGGTAGTTTTAGAGAAGAGTTTTAAAAGGTGTACTACTAAACATGCAATTACCATAGGACCCAGCAATTGGCATTTACTCAGAGAAATGAAGGCTTATCTTCACATAAAAATGAATGTTTAGGGACTTGCCTGGTGGTCCAGTGGTTAAAAATCCGCCTACCAATGCAGGGGACGTAGTTCGATCCCTGGTTGGGGAACTAAGATCCCACATGCCGTGGGGCAAGTAAGCCCGCACACTGCAACTACTGAGCCCACGTGCCACAACTAGAGAGAAGCCCATGTGCCACAACGAAGAGTCCGTGTGCTGCAACTAAGACTTGACACAGCCAAATAAATAAATTATATATATATAAAGAATGTTTACAGCAACTTTCTTTGTAATAGGAAAAAACTGGAAACAACTCAGATGTTCTTCAACAGGTGAATGGTTAAACAAATTGTGGTCCATCCATATGATGGAAAACTACTCAGCAAGAAAGAGGAGGGAACGTTTGATATACACAACTACTTGGATCAATCTCTAGAGAATTATGCAGAATATAAAAAAGCAAGCTCAAAACTTTTCCTACTGTATTACCCCATTTATATAACATTCTTTAAAAAATTATTTTTGAAGTATAGCTGACTTACAATGTTTTGCCAGTTTCAGGTGTACAGCAAAGTGATTCAGTGATTCGGTCAAAGTGATTCAAATTCTTTTTCAGATTCTTTTCCCTTATAGGTTATTACAAAATATTGAGTATAGTTCTCTGTGCTATACAGTAGGTCCTTGTTGGTTATCTATTTTATATATAGTAGTGTGTATATGTTAATCCCAAGCTCCTAATTTATCTCTCCCCCCTTTCCCCCTTGGTAACTATAAGTTTGTTTTCTATGTCTGTGGGTCTGTTTCCATATGTTTATTTGTATCTTTTTTCTTTTTAGGTTGCACATATAAGTGGTATGTGATATTTATCTTCCTCTGTCTGGCTTACTTCACTTAGTATGATAATCTCTAAGTCCATCCATGTTGCTGCAAATGGCATTATTTCATGCTTTTTTATGGTTGAGTGATATTTCATTTTATATATATATATATATATATATATATATATATATATATATATATATATTCCACATCTTCTTTATCCATTCATCTGTTGATGGACATTTAGGTTGCTTCCATGTCTTGGCTATTGTAAATAGTGCTGCAATGAACATTGGGGTGCATGTATCTTTTCAAGTTAGAGTTTTCTGTGGATATATGCCCAGGAGTGGCATTTCAGGATCATATGGTAGCTTTATTTTATAAGGAACTTCCATACTGCTCTCCACAGTGGCTGAACAAGTTTACATTCTCACCAACAGTGTAGGAGAGTTCCTTTTTCTCCACACCCTCTCCAGCATTTATTACTTGTAGACTTTTTGATGATGGTCATTCCGATCAGTGTAAGGTGATACCTCATTGTAGTTTTTTTTTTTTAATATTTATTTATTTGGCTGCATCGGATCTTAGTTACAGCATGTGGGATCTTTGTTGTGGCATGCAGGATCTTTTGTTGCAGCACATGGGCTCCTCGCTGCAGCACGCAGGCTTCTCTCTAGTTGTGGCACGTGGGCTCCAGGGCAGGCAGGCTCAGTAGTTGCGGTGCACGGGCTCTCTAGCTGTGGCATGAGGGCTTTAGAGCATGTGGGCTTAGTTGCCCTGTGGCATGTGGGATCTTAGTTCCCTGACCAGGCATCGAACCCCCATCCCCTCCATTGGAAGATGGATTCTTAACCACTGGACCACCAGGGATGTGCCCTCATTGTAGTTTTGACTTACATTTCTCTAATAATTAGTGATGTTGAGCATCTTTTCATATGCCTCTTGGCCATCTGTATGTATTCTTTGGAGAAATGTCTATTTAGAGCTTCTGCCCATTTTTTTGATTGGGTTGTTTGTTTTTTTGATATTGAGCTGTAGAAGATGTATATTTTGGTGATTAATCCCTTTTCGGTTGCATCATTTGCAAATGTTTTCTCCCGTTCTGAGGATTGTCTTTTCATTTTGTTTATGGTTTCCTTTGCTGTGCAAAAGCTTTTAAGTTTGATTAGGTTCCATTTGTTTATTTTGTTTTTATTTCCATTTCTCTAGGAGACAAATCCAAAAAGATATTGCTGCAATTTATGGCAAAGAGTGTTCTGCTTATGTTTTCCTCTAGGAGTTTTATAGTATCCGGTCTTACATTTTGGTCTTTAATCCATTTTGAATTTATTTTTGTGTATGGTGTTGGAGAATGTTCTAATTTCACTCTTACATGTAGCTGTCCAGTTTTCCCAGCACAACTTATTGAAGAGCCTGTCTTTTCTGCATTGTATACTTTTGCCTCCTTTGTCATACATTAATTGACATAGGTGTGTGGGTTTATTTCTGGGCTTTTTATCCTGTTCCATTGATCTATATTTCTGTTTTTGTGCCAGTACCATACTGTCTTGATTACTGTAGCTTTGTAGTATAGTCTGAAGTCAGGGAGCCTGATTCCTCCAGCTTCATTTTTCTTTCTCAAGATTGCTTTGGCTATTTCGGGTCTTTTGCATTTTCATACAAATTAAAAAAAAATTTGTTCTAGTTCTGTGAAAAATGCCATTGGTAATTTGATAGAGATTGCATTGAATCTGTAGATTGCCTTGGGTAGTATAGTCATTTTGACAATATTGATTCATCCAATCCACGAACATGGTATATCTTTCCATCTGTTTGTGTCATCTTCAATTTCTTTCATCAGCATCTTATAGTTTTTGGAGTACAGGTCTTTTTCCTCCTTAGGTAAGTTTGTTCCTAGGTATTTTATTCTTTTTGATGCAAAGGTGTATAACATTCTTGAAATAACAGAATTTTAGAAATGGAGAGCAGATTGGTGGTTGCCCGGGGTTAAGGAGGGGGTAGAATGGGAGGAGGTGGGTGTGGTTCTAGAAGGGCAAGACAAGGGACCCTTGTAGTGAGGGAAATGTTCTATATCTTGACTGTAGAAATAGCAGCATCCTAGTTGTGATAGTGTACTATGGTCTTGCAAGATGTAACACTGCGGGACTTAAGTAAATGGCACAGGAAATCTCTCTGTATTATTTCTTATAACTGTACATGAACCTCCTATTTTCTCAGAACTGTAGATTCATGTGCAGTTGTAAGACAATTTAATTTAAAAAAATGCTTTTGACTTACAGAGCCAGCAACAGACTTGGAGATGTTGCTGCCTTCCAAGGAGGCACAGGGGAGTTCTAGAAACCTGCACATGTGCCCTGAAGGCAGTTAGTGGGTTCAGGGCTTTGTCTCTAACTCAGCTTATGCCACTTTGGAAACATTTTGTATGTTTTTGAATATGGGCAACTAAATCATCTCCTCCAGTGCCGAGAAGTTAGTTTCACACACAGCATCAAGTGTATGGGGCCACTGAGGGTTCCAGATAAGACGGCACATCCCTCGGTAAAGGTCTGTCTGTCTTCCTTTGTCCTCTCTCACACCCTGTCTCTCATGTCTCCCCTTCCACAGGCTTCACGAATTCTGCTGGGCAGAGGGTGCCTGGATGCCGGGTAGAGGGTGCCTGGGTGCTGGGTCTTGGTGGGGGAGTTGGAGGGGGAAGGGAGGGGAGGGGGAGGGGAGGGTAAAGGGAGGGCATGGGGCTCTCTTTCTTGGTAACTACGGCCCCCCTTTCTCTCCCCCTCCCCGTTGACCGCACCCAGCCACGTGCAGGCTGTGGTGAGGGAGCCACGGGGAGAGAGCGCTGGGTCAGCAGCACGAGGTGGCTCCTGGCTGGCTCCCGGGGTTGGCTTTGCTCAAGGCAAGAGCTGTCAACTCTGCTCTTTTGAAAATGAGCAACAAAGGGGAAAGAAAGAAAAGAGAAAGGGAAGTGGGGGAGCCCAGGGTGGGAGCGGGGGAGGCCAGGGCCCGGAGAACAGGTGGGGACTATTTAAACAGAAGGCCTGACTCAGCCGTTTTCTTTCACTGAGTTTCCAAAAGACTGTTTGTTTTAACTCCTCCAGGCGGGTGACAGGAGCGAGGCTGGGGGTGGGGGGGGTGGGGGCCATCCCCATCCCTGGGGAGGAAGGAGCCTGGGCTTTGTGGGGGAGGGGGAGAGTGGGGGGGTGGGCAAGGCAGGCAACCTCTGGGCTCACAGCAGCCTGTCCTTCTCCAGGGACCGGGTTAGGGGTTTCATTTTGCTTACTTTCTGGTTTCTGAGTTCCAGGATAACATTTTGTCAAAACTAGGGAAACTTTGGGCCCCTTTGGGCCTCACAGAGGCTGGGGAAGTGGGGCTGAGAAGCTTGAGGAAGAGCTATGAATGCACCCTGCCCCCGAATGGAGAAGAGAAAATAAATGCCATATGTTAGAGATTCTAAAAATTGATCTAAAGACGTGTAGATGGAAAGAATGACAAAGGGTGAAGAAAACAGAATTCTCAGGCTCTCCCCAGTCTAATTATTGTAAGACACCAGAAAGTTACTTTTCTCTTCCCAGAAGAATGCCTACACTTTCTGAGTACTTGGTTCCATAACTATATTCACGAACAAGGCAGAGCTTGGGACTTGTAATTAGCTCCTGACAAACCACACCTCCTGCAGGAAGGCCTCCAGGTCACCTTAAAAGGAGTTGCATTTATATTTGGTTTCCTTTAGCTCTCTTTCTCTCAATGAATTTACCCTGGGCCTGCATGTATAACCCCAGAGATCAGTGACATGGTCTGTAGCCAAGAAGCACAATTTATAAATCCAGGGAGGTGTTTTTTTTTTTTTTTGTGTGTGTGTGTGTGTGTAAGCAACCATTCTGAAAGATAATTCCTTTCAAAAGGTTCAGCCTTATTGGGGGCACTATTACTGCCTATGACTAAATTAAGCATTTTTCGGATTTGATAGACTTCTCCCTGGGGAGTCAGGTTCAACCTGAACTCCAGCTTGAAATACATTGGGTGGAACACAATGCTGTACTTCATCCAGCAAATGATTAGCAAAAAGAAGAGTGTAAATAGGACTCTAGTTCATGGAGTTGTTAATCCCCCACGCAGCCTGCAAGACTGTAGCCCAGGTTGATCTTATCAGGTACTGTCCACACTCTCAGTCTCCACTCCGGATTGGGATCCTGACCCCTTCTCTGTCTCCTCTTCTCCCCTCCACCTCTTATTCCTCCCTGGGGCTGCCTGGAATAGCTCAGCAAGGCTTTGCCTGAGCTTGTCCACTCCCACAGGTCAAGGAATCTTGCATTTCCCCTGCAAAGAACCAAGCACAGTGTCAGGCATACATGCTTATTAATAAATGCCTGTTGACTTTGATGATGGTGAGTAAAGGAAGGAGGTGGGTCAGGGGCAGACCTGCAATATTTCACCCAGTTGTTTTGCTTGACATCAAATCAGATTCAAAAGCCAAAAAAACTCAGAATTTCTACATTTGACCAGATTCCTAATCCATCCAGGGGAATGTTCTCACATCCTGAAGATGTGTAGGAGCTGATTCCTATTCTAATGCCTCTACCTTAGCAGGGAATCAGATGAGGGGGGTAGGATCTGTGCCTTATGGCTTCTCTGGTGACTTCGGACTCTGAAAAATTAAGAGGTTGGATTAAATGAGAAGTTCTCCCCTTTTTTTCATCACATGATTTCTTTTATTGTCACATGACCTCCATATTGTAGAATATTCACGATTAGGAACTTTAAGGATAGTGTTCCATATCCCAAATCTTTAAAATCAAAGCCTTAAGTGCTAATTAATACATAACTGATGTTTACCATATGGAATTTACTTAGTTTTAGGAAAAAAACCTTGCAGTTATTCTAAGTATTGCTGTGCTATGTCCTGTACTAAGCCCTATATGCAACCACCATTAAAATCCAAAAGGAGGGGTTTCAGAGAGCTTCCAGGCTGGTGAACCAGAATGCCTCCACATGCTACCGTTCTGGGCTCCAAACTCTAAGAGGACTGAAGTTTCTTTGTTTTTGACCTCACCCTATGAATCTCTTCATCTGGCTGTTGGTTCCTGTGCTTTAATATTCTCAGTAATAAACCACTCATCTACCGTGTGGCTGACAGGGTCTTGGTGCTCCAGCCTGGTGTCAGGCCTGAGCCTCTGAGGCGGGAGAGCCAAGTTCAGGACGTTGGACCCCCAGAGACCTCCTGGACCCACATAATATCAATCAGCGAGGGCTCTCCCAGAGATCTCTGTCTCGACACTAAGACCCAGCTCCACCCAATGGACTACTAGCTCCAGTGCTGACGTCACATGCCAAACAACTAGCAAGACAGGAACACAACCCCACCCACTAGCAGAGGGGCTGCCTAAAATCATACAAAGTTCACAGACACTCCAAAATACACCACCGGATGCAGCCCTGCCCACCAGAAAGACAAGATCCAGCCCCACCCCCCAGAACACAGGCTCCAGTCCCCTCCATTAGGAAGCCTACACAAGCCACTGAACAAACCTTACCCACTGGGGGCAGACACCAAAAACATCAGGAACTATGAACCTGCAGCCTGTGAAAAGGAGACCACAAACACAGTAAGTTAAGCAAAATGGGAAGTCAGAGAAATAAGCAGCAGATGAAGGAGCAAGGTAAAAACCCAGCAGACCAAACAAATGAAGAGGATATAGGCAGTCTACCTGAAAACGAATTCACAGTAATGATAGTAAAGATGATCCCAAATCTTGGAAATAGGATGGAGAAAATACAAGAAACGTTTAACAAGGACCTAGAAGAACTAAAGCTCAAACAAACAAACAATGATGAACAGCAAAATAAATGAAATCAAAAATTCTCTAGAAGGATTCAATAACAGAATAACTGAGGCAGAAGAACAGATAAGTGACCTGGAAGATAAAATAGTGGGAATAACTACCGCAGAGCAGAATAAGGAAAAAAGAATGAAAAAATTGAGGACAGTCTCAGAGACCTCTGGGACAACATTAAATGCACCAACATTCAAATTATAGGGGTCCCAGAAGAAGAAGAGAAAAAGAAAGTGTCTGAGAAAATATTTGAAGAGATTATAGTTGAAAACTTCCCTAATATGGGAAAGGAAATAGTCAATTAAGTCCAGGAAGTGCAGAGAGTCCCATACAGGATAAATCCAAGGAGAAACATGCCAAGACACATATTAATCAAACTATTAAAAATTAAATACAAAGAAAAAATATTAAAAGCAGAAAGGGAAAAGCAATGAATAACATACAAGGGAATCCCCATAAGGTTGACACTGATCTTCCAGCAGAAACTCTGCAAGCCAGAAAGGAATGGCAGGACATATGTAAGGTGACAAAAGAGAAAAAATTATAACCAAGATTACTCTACCCAGCAAGGATCTCATTCAGATTTGATGGAGAAATTAAAACCTTTAGAGACAAATAAAAGTTAAGAGAATTCAGCACCACCAAACCAGCTTTACAACAAATGTTAAAGGAACTTCTCTAGGTAGGAAACACAAGAGAAGGAAAAGACCTACAATAACAACCCCCAAACAATTAAGAAAATGGTGATAGGAACATACATATCGATAATTACCACAAATGTAAATGGATTAAATGCTCCAACCAAAAGACATAGACTGGCTGAATGGATACAAAAACAAGACCCATATATACGCTGTCTAGAGGAGACCCACTTCAGACCTAGGGGCACATACAGACTGAAAGTGACAGGACGGAAAAAGATATTCCATGCAAATGGAAATAAAAAGAAAGCTGGAGTAGCAATTCTCATATCCGACAAAATAGACTTTAAAATAAAGATTATTACAAGAGACAAAGAAGGACACTACATAATGATCAAGGGATCAATCCAAGATAAGATATACCAATTGTAAATATTTATGCACCCAACATAGGAGCACCTCAATACATAAGGCAAATGCTAACAGCCATAAAAGGGGAAATCGACAGTAACACAATCATAACAGAGGACTTTAACACCCCACTTTCACCAATGGACAGATATTCCAAAATGAAAATAAATAAGGAAACACAAGCTTTAAATGACACATTAAACGAGGGACTTAATTGATGGGAAGGGAAGAGCACTGGAATAGTAAAGTAAAGCTTACTATAGGAGGTGGGATTCCAGCTGGATCACGAGGAAAAGTAAATTGATTGTGGAGAAGCGGCTTGAGGTCTTTCCAGACTTGGAGGACAGAATCAGCAAAGGCCTGGAGGCAGGGGTGACCTTGACATGTGTGCGAGGCAATGAGATGATCTCCCTGCTGGAGAAGAGCACGCCTTGGAGAACTTCTGCTGGAGAATAATGAGCAGGTGCCATGGAACCAACCGAAATGCCCAGAAATCCAGGGTAGGGCGCTTGGACTTGACTCCACAAGCAGAGAGACTCCGAAGATCCTTGAGTAATTTGGTGAAAGCAGTATTTTAGGGAACTTCAAAGCTTCATTTGGCAGAGATGTGCAGGTGGAGTTGGAGAGGGGAGAGATTAGAATCAGGAAAAGGGACAGCTTGTTCATGTGAAACTGATGAACAGGGCTGTCATCCCTCCGTGCAGACCCTGCCGTCCACCATATGTGCCAACCACAGAGGCTCTCCTGAATCCCCACGCTCACACTGCTTTGCACCTTGGCCCCTTTCCACACACCTCCCTCTACCTGCAAAGCCATGCCTCTTCTCCACTCAGTAAACTATTTGACTTGGAGGACCAGCTTGAATGTGCTTGTGTGTCACCCTGGTGGGGGATGAGTGTGAGGAAGGAGTGTCCCTGGAGTAGGGAGAGCCCTACAGGACATCAGGGGCAATGCTCTGAGCAGCTCTGCCGGGATGGACAGTTCAGTGGTGGTCTGGAGGAGTCAAGGCCATTCCATGATCAAAGACAGAGAACCGAGTAAGCATAGGGCTTGAGACATCGTGGGGAACCTGTGACTAGGATGGCAGAGATGGGGGAAGTTTAGGGTCAGGGGTGCATATCTCAGTCCAGAAATGGCTTTGCAGGGGGTGTGTCCTGGCAGTAGGTGCTGTGAAGGAGCCAAGCTGGGCTGAAAAAAACGTCACTTCCCTGGGCTTTCCTTTCAAGAGACATAGTTGCTCCCTCCTCTCTGCACTTACATTTGTTATGCTACACACTGAAGTGTGGTGTTAGTACTTGCCCATCTCCCTGTGGCTTCAGTTGGACAGTAGACTCCTGGAAGCTGGTGATCTTGGTTTTTCTTCCACGGTGGTTCTGCCCAGATCCCGGTATCCTGCCTGACACATTGTTTTTGCTTAGTAAATGCTCTGTCTGTCCTTTCAATCTATGCTGACCCCTCCAATTCTCCTCGAGGGCTTCAGGAGGAAAACTGATGGCTTTGAGATGACTCTGGCCAATGTCCTGAAGTTCTTGCAGTTCAAATGGTCAGTATCTACTTATTTCATGTTGTTTAATTAGTGACATGAAGATTATGTCTCAGCAGTTGTCTTCTTCCCTGGGTTATCATGATCTTATTCCAGCTCACCTCCAACAGTGGAATTGCAGGTAAATCACAATTATTAATACCTCCTCTTTATTTCTATGACTATATTTTCTATGACAGTGGGGGTGGTGGTGTTCTGGGTCATCTACCTCTTTATCTGTTAGATGTTCCTTTTTAGTCGTTGTGCAATAAGCAACCATTGAATTGGAGTCACATTAAATAATGTGAATTCATATGTATGAAATTAAAAGAGAGCAAGAAAGAAAGAGTGAGCCAGTTACAATGGTGTATGTGGTGAAGTGAGCCTGCGGTGGGTGTGTCCATCTGCCAGCAGCTTCTAGCCTCTGTCCCCGAGCGCCTGCCCCACTGTGAGAAGCTCACCAGGTGAAGGGTGGCTCTAGGTTTACACCATGGCCCCTAAACACTGCTCAGCGACCTCACTGGCTGCACAATCAGAGACTCGGATCTCTTTCTACCCTGGAATTAAAACAGGCTTTGCTGGACCTACTGAGAGATGGTGTGCACTCTGGGGTGAATGGAATTGGAAGCTCATGTTGGTCTCACGACATCGTTGCTTTAGATGCTGACTTTGGAACCTAATCTCCATGTAAGATGCTTCACGGAGCCACTTCTCAGAACTTCAGCGCCTGCTGCAATGATGACATGAACTTGGTTGAGCCCTGAGGGAGCTCACAGTCTTGTCCTGCCCCTATTCCACTCCCTGGGGCTACTTCTTCTGTCTTTACAGGTGACCAGATGATGCTACCCTGCCCTTTCTCTCTTTATAAGTGATCTGACATGGAAGGTTGAGGAGGGGCTTGATCTGATACAGTAAATAATTTCTAACAGATCCAAATATAAACTTTTGGTAGCTCCTATTTTTTTTTTATGAAGAGGAAAGAGATACCTGTCCATTCCTGACACTGAAAATGAGGTTTAGTCACCCTCTCGTGATACGATGACCAACACACCAAACCTAATCACAATAGCAGATTTAAGCAATTGCTCTAGATTGTTCCTCATTCACCATCCATCCAACCACCTGCCTATTTATGTTAAATAAAAACGTCTTACACCCTATGGCAAACTTTTATGCAATATAAGAAGGCTGACAGTGACAAGCAAACGCTCCTTTCCTGCTCATCCTATTTCCCCAGTTTCTCTTCCCAATTTTTAGGGTATATTTCCACAAATATTTCTTGTATAAAAAGCAGTATATTTGGGGGGGAGATGAATTAGGAGGTTGGGATTAACATATACACGCTACTATATATAAAATAGATAACCAACAAGTACCTACTGTATAGCACAGGGAACTACACTCAATATCTTGTAATAACCTATAATGGAAAGTAATCTGAAAAAAAATACATATATATATATATATATATATATATATATCTGAATCACTTTGCTGTACACCTGAAACTAATACAACATTGTAAAACAACTATACTTCATTTAAAAACATTTAAAAAGCATTACATTTAAATCCTTGTATTTTATTTATTTTTTCTTAAATAATATATCATAAAATACATACTGTTTCACCTTGTTCTATTTCACTTAACAGTATATCTTGGATTTTCCCACATCTCTGAAGCTACATTTCTCTCCCACTCCTTCCTGACGCTTCCTTCTTAGCTCTCACACTGACGTTCACGTTCTGCTTGTGGCCTCTTCAGTTGTGGCAATGTATATGAATAACAACAATAACAACATAGCAAATGTATAGCACTTTACATATATTAACTCATTTAATCCATGCAACGAAATTATCCGCACTTTGTGGATGAGGAAACTGAGGAATAGAGAGGTCACAGCAGGAGAGTGAGCAGTAAGAGCTGGGGTTTGAAACAGGCAGTGTGGCTCTGGAGTGCCCCCAGCCCAGCTTCTATGATACACCTGCCTTGGCCATATATATTTAGCTTTGTTTGCTTTATTGATTTCAATATTTCCTACATTCTCAGATGAGAGGCTCCTTCTTCTGGGTTGGGCTCTGCCCTCCACCCCTGTTAGGGGTGATAAAATTCAAACAGGATCTGGGGATGATAAAACTGGGAGTTTTGAAGCAACCTGTACTCCTGGATGGAACGCAAACATTTGCACGTAATCTCACCTTCCAGGGATTACCTGATTGGGGAAAAAATCGGGTCACAGCAAGTTCCCAAACACATCTGCTCTGGCTGATGTGTCTTGGCAACTCTATGCAGTGCTCCCTCTACTTTCTCCCAGATAGGTTTTGGAACCCCTGAAGAATGCCTCGTGAGCGCTGCACAAATCAGTCCCCTTGACCATCTCCCCTGGAAGCTGCCACTTTCCAGCCGCCTGTCCTGGCTCCCGGCCAGGGTGCCTCTGATTTTGCAAAGGCCACAAGGGGCAGTTACATACCAGATGCCTGCCAAAGGGGCTGCCCTGCTGGTGCCTGCCTGTTCTGCAGTGAGAGGAGATAAGTGTCTTCCAAGAGCTCTGAGCAAAGTGCCCTGAGGTGGGGGAGAGCCTTTGGATCTCGGGGTTGGGGACTGCTCACAAGGGGGTGCCTTTGATCTGGAGACCGTGTCAGTGGATGTGGGCAGATGCTATTCTGGGCAAGGAGGACATCGCAGACGAGACACACAAATCTGTCATCTGGGACTACTGAGCGGTGCTCTATGCCGAGCCCTGAACTCAGCTGGAGCTGCCCCTAGTTTCCCACTGATTCAAATCCTACCTGACTACACAGGGCGTGCGTGAAGCTCTGCCACCTCCCGCTCCAGTCCCTCTTGGACTTCGGTAACATTTATCACCCAGGAGAAATCGACACGTATTTATTGAGAGCCAGCTGTTTGCTCAGCACTGCTTTCCGTTTGGTGTATATCTTCCCTGGAGTTGGGTGAGGTGGGGTGAGACAGGACGCTTCTTACCTCCTGCGTTGTCCCTCCCTCCCTTCTCATCCCAGGCTGTGAGGGTTTTCTCACTATTCAGCACTCATTGAGGGGTTGGCAGCCATGGCCAGAGCATGGCCTGGAGCTGGGTTTCCTAGAGCTCAGTTTAGATTAGGCGCATGTAGCTGATGAGATAGAGCGTAAAAGGAGGAGGAGATGGGTTGCTGAGTCTGGCAGCATCAAAATCACCTCCATCTCAAGGTCCTGAGCTGCATCCTCTTGTGGCTGCACTTGTACATTTCTGGTCAAGTGCTTTGGGGGTTAAAAAAAAAAAGCAAAGCAAAGCAAAGAGGAGAGAATATTTTCAGACTGTTCAGGAGAAAAATCAGAGCAGTTAACGTCTCCAAAAAGGCAGGCAAAGTGAAGGTGGGACTAGACAGAGACCCTGACACCCTGGGTCCCAGACTCAAGTTCTCATCCATACATACTGCTCCTAATTAGAGCCTGGGGTTTCTGGATGCTGTTTACCTGGAATTTTCCAAAAAGATCTGAGTCTCTCCATACACCAGAGAGAAGGGCTGCTCCCAGGATTTTAGGCTGTATGACTTGAAACTAGGTTAACAACAAAGGAATCCACAACACAGCCACATGAGGAAGGGCCACGCCATGGAGGTGGGTGGGACTGCCTGCCTTGAGGAGGATGCTCTGAGTTCCTGGATATTTGAGGACAAGAGTCAGTCCTTATCTTCTGAAAAGAAGTGGGGTAGAGATGGAAAGGAACCAGTTCCTCAAAGCAGGAGTTGAGTGTATGAAGGAGTATTTATTGTTTCTATCCCATAAACTTTTGAAAATGATGAGAAGAGTTGCAGCACTTTTGGGGATTTTGGGGAGTTCTGGATTGCACTGGAAGTCCATGGAAGCTGAGTGAGAGAAGGAGGGAAGTGGCCTAAAAATACTCGGTGGAGGAAGGGCCCATGAGGTCATCTCCCCAGGATACTCTGTCCACCCTGGCCAGACTCTGGCTCCCACCCCTTGTCCAGCTCTGAGTACAGTCATCTGAACAGAGCTGGAGCTCAGTAATGAGTGTTGACTGACGGGCAGCTTGAGAGGGACACAGGGAACTTGGAGAGGGTTCGGAGGTGATGAAATGGCTGGAAACTGGAGCTCAGCGGCAAGGTCAAGCTAATGGGACTGGCTCCACCTGGACAGGAGCAGGGTGGGGGTGAGGGCTGGGGGAAGAGGCATTTCTAGCCCCTGAGGGGTCAGGTCCTGGCTCTGCTCCGGCTCTGCAAGGATGGAATCAGAGTCATGTGTGGTTTTGCTTTTGGGGGTGGACCATGAGTTCCCAATGCATTTGAAATCCCACGGCAAGGCAGAGCTGCATTTTTCAGGTTATCTGCACAATTGCCCCCTTCTGTAAATGAGAGTGACTAAGATTTACAGCCACTGCAGCTAACAGGTCCTGAAGCCCTCTCAGCCTATAAGAATGACTCGTGAGTGGTGTGTTTCAGACAGCTGGCATGGGAGTGGTGGAGACATTCTTGAACAGGTGGGGAGCCTGTCTAGTGCCCATTAATCACCCTCTGCATGAGGTCACCCACTTCTACAATGGACCCTGGAAGGGAAGACTGGAGTGAGGTCAAAGTGGGTAGGTAAGGACTCTTTTTCTGGGGGAAGGGAACGAGCTCACACTTATGGAACCCTTACTATTGCCAAGAACTTTACATGGGTTTCCCATTTAATTTTTCAATAATCCTATGAGGGAGAGAGGAGAGGGATTATTCTCCCATTTTATAGGTAAAAAGATGAAGGCAGAAAGAAATTAAGCAATTTACCCAAACTTGCATAGTTAATTAGTTGTACAGTTGGGGTTTGAATCAGGGCAGGTCTAATTCCAGAGCCCATCTGCAGCTGGTGAGAGGAATGTGGAGAATGCAGTCAGATTTTCATTTGGCTGCGTGCTCTTCACTGGTACCCAGGGAGCATCCTTAGGTCAAGCTTGTTTCTGACTCTCAGTGTCCATGTCTCAGTTAAGAGGCCAGTTGAAAGTTTCTCCAGAATCCCTCCCCATCCCTTAGGTCTGGATCTGCTCTAAGTGGAGGGTCCACCTTGGACCCTCTCTGAAGTCCCTTCCAGGCTGAGAGGAAAGCTGAGCGGGGAGGAGGAGGGATGCAGTTTATGTGTCTGGAAGCAGCGAAAGAGATACAATCCCCAAGCTTGGATTTACAGTAGGTGTCTGGTTGCCTCAGCCTGGAATCTGAACCGAACCATTTTCCATGGGTGAATGAGCTAAACAATCCAGCCTACAAAGGGAGCAGCTCTGATCTGTCAGTTAACAAACTGAGAGGGGTTGGGGGGTGCACGGAGCTAAGAGGCGGGGGAGGAGATTGCTGGCGAGAAATCGACCTTCTCTTGTCTTGCTACCCTGAGTCCAGCCTTTCTGCTTGGGAACCTGGGCGGGAGGCTGGTCTGATCTCCCTGTGGTCTGAACGGTGGGAATTTTTTTTGGTGGCAGGTTATATTTTCCCTAGGCGGTTTGAATTACACCTGCCCCATTTCATTTAATTAGGGCTGGTGCTGCTGTCTATTGTGTCCAGTGGGCCTTCCTGCATGAATAAATAGTAACATGTTTGTTTTCTTTTGGGTGGGGTACTTTTTTTTTTTTAATGATGGGTTGGCAAAGGGGAGAGCATAAGGAATGGTGATGAAATCATCAAGAAAGAGGATGTTAGAGGGCAAATTCTCATCTCCCTGAGCCTGCAGGGGTGACTCCCCCCCACTTCTTCTTGGACCCACTTTTACACAATGTATTCAGAAACTCCTCTGTTTTCACTTCTATTCCCCAGCCAGGCTTTCTTTCTCTTTGCAACATGCCTGGGAATCAGGCATTTCCTCCTTTAGTACTACTTGTCTCCCCTGCTCCTTCTCATTTTACTGTAATTTTCCATCCAAACTCCTTTCTCTCTCTCTCTCTCTCAATAGCTCTGTCTACTGTGAGATCATTAACAGGGAGCTTGTTGAATAACCAATGGTATGGTCTTGCCTTGGAATGTTATGAAGCCAGGAAAAAGGATATAAAGATCTCCATATATGTTGACTTGGAACACTTGTCAAGAGACATTACAAAGAAAAAGATGTAAATAGTATGCTCCTGTTGTACAATAAAGGGATGCTTGTATGTGCACATACATTTCTGGAAATACAGAAAAAAACCATCAGCAGTGGTTGCTTTTAGGGAAGGGGGATAGAGCCTGGATTTGAAGAGAGATCTATTCTTATATTGCATACATTTTGGAGCTATTTGATATTTTTTATTATATTATCATGTGCATGTATTAATTTTTGCAATAAAGAGTTGATTTATAAAAGGAAAACATGAAATATGAAAACATAATACAAGACAATACATGTTTTATTACCAGGGGAAGCAGTGATTAAGATCTGGCTTAGAGGATCTAGGTTTGAATCCTAGTCCCACAAAATATTAGATGTATGACTATAGGCAATTTACTCAATCTTTCTAATTCTCAGTTCCCTCATCTGTAAAATGGGGAAAATAATCGTACCTACTTCGTGAGGTTTCAATCTTATAGTTTTCAGGGAAAGCTATTCATTAAATATATGAATAAATGGATTTAAGTTTCAATTTCTTTATCCAATTTTCCTTGTAAGTAAATGCACAAATCATTAAAAAAAATGTTAAGATCACGGATCTTGTTTTTCCCTTTAGAAAATGATAGAGCAAGATAATGAAAGCTCTAAATTCCAGGGAGAGTGAGAGCCTTGTTTACCTGGGATGTTCCTAGAGGCTGTGGGGAGGAATCACAGACAGCTGAACCTTGAGAGGTGAAGAGAGTTTCGCTGGGCTGCTTGGTGAGGCCATCCCAGTCATGAGCAAAGGTGAGGTCCAAGGGACCGAAGAAAGAATAGAAAATGTTAGTGAAGCGGTGACTAAACAAATCTGACAGGAGCAGAAGTTTCCTCCAGAGGGCAATAAATGGAGACAAAGAGGTTGGAACCAGCTTGTTGAGGGCCTTGAAGGCCAAGACAAGGATCTTGCACTGTGTCCCAGAGGCAATGGGTGGCACTGCAAGTGTGATAAGGGAGTGGTTTAGCTATCTATCACAGTGGAATAAATTATGCCCAAACATAGTGGATAAAACAACCATTTGTTATGCTCACAGAGTGAGATGTATCAGGGATTTACACTAGGCACAGCAGGAACCATCTGTCCTTGCTTCCTAATGACTGGGGTATTAGCTAGAAGGCTGAAAATTGGTGGTGACTGGGGCTGGAATCATCTGAGGTCTTGTTTACTCATATGTCTGCAGTTGATGCTGGCTGTTGGCTACATCCCTGGCTGTGTCTGTCTGGCAGAACATGTACTCAAGGCCACTCCATGTAGGCTGGGCTGCCTTGTAACATGGAGGCTGGGTTCCAAGGATTAGCATCCCAAGAGAGCCAGAAAGCTGTAATACCTTTTCTAACACAGCTTTGAAAGTGATACAGCATCTCTCCACACATTCTGTCCATCAGGACAGTGGCAAAGTCTTGACCAATTAGTAAGGGAGGGAAAGTAGAGCCTAGCTCTTGATGGAGGAACAGTACATGGAACCAAAAATCTTGTTGGGGCCATTTTTGCAAAATACAATCTGCTCTAGAGAGTGACATGGGAAAAGCCATTCATTCAAAACAAATATTTGCAGAGTGTCTGTTATGTCTTAGGCAGCAGGCTAGAAGCCGGGGTTAGAGTGACAAGCAAAAAGAGACTTGATTCCAACCTGCTGGAGCTGACAGCTTGGTGGTGGAGGCTGACATTAATCAATTCATCATACCAAAAATTTCAACAGTGTAAGTCCTGGAGAGGAAGAGAGGGCTATGAGCTCACGTAACAGAGTGTGGATTTTACAGAGTCAGAGAGGGCAGGAAAGTTTCCCTTAAGGATGTGATGTTAAAGTTGAGAACTGAAGGATGATAGAAGCAGAGTAAGCAGAGTGGGAAGGAAGTAGCTTCTCTGTGCGAAGGTCCCATGGCAGGTGGGAGAAGGCATACGTGATGACTGTTTGTATAGTGCTGATGAGAGAGGACAGTGGCAATGAGAATAAATAGCCATTTATTCTATTGAGAGAGAAATTTTGAAGGAAGAATCAGCTGACTGACTGTATATGGGGAACTTAGGAGAGGTGAGGTGTCAAAAGTTTCTACAAAGTTTCAGGTCAGGATGAGAACGAGGGTCATGCTACCATGAATGAGAGTCAAGAAGTCAGAACAGGGAACAATTTGGAAGCTAAGAAATTGTGTTCAGGTTGAGAGATGTTGAATTTGAGGCAGTAGTAGCATGAGATAACAGAGATAGGGGTAGGGAGTTGGTTTGTCTGAACAGGTAAGGGATGGAGCTACAGATAGAAAACTGAGGGATGAAACCATAAGCATGAGTTATATTTTCAAGGGAAAGAGAGTAGATTGAGAAGGGCCTGAACTCTGGGGAATCCCCTTGTTTAAAGGGAAAGAGGAGGAAGAAAGCCAAAGAAGGAGATGGTGAGAAAGGTCTGAGACAGAAGAACTAGGGTAGGGAGTCGTCTGGAAAGTCAAGGAGGAAAACATCTCAGGAGGAAGGGGTGGTCCATGATGCCACATACAGCAACCAGGGTAAGAAGAGCAAGCACTGAACAAAAGCTCATTTATGCCAAGCTGGGTGGTTTGGTACAGGCTTTTCCCAGGGACTGGAGACAGAAGGAGGCAAGTAGGGTAAGTCAGAGCAGAGATGGTGGTCAGGAAGTGGAGGCAGATGATGGGAGTGGCTTGAAAACTTTGTCAGTAAAAGGAGGGACCAAGCTATGGGGAGAAAGCACAGATAGGTCAAGGAAGCTGGACAAGATTGAGGAGACCTACTCTCATGAGAGAACAAGAGGAAGGAGCTGGAAGATGCTGGAACAGGAGCTAGGGTGTGTTGGAGGCAATATCTTCAGGTCTTTGAATCTCTCTTTGTCTAAGAATTCCCTACTTACATTTTAGGGTGGTGATCCCAAGGGTCATGGTTAGAGAAGACCCTGTCAGCTAGAGAGGCGTGAACCCAGTAGAGATTACTTAATGTTTTATTTTATTTTATTTATTTTTAAAAGCATGGAATCTTAGCTTATTATTTTATTAAATCTATCCATTTGTTCTGCTCTGGTCTGAATAAATAGAAGTCTGAATAAATAGAATACCCACCCAACACAAACTCTTCCCTCCTGTCCACCCCCAGTGTCTCCTTTGTTTTTGTTTTGTTTGTTTTTTTAAAAAAAATTTATTGTAGTATAGTTGATTCACAATGTTGTGTTAGTTTCAGGTGAATTAGTGTTTTTTTTATTTATTTGTTTTTGGCTGTGCCAAGTGGCCTGTGGGATCTTAGTTCCCCAACCAGGGACCGAACCCAGGCCCCTGGCAGTGAGAGCACCGAGTCCTAACCACTGGACTGCCAGGGAATTCCATTGAATTAGTGATTTAAATCCACTCCTGGCCAAGTAACTTATGTCAAATTATACCTGGAAACCGCTCATCTGTATAAAATTTTGCTTCAAGTTTCCCTTACAATTAAAAAAAATGTTTGAATGTTAAAAAGCCCTCCAAGGGCTTCCCTGGTGGCGCAGTGGTTGAGAGTCCACCTGCCGATGCAGGGGATGCGGGTTCGTGCCCCGGTCCGGGAAGATCCCACATGCTGTGGAGCGGCTGGGCCCATGAGCCATGGCCGCTGAGCCTGCGCTTCCGGAGCCTGTGCTCCACAACGGGAGAGGCCACAGCAGTGAGAGGCCCGCGTACCGCAAAAAAAAAAAAAAAAAAAAGCCCTCCAAAGGCCTCTCCTATGCTGCCATCAGGACATTTACAACATCATTTTAAAATGTTTTATTCACATACTCCCCTCTCCTAGCTAGCCCCCATCTCTCCAGGCCAGGGGTTGTCTCTTATTTGTCTTGAATTCACTCATGCTATTCATAAGAAAGTTACAGATTTATTAAAAAAAATTATTCTTACAGAAGAATCTTCATTCAATTCTTTTAGTCAGTCATCATGAGTCTGTGCATAATCTCATTGGGAGATGATGTCAACATCTATATTTGAGGCTCTGAAGGCTTTGAGACAATGGTCAAATGACCCTCCTACCATGATAGCTTTCTCAGTCATCCCCCAATCCTGCCTGGCCCCCTGCTGAGCACTGTGGCATACAAAAGGCACTCGATACACGTGCTGTTTCCTTGGTTTGGACCACACTGTCCATGGACATCTCTCTGGAGTCATCCTTCACCTTTTACAGACTTTTTATTTATTTTTTTCTATACTGAAACTTTATTACAAAGTTATAAAGCAGAGCTCCGTAACAAAAAATACACATTTGGGTTTGCTCTTAACACCCAAGTAAGTCTGAGAAAATCTTAATATAAGCCACTTGAAATAACACATTCACATCCAAAAGATTTCAACAAGTTTATACATTTTATATTGAGCGCTAATTCCTGTACAGCTTATTCTTACTAGTTTGCATCCAGCTATTCCAATGTATTATGAACCAGTCAGCTGTCCATGTCTTTTAAAACAAGTCTCAACTGAAACCTCAGAACAGTCACAGCAAAAGCCATGGAATAGTGGAAGAATTAGATGTTTCCATGATAATTAAGACCAAGGACCTATAAGGAGGAGAGAATATTCAGGGATGAAAGTCAAGTTTTCTACCTAGGTTAGATAGTAACTGAAATGGGATCTTAGAATTCCCAACTTTTCCTTGGTGTAGGAATAAAGAAGATACAAAAAAAGTGGGGGGAGGTGTCTGCCACCTTTTTTTCTAAAATGGAAACCTTCACCAAAAGAGGTTAGAAGACTTCAAAGCAAGTCCTTTCTCCAAAATGAGTAAATGACATCAGTTCTAATTCTTACTGAGGTTACAGACCAACCATCAGGGTATTATTAACTCATGTCTAAGAGGGAAGTTGGGAGGTAGGGAGAGGTAAGGCCTCAACAGAGAAAGCAAGTTTTAAGTAGGGAGACAGCCAGCTTCTGCCCTGAAGTTATTGCTAGGTTGTAACTGAGCTGCATACATGTAGACCTGTTTCACAGTGGAATTGAGGAGTAGCCGAATCCTTTGTTAAACTGGTGGGCACTGTAAACCGTAGTGTTTACTGTCCAGCAGAAAGGTGAAAGACGATGTCTTTATAGGGAAATTTCTTGACTCCCCCAGTTCCTACAATACAGACCTTTGCTCAAACCTCTTTGGAGCAGCCTTCCCTGACCATTCAATTTTAAATCACAGCACTCCCCATGCCCCTACACCTCTGACCCCCTTCTCAGCTTTATTTTTCTCCATCACACTTATTGTCATCCAATATTCTACACACGTTGCTCATTTGTTTTATTGTTTGCTCTTCCCTTCTAGAATGTGAGCTCCATGAAGGCATGGAGTTTTGATCTAGAGTGAAGGTATTTGGCTTGTAGTTGTTATAACAAAGGACCACAAACTGGGTGGCTTACACAACAGAAATTTATTGTTCCCTGGAACTGGAGGCTAGAAGTTTGAAATCAAGGTGTTGAGAGGTTTGGTTCCCAACAAGGCAGTTACACACATATAATCACAGTGACACAGATTCAGCGTTCAGGGCAAAGGAACCTTAATTCAGTTCAAGAAGCAAATGTCGATCACCAACCAGCAAAGCCTAGACCCTGGGGATACAGAGATAAGCTAGCAACCTAGTAGAGGAGATGGGCATGTAAATAAAATTTCAGCACCACAGGGAAAGTGTCAAATGAGATACAGAGTTTGTCTCTCTCTATTCGTTTCTCACCCCCACCCGCTGCCTCGAAAGTCCTACTAAATACTCCGTGAACTGCATTGAACAATCTAAGCTCCCACAGATGTAGTGAGAAAATCTCTGCCTTTGGAGGTGGAACATTGTGTTTGAACTTGGGTCCTCCTACTTACTGTGAGATCTTGGCCATGTCAGTTCTGACCCTCAATTTCCTCATCTAGACATCAGCAAAATAATACTTAATTCACAGTGTTGTACTGGGTATTGAATAAGATCAAGATGCATTTTCTTACTTAAAAACTTTTGCACATCAAAGGAAATCATAAACAAGACGAAAAGACAACCCTCAGAATGGGAGAAAATATTTGCAAATGAAGCAACTGGCAAAGGATTAATCTCCAAAATTTATAAGCATCTCATGCAGCTCAATATGAAAAAAACAAACAAATCAGTCCAATAATGGGCAGAAGACCTAAACAGACATTTCTCCAAAGAAGATATACAGATTGCCAACAACCAGATGAAAGAATGCTTAACTTCATTAATCATTAGAGAAATGCACATCAAAACTATGAGATATCAGGCTTCCCTGGTGGCACAGTGGTTGAGAGTCCGCCTGCCGATGCAGGGGATGCGGGTTCATGCCCCAGTCCGGGAGGATCCCACGTGCCGCGGAGCAGCTGGGCCCGTGAGCCATGGCCGCTGAGCCTGCGCTTCCGGAGCCTGTGCTCCGCAACGGGAGAGGCCACAGCAGTGAGAGGCCTGCGTACCATAAAAAAACAAAACAAAACAAAACAAAAACTACGAGATATCATCTCACACCGGTCAGAATGGCCAACATCAAAAAAACTACAAACAATAAATGCTGGAGAGGGTGTGGAGAAAAGGGAACCCTCTTGCACTGTTGGTGGGAATGTAAATTGATAGAGCCGCTATGGAGGACAGTATGCAGGTTCCTGAAAAAACTACAAATAGAACTACCATATGACCCAGCAATCCCACTACTGGGCATATACCCTGAGAAAACCATAATTCAAAAAGAGTCATGTACCACAATGTTCACTGCAGCACTATTTACAATAGCCGGGACATGGAAGCAACGTAAGTGTCCATTAACAGATGAATGGATAAAGAAGATGTGGCACATGTATACAATGGAATATTACTCAGCCATAAAAAGAAACGAAATTGAGTTATTTGTAGTGAGGTGGATGGACCTAGAGTCTGTCATACAGAGTGAAGAAAGTCAGAAAGAGAAAAACAAATACCGTATGCTAAGACATATATATGGAATCTAAAAAAAAAAAAAAATGGTCATGAAGAACCAAGATGGGAACAAAGACACAGACCTACTAGGGAATGGACTTGAGGACACATGGAGGGGGAAGGGTAAGCTGGGACAAAGTAAGCGAGTGGCATGGACATATATACACTACGAAATGTAAAACTGATAGCTAGTGGGAAGCAACCGCATAGCACAGGGAGATCAGCTCGGTGCTTTGTGACCACCTAGAGGAGTGGGATAGGGAGGGTGGGAGGGAGGGAGATGCAAGAGGGAAGAGATATGGGGATATATGTATATGTATAAATGATTCACTTTGTTATAAAGCAGAAACTAACACACCATTGTAAAGCAATTATACTCCAATAAAGATGTTAAAAAAAGATGCATTTTCTTAACATTAAAGTGCTATGTATATGCGAGTTATTCAGACTCTTCGTAGAGCTAAATCAGATCATCTTTCCTGTAATTCTTTATCTTTTGAACAGAATCCTCTAAAATTGGGGTTCACAGCCCATGCCTCACAGGCCAACACTGTCCTGTCTCCTGTGTTGTACAGCCCATAGGCTGAGAAAGACTGTTACATGTTTAAATGGTTGGGGAAAAAAGTCAAAAGTAGAATATTTCACAACATGTGAAAGTGATACAAAATTCAAATTTCCATGTCAATAAACGAAGCCTTATCAGGATATGGCCATGCCCATCGGCTGATGTCAGTGGCTGCTTTCATGTTATAAGGGCAGAAGTGAGCAGCAGCGACAGACACTGCACGTCTGCACAGTCCCAAATATAGGCTAGTCCCATCTAGTCCTTTGCAGAAAAAGTTTGCTGCCCCTGCTCTAGAATAACAACACTAAGCAAATAGAAACTCTGGGCCAAACCCCAATCTGTAAGCATTCATTCACATGGACTATGTGCACAGTCCTTAAATCTTTGGGTCTTCGAGACGTCACTATGGACCTGACTTCCTAGAGTCTGAGAGTAGCCTGAGTCGCTCATGGCTTGGGCTGAATTGACAAAGCTCCCAGGAGAGCCCTAGTGCAGGGCAGCCCCCAGATCTGCCCCGCAGGAGAGCTGCAGAGCCACACAAATCCAGTCCTACCCCCTGCACTTTAGCCATTGAAGTTGCCTCATGTCATCTGCTGGAGGACTTCACCTAGTGAGAGATCTCTCATTTAGATATAATCACCTTTTTATATCCATGTAGCTCTCTGAATGCCTCTCCCGGCCAGAGCTTTCCCTGGTGATTGAAAAGAGCTAATCCAACAAATGGTATGATCTCCTCTGAATGGCCTCAGTTGATCACCTGGACAAGCCCAGAGAGTTCCATCTTGAGCTTCTCTTTGTTGTAGCAACAGGTGCTCCGGAAGCGGGTAGGGGTGGGTGAGGGGGAGGATGGGTTTAAATGCTGGAATGGGGTGAGAGGAGGGAGGCTGTGGAATGCTCTTTGGGGGAGAGCTTTAGAAATTGGATCACCTTCACTAGTCTGGAATGGGCTGGGACAGACCCTCGCAGGACTCAGGGGTGGCAGGTGACACCAGAGCCCTTCAGGTTTCTGAAAAATACTCCGTGATGCACCTAAGTGTTGTCTGTTCTAAAGTGAGAGTCCTAAAGAGTTTTCCTAAAAAAATTCTAGGGGAAAAAAGATTCCAAGGGAAGACCTATTTTTCTTTATATTTTGTGGTTCTGTATGTAAATATCCCTGTGTCCAAAGCCAGTTTAGAGACCACTCCGTCTACCTAGTCCTATCTGACAAGGCCTAGAAGGGTTCCATATGTCTCAAATGCTAATATTTTTTGAGGTATTATAATGTTTAAACATACTGTAAAACTTGGTAGTGGGGCGTCTGGAGTTAAAGTTCAGAAAAAGCCATATAGTGTAGGCCGGGGGTCAGCAAAGTTTTTCTGGGAAGAGCTAGATGGTGAATAGTACAGGTTTGCAGGTCATGTGGTCTCTGCTGCAACTATTCGACTCTGCTGTTGTGTAAAAGCAGCTACAGATAGTATGTAAACAAATGGTCCTGGCTGTGTGTCAATAAAACTTTATTTACAAAAGCACATGGCAGGCCAGATTTGGCCATGGGCTGCGGTTTGCTGCTCCCTGGTATAGAGTTTTATCCTGCTCTCTATTAGCATTCTCTGCTTTTCCCTATCAGATGCTAGAGCACAGAGAGTATATCGGTTTACGGCAGGAGGAGCCCTGATGGGCCTAATGTGAGTTGAAGTTACGAGTAAGCAGAATCCAGAAGAGGGGCAAGATACTCGGAGTCCAGGTGAGATGGTGGTTGTGAGCAGAAGGAAGAGTAGCAGCAAGAGAGGAGGAGCTATAGGTCTGCTTACTGGCAGAGCATCTGAATATAGATGCTGAGGTTGGGGTGAGCTGTAGGGGGAAGACATCTGGCTCCTTGAGCTGCCTAGAGCCCTAAACAGCTTCACTCTTCTGGGCTCCATGCAGCCTACTTCTACTACGGTTTCTGCTCTTTTTGGCTATCCCTGAGGTCTCCTGGGATTTCTGTCTCCTTTATCCCATCTATATTATTGTAAACTCCCAAATCTCTGCTCTCTCCAAAAGCTCTCCTATAATAACCCTGCCTCGTGATACCGTCCCAAACTCATGGCATTCAGAATGAATTAGCCCTCCTCTATGTTTCTCTGGTCTGGCTATAAATTCCATAAGAGTGCAAGTTATAGTTATGACTTCCTTGTTGCTCTATTGTGAGATTTTCAAGCGTAGGTTCTATTTTACATTCCCAGTGGCTAGTTGGGGAAAAATTGCTTATCAAAGAAAGAAATACATAGGTACAAGGAGGAGTTAACTCAAAGCCTCTCAATCTAGTACCATCTTGCATGGCTTTCCAACTGTTTTGTTTACAATGTCTTCTTTCTCAGGAGGTTATACTGGTTGTAGTAGACAACCTACGATTGTATTATATTGTGGGTAGTATATTGTAAGTAGTATAGTCACAAATGGCAGAATTTCCATACTCAATCCAGGCTATAAGGGGGATTTGTTGATTTCTGTAACCACAGCAAGGGGAGGCCGAGTGCAGCTGGCCTCAGGGACAACTGGGAATGGGGAAAAGACAAGGGATAGGACTCTGTCCTTCATCTTGGTTTCTGTCCATGTGCCAGCTTTCACACCTTCTGTCTTTATGCCAAGGAGGAACTGCCTTTTTTTTTCCCGGAGGTCTGATTCAAAAAGTCTTAGGGAAGTACTGACCTACTATGGGATTACATACCCAACCTGTGATCAGAGAGGCAGGTTTTCATCGTTGGTAGCTCCTGGTAAAGTATCAGGGGCATGGGGTGGGAGGAAGACACCCTGAAGGAAGGAGGGTGCATTTCTTAGAAGCTAGGAGGAGGTGTGCCAGGCAGACAGAATGAGAGACACCACATCAGTGTCTGTCCTTCCTCAGGGCTTGATCCTGAGCTGGGCAGAAGCTCACATGGACAGATAGGAGCCATTTTCCTCCCAAAGTGCCACCGCTCATCTCTCGTTCAATTGCTCTCCAGATTGGGATTTTGCCAAAAACCTTTTCCAGAGTAAATGCAGCCCCTTCACACTGATGGGTTAAGGACCCACATTTGTCACAGACGTTATAGGATAGAAATGCTGCCACTGACTCTGCTCTTCCTTTCAAGTCCTTAGGTGTTGAAGAAATGGGTCCCAACCATTCGTCATCCATTGAACACATATCTGTCCAGCATTAGTTTTTCACTTTTATTTTTTTGTCTTTTTCCTTTTTTGATTATGAAATGCTTCAAACATACAAAATGCTATAATGTGTAGTATAATGAGCACACTTGAAACTGCTACTCAACTGAAGTATAACAATACAAATAGGGTTCGTGAACCCTCTCCAATAGTGTCTTCTTTCTTTCCCATCACCCAGAAGCAGTAACTATCCTGAATTTGGCAGCACTACTTTTTAAATTAATTTTTTTAAGAGCAGTTTTAGGTTCACAGCAAACTCGAGTAGAAAGTGCAGAGTTCTCATCCAGCTTTTCATGCTATAGCATGATCAGCTTCTGTTGAAGTCAGCTCATTTGTTCTATCCAGCAACTCTGTGAGGTAGAGATGTGTTCTCATCTGCGCTTTTCAGATAAGAAGAAGGCCTAGAAAGGTAAAGGGGCTTGACCAAGACCTCGGGGTTTTTGAGGGGCCAATCTGGGATGTTACTGTCATTTTTGTTGGACACTTTCAAAGAGCAGAAGATTCCAAGGCAGGAAGGGCTGACTCTTTGATGGTAGAACTCTCCACACCCATATTCGATGCAGAGAGAAATAACATAGATCTCGAAAGGTTTTCAAAACCCTGAGCTCAGCCAACAGCCAGATTGTTTGCCCAAGTCCATTCAAGTCGTCAACCTTGAGCCACCACGGTGTCCCTGGAAGTGAGTCTGGCAATTCAGTTAAGTGATGGGGATCTGCTGTGTGTCCCCCTCTGAAACACAGATTTGGATACTCTGACCCCTCCATGCTCATTTCATTTGCATTGAACAGCAAAGTCCCTGGAAGGAAAGGTGCCAGGGACAGGGGGAGGTGGCTGGCAGGGCTCCCCAGATGCCCCCAGGTGGTCTCTTCCAGGACTAGTTCTCATGCTTGAAGGAATCTTATGGCTCAGCCCATGAGGCCCACAGGGCTACACTACCAGTTTCTTCTTTCCTTGGCTTCAGTGCCTCCCAGCCCTGGTCTCTTGAGATTAGGGTGTATATGACTGGGAAGTGGAGACTGGGGCAAGGGAGGGGGCTGTCGAGTGGAGTGGGTGGCTGGTAATATTTTCCAGGTCTTTCTAAAACGTCTGCCTCCCCTTAACGGATACAGAAGTGAACCAGCCAACTGACTGTTCCGACTGCAAGATTGGTTACTGCTTACATCATCTGGGCAGCCAGACTGGGGATGGGGTGCAGGTGAGGTGGGGAGAAGCTAAGCAGGGATTAACCCAGCCCTGAGCGAATTGACAGACGAAGGTGGTGGTCATCAGGTGACCTTTTTCCCCGAGCACGGGGCTTGGAGAGTTGGAGAGGAGCCAGGTAGTCACATTAGCGTCTGCATGAGGTGCTTGGTAGCTGCCCCACCCTTTACCAGCATTTTAGTTCCATTTCATTCCACTCTATGCCACTCCATCTTAAGAGGTTTGATTGAGAATTGAATATCCCAGGAATACATTAGTGAAGAAGTGATATCGAGACAACTAGGATGGACCAGGCTCGAGGTACTCCCTTTCCAGTGAGGGACAGGGATACAAATCGGTTAGTCTGTGCTGTGTGATAAACCACCCTCAAAGTTAGTGGTTTCTGACACCATTCCTTTAGTGCTGCTTCCGAGTCTAATAAGCGGCTGGGCAGTTCTGCTGAATCAGACTGGGCTCTGTGGCTGGTGGGTCAGCCGGCTGGTCAATGATGGCCTGGACAACTACAGCCCTTCTTCACATGCCCTCTTATCCTCTCCTGGGCTAACTTGGGCTTGTTCATGTTCAGGGGCAGGTTTCCAAGGAAGTAGGGGGTAGCATGCAAAGCCTCTGGAGGTCCAGACTTGGAACATATGTGAAGTTGTTTCTGGTCACATTCTACTGACCAAAGCAAGTTACAAGGCCAGCCTGGATTGAAGGGGTGGGGGAAGGGACTCCACCTCTTGATGGGGGAAGCGGCAGAGAATTGGAGACGTTTTTGTCCTCTACCTTAGACACATGCGCCGTTATTATGGACGGAAGACTGATCACGCTCTATTATTGCTCTTATCACAAACTGCTAGGACGGAGGAGTATATTCTGATAGTGGTGGGTGGGGTGGGAAGGAGTTTGGAGAAAAGTTCACAGAGAAGAGAACCTTGAAGGACAAATAGTATTTCAACAAGAGCAGAAAAACACACCCATTTCGCTTCCATTTGTATTGTTTCTTTTGCCAAAATCCGGACCCTGGACCAACCAGCTACCACCACTGGTCTGATAGCAAGGATTCCATCAGTGACCTGGGGTTGGGGGGGGTGGGTGGGTGTCATCTCTGCCTCCTGCATCTGGAGACAAGAAAGGCTCCAGAAAGCCCTGCTGGTAATTAGAAAAAGGGAGATTCCTTGACTCATGTTTTTGCCAAATTGTTGCATTTCTCTCCTATCTCTCATCTCTTCTTGGGTTCTGTCCCTATTTCTCTATCTTTCTCCCACTGTGATTTCTGATGGGATGGGTCACTGGAAGTCAGCAAGGAAAAGATAAATAAAAATTGCTTTCATTCCATTGCCAATGGAAAACAAATAAACTTGTTTCTCTTGTTTTGTGGTGGGATCATGCAGACTGTCCTTGCACTAGCACGTAAAGAGCTTCTCCCAGTGCCGGGGGCAGAGTCGGTGGGTTGGAAGGTGGGTGAGGGCAGCAGTAGCAGTTGCTGTAACTATTATACCTAATGAGTCTCTGGAACAGAAACATTATCTGAGCCGACCTCTCCTGCCTCAGCAGAATTGCTGGCACGCTTGACCAGTATGATCATTAAGAACAAACAAATAAACAACTTTGTGTTTGAGCAAATGCTTGGGGAACTCCCTTCCACTAAGACAAAAATAAATAAATAAATAAATATATAAATCCCGCAAGGAATCTGTCTGGGGCTGATCATCATCTGATGAAGTCCTTGGACATCACTTCCTGCTTCAGGACGATCCCCCACCCCACAGTCACCCTAGCACCAGCTAGAAAAGACAAGAGTAATCCTGAGGGTGCAGGCTCTTTTCTTATGTTCCCAATCAATGTGGCCAGGACTACTTCTGCAAAGAGACGGGTGATGTCCTCTAATCCTGGCTTGTCTATTCTCTGCCTCTGCCCTGCCTTTGAAGTTCCCAGGGGCCTCGTGTTTTCTTAGTTACTGATAATGGAGGGGGCTGGGGTCTTTGGTGGGAGTTCACTTTGTTCCCAGTCTGGAAGATGTGGCCAAGGGTGGGGTGCGAGATGGGAGCCAAGGCAGCCCTGGCTACCTCTGTTCACACGTGGGTGTCAGATCTCCTTCTTCAGAGTTCTTCATGACACCAGCAATGAATAAATCTGAAATGTTTGGCTGCAAGGAGCAGAAATGTAACTCCAGCAAGCTTAGACAAATGAGACATTTATTCCAAAACTGGGCAGGACACTGAAGTGCTCATAGAAATAAAGGAAGAGCTACAGAAATTGAAACCGGGCAGGACCCTGTGGGGCTCCTGGGCACTGAAGCCTTTCTGTCCTCATTTCTTGTTTGTAGGGAATAGACCCCAGACTCCATGACCTTCCCTAGTTCCAAAGGACAGATTTGAACAGTTGCTAATCAGGGAAGGGAGGGGATGCAGAGATAAGGGAGGAGCAGCCAAGAAACAATAGTGCAGCCTTGGGGCAGGGTCCTGGTTCCCACTCAAGGGATACACCTAACAGTATCTTTGAGCTCTTTACAGAACTAAAACCCCCAACAAATGGAAGATGTCAGCATTCTTCATTCCAGAGAAGACCACCTGAGGCCAGACTAAAGGAACCAGAGAAGCACATCAAGAGATTACCTGAGACCAGATTAAAAGGGGGTAGGCCCTGCACACACCCTAATCTTATCAGCAACACTGCCCTTGAAACATTGCTATAGAACTCCCCTCCAAATCCTCCCAGGTTGGGACACAGTTTCGAGGCATGAGCCTTCTGTGTCCCCCGTTGCCTGGCAAGGCAGTAAAGCTATTCTTTTCTACTTCACCCAAAACCCTGTCTCCAAGATTTGATTTGGCACCAGTGCACAGAGGCTGAGTTTTCGGCATCAAAATCAGGACCCATCTTCATCACTCTTTGCTCATCTCTGCTTCTCTCTGACTGTTAGCTAATTGTGACCATTTCCCAGAGGCTTTCTTCTCCTGGTAAGTATGTGACCGCCAGCAGTCCCCACTTAGCAACTTCTGCAGAAAGAGGGTGACTTTTTTCCCCCCTGTAGTATTCTTAGTTCAATCTTAGGGAAGAGTTATAAGTTTCCCTACTTGGTTTATAAGTCACTGTTGCCTGAACATGGGCACTAGGCTTCATGGGCCCTCAGACATTTCCCTATCCCTCTATGTAGGGCTTTGGGTCCTGACACCAGAAGAAAGAAGATAAGAGTGTTTGCTGAACAGATCACGACCAATAAGTGCACTCACAAGCACAGGACTTTAGGAGGTACACTCTTTCCATAGTTGGCAGAACCCATCAAAGTCTTTGCTGTCTACTCTTCCTTTGTGGGACTAATTGGTGTAACCTAATAATTGTTGTTCTGTCCCCCATTGGCAGTGGTTGGTTTAGGCCCAAGCATGTGATGTAATTCTGGCCAAAGCAGTATAAGGAGACACCAAGTGGAAGACTTCAGAGAAATGTTCCTGTTCCAAAGAAGGGTAATCTCTTTTACTGGCCACTAACCCACCTGCAGAGGATGCCTGGAGCTATTGGACCAGAATGCAGCTATGAGGACCCAGTCAAGATTGAGGCTGAGATGTTGAGGAAGACAGAGCAGAGTGGAGTCAGGTCCTTGAGGACCTGGTTGAGCCAGAGAGGCAACTAACCTTGGAAGCACCCTCCCCAAGGGCATATTGTTGATGAGAATACATTTTCCTTATTGTTTAAGCCAGTGGTTTTCAAAGTACAGTCCCTGGACCAGGAGCATCAGCATCCCTTGGGAACTTGTCAAAAATGCAAATTCTTGGGTTTCGCCAGGACCTATGGAATTGGAACTTCTGCGGGTGGGGGGGTTTTAAG
Source organism: Leucopleurus acutus (assembly GCF_964270905.1). Lineage (NCBI taxonomy): Eukaryota > Metazoa > Chordata > Mammalia > Artiodactyla > Delphinidae > Leucopleurus > Leucopleurus acutus. Next base: position 98,248,430 of record NC_139149.1, read on the forward strand.
GGCCCTCCAGGTGGTTCTGATACGTGCTAAGCCTTGAGAACCACCATTTAAGCCTAGCGGGTCTGGAAACGACTTAGGATCATCCTAACTGCACCCTCGTATTTCACACCGGGGACTGGGTGTAGGGAGGAATCATAAGCAAGAGTGCTGTCTTTCTGCTGTGATGCTGCTCCTGGAGTCTGGGTCCCTCCTCTTTTGGAGTCGTTAATCTCATTGTTTGTTATTGCCATCGTAAGACGTCCTTACTTTCCCTTACTTTGCTATGGGGGCTGCGTGGAGTGAGTCACACAGACTCTTTCCCTGATGACTTTAATCTCAAGCCGCCTGCATCAGTCAGGGTCCTGGCAGGAACCAAATGGCTCAAAGCAGGAAGTCAGAAGAGAGTTTAAGAAAGGGACTGTTTATAAGTGTGGCAAGGACAAAGGAAACTCAACCAGAGACAGGGTAAGGTGCCAGAGCTAGTGACAGCATCACTACCCCCAGGTCGATAACGGAAGGAGAGAGCACAGTTGCTAGAAGACAGAGAGGGTAGCTGTCATAGGGTGAGTGGTGGCCCCCAAAAGATACATCCACATCCTAATCCCTGGAAACTGTGACTGTTACTTTATTTGGAAAAAGAGTCTTTATGAATCTATTTAAGGATTTTGAGATGAGGAGATTATCCTGGATTATCCATTGGGCCCTAAATCCAATGATGTGCCCTTATAAAGGAAGAGCAGAGGGAATTCAAGACACACAGCTGAGGAGAAGACAGAGAAAAGGAGGAGGCGGTGTGACCACAGAGACAGAGACAAGTGATGGGGCCGCACGTCCAGGAGTCCTTACAGTGCTGGAGGCTGAGAGGCAGAGCAAAGATCCTCCTTGGAGCGTCCCCAGAGAGTGTGGCCCTGCCAACATGGTGGTTCCAGACTTCTGACCTCCAGAGCTGTGAAAGAGAACGTTTCTGTTGTTTTACACTACCAAGGTGATAGCGATTTGTTACAGCAGCCCCAGGAAATGAATGCAGTAGCTCTATGGAGAGGACGGCCTTGCTTCGTCTGCAGAGAAGCTGGGCCAGCCTGAGAGAGCGTGGCAAGGAGGGAGCTGAGGCTGGTCTCTCACTTTTTTCATTCCCTTTGACCTCCAGATGGTGCCTCCCACTGGCCTAATCCAGCTGAAAACTATAGTGCATGAGACCCCTTGATATGGTCCATCGGGGTCAGCCTCCCGAGACTCAGAGCAGGGTGGAGAAGCCTGGAGGGAGGCTCTGGAGGGGCAGCTGGAAGCCGCCCAGCACAGACACAGCTACGGTCAAAGCACAACTGAATTATAACCTCTGAACAGACCTGGAAGGATAAGGTCCAAACATGTACATGAGACAAATGTGGCAAGAATTCGGGCTTTGTGAAGTTAGAGAAAAACAACAACAACATTCATCTGGAAAAAGTAGCCAGAAGAAGTGGAAATTCTAGTGATGTTTAAGTAGTGAAGATGTTATACAAAGAAGGCTGGATGCCCTGTGGGGGAAGTGGTGATACTTAGAAGATAGCTCGAGATGATGGTGGGATAAGAGTACGAAAGGTGTGTTGAACAACAGGTGCTTCAGAGGAGTGGGGAACAGGATGGGGAGAGGGAGGGATTGGGGAACTACTATGTTACCTAATGGAGGATTTTGATATTTTTATAAATTTCCAGCATTGTGGTTTAATCAACAGTAGGGTCATTAACCATCCCTTCTACTGACAGGTGAGGACAACCCCTTAAGACCTAGTCTCAAAGCCCCAGGGAGTTCTGCTTCCCAGAAAGGTGGCAGAGTGAGTGTCTGTGCCATTTGGATGAGGGGGCCCAGGTCTCAGAGGACAGACCCACAGCATGTCCTGGGTTCATCTTCCCAGAAGGAAGTCGCTAGGCAGGGTCTGGGGACAGGGCTGGGCTGCATCCATCACAGCCACTGCCCTCTGTGGCCCCAGGTCATGTCTTTTGTGTTTTCTGCGCCTCAGTACCATGGGAAGAATGAGGCTAGCTCTATCTTGGAGAGACTTTGAAAAGAGCAAATAATGGTCAATAAATCAAGGGAAATAAATAACAACCAGTGATTTACCAAACTACACAAAATTATCTAATTACAAAACAGGAAAGAAAAACAAAAGGCTAGGGAGGGGAGAGAAGCATCACATGGGGGCTACAGAGGGATTAAAGGAATCCAGATTTATGAGCAGGAGAGAAAACAGCACTCCCTCTGCCACTTCTTAAGGAAGTTTGCTTCTCTCCTGCGGATGCTCAAAGAGAGACGGCTGTCTACATGGCTCCTTTGCTCTGACTTGTGAGGATTTGGTCTGAGGAATTGTTTTCAAGCCTGTGAACCGTTTGGCAGCCTCTGGTCTGTGATATCGCCTTATGCACCCAGTAAGGCACAAGCTACAACGACAACAACATACAAATTTGTCGGTCACTGAGTCAGAGGGGTGGGTGTCTGACCCCTGGAAGGTCCTGCAGCCTGCGGAGTCGTTCTTGCATGGCGCATGTTTCACTGTGTGCAGAGACTATCTCTAAAATATACAGAGAACCAGAGGGTTCATAGTAGCTTGCATTTGGAGCGTGTGTGTGTGTGTGAGTGAGCATGTGTGTGTCACTGAATGTATCTGTGAGCCTGTGTGTGATGCTGGGCCAGCAGAGGTGGACACACTTCCATGCACGAGCCGGGGCCCTGGCCTGGCAGCCTGGGGATGTACGTGTGGGCGTGAGGGTGAGCCGACCTGGAGTCCAGTCCCAGGGCCTCTGGGGGCCTGTCGCCTGCAGGGCTCATTATAGAGGAGACCAGGTGCTTGGAGTGTCCCCAAAGCAATACAGAGTGCAGTCATGAGTTTGAAAAATATTCCTGTGAGAGATATAAATAAAGACTCCAAGCCCAAAGCCATGGTTTGAGAAAGCCATCCTTAAACACAGGATAATTTATAGCCGCAGCTCTCCTGTCCTGAGAATGACTCAGCTCTCTTAACCCAACCAGACCCAGCCTGCTCCAGTAACCTTTGGGTTTGGCTGAAAGGGAAGTGCTAAAGAGAGAGAGCTCTAAGGAATCCGGTGAGCTAACCACCCGGCTACCAGGCTGTCCCTGCTGTGCTCCCCTCCTTTCTTCCTTTTGGGAAAACTCCAGCCACAACAGGGATGATCAGACCCTGGAAGCTGAGAAACAGGACGCTTGGGTATATTCCCAGCTGGCTGGCCCCTGGGAAGCCTCTGAGACAGATGCCCGTCTACCTCTGGGATCCGGTGGGTTCTGGTACCCACACAATGGGCCAGTCTTCCTCTGGGAGGCGTGGTTTCAACATAGACCCGAGTAGAACTGGAGAGTTATTCTCAGTCATAGAGACTCTTGAGCCCCACAGAAAGAATGGAAATGAGAGTACTTTTCCCTTTTATTAAAAAAATAACTTACCCAAGTCAAGTGCCAAAAGTGGGCTGAGAAGAGGGGCAGATAAGCTTCATCATAGTGGTAAATGTGTGAGGGAACGGTCAGACCGAACAGGGTTAGTTTCTAATTCTCTCTCCCCCGCACCGCCAGCCCCCCTTCCTTCATGATATTTTTAGCAGACTCTTCAGCCAACCTCGTGGAAAGAGACAAATGCAAGTACAGAGAGTGCTTATCAAAACCCATGGATGTTTCTTTTTCTCTTTCTTCTTTTTCCCTTAAAAATCTTCCAGGAGCGGGGAAAGGACTGGAAGTACTTGAAGGTCTTTTTAGCTCCAGGCCTCACCCCGGCTTGGATCTCGAGAACATTTCAATGTCAAGGCCAAGTGCCTGACTGTCCAAGTGTAGAAAAAGAAAAACCTTCATGCTGGACTATTTTAAAAATAGTTAAGCTCTTTGATTAAATGGCTAAACAGCCCTTGAATCAAGTGTTCTCTTCTCTAGCAGATGAATTTGTGTAATTGGCCTAATTTTTTTTTTTTTTTTTTTTTTTGCGGTACGCGGGCCTCTCACTGTTGTGGCCTCTCCCGTTGCGGAGCACAGGCTCCAGACGTGCAGGCTCAGCGGCCATGGCTCATGGGCCCAGCTGCTCCGCGGCATGTGGGATCTTCCCAGACCGGGGCACGAACCCGGGTCCCCTGCATCGGCAGGCGGACTGTCAACCACTGCGCCACCAGGGAAGCCCCTTGGCCTAATTTTAACGTAGGTCCCCACGTATCAGGAATGTAGTCCTTGCTGAATAGATGAGCAACTCCTTAAATCTGTAACTAGGTGTCTTGTCTTTTTTCAACATATATTTAATATGTCATTCTCTGTGTGTGTGTGTGTGTGTGTGTGTGTGTGTGTGTGTTTGTGTTTCTTCAGTTGTGTGTCTGCGAAGGGGGTTGTTAAAGATCTAAGTGAGGGGGACCTGGGGTGTGATGTGAGGTGCAGCCCAGAGCATCCTGTACCTCAGTGTCGGGTGGTCAACGGGTCTGACCTCTGTACAGGGCAGCATCCTTGGTGCCCATCTCTGCTGCGTGCAGGACTTATTACTAAAATATTGCCCAGGAGGGGTGGCACTAGGCTGGCCCCTGGCTATTTATTGCTGTACCTAGTGTTTATTTGCAGTCCATAAGGTTTTCTTTATTTTGTGTATGATCGATAACCACTTTTAAAGAGAAGGAAATTTCTTTTTCCAAGAAGGAAGTTTCAAGTCAGCCAACTTAAAACACACATACACACACACACACCCCTCCCCCAAAATCTATGCACACTGACTTTATAAATGATAGAAAACAGAGGATCTCGGTAGCTGCAGAACTAAAACCACACAATTCTGGCCAGGCCTGGCCTGGTCACGTTGGAAATGCAAGGAGCCTCCTTCCGATGCTGTAGCTCAGTCTTTTGAAGTCTGTCCTCTGTCCACTGCCTCCTCTTCTTTCTTATTTCTCCCTTTGGGAGTTTTTTGCATCATCTCCCAGTTTCTAAGCCCCCTGCTCTTTTTGTTTTTTATTGGAGTATAATTGCTTTACAATGTTGTGTTAGTTTCTGCTGTACTATGAAGTGAGTTAGCTATATGTATACCTATATCCCCTCCCTCTTAGACCTCCCTCCCACCCCCGCCATCCCACAGATCTAGGTCATCACAGAGCACCGAGCTGAGCTCCCTGTGCTGCACAGCAGGTTCTCATCAGCTATCTATTTTACACACGGTAGTGTATATATGTCAACCCTAATCTCCCAATTCATCCCACTCTCCCCTTCCCCTCCTGTGTCCACATGTCCATCCTCTACGTCTGTGTCTGTATTCCTGCCCTGGAAATAGGTTGATCTGTACCATCTTTCTAGATTCCACACACATGCGTTAATATACGGTATTTGTTTTTCTCGCTTTTAGTCACCTGTCTTTGCACATTATCAAAATGAGAGGCTGCCGTGATTGAGGATATGTGTGGACCGATCAGCACATACGGATCGATCAGCACATATAGATAGATTAGACACTTCTAGATTGATTAGACGCCTGAAGGGCAGCAACCCAGCCCTCTCATACTGATTGAAAATTAATTGAATATAATAATTGCTAAGGAAGAGCTGGAGAGACATTCCACAAGCCCACCAGATAGGAACCTGGAGGTGGCACCCAGGTGGGGTCGGGCCAATCTTCCTGCCCTTTGCTAGCTGGTCATTCTGCTCGGATTAACACTAGTGTGTATTTGGTTAGGCTGCCGGTGGTGTCTTCTACTCTCTTTGGAATAATCCACACACCTGGCTGGGCTCCCCGGATGTCATCTGCTTTCTGAAGGTCTCAGCCACCAGGCAGAATAGCCCAGCAGTCTTTGGTTCTGAAGCTTAGGGGGAGGCCCTTTGGTAAGAAGACCAGCCTTGGATTTCTGGTGTCTCTTCCAGAGACAGAGAGGCACTTTTGGTTGGGTTTGCAGAGTAAACCCTGGAGGCTCACCCTGTGCACACCCTCTGATCATCTGCAGCTCTTGGTGAAACACTCCAAAGATACAGGACCCATCTTGGGTGCAACAGGGGTCTCCTAGATCCAAAAAGATACAAACCTCCCGTCCCACGGGTTAAGGCTGGAAGGAAGACAAGTACACATGCGTATCTGTTGCTCAAAGGAAAGGGACCGTGCGTGTCCTCGTACAGCGACGGGATGGCCTTTGGCCAAAAGTAGCACAATTCTGGTCTGACAGACTCGGAAAAGGGGCTGCTCGTGTGCATCGCAGCCCATGCCGAGGTCACTGGGAGCACACACACGACTACCCTGGGAAAGGCGGATCTGTAGGCCCTGGAGAGAATTCAGAGGAGCGCAGACAGGAGGAGGTGGAGAGTAGAGAAGGAGTGGCCCACCTTTCAAATCCAGCCTCCCCGCACCCCCCTCCCGCCTCCCCTAAGGCAGAAGCCAAGGGCAGGGGCCAGACCAGAGCCAGCTGATTCTGTGGCTGTTTATACCCTGTAACCAGAGCCTGTTCCTGCGAGGCTGCCTAACAGCTGCAGAGATAAGGGGATGGGCCGTCACTTCCAGAGACTGGGTGACCTGTGCTGGCGCCCACCTCGGGGGCAGCTTATCCAGATCGTTTTCCCAAACCAGGGGGTGGGAGTGGGAAGAGGTGGGGCTGGCCGCTAGCTGCTGCCCAGGTGGCCAGGGTGACCTTCCCAAATCCGGAGTGAATCTTCGAGCTCTATATTGGACTTATTCCTGTGCTCTCTCCAACCCCCCTGTCTCCCCACGGGGTTGCTTTCTACAAGGTCAGGGGAGGTGAGAGAGGAGTTCTGCATGTTTCATGGGTTTGTTTTCCTCCCTCTTTATCTTTGTCATCACAGAAACAGAAAAGAACATGTGGTGAAGCTCTGGGTCAGGCAAAATTTCTAGCTTCTGTTGCCAAACACACCTTTCAGGCCGGAGCCCTGCCCTCCTTGCCCCCATCCCCGGCCTCCCCTCCAAGGTTAGCCTTGTCTTCCCTCCCATCTCCGTCCTCTCAGCCCTCCAGGCAGTGTCAGGGACCTCCCTCCATTCATCTCTTCCTGGACTCCCTGCAAGAAGCGGGGAGGTAGTGGGCTCTCTCTGCCAGTGTCTGGTGATGCTGGGAAGCTTCAAACCAGACTCATCCTGCTGGTCCTTCAGTGAGTGGTGTCCGACTCCCACCTTGCTTTCCAGATCCTGATCCTTTGGGGGCAGCTCCCTCTGCCTCTACGCCCCTCCCCTTCCTTTTTTCTCTCCCATTCTTGCCCCTCCAGCAGCTTCCTCTGACTGTCTCCAGCCCCCGGTCCTGGGTACCCCTTTGGAGCCGGTACTCATGACGTTCTGGTTCTCAGTGTTCACACCTCTCAGGTATGAGATTTGAAGACGGTTAACATGTTCTTTCCTTTGGTCTCTTGTTCCCCTGCCACGTTGGCTCATCTTGGAGCCCAGCACTGGCCTGGCCCATGACCTGGGGCACTCAGGGCTGCCTGCCAAGCGGGGCTCTTTTACTGTCCCTGCCTGTCCTTCCTCTGCTGGCAACCTGGACAGGGTCGGGGTGAGGCTCATGGGGTTGGCTGAGTTTGTTCAACAGCTGCCTCAGATCGGAAAAGGTGAGGGTGAGGCTCTAGGGTAGGGGGAAAACAGCACAAAGCAAGGCCTTTAGACTAAGGGAGCTCTGAGTTCAAGTCCACACGTGACTAGTGACCAGTCGTGGAACCTCAGACAGTCTGCTCATCATTTAAAATGCAGATGATGATACTTCACACTTCTCGGGGTGGATGTCAGAGTCAGAGGAGATCATGGAAAGGAAGATGCTTGGGAAATTGTTTCCTTAGTGTGTGGCTAATGGTGGGTGTCGGCAATATTTGCTGCCTGAGTGAATAAAAGACAGGACAAGGGAAGGGTGAAGAAGGAGGGAAGGACAGAGGGAGAGAGGAAAGAAAGAGGAGAATGAGGTTTCCAGGGACCCTTGCTTTTGCAAGTATCGAAATCTGAAGCAAACTGAACTTAGAGGCTGCTGCGTCTGCAGGTTCTGGGCCCAAGATTTTCTGTGTCTCAACCTTGTAATTGGACACTCACCCCAGGCAAAGCTTTTCTTTTGCTTTTTGCTTCCCCTGATCAGAGTTTAGGGGAGCGGAGAGCATCAACTTAACAGCCAGCACAGAGGGGTTGATTAGTAACTGTTGGTTTGTGTCTGGAGGACTTCTCCGAAGGGAGAGCTCCCTTGACCAGCAAGGCTTCCCACTCCCCGCTCTCCCCACCTCGCTCTGTGCCCCACTTTCACTGTGCCCCCTCTCAGTTCTCAGGCTTCCCCTGCTCCCTCCCTCCTCAAGGCCTTTGCCACATCTCCTGTGGGCCTGGAACACTTCTGATGCAGGGCATCTCCAGGACCCTGCCACTTTCCAACTGAGTTACCCAGGTAGGTCAGTGAAACCCTCTGGGTTTCAGTTTCCTTATCTGTAAAGAGAAAATCTAGACACGGCCCTTGGCTTCTTGGGAAAACTAAACGGGATCAGGTAAGGGAAAGACGTAGCCCAAGGCCTGGCTCAGGGCCCTTGCACAGGTGATGGCCACTCTTTGGTTCATCAGAGTAGCTTCCTCCTCCCTCTCTCTGGGGGTGCTGTCACCTTCCATTCCATTCCTTACTCTTCTCCTCCCCCAACAAAGACTGACTTTGGACAGTTTCCTCCCTGTTACCAAAGGTAAGCCCATCGCCTCTCAACCTATCTGCATTTTTGTTTTACTGGATGTGGGAGAAGTTAGGCAGATTTTCAAACTTTACACAGTTCTGTAAGTATACCACTGCCTAGCATCTTCTCTGTTGGGCTAATAGCTAGAAGCTCTGTTGGGAGTTAGCCTCCTGCTTGAATTCTTTTTATTTTATTTTTCTAATAAAACCCACTTTTATTTACTAACCAAACGGTTGATCCTAATTAAAGGAATACTTTGAAATAGTTGCAAGTAAAATGTTTGTGATAAAGATAATCGAACATAGGAAAAGAAAATAAGAAGCAGCATGGAGATTTGAAGAGAGTTGCTTATCATCTCACAGCTAATTGTTATCAAACATGATGATGAAATTTTTATTCCGATTTTCCATAGATCTGAACACAGGTGACATTGTTCCTAATGCATTGCACCACTAATTTTCCATCTTTCATTTTTCTTGTCATTCTTTCCCCTTTCTCATTCTGTTCCTGTTGTGGAACCAATGCACCATTAGCAAAGTTGTAGATCTGAGTTTTTTCTGCCATCAGCTGCAGTTTCTTCAACTCTCTCTCCCAGGTTACAAGAAAACCGTGTTGTTTTCAAAGTGCTCTCAGCTTTTATGTGGGGCTTTTGTCATCAGAAGGGATGACACTATCTGGTTTTTAGCCATTGTACCCATTTTCGACAGAGCCGGTTCCCATTTCTACTGCCTTCGTGTATTCATGGAAGTCTATGCTCATTGCCAGGGGCCATCTTTCTCCCAGATGCTGAATGGTGGTTTTGGTGGGTGTGGCTGGCTCTTACACCCTCTTCATGCGAGGTGGGAGTGTTTCTAAGCTATTTTTAGCCAATCTACATATTGTACATATCTTTAATTTCACAAAAAGAACCCATTTCCATTATTCTTCATGCTAATAAACAAGGCACCAGTAAAAACCCAGTTTTGATTAGAAAATTAACAAAGTCTTAGATGTGATAAAGATCTTGATACTCGAAGGACTTGGGGTGGCTGACCCCAGAGACATGACTTACCCTCCAGTGTCCCTGGGTGGTTGGGCGGATGCCACTCTCTGCTGGACTTTGAGTTCACATCCTTGCTGGGTTTCTCCCTTCTTGTTCTGCTCCCCCATTCCTTATCTGCCCTTTTGGGGGGCACTTTCATAATAAATCACTGTGTAAGAACCCTCCTCTCAGGGTCTGCTTCTGGAGAACCTAATCTAAGACAGCTGGCTATGCACTTCTGTTCTTAGATTTGAGAGCAAATCCGAATCACTAAAGGAGCTTGTGAAAAATGCAGATTGCAAGGTCAGGCCCCAGAGACTGTGGTTGAGTAGGGTGAGGTCCCCAAGTCTGAAATTTAGTGAGCTCTCGGGGTGGGGGGTGGGTCCTGCTGTCTGTGGTCCTGGAGCCTCCTTTTGAGAGCCAGGACTGCAGCCCCTGGGGAAGCGCTTGTTACACCAGTAACAGGTTGATTGCTAGCTTGGGCTTCTGCAGCCCCACCCTTCCCTGACATCTGCTGATCCCACAACTCCAAGTGGCTTGGCTTCAACCGGGAGCAAATTGCTGCTGTCTACAGTCCAACTGGCACTCCCCCGGTGTCAGGCTGATCCTTCAGGCTGGGTCACTTGCGCTGCACTCCAATCCAGCCAGGGTGCTTTTCAGAGCCCTGCATGTTTGAATGTTTGAGAACCACGAGATCTCTCCTTGGCTCCCATTCTTCTGTTCTTCTTTCCAGCATCTGCCCAAGTTGCCCAGTTTTCATGTTCTGGTTGCTGAGGCCCCCCTCCTCGCCCACCACACACACTCTTTATCTCAGCATCTCACATCTCAGCAGCATCGGGAGTGGAACAGAAGCCTGACACAGTCACTTCTGGCAGTAAATGTAGTAGTTACACACACAAGCGTTATTTTTACACTTCTTGGGTTGAATCTGGGCTCCATCACTCGTTAGCTGTGTAGCTCTGGGCAAGTCATTTAGACTCTCTGTGCCTTAGTTTTTTTTTTTTAAACTAGAAATAACAAGAGTAACTACCTCTGAGAGTTTGCTTGTCACTGATAGGTAAAACGCCTGGCACGTAGTGTTCAATGAATGTTTGCTAATCTTATCGTACAGACAGAACAAACTCCTCCAGCTGCCAAACAGACAAGCCACCTGGAGAGGATGGAGTATTATTTGTACCCTCCACGCAAGGGGGTGCATGCCTCAGGGGCCCTGGTGATGCTGTCTTATTCCTCTTCAGCCCTGCACACTCTCTGCAGTGTAGGAAACGAGCAGTGGAAATACGCTGTTTTGTAGCTTTGTTAACAGACATGCAGAAATTTTGACCACAAGGATAGCCGAATGGACGGGAAAACGACAGGATTTGGACTGGAAAGTAGCCTGGTCCAATGCACGCTCACACGCTCACACACACATTCTCATCCACTCACGTACACCCTCCCTCACATGACGTACTCACACACGGACAGGCTCACACGTACTCACTTTCACACACACTCTCACTCACACACGTGCTCCAGCAGACTCACACACTCTCACGCGCTATCTCACAAACACCTTCTCCACTGCCCACACTCTCACGTGTGACCCCTGTGGAGTCAGAATTAAAGGGACCTTTATTGGGAGTGGGTGGAGGTGGCAGGATCCAAGCAGGAGACTCCCTGGGGTCTACTCTGTGCCGGGCTTGGGGAGGTGACAGGTAAACCAGACTGGCTTCCTGAGTCTTCTGAGTGAGGCAACCATGGACAAAAACAATCTCATTTCAGAGCCAAATAATTAAGCCCTTTGCAGGAGAGTCTGGCAAACTGTGATTGAAGCGGGGAGGCAGAGTTTGAGAGATCTGCCAGGAAGACACCACCACCTCCACCAGGGGTGGAAAGAAACAGCCACGTGCCATGTGCTACGTATGTGCTTTTAATGAAGTAGCTTATTCAGTCTGCTAACAACTGTTCAGCAATGCTATGGTCCTGTTTTGCAGATGAGGCAACAGGCGTGGTGGGGTTCGGTAACCTTCTCAAGGTCCCTCAGCTCGTATATGTGGGAGTCGGGTGTGAAGCCAATGGCAGCATGTCCCTAGGGTCACACGGAGGGGGTCATGTTTGAGCTGAACTTGGAAGCTGTGTGTGGGGTGGGGACGGGGAGGTAGAGAAAAGACACACAAGTGGGAAAGTGGATGGTGTGTCTCAGAGAAGGGAAGGCAGCCAGCGTGAGTGGGGGTCAGATCTGGGAGGGACTTGAGTGTTTGTTTAGGGAGTTTGGCTTGTGTTTTGGCCCCGTGGGCAATGGTGGAAAGCAGAGACCAGGAGGAGGAGAATGATTTGTATTTTAGGAGGATGGCTCCGACAGGATGGAAGGAAAGGGCCACAGGTTAGAGAGGAAAAGCCCAGATGGGAAGCCATTACATTGATGTGGTCCACGCGAGAAGAGATGGGGACCCGATAAGTCCAGTGGCAGAGAGTTACGGCCACCGCGGTGGTCAGATGGGCAGGACTTTCTGAGTAATGGCAGGAGATGGTCTTGGAGGAGAAGGAAGGGGGATACCAAGTTTGATAGGAGGTTTCTAGCCAGGAAGCTGGAAGGATGGTGGGGCTGGTCATCAAACTAAGAACACAGGAGGAGAGGATCAACTGCATGGTGATGGATCGGAACTAAGTTTTTGGTGGTGAGCACATTGTAGAGTAATACAGAAATGGAAATATAATGCCGTACATGTGAAATTTATACAATGTTATAAATCAATGTTACCCCTATAAAATTTTTAAGGTATATAATAATTAAGTTAAAAAATTAGTAACCCAAAAAAGAAAAGACTTTCTTCCTAAGAAATGATTGGAAAAAGAGCTAATGGGATAGGAGATTTGAAACGTATTGTGATTTCAAAATTTTTTCTTAAAAAAAAACGTGCATCTTTGAAACTCTTCCCCAAATCAAAATGTCCAAAAATGTTTGGCTTACAGCATCTTCTGGAACTGTAATAAAATAATTGCGTTAGAAAAAAATTAAAATAAAAAACAGGAATAAGAAATTAGACAGCACTTCCCTGGTGGCGCAGTGGTTAAGAATCCGCCTGCCAATACAGGGGACACGGGTTCGAGCCCTGGTCCGGAAAGATCACACATGCCGAGGACCAACTAAGCCCGTGGGCCACAATTACTGAGCCTGCACTCTAGAGCTCACGAGCCACAACTACTGAGCCCATGTGCCACAACTACTGAAGCTCTAGCGCTGAGAGCCTGTGCTCAGCAACAAGAGAAGCCACCACAATGAGAAGCCCGCGCACCACAACGAAGAGTAGCCCCGCTCGCTGAAAACTAGAGAAAGTTCATGCACAGCAACGAAGACCCAACGCAGCCAACACTAAATAAAATAAATTTATTAAAAAACCCAAGAAATTAGACAGGTACACTACATAAAGTATATACGTTTCTCTTGTTTAACTGATTTGCATAGTTTACTAAAAAAAAAGAACACAGGAGAAGATGTCGGTGGGAGAGGCAGTGAGGGATAGGGCATGGATGTAATCATTTGGAAGAAGGTCCTGGAGCTGACACTGGGGCTCTAGCCACAGGAGGCTCTGCTGGTCCCAGGGCCTGTGGGACAGGTGCGTGGGGCAGTGCCCTGAGGAGAATACCCACGTGGGAGGCTGGGAGAGCTGCCAGCGCTGCTTGTCAAAGAGGTCAGGCAGAGAGTATTCCACTGGGAGAGAATGGTCCACGTGTGTGTTCTGGGACTGCCCTTCCTCGTCCCCTCCCTCCTAGGGACCAGCTCTTCCCCTCAGAGCCTGCTTTCTTCAACTGCCCTCTTCCCCATGGCTGCCACAATGACTCGAGCTCCTGCTTCCAACTTTGCTTCTCTCCACAACTTTGCTGGCTCAGGGGGAACCAGCAACCTGTAGGGAAACTTTTCTCTTAAAAGCACGTAACTAAGACTGAGCCAGCACTGGGAACCACTGTGCTGAGGGAGCATGATGGTAGCACGAAATGAGATCCATGGTGTTGACATTGACCAAGATCTCTACTCTTCCCAGCACTGGGCAAAACCCCTGGGGAACAAAGGTGAATGAGACCCAGTCCTTGCCCTCAAGGGCTTCAGAGACCAGCACATTAATGGTCTCAGGGTGTAGAGGTTGCAGTTGGGTCATCAATGGAGGATCTGGAGAAAAAGGACTGATTGATGTCTTCTGGGAGCATTGTGGACACTGCCTCCAAGAAGGAACTTTTTGCACTGGGCCAGGGGGTGAGCAAGTGTTCTAGGCAGACGGGAGCAGAGGATAGCATGGGGTATAGGGTAGGGAGGGCATTCTCAACAAAGGAAAAGCGCATGAAGCAAGTCATGAACAGGTGGAAGTACTAGCCAGGAAGAACATGTGGTTTGGTATAGAATATAAGGGAGCAGAGGGGTGGGTGTGGCGGGAGAAGAACCTGGACAGGAAGGCTGAGACTAAACTATGAAGGACCCAGTGACTTAGGCGAGTTTTGAGTATCCTTGTGCCACATTGTGCAATAGAACTTCCTGTGATGGTGTTTATATCTGTCCTGTCCAGTATGGTAGCTGTTAGTCACATGTGGTTACTCAGCACTTGAAATGTCGTTTGGATAAGGAATTGAATTTTTACTTTGTCTTATTTATGTTTCAAATTAAATAGCCACATGTGGCTAGTGGCTACTGCATGGGACACGGGAAGTCATTTGTTCCTCACGATAACTCAATGAGTCGGACAGAGATCACCTGTCCAGTTTGCAGGCAAGCTGGGGTTCTAGAAGATTATGTGACCTGCCCAAAGTTACATGAATATTAAATGACAGAACCAGGGTTTGCATACAGATTTCCTCTATAGGAAGCTATTTATGGTTACTGCCCTGGGCAACATGAGGCTCTGATACGCCTTCCGAGTCATTAAGAATAAAAGTTTGCAGTTGTAGTCTTTGAAAACTGGTCCCTGTTGGTTAGGTAAGGGAGCCCTGTTTGTTATCACACCTAAGTTCCTGCCACAGTGGAACAACACAAATATACAATCAGAGGGAAGGATGGGGCAGTGGGGTGAGGCTGTCGTAGGGGTAATGGGAGGACCACTGGGTTCTTCTCTTGATTCTGTCGAATGGCAAAATCCAGGTGTGGATCTTGGACTAGTTACCTATGACCTGTGGGACGGAGCATCTTTACTGATGGAATGAAGAGGCTCGTCAAGATGACCCCATGGTCCTTTCCACCCCACTTTTGGGAACTAAGACTCAGTAGAAGCCATGCTCTGGAATTCTTACAGCTCAGACATCTGCTGGTGGGGCCGATCCCACATGAAGGTGAGCGTGCAGTTTCAGCCTCTTGTCCAGAGGCCCTGGGTGTGAGATAGATTCAAGGTTCCAATATAGCAAACACAGCTCCAATACAATTCAGCTTCATCCTCACCAGGGATGAGGGACAAAGTCCAGGAATTCAAGTAGAGCTGTCACTCGGGTTAGATTAAGGACCTGGGCAGGAGGGAAGTCTGGCTTCTGATAGCACAAGGGTGAGGAGGCCCCACTAATGAACAATGTAAAAGTTCTGGAAAGTTTGAAGCTATGAGAAAAAAATATAGATAGTATTGTTTTTTAAGCACTTAATTTTTTTTTCCTTTTTATTCCTGAACTCAAAATAAGAAGCATCTACTAACTCGAATGTCTTTAAGATGATCACATTTGGTATTTTTGAGAAGACAATTGAGCCTGAAAACAACAAAAGGATTTGCGGGAAAAAAACACTGGCTTTTGACCTTGGTATCCTCATTTTTACTGAAAATTAGTATTTCTGTTCTTTCATTCCCTGTAGGCCTTGGCATTGCTGCAGATGCTCACAGCCATGGAGGGGCATATGGTGGGGAGTCCAGCAACCGCCTGGATTTGCTCAGCATGAGGTCTTATCCGTGTCAAGCACAGGATTCCTTTCCTGGGCTTTGAGTCCCTGAAGAACTGGAAATTCTGTGTCCCATTTCATCTCACCTGGCTGCATTTTTTTCCCTGCCACCTCTCCTGCCTTGTACAGAGAAGCCACAGGTCATCAGTCATGACTGAACTACTTCTATATCCAAAGCTTGGAGAAATGGGAAATTTAAAGATCTTCAAGGCAGATAGACAAAGTCCTTAAAGGAGACTGGAGAGGTAGGGCTGGGGCTTAGTGTGTCCTGCCGTCTGTGCCCAATTGTGCATTGTACATAGGGTAGTCGGAAAAAATACAGGAAATGCAGTCAATTTTGCATTTCAAATCAATAATGAATAATTTATTTAATATAAGCATGTCCCAAATATTGCATACATTGTTGATTTGAAAATTCATATTTAACTGAGCATATTGTAGTTTTGTTAAATCTGGCAAAACTTAATTGCACATCCTCTTGGCCTACATTTTACACGATTACTGTGGAGGCAACTAGCTCAGAGCCCCCAGCAGTCCTCACCTAAGCTGCATCTTGTATCCTTTGCTTCTTGCTGACACTTCTCTGCTGTTACTGTATAGGAAACTCCTGGTCATTGGTGAGGTACAGACCATGAAGTGTAAGGGAGTTAACCGCCATGGGACAACCTCTGACCAGTGGGATGGGAGTTGATGGAAAAATGTTTGTCTCTTTCCATCCCTCCGTAGCATGGAATTATGAGTGCATTCTATACGGCTCTTCAGAAGATACCAGTGAGACAGTGGTTTCCTGCACCATGAAGCTTTGAGTGAAGCTCTTCCTGGGGACCATGTGGGCTTCAATGTCAAGAACGTGTATGTCAAAGATGTTCATCATGGCAGTGTGGCTGGTGACAGCAAAAATGACCCACCGATGGAAGCAGCTGGCTTCACAGCTCAGGTGATTATCTTGAATCATCAAGGCCAAATCAGAGCTGGATATGCACCTGTGCTGGATTGTCACATAGCTGGATGGTCACACAGCTTACATTGCTTGCAAGTTTGCTGAGCTGAAGGAGAAGATTGATTGTCCTTCTGGGACAAAGCTGGAAGATGGCCCCAAAGTTTTGAAATCTGGTGATGCTGCCATCGTTGATATGGTTCCTGGCAAACCCATGTGTTTTGAGAGCTTCTCTGACTCTCCTCCTCTGGGCCATTTTGCTGTTAGAGACACGAGACAGACGGTTGCTGTGGGTGTCATCAAAGCAGTGGACAAGAAGGCAGCTGGAGCTGGCAAGGTCACCAAGTCTGCCCAGAAAGCTCAGAAGGCTAAATGAACATTATCCCCAATACCTGCCACCCCAGTCATTTTTTTTTTTTTTTTTTACTTAGGAATAAATTTAATCAAAGAGATGAAAGACCTGTACACTGAAAACTATAAAACATTACGGAAGGAAACTGAGGAAGACACGTATAATGGAAAGATATTCCATGTTCATAGACTGAAAAAATATAACATTGTTAAAATGTCCATACTATCCAAAGTGATCAACAGACCCAGTGCAAACCCCATCAAAATTCCAATGGTATTGGCATTGAATGTGAATGGCATTTTAAATATTTTCCCAATATCTGCCAATTGCATTTTATTGCACATATACATTTTTTTTTAACATCTTTATTGGGGTATAATTGCTTTACAATGGTGTGTTAGTTTCTGCTTTATAACAAAGTGAATCAGTCATACATAAACATATGTTCCCATATGTCTTCCCTGTTGCGTCTCCCTCTCTCCCACCCTCCCTATCCCACCCCTCCAGGCTGTCACAAAGCACCGAGCCAATATCCCTGTGCCATGCGGCTGCTTCCCACTAGCTATCTACCTTACTACGTTTGTTAGTGTGTATATGCCCATGACTCTCTCTCGCCCTGTCACAGCTAACCCTTCCCCCTCCCCATAACCTCAAGTCCGTTCTCTAGGAGGTCTGCGTCTTTATTCCTGCTTTACCCCTAGGTTCTTCATGACATTTTTTTCCTTAAATTCCATATATATGTGTTAGCATACGGTATTTGTCTTTTTCTTTCTGACTTACTTCACTCTGTATGACAGACTCTAGGTCTATCCACCTCATTACAAATAGCTCAATTTCATTTCTTTTTATGGCTGAGTAATATTCCATTGTATATATGTGCCACATCTTCTTTATCCATTCATCCGATGACGGGCACTTAGGTTGTTTCCATCTCCGGGCTATTGTAAATAGAGCTGCAATGAACATTTTGGTACATGACTCTTTTTGAATTTTGGTTTTCTCAGGGTATATGCCCAGTAGTGGGATTGCTGGGTCATATGGTAGTTCTATTTGTAGTTTTTTAAGGAACCTCCATACTGTTCTCCATAGTGGCTGAACCAATTCACATTCCCACCAGCAGTGCAAGAGTGTTCCCTTTTCTCCACACCCTCTCCAGCATTTATTGTTTCTAGATTTTTTGATGATGGCCATTCTGACTGGTGTGAGATGACATCTCATTGTAGTTTTGATTTGCATTTCTCTAATGATTAATGATGTTGAGCATTCTTTCATGTGTTTATTGGCAGTCTGTATATCTTCTTTGGAGAAATGTCTATTTAGGTCTTCTGCCCATTTTTGGATTGGGTTGTTTGTTTTCTTGTTATTGAGCTGCATGAGCTGCTTGTAAATTTTGGAGATTAATCCTTTGTCGGTTGCTTCATTTGCAAATATTTTCTCCCATTCTGAGGGTTGTCTTTTGGTCCTGTTTATGGTTTCCTTTGCTGTGCAAAAGCTTTGAAGTTTCATTAGGTCCCATTTGTTTATTTTTGTTTTTATTTCCATTACTCTAGGAGGTGGGTCAGAAAGGATCTTGCTGTGATTTATGTCATAGAGTGTTCTGCCTATGTTTTCCTCTAAGAGTTTGATAGTTTCTGGCCTTACATTTAGGTCTTTAATCCATTTTGAGCTTATTTTTGTGTATGGTGTTAGGGAGTGATCTAATCTCATACTTTTACATGTACCTGTCCAGTTTTCCCAGCACCACTTATTGAAGAGGCTGTCCTTTCTCCATTGTGCATTACTGCCACCTTTATCAAAGATAAGGTGTCCATATGTGCATGGGTTTATCTCTGGGCTTTCTATCCTGTTCCATTGATCTATCTTTCTGTTTTTGTGCCAGTACCATACCATCTTGATAACTGTAGCTTTGTAGTATAGTCTGAAGTCAGGGAGCCTGATTCCTCCAGTTCCTTCTTTCGTTCTCAAGATTGCTTTGGCTATTCGGGGTCTTTTGTGTTTCCATACAAATTGTGAAATTTTTTGTTCTAGTTCTGTGAAAAATGCCAGTGGTAGTTTGATAGGGATTGCATTGAATCTATAGATTGCCCTGGGTAGTAGAGTCATTTTCACAATGTTGATTCTTCCAATCCAAGAACATGGCATATCTCCCCATCTATTTGTATCATCTTTAATTTCTTTCATCAGTGTCTTATAATTTTCTGCATACAGGTCTTTTGTCTCCTTAAGTAGGTTTATTCCTAGATATTTTATTCTTTTTGTTGCAATGGTAAATGGGAGTGTTTTCTTGATTTCACTTTCAGATTTTTCATCATTAGTATATAGGAATGCCAGAGATTTCTGTGCATTAATTTTGTATCCTGCCACTTTACCAAATTCATTGATTAGCTCTAGTAGTTTTCTGGTAGCATCTTTAGGGTTCTCTATGTATAGGATCATGTCATCTGCAAACAGTGACAGCTTTACTTCTTCTTTTCCGATTTGGATTCCTTTTATTTCCTTTTCTTCTCTGATTGCTGTGGCTAAAACTTCCAAAACAATGTTGAATAATAGTGGTGAGAGTGGGCAACCTTGTCTTGTTCCTGATCTTAGTGGAAATGCTTTCAGTTTTTAACCATTGAGGATGATGTTTGCTGTGGGCTTGTCATATATGGCCTTTATTATGTTGAGGAAAGTTCCCTCTGTGCCTACTTTCTGCAGGGTTTTTATCATAAATGGGTGTTGAATTTTGTCAAAAGCTTTCTCTGCATCTATTGAGACGATCATATGGTTTTTCTCCTTCAATTTGTTAATATGGTTTATCACATTGATAGATTTGCGTATATTGAAGAATCCTTGCATTCCTGGAATAAA
Source organism: Leucopleurus acutus (assembly GCF_964270905.1). Classification (NCBI taxonomy): domain Eukaryota; kingdom Metazoa; phylum Chordata; class Mammalia; order Artiodactyla; family Delphinidae; genus Leucopleurus; species Leucopleurus acutus. The sequence continues at coordinate 98,268,073 of NC_139149.1, forward strand.
CCCCACTTGATCATGGTGTATGATCCTTTTAATGTGCTGTTGGTTTCTGTTTGCTAGTATTTTGTTGAGGATTTTTGCATCTATGTTCATCAGTGGTATTGGCCTGTAGTTTTCTTTCTTTGTGACATCCTTGTCTGGTTTTGGTATCAAGGTGATGGTGGCCTTGTAGAAGGAGTTTGGGAGTGGTCCTCCCTCTGCTATATTTTGGAAGAGTTTGAGAAGGATAGGTGTTAGCTCTTCTCTAAATGTTTGATAGAATTCGCCTGTGAAGCCATCTGGTCCTGGGCTTTTCTTTGTTGGAAGGTTTTTAATCACGGTTTCAATTTCAGTGCTTGTGATTGGTCTGTTCATATTTTCTATTTCTTCCTGATTCAGTCTTGGCAGGTTGTGCATTTCTAAGAATTTGTCCATTTCTTCCAGATTGTCCATTTTATTGGCATAGAGTTGCTTGTAGTAATCTCTCATGATCTCTTTTATCTCTGCAGTGTCAGTTGTTACCTCTCCTTTTTCATTTCTAATTTTATTGATTTGAGTCTTCTCCCTTTTTTTCTTGATGAGTCTGGCTAGTGGTTTATCTATTTTGTTTATCTTCTCAAAGAACCAGCTTTTAGTTTTATTGATCTTTGCTATTGTTTCCTTCATTTCTTTTTCATTTATTTCTGATCTGATTTTTATGATTTCTTTCCTTCTGCTAGCCTTGGGGTTTTTTTGTTCTTCTTTCTCTAATTGCTTGAGGTGCAAGGTTAGGTTGTTTATTCGAGATGTTTCCTGCTTCTTAAGGTGGGCTTGTATTGCTATAAACTTCCCCCTTAGAACTGCTTTTGCTGTATCCCACAGGTTTTGGGTCGTTGTGTCTCCATTGTCATTTGTTTCTAGGTATTTTTTGATTTCCTCTTTGATTTCTTCAGTGATATCTTCATTATTAAGTAGTGTATTGTTTAGCCTCCATGTGTTTGTATTTTTTACAGATCTTTTCCTGTAATTGATATCTAGTCTCATGGCGCTGTGGTCAGAAAAGATACTTGATACAATTTCAATTTTCTTAAATTTACCAAGGCTTGATTTGTGACCTAAGATATGATCTATTCTGGAGAATGTTCCATGAGCACTTGAGAAAAATGTGTATTCTGTTGTTTTTGGATGGAGTGTCCTATAAATATCAATTAAGTCCATCTTGTTTAATGTATCATTTAAAGCTTGTGTTTCCTTATTTATTTTCATTTTGGATGATCTGTCCATGGGTGAAAGTGGGGTGTTTAAGTCCCCTACTATGAATGTGTTACTGTCGATTTCCCCTTTTATGGCTGTTAGTATTTGCCTTATGTATTGAGGTGCTCCTATGTTGGGTGCATAAATATTTACAATTGTTATATCTTCTTCTTGGATCGATCCCTTGATCATTATGTAGTGTCCTTCTTTGTCTCTTTTAATAGTCCTTATTTTAAAGTCTATTTTGTCTGATATGAGAATTGCTACTCCAGCTTTCTTTTGGCTTCCATTTGCATGGAATATCTTTTTCCATCCCCTTACTTTCAGTCTGTATGTGTCTCTAGGTCTGAAGTGGGTCTCTTGTAGACAGCATATATAAGGGTCTTGTTTTTGTATCCATTCAGCTAATCTGTGTCTTTTGGTGGGAGCATTTAGTCCATTTACATTTAAGGTAATTATCGATATGTATGTTCCTATTCCCATTTTCTAAATTGTTTTGGGTTCGTTATTATAGGTCTTTTCCTTCTCTTGTGTTTCTTGCTTAGAAAAGATCCTTTAGCATTTGTTGTAAAGCTGGTTTGGTGGTGCTGAACTCTCTCAGCTTTTGCTTGTCTGTAAAGGTTTTAATATCTCCATTGAATCTGAATGAGATCCTTGCTGGGTAGAGTAGTCTTGGCTGCATGTTTTTCTCCTTCATCACTTTCAGTATGTCCTGCCACTCCCTTCTGGCTTGTAGGGTTTCTGCTGAGAGATCAGCTGTTAACCTTATGGGGATTCCCTTATGTGTTATTTGTTGTTTTTCCCTTGCTGCTTTTAATATGCTTTCTTTGTATTTAATTTTTGACAGTTTGATTAATATGTGTCTTGGCGTATTTCTCCTTGTATTTATCTTGTATGGGACTCTCTGTGCTTCCTGGACTTGATTAACTATTTCCTTTCCCATGTTAGGGAAGTTTTCAACTATAATCTCTTCAAATATTTTCTCAGTCCCTTTCTTTTTCTCTTCTTCTTCTGGAACCCCTATAATTCGAATGTTGGTGCTTTTAATGTGCCACCCCAGTCTTAATCAGTGGTGGAAGAACGGTCCCAGAACAATTTGTCTCAACTGGCCGTTTAAGTTTAATAGCAAAAGACTGGTTAATGATAACAGTGCATCATAAAACCTTCGGAAGGAAAGGAGAATGTGTTGTGGACTATTTGTTTTGTGTGTGGCAGTTTTAAGTTATTAGCTTTTAAAATCAGTACTTTATTTATTTTTACATCTTTATTGGAGTATAATTGCTTTACAATGATGTGTTATTTTCTGCTTTATAACAAAGTGAATCAGTTACACATATACATATGTTCCCATATCTCTTCCCTCTTGTATCTCCCTCCCTCCCACCCTCCCTATCCCAACCCTCTAGGTGGTCACAAAGCACCGAGCTGATCTCCCTGTGCTATGCAGCTGCTTCCCACTAGCTGTCTACCTTACGTTTGGTAGTGTATATATGTCCATGCCTCTCTCTTGCTTTGTCACAGCTTACCCTTCCCGCTCCCTATATCCTCAAGTCCATTCTCTAGTAGGTCTGTGTCTTTATTCCTGTCTTACCCCTAGGTTCTTCATGCCTTTTTTCCCTTAAATTCCATATATATGTGTTAGCATACAGTATTTGTCTTTCTCTTTCTGACTTACTTCACTCTGTATGACAGACTGTAGGTCTATCCACCTCATTACAAATAGCTCAATTTTGTTTCTTTTTATGGCTGAGTAATATTCCATTGTATATATGTGCCACATCTTCTTAATCCATTCATCTGATAATGGACACTTAGGTTGTTTCCATCTCTGGGCTATTGTAAATAGAACTGCAATGAACATTTTGGTACATGACTCTTTTGGAATTATGGTTTTCTCAGGGTATATGCCCAGTAGTGGGATTGCTGGGTCATATGGTAGTTCTATTTGTACTTTTTTAAGGAACCTCCATACTGTTCTCCATAGTGGCTGAACCAATTCACATTCCCACCAGCAGTGCAAGAGTGTTCCCTTTTCTCCACACCCTCTCCAGCATTTATTGTTTTCAGATATTTTGATGATGGCCATTCTGACTGGTGTGAGATGATATCTCATTGTAGTTTTGATTTGCATTTCTCTAATGATTAATGATGTTGAGCATTCTTTCATGTGTTTGTTGGCAGTCTGTATATCTTCTTTGGAGAAATGCCTATTTAGGTCTTCTGCCCATTTTTGGATTGGATTGTTTGCTTATTTGTTATTGAACTGCATGAGCTGCTGGTAAATTTTGGAAATTAATCCTTTGTCAGTTGCTTCATTTGCAAATATTTTCTCCCATTCTGAGGGTTGTCTTTTGGTCCTGTTTATGGTTTCCTTTGCTGTGCAAAAGCTTTTAAGCTTCATTAGGTCCCATTTGTTTATTTTTGGTTTTATTTCCATTTCTCTACAAGGTGGGTCAACTTGCTGTGATTTATGTCATAGAGTGTTCTGCCTATGTTTTCCTCTAAGAGTTTGATAGTTTCTGGCCTTACATTTAGGTTTTTAATCCATTTTGAGCTTATTTTTGTGTATGGTGTTAGGGAGTGATCTAATCTCATACTTTTACATGTACCTGTCTAGTTTTCCCAGCACCACTTATTGAAGAGGTTGTTCTTTCTCCACTGTACACTCCTGCCTCCTTTATCAAAGATAAGGTGACCATATGTGCATGGGTTTATCTCTGGGCTTTCTATACTGTTCCATTGATCTATATTTCTGTTTTTGTGCCAGTACCATACTGTCTTGATTACTGTAGCTTTGTAGTATAGTCTGAAGTCAGGGAGCCTGATTCCTCCAGCTCCATTTTTGTTCTCAAGATTGCTTTGGCTATTCGGGGTCTTTTGTGTTTCCATACAAATTGTGAAATTTTTTGTTCTAGTTCTGTGAAAAATGCCAGTGGTAGTTTGATAGGGATTGCATTAATCTGTAGATTGCTTTGGGTAGTAGAGTCATTTTCACAATGTTGATTCTTCCAATCCAAGAACATGCTATATCTCTCCATCTGTTCATGTCATCTTTAATTTCTTTCATCAGTGTCTTATAATTTTCTGCATACAGGTCTTTTGTCTCCTTAAGTAGGTTTATTCCTAGATATTTTATTCTTTTTGTTGCAATGGTAAATGGGAGTATTTTCTTGATTTCACTTTCAGATTTTTCATCATTAGTGTATAGGAACGCCAGAGATTTCTGTGCATTAATTTTGTATCCTGCTACTTTACCAAATTCATTGATTAGCTCTAGTAGTTTTCTGGTAGCATCTTTAGGATTCTCTGTGTATAGTATCATTTCATCTGCAAACAGTGACAGCCTTACTTCTTCTTTTCTGATTTGGATTCCTTTCATTTCTTTTTCTTCTCTGATTGCTGTGGCTAAAACTTCCAAAACTATGTTGAATAAGAGAGGTGAGAGTGGGCAACCTTGTCTTGTTCCTGATCTTAGTGGAAATGCTTTCAGTTTTTCACCATTGAGGATGATGTTGGCTGTGGGTTTGTCATATATGGCCTTTATTATGTTGAGGAAAGTTCCCTCTATGCCTACTTTCTGCAGGGTTTTTATCATAAATGGGTGTTGAATTTTGTCAAAAGCTTTCTCTGCATCTATTGAGATGATCATATGGTTTTTCTCCTTCAATTTGTTAATATGGTTTATCACTTTGATCAATTTGCTTATATTGAAGAATCCTTTCATTCCTGGAATAAACCCCACTTGATCATGGTGTATGATCCTTTTAATGTGCTGTTGGTTTCTGTTTGCTAGTATTTTGTTGAGGATTTTTGCATCTATGTTCATCAGTGATATTGGCCTGTAGTTTTCTTTTTTTGTGACATCCTGGTCTGGTTTTGGTATCAAGGTGATAGTGACCTCATAGAATGAGTTTGGGAGTGTTCCTCCCTCTAGTACTTTTTAATGGAAACAACTTGACCAAAAATCTGTCACAGAATTTGAGACCCATTTAAAAATTTAATGAGAAAAAAAACCCAAAAACCAAAAAACTCAGTTTCCTGCCACGGTGACCAGCTCAATAATTTACTCTTGTGTTAACCTGTCTGCCTTCTTCCCTCCCTCCCTCCCTCCCTCCCCTCCCCTCCTTCTTTTCTTCCTCCTGTTGCCTCACTCCTGTTTCCTGGGATCACTTCAAAAACTAAGCCTCCTGCACTCAAACCCTTGGCTCAGGTTCCCCTCTCAGAGGGGAAGCTCAGGTTAAGAGAGGTTTACTGGGGCTTCTTCTGGAAGGAGAAACTAGATCTCAGAGCTGTATAGAATTTTAGCAAATTTGGACTGGAAGAATCCTGAGAGATCATATAACACACCCACTCATTTTAGAGACATGGAAACAGGCCAGGGACTTACCCATGATCATCCCCCAACCCTCCCAGCCCAGGGATAATCTGGAATTTCTGTTCTTTATGAGGTGAACTAATCTATATAAACACACAGTGCTTAACACACAGCAGGTGCATGGTAAATGTGAAAATGGAATGACATGGGGAGGGGAGTGGATAAAGGTCTGCTGTGAGAGTGGACAGAATGTTTCCATATGTCTCGGTGGCAAGCCTCTGTCTCTAGGATCCTGGATCTTGCCACCTGTTGCTGCTCCTCTGGGATCTTTGCACAGATGATGTCAAGGGAACTCTGTATGATTAAAGGCATCCCAAGAAAGTCAGCCCTTAAGGAAAAGGGACTCAGTGACAAATCTTAGTGGAAACACTTATTCCTCCATTTCTGCACCAGGGGCCGAGAGTTTGGACAAAGGCAACCAGTGTTCCCTAGGGATTGCTTAGAGCTTTTCTGGATCAACCCAACTAATATAATTTAGTTCAATTCCACAAATTTTTGTGCCAGGAACTGCCTAGGTCTGAAGAGTCACTAATAGACTGGCCTGTGCTGCAGGAGACTCATAGTCCTGTGGCTCATAAAAGCAGTCCTCCTGAGAAGGGAGTTCTGGGCCAAATTTATTAAACCAAACTGTTGAGATGGATACCCCCTAACCTGTGAGAAAGCACCTGCACCAGGGAGAATAGAAGAAATAAATGACATAGGAGAAGGAAAAAAGTCCATACGTGTTACATGCTTTCTCCATGACAGGGGTTAGGTCTTCAGAGCAACCTCTCCTGTGCTCTGTTCATGATGTTGATGAAGTTGTGCTAACTGGACTTGTTGGCAGGAAGCGGCCTTGCTAAGACACATGCTTACCAAAAAGTGGGAATTAAACTCCACAAAGATTCAAAAACCCATTTGTTAAAAGATCAAGTCCATTTTAAGGGGTACAGTGGTTTGGAGCATACCCAAACACCCCCTCTAGGGTGAATGATGAATTGTTGTATCTTGGGCCCTCAAACATTCTACCTCTACTGCGAACTCGCTCTGGTCTCCTCATGCTGATGGTCTGGCAGGCAAAGAAAATAAATAATTACTGTACTGGTGGGGGTAATTGACCTTGATAGATATGAGGAACTATGGTGGCTTCTATACAGCAAAGGGCAGGGAGATTCCTCTCCCTGCCAGGTATATTCCATCTTAATATACCTGGAATTCATGGGATTCACCAGGTATCACTTCATGCTTTCTTGCTCAGTGATATAAGTGGATGAGCAATTCTGACATCCATGGCCTAACAAGGGAAAGACAACTAAAGATGCAGACTCTTCTCTGAAGGGCCTGTGATGCCCCATTAGGAAAGCAATGCAGACCAATCAAAGTGCTGACTGAGGGACGGAATCTAGAAAGGATGGTGGAGGAAGGGGGTGATGAACATTAATTATGGCTTCAGGACAGCTATAGCAGTAGGGAGTGTAGCTGGTTTCACTAACTCTCTTTTATTAATTATTTGGGGAGTTGTGGCTGGCCACCATCCTGAAGGAGACTGTGATAAATTAGATGTAAGGGAGGGAGGGCATGAACAGATCTGAGTGGTAAAAGGGGTAGATTGTATCAGTCACTTCTTGAGCATCACTTTACATCCTCTTGGGCTCACTTCTTCTAGCCACTGCTGCAGTGACCTCTCCCACAGAGGTTTCGACCTACTTCACAAAGATGGAACCTCATTCTCCTACCATGTTCCTCTTGCTATCTGTCCTGGGTTTTCTAACGGCACAGTATGGGACACCCATGGGAAGCCCTTAGGCACTGCTATATAGGCAACCTGGATGTGCAGAGCAATGAACACCTTGGGGTGGGGGCAGTCCTTAACCAATGGGGGATGGTTGCAGATAGGTAAATGCTCCTCCCTTTTCTTCTCTCAGATGGACAATCTAAGATACAATTCATAAGGTTTTTCAGATGGATGCAGTATCGACCATTCACTCCCTTAACAGTTTTGATAACGTATCCTAATATTGGGTCTCTCTTCTTCCGTTTCATTTCCCTGTTCCTTACTCCTGATCCTAGGATCACAATCCTGAATAAACCATGCACACAGAAGTCTTCATTTAGGGCTCTGCTTTCGCTGGGTAATCCAGCTTAAGAAACATTCCCAGGTTTGCTCTTTGGAGCTGTGAGACTTCAGGATAGTTACTTAATCTTTTAAATCCTGTCCCCCCTGCCTTCCATCGCCCCTGGAGGGAGATGTTCCCCGAAGCACTTGGAATCCTGGAATTAGAGCAATATGGGGCTCCGTTAGAGAAGAAGAGGGAAAGAAAGAAATGGTTGTTGGTAGGTGGACAAGTCAGGGATCTGGGGGGTAGAAAATAACTGGTATACTCAGAAGGAATGGTTGAAAAGAGTTTAGCAAAGAACTATGCAGTGCGGTCAGTGTTGAGGGAAACCAGGAGGAGGAGGTGAAGTACACAGTGACTGGTACTGTAGGAGGCTGCTCTCATCCCTGGGTGTAATGTTGTCAGGTAGCTACAAGAGATAGCTGCCTGGCAGATGCTATGGTTTTTGTTAGAAGAATTCAGCCACTGTCAAGCTCAAGACCTGCAGGGAGAGAGTCGGGGGATAAATAGCCTAACTTTTCTTTCCTCCCACCTTCTATCTCCTACTGATAGCTTCCGTTGGTTGAATCCAACCAGAGGCTAGAGGACAAGGAGGCTTGATTGGTCCAGTCCATACAGGTCAGCCTCCTGGGGCACAAAGCAGGTTGGAGAATGGAGCTGAAGAGTCAAATGGAGAACATCTAGTCTAGTGGAAAGCAAGCATCTGTCCCAGTAACTTTATTTAAAACTTATAACTATAGTAACATATACAACTGGCATGGACAAATTTAGGAACACAACTGACTCTTGATAAACAAACAACTCAATCAGTGAGAACAGACATGCATTAGGGCATGAGAGCATGGCCCAGTAGCCATGAGCAATCAGTGTACTCTGGGTTTGTCTGGTTTACTTCTCAGTGGAAATGGAGGGTATTGGTTCAGTCTGTGAGTCAGTTAGAGGAGATGGGTTAGGAGAGTTTTCCTATTTTACCTTCCTTCTTTCCTGGGGTGGATAAAGAGCAGACAAGATTCTGTTAAGTACAGTTTAGTATTGTTTATTAAGTATTTCCAATGTACCTATTATTGAGAAATAGATACTGTAGGGAAAAACAGAGGAAGGATAAGATATGGCCTCAAGCCTCCTGGAGTTTACATTCTAGGTGGGGGGATAAATTCCATAGATGAAACAGAATAATAAACAAGAGAGAGAATTGAAATGCTGAAGTGTGGGATCCAGATGAATCACAAGGAATTTGACCAAGGTGCACCACATCCAAGTCTATGGTTTCTACAGGGTCTTCAAGGGCCTCCCACCTGGATGGGATGTGGTTAAAGCCTTATGCATGAGTTTGGAGACCAGGGTATGCCTAATCAAAATTGGGCAATGGGACTAGAAAGAATGTATCATACATGGACATTCGATTTCCTCCCTTTTGGGTGGAGGTCTCTTGGATCTCCTTGTCTTAACTATGTCTGTTGAAGGCTCATGTTGGGTTTCTCAGGGCCCAGACTGATGAGGGGTCATGGGCTAGAATAGGCACTTGGGAATCCTTTGCTCTTTGCAGATATTGCATGTGTGCAGGGCCAAGGAGGAAAGCCATTTGCAAGGCTGGTGAGTGGTGTTCACTCCATAGGTGATGGGGATGGATAAGAGGTCTAGTATCCTCACTGGCCTTGCTCTCTACACACTGAAAGGGAAGGTGAAGTGTTAAACTCATCATTATCCCTCAAGAGTTAGAGCAGGATTTCACAAAGTGTGTTCTCTGGGACATAAATGTCCAGGAAGTGATAAGAAAAATTTCATGCAAGAAAAGGGTTCCTTTGCTGAGTAAGTCTAGGAAACACTAGATTAAACAAAGTTAAATAAGGTTTCCTTTGCAAGGTCTCTCAGAGTCTTGAATGTGATGCTGTGTATTATGAAATTCTTGCAAGGGGCTAGCAATGGCATGCAGAGATTCCCAAACTTTTTTGATCAAAAGAACACCTTTTTTAGGAACACCCAAGAATATCTCTTGGAACATTAGCACTCTGAGGAACAGTTTCAGAAATGCTTAATATGTCGGGAATTTGCCTTTTAAATAGGGACCCCGCAACAGAGCACAATGTTTAACACCACAGGATTTCTGTTAATACATAGCTTTTCAGGTACCAGTGGGAAGTTGGGGGGATTCCCTCAGCATTCCTGGAACCTCCCCTTTCCTCCATTGGGTTGAAGAGGGGGCAACATTGAAGGAGGGCTTTAGGTGAGGGGGCAGGTAGCAGAGAGAGTTCCTGCTGATGGACAGAACAAAAGAAGCCAGAGGTAGGGAATTTGGGAACCTCCTTCATAAAGGGCTAAAAGAACCTGGGGAGGAGAAATGTGGGGCTTCCAAGATGGTGGGACTTGGGAGATCCTGAAGTGATCCTCTCCTTCCTTAAAAAGGCTTTCACTTCCTACTCTCAAGCCAGCAGTGCATATTTTATTCCACACCCCCTCTCTCCAGGAAGCAGGAAGAGACTGAAGATGCAAGAATCTATTGCATCTAGAATCTGTATTTTTACCAGGGTTTCTAAGTGTGTGGAATCGTCTGACAACTATAGGTCCATGAGGAAGGAAACCCACCCCCCCAGCATACTTGAGATGCTGAAATATTTTACTCAAAGCCTCAGTGCAATCACCATGAGAAATAGACAAGAACAACTGGCTTTGGCTTAAAAATAGGAAGGTTCAGAGGTCACAGAAACCCCCAAGTCTGTATCTCTGGGTTAAATGTATTGAGTTGAACCATGATAAAATTGCCCCTTTCCCTAGGTCAGAAATGGTTGAATATTGACCGTTTTATATGGGTCAGCCTATATCTGGCAAACATTTATGGGAGAGCCAGAGGGAGAAGAATGTGAGTGTGTGTGTGTGTGTGTGTGTGTGTGTGTGTGTGTGTGTGTGTATGTGTGTGTGTGTAGCGAGTACATTGCTGGGAGGCTAGTCTTATATGTAACAGAAATAGTTTCCTTGCTGATAAAAAGGTGGAAGAGAAAGGCTCTCTTGGGCATATTTCCAATGGGTGAACAACAAGATTAGAAGTTCATCAAGGAGATAAAGGTGGAGGTTGTTGGGGACTGGCTTTTAGGATTAGGTGTAGAAAGACACCGGGCACACTCTTGGTCTCTAGGACCAAGGCATGGGCACCTGGGTCTGACAATGTATTAAATCACAAGCTGTTAGTGACTTAGACATGAGAAAGAGTGAAATAAAGAGTCACTCTAATTAGAGAAATTGAACCAACCCTTTAGGGTGGTGGCTTATTCCTTACTCTTTGGCTTGTCCCTTCATTTCTCCTCCCAGTACACCTGAAAATCAAAGTGGTGGGATGTAGGGTAGGACTGGGAACAAGGTATAGAGAGAGACAGTTAACATAGGGGAGTGTGGGGAAGTTCCATGCCCATCACCTCAGCTAGTCCTTTTGGAGGATGAACACAGCTGTTATAATGGTAAGTTTCCTAATTTCCATAATACTTTAAAACTTACAAAACAGCCCACAGATATCATCTCATTTATTCTGATTTTCAAACAACCTTTGGAAATGGTATTGCAATTCCCATTTTCCAGATAGGAGATCATGGTTCAGAGAACAAATTCCCCAAGAACAGTAATTGGCAGAATCAGGTTCAAACCTGTACCTTTGGACTCAAAATGGAATATTGGTTTAGTTTGATCTCATGGAGCGTGACCAAGGTCATCACATAAGCAGGAAGTCCTAAGGCAAAACAGTTGTTCAGGGACCAGGCAGGTAACAGGTGTGAGTGAAGCTGGTTGGTTATAGGCAATAGGGAGTGGTGGGGACTGTGGCTCAGGATTGGTGAGTCTAAATCCTGCCAGAAGGTGTAGTCACTACTCAGCTCCAGGTGATTATTGCCAGGAAGATGTGCCAGTCTGATTTTTTTGAGAGAAACTGGAAGTTCAATTAAATAAGTGTTTACTGAGTGTCTACTATGCACCAGGCACCAGGGTAAAGCAGTGAATAAAATGGATAAAAAACTCTAGATTTTTATGTGAGCTTGTCCAATTTTTAAGTGTTGGGAACTGATAGAAAATTTAGAAAACATTATTCAGGCCGAAAAAACACGTCTGTGAGTTACATTTGGCCTGTAAGTTGCCAGTTTGTGACTTCAGTTCAAAAACTTTGATGGACCAAGTGTTCTCCAAAAAGGGGACTGTGCAGAAGGGTCCACTAGGTCCAGGGAAGAAACTGTTAACACTTTTATTCATACTGGTCTTTTATCTCGTCCTTTAAAAATTCTTATTTTTGTGAATACTCTATCATAAACATAACTAATCCGTTTATAGCACATGTATGTCCTTATAAATATTTCAGTAGATATTATTTCTATTTAAATAACAATAGATCTTATAATATTTCAATAGATATATTAAGGGCACATGATTAAAGTACTTAATTGATAGTGATGTGGATCAGGAAAAGTTCAAGACCACTGGGAATAGTCTTTACAAAACAGATATTTGTACACTCCCTGCCTGAAACAGGGATAAAGCTGTAGACTTCAGTTTAGTGTCCAGAGGGCTTCCGGGAATGTGGGAGTGGGCAGAATGTCTATAGCAAGATTGACTAAACACAAACCATCCCACTGTTCCTTCTGCCAGAGCGGCTGTCCTATGAGTGAAAACTGTGGGTCTTGCTGAGTGATGGAAGAAACAACTGGATGATGGGGTCAGTTCAGGGTAGAACTCCCCTGCCAAGGTTATGGGGCTCTTATAGTCATGATTGTTTTTACTTCTTAGAAAATGAAACATGCTTGTGAGACTGTAGCTGTACTGGAGAAATGAGGAGGGAGGGGTCGTATAATACTCACCCTTAAGTGTCAGGAGGTTATTATAGGAAGGCAGGTGATCAGAGACTCATCAACTTCTCTGTGGACAGAACATGAATAGGTGAATGTAAACTAATAGAGAGATTTGGGTTACAACTACAGAAGATATTTCTTTTTTTAAACCGCTTTTAAAACACTGAAGTATAGTTAATTTACAAGTGTTAGTTTCAGGTGTACAGAAAGATGATTGAGTTATATGTTATATATATATTGTTTTGCAGATGCTTTTCTATTATAGGTTATTACAAGATATTGAATATATTTCCTTGTGCTATATAGTAAGTCCTTGTTGTTTACCTATTTTACATATAGCAGCAAGTATATATTAATTCCAAACTCCTAATTTATCTTCCTCTTCCCCCACATATCCCCTTTGGTAACCAAAGTTTGTTTTACAGAAGATATTTCTGACAGTGAGCTTTGTCTGAATCCTGTTCTAAAGCCTGTCTTGACCACTGTACCCCCCATCTGTCAGTAGAGTGGCAACGTTATGTCCTGAAAAGAGCACAGGACGAGGAGCCAGAAAATGAGTGCTCTAGTTCTGAAGAGACCTTTGGGTGTCCCTGACCTTAGACAATGCCAGATCTGTCTTTCTCTGGATCCCTCTTTCCTCTCTTGGATAAAGAAGGGTGTGGTCTATGGTCTCTGAACTTCTTTCTTCTACTTCGAACTTTAGTCTCATGCTAAGAGTCGGAGTGTTGGAAAGTGGTCACTAGGTGTTGCAAAGTGTTTTCTCGGGAGAGAACAAGTTCTCTCTAACCCAGGTCAGTATACTAGCTGTTATAGCAAACAGATTGCAAAATGTATACCGGTTCTTATATGATAGAAGCTTATTTGTTGTTCACAAAAATTGTAAATATGTTTTCTTGATTGGTAACTGTTTTCCTCCAAGTATTGATAGAAGGATCTATGATTTTTCTACCTTGAAGTTCCACCATATTCAATACATGGCTCTAAGGTGGCCAGGCTCATCTTCAGGCTGATAGGAGGGAGAAAATCATGGACAATTAAGCCTGGGATATTTTTATGGGCCAGACTGGGAAGGGTGTGCATTAATTCTGCTCACATTCTATGGACTAGAAATCAGTCACAAGGAAATGCTTAACTATAAAGGGAAGCTGGGAAATGTAATTTCCCAAAAAAGAGGAAATGGATTTGGACAATGAGAACCCATTATGTCACAGAGAGGAGAGCTAAAAAGATAAAGGATCATATGGTGTGGAAAAGGGTAGGATGAGAGTGATGTTAATTATCTTCCTGTTTATAAAGAGCTTGGAACAGTCCTCAGCTGAAGAATGGCAGGACCTCGGCTTAAAAGATCTCCTGCACCACAGGGAAGAGCTCTGAGCTAAGACTTAAGACACGCAAGGTTCTATTTTTGGTTGTGTCTCGACGTAGCTACGGGACTGAACAGAATTTACTTGAGTATTGTGCTTCAGTTTCCTCATCTGTAAATGGCAACCAAAATACAGAACTGACACGATTTTCTGAGGAATCAGGTGTAACAACATCATGCAGATTTTAGAAAAAATACAAGAGTGATTACTACAGAGAGTGAACTTAAACTGCTCGTAGAGAAAATTAAGTTAGATGAGAAAATAAAACTTCCCCCATAGTGGAACATGAGAAACTTTTAGGGAATGTGCAACTTTAAGAAATCAATGTGAATTTAAAGTGATGAAAGGGAAAAACCTACAACCAAGGTTACTCTACCCAGCAAGAATCTCATTCAGATTCAATGGAGATATTAAAACCTTTAGAGACAAGCAAAAGTTAAGAGAATTCAGCACCACCAAACCAGCTTTACAACAAATGCTACAGGAATTTCTCTAGGCAGGGAACACAAGAGAAAGAAAAGACCTACAAAAACAAACCCAAAACAATTAAGAAAATGGTGATAGGAACATACATATCAATAATTACCTTAAATGTAAATGGATTAAATGCTCCAACCAAAAGACATAGACTGGTTGAATGCATACAAAAACAAGACCCATATATATGCTGTCTACAAGAGACCCACTTCAGACCTAGAGAAACATACAGACTGAAAGTGAGGGGATGGAAAAAGATATTCCATGCAAATGGAAATCAAAAGAAAGCTGGAGTAGCAATTCTCATATCAAACAAAATGGACTTTAAAATAAAGACTATTACAGGAGACAAAGAAGGACACTACATAATGATCAAGGAATCAATCCAAGAAGAAGATATTACAATTGTAAATATTTATGCATACAACATAGGAGCACCTCCATACATAAGGTAAATGCTAACAGTCATAAAAGGGGAAATCAACAGTAACACAATAATAGTACAGGACCTTAACACCCACTTTCACCAATGGACTGATCATCCAAAATGAAAATAAATAAGGAACCACAAGCTGTAAATGATGCATTAAACAAGATGGACTTAACTGAGGTTTATAGGACATTCCATCCAAAAATGACAGAATACACTTTCTTCTCAAGTGCTCATGGAACATTCTCCAGGATAGATCATATCTTGGGTCACAAATCAAGCCTTGGTAAATTTAAGAAAATTGAAATCATATCAAGTATCTTTTCCAACCACAACGTTATGAGATTAGATATCAATTACAGGAAAAGATCTGTAAAAAATACAAACACATGGAGGTTAAACAATACACTACTAAATAACCAAGAGAAGACTAAACAAATCAAAGAGGAAATCAAAAAATACCTAGAAACAAATGACAATGAAAACAAGATGACAAAAACCTATGGGATGCAGTAAAAGCAGTTTTAAGAGGGAAGTTTATAGCAATACAATCCTACCTCAAGAAACATCTCAAATAAACAACCTAAACTTACAGCTAAAGCATTAGAGAAAGAAGGACAAAAATCCCCAAAGTTAGCAGAAGGAAAGAAACCATAAAGATCAGATCAGAAATAAATGAAAAAGAAATGAAGGAAACAATAGCCAAAATCAATAAAACTAAAAGCTGGTTCTTTGAGAAGATAAACAAAATTGATAAACCATTAGCCAGAGTCATTGAGGAAAAAAAGGGAAAAGATCCAAATCAACAGAATTAGAAATGAAAAAGGAGAAGTAACTACTGACACTGCAGAAATACAAAGGATCCTGAGGGATTACTACAAGCAACTATATGCCAATAAAATGGACAACCTGGAAGAAATGGACAAATTCTTAGAAAAGCAAACCTTCCGAGACTGAACAAGGAAGAAATAGAAAATATAAGCAGACCAATCACAAGTACTGAAATTGAAACTGTGATGAAAAATCTTCCAACAAACAAAAGCCCAGGACCAGATGGCTTCACAGGTGAATTCTATCAAACATTTAGGGAAGAGCTAACACGTATCCTTCTCAAACTCTTCCAAAATATAGCAGAGGAAGGAACACTCCCAATCTCATTCCACAAGGCCACAATTACCCTGATACTAAAACCAGACAAAGATGTCACAAAAAAAGAAAACTACAGGCCAATATCACTGATGAACATAGATGCATAGCAAACAGAATCCAACAGCACATTAAAAGGACCATACACCATGATCAAGTGGGGTTTACCCCAGGAATGCAAGGATTCTTCAATACATGCAAATCAGTCGATGTGATACACCATATTAACAAATTGAAGGAAAAAAGCCATATGATAATCTCAACAGATGCAGAAAAACCTTTCAAAAAAATTCAACACCCATTTATGATAAAAACCCTCTGGAAAGTGGGCATAGAGGGAACTTACCTCAACATAATAAAGGCCATATATGACAAACCCACAGCCAACATCGTTCTCAATGGTGAAAAACTGAAATCATTTCCTCTAAGATCAGGAACAAGACAAGGTTGCCCACTCTCGTGACTATTATTCAGCATAGTTTTGGAAGTTTTAGTCACAGCAATCAGAGAAGAAAAAGAAATAAAAGGAATCCAAATCAGAAAAGAAGTAATGCTGTCACTGTTTGCAGATGACATGATAATATACATAGAGAATCCTAAAGATGTTACCAGAAAACTACTAGAGCTAATCAATGAATTTGGTAAAGTAGCAGGATACAAAATTAATGCACAGAAATCTCTGGCATTCCTATACACTAATGATGAAAAATCTGAACGAGAAATTAAGGAAACACTCCCATTTACCATTGCAACAAAAAGAATAAAATACCTAGGAATAAACCTACCTAAGGAGACAAAAGACCTGTATGCAGAAAACTATAAGGCACTGATGAAAGAAATTAAAGATGATACCCACAGATGGAAAGCTATACCATGTTCTTGGATAGGTAGAATCAACATTGTGAAAATGACTATACTACCCAAAGCAATCTACAGAACCAATGTAATCCCTATCAAACCACCAATGACATTGTTCACAGAACGAGAACAAAAAAAATTTCAAAATTTGTGCATTGTGCATAACCATAGTAATCTTGAGAAAGAAAAACAGAGCTGGAGGAATCAGGCTCCCTGACTTCAGACTATACTACAAAACTACAGTAATTAAGACAGTATAGTACTGGCACAAAAACAGAAATATAGATCTATGGAACAGGATAGAAAGCCCAGAGATAAACCCACACACATATGGTCACCTTATCTTTGATAAAGGAGGCAAGAATATACAATGGAGAGAAGACAGCCTCTTCAATAAGTGGTGCTGGGAAAACTGGACAGCTACATGTAAAAGAATGAAATTAGAACATTTCCTAACACCATACACAAAAATAAACTCAAAATGGATTAAAGACATAAATGTAAGTCAAGATAGTATAAAACTCTCAGAGGAAAACATAGGAAGAACACTCTATTACATAAATCACAGCCAGATCCTTTTTGATCCACCTTCTAGAGAAATGGAAATAAAAACAAAATAAATAAATGGGACCTAATGAAACTTAAAAGCTTTTGCACAGCAAAGGAAACCATAAACAAGACAAAAAGACAACCCTCAGAATGGGAGAAAATATTTGCAAATGAAGCAACTGACAAAGGATTAATCTCCAAAATATACAAGAAGCTTAATATCAAAAAACAAACAACCCAATCCAAAAATGTGTGGAAGACCTAAACAGACATTTCTCCAAAGAAGGTATACAGATTGCCAACAAACACATGAAACAATGCTCAACATCACTAATTATTAGAGAAATGCAAATCAAAACTACAATGAGGTATCGCCTTACACCGGTCAGAATGGCCATCATCAAAAAATCTACAAACCATAAATGCTGGAGAGGGTGTGGAGTAAAGGGAACCCTCTTGCACTGTTGGTGGGAATGTAAATTGATACACCAACTATGGAGACCAGTATGGAGGTTCCTTAAAAAACTAAAAATAAAACTACCATATGACCCAGCAATCCCACTACTGGGCATATACCCTGAGAAAACTATAATTCAAAAAATACATGTACCACAATGTTCATTGAAGCACTATTTACAATAACCAGGACATGGAAGCAACCTAAGTGTCCATCGAGAGATGAATGGATAAAGAAGATGTGGCAAATATATACAATGTAATATTACCCAGCCATAAAAAAACCGAAATTGAGTTATTTGTAGTGAGGTAGATGGAACTAGAGTCTGTCATACAGAGTGAAGAAAGTCAGAAAGAGAAAAACAAATACCGTATGCTAACACATATATATGGAAATTAGAAAAAAAATTGGTTCTGAAGAACCTTGGGGCAGGACAGGAATAAATACGCAGATGTAGAGAATGGACTTGAGGACGTGGGGAGGGGGATGGGTAAGTTTGGATGAAGTGAGAGAGTGGTGTTGACCTATATATGCTACCAAATGTAAAATAGATAGCTAGTGGGAAACAGCCGCATAGCACAGGCAGA
Source organism: Leucopleurus acutus (assembly GCF_964270905.1). NCBI lineage: Eukaryota > Metazoa > Chordata > Mammalia > Artiodactyla > Delphinidae > Leucopleurus > Leucopleurus acutus. Next base: position 98,286,441 of record NC_139149.1, read on the forward strand.
TCAGTCCATGCTTTGTGACCACCTAGAGGGGAGGGATAGGGAGGGTGGGAGGGAGATGCAAGAGGGAGGAGATATGAGGATATATGTATACATATAGCTGATTCACTTTGTTATACAGCAGAAACTAACACAACATTGCAAAATAATTATACTGAAGTAAGATGTTAAAAAAAAAAACCAGCAACAAAGAAGAAATCAATGTGAAAAAATTTTGTGAATAGTGGAAAAGAACTCAAACTTGGGGGATGTTTTGTGGAGGGAAGGGAGGACATGGGTGTGAGTCCTGGGTCAGCAAGCCAGTTGCTGTTTGATCTTGAATGAGTGAGTTCTTCCCCTCTCTGGCTTCCGTATTCCTCTTGTAAAACAAAGGGGTTGGATTACGCGTTTTGCTAAAGTCTCATTCCCAAATGGTAAGCTTCTGACTACGTTTAATCATGTTGAAGTGTGGGGATTTGAAGGGCTTTAAGTGCCTATGCTGATGAACACAGTGCTGACAGATGAGCTCCAAACACATCCAATTTCCAGGTGAACCCTTCAACTTGGAAGTTCAATAGACACCTTGAACCTTCCATGCCCTTGCAAAGCATTATGGTATCTTCCTTCCCCAAACCTTTCCTCCTGCACCCTTCCACATCTCCGTCAGAAGGCAGCTATTCTGAGAGCCCCCCTTCAACAACCTCACTTTCAGACATAGCCTGCATCCCACTGACCAGCAAGCCCTGTCACTCTACCATCAAAATACACCCCAAATCTCACCCCTTACCTGCCAACACCTTAGTGCGAGCCACCATCATGTCTCACCTGGATGCATGCACCGACTGCTCTCCCAGATCCCACTCTTGCCCTCTTATCATCTAGTTTTCACATAACCATCAGGGTGAGCTCTTTATCCTTTCTTCCATTAAAAATCTTCCAATGACTTCTTATCCCTTTTGGAGCAAAACTCCTTGCCTTGGCCTGGGGAGATTTCTGACCTCATCTCTAACCCTCTCCTGCCCTCCTGTCCACTTCCCAACGTGGCTGTAGCCATTTGGGCTACTCTTCAGCACACTGGGCTCATTTCTGTCCAGCGCTGTGGTGCTCTCTGGCCCTTCTGCTTGGGGCACTCTCCTTCCAGATCTTCTCTGGCTCCTTCCCTTCCTCCACTCGGGTCTTGTCTCAAATGTCTCTTCTTTGAGGAGGCTGAGTGCCCACCTTCGTTCCTTTCTAGCTCCTAATTCATTGATCTCTCGGCCTCATAATTTTACCCTAAAGCACTTAACATTCCCTGGAATTATTTTCTTACTTGTTTACTTGTGTATTTTCTGTCTCTCTCTCTCCACTAGAATGTTTACACCATAAGTGCAGGGATTTTTCTGTCTTTTATACAACTGTGTTTCCCATAGCATGTCTAGTAAGTATTCAATAAATGTTAATTGAATTAATGGATGAATCGTGAAGAGAAACTGACCATAGGACCCCTGGAGAGACTGTCGCTGCCAGTGGCCAACATTCTTCAACAAAGGGAGGAGAGTTGGGGACTTGGGTTGTATGGCCAGGGGTGAACCGGGGACAACCTCCCCGAGCCCAGGGTGAGGGTCTCTGCCCTGTGGCCCTGATCAGATCCTGTTGCTTCGAGTTCTGTACTGTCCCTCCTTTTCTCTTTTTAGGATGCACTTGGTGGGCCTCTCGAGGGGTATATTTAGCTTCTTTTTCAAGCTACTTGCTCTTGCTGTTGAGAAATGACTGAGCAGATTCTCCATCTCCTGGTGGCCAGCTTCCCGCCTGCGAGAGTTGACACTGTCAGCTCAGACTGGTTTGGAGGACAAGCCCTCCTTCCGAAAAAGCCTCCTTCCTTTGCTTTCTATTCAGAAAAAGCACAAAGCAGACACCTCCATCAGTGCCTTCTTTAAAGTGGGCTTTACTCACCCTTGATGGGGCTCTAGGCTGATCCCCATGCGGGCGAGGAAGGCAGAGATTAGTCTGATTCCTACTCTCAGAGCTCAATGTTCGAGTCATGCTGGATGTTGCAAAATGTTTGACACAGGGTATTTGGATGGTGGCGTAATAATGATGACACCATTTCCTGCTTACTGACTGAGTGCTTACTCTGTACCAGGTATGATGCTAACCTCTTCAGGCATGTCAGCTCATTTGCTTCTCACAATGATCCTATGAGGTGAGTGTTGAAAATTTATAGATAAGGAACTGGAGGTAAGGAAAGGTGAAGGAACTTGCCCGTGGCAGCGTGACTCATAAATGGAGGCGACTCTCTGTTTCCGAGAACGTGTGCTTCTTCCTCGGGCTGCACTCTCCACACCACTGCACAGATTGTTCCTAAAAGCTGAATACGGTGGAAACACAAAGCAAAACCCTAGTGATTTTTTTCCAGATTTCTCACCACCATCCCCTTACTTCACACCAGAAAGACTCCTGACAAGTTCAGTGAGAAGTTAATAGGTTTAATGTGGAAAATTGGTTTAGAAGTGAACTAAGTTTGGGAACCACTGGGTGTAAATAAAGTTAGAAAAGATTTTGCAGAATTATTAATGTGTTGAAATTGATTGCAAATCTTCAAGAGGGAGATGTATCATGTTGCCCTTCCTAAGTTTAATTGATCAGGGAGTACTTTTTCTCCCAGGAACATCTTGGGGTTCTAGAGTTCCACAAACACTCTGGAAATTGCTGAGTTCTACTAATATACTCACTGACTTATAAAGGTGCTTGGGCATTCTTCTTTCCATCTTCACTTTCTTCATCTGAAATCCATCCATAGAACACCTACCACATTCCAGGCACCATACAAGTTGTTTTCTCCTACATCATCATATCCATTCTTCCCACAACTCCATTTTATAGACAAAGATGCAGAGAATCAGCAAGGCTACACAGCTAGACAGTGAGCAGGCAGACGTTAGAACCCACATTTCCCAGCCCAGACTTACTGATTTGCCTTCTGTACTCCAGGGTTTCTTCCTTCAGTTGCTTATTCAAATTCTGGGTGTTTGTCAAAATCCCAGCTCAAACTGAAAAGAAGACCATACGTCCCTTCCTCCCTATCTGCTCATTGAGTAGTGAGCTCTCTCTCTCCTAAACTCCCTTCAAACTCACCATCTTTACCGGAAAGATGCTGGTTTAAGGGTAAGTTGAGTATGTATGTGTGTATCTTGGGTCTCAAATGAAGTTTAAGTCAAGAACTTAGCAGGTATCATCTCCTTAAATTGGCACATCAACCTTGTGAAGGAAGTAACATTAGACTCATTTTATAGATGAGAAAACTGATGGTTTTCACTGCCCAAAGTCACAAAGCAAGTTAGCAATGAAGCCTGGCCACAGGACTCATTCCTTTCACTTTTCCATGCTGCCTCTACCTAGTTCAACCCCTTGTTTCATAGCTAGGGAAACTGAGGCCCAGAGAGGGGAAGTGACTACCCCAAGTCACACAGCTTGTGAGTAGCAGTGCTTGGACCACCTGTAAAGCCTCAATGCCAGGAATCTTTTCTCCCAAGAAGGCTGCCTTCCCAGGTTTTACTCTGATCCCAGCCGTCGCTGACTGTCAGCTCCTATTACCTCAATGCAGTGGAAATCGTACCTTGTAGCTGCAGAGACAGCAGGAGACTGGTAGCCTGCTCCCTGGGGCATAGCCAAGGAAGGTCAGCCTACTAGTCTGCAGACCCAGCACCTAAGATAAACCAGGCAGCAAGCTCAAAAGAAACCACACAGCCTTCCAGCAGCCCAGGGCCAGATGCAGCGTCACATTCCCAGGTTTCTTTGGCACAGTGCCGAGCACAGCACTTAGTGGCTGCTGCTTCCTCCTTTTATTTTCAAGAAAATGAGTTCCTGTTGCTCTAGATTTAGAATTTGAGGTTGGCAGGAATTGAGGGAACAAAGGTCCAGGAGACCCTTGGAACATGAGGGGGAAGGAGAAAGGAATATTTTTCACATGGCTGGTTTCCAAATTGGAATGCTTATCAGAATCACTTTGAGAGCTTCAAAAAATGACCTAGGTTTCATCCCAGACCTACAGAGATCAGAATCTCTGGGGACACGGCCTGGGACTCTGTATTTGAACATGTTCCCCAGGTGAGTGGTTCAGGTTTGTGAACCACCATCCCAAATATGCCCCTTCCCTTTGCTGGTCTGCTTGACTTGCATCTCCCATTCTCAACGCTCACTTGGGGCACGGGTTTTTTTTGTGAAATTTATTTATTTATTTTAAATAATTAATTAATTTGTCTGCGTTGGGTCTTAGTTGTGGCAATGTGGTATCTTCGTTGTGGCATGTGGGATCTTTTGTTGCAGTGAGAGGGCTTTCGAAGCTCCTGGGCTTCTCTCTAGTTGCGGCACACAGGCTTAGTTGCCTGCAGCCTGTGGGATCTTATTTTCCCGACCAGCGATCGAACCTGCGTCCCCTGCATTGGAAGGCAGATTCTTAACCACTGGACCACCAGGGAAGACTCACACTTGTGAAATTTAAATTCTACATTGTCCATGTCTGTAGTATGGTCGGTTGGTAAGATAACATTTAGTAGGGTTTCTGTTCTTTTTGTAAATGGAGATTTCAAGTTTCCCCTTTCAACTGAAGCTCTGTTCTGCAAGAGGTCTAAGTTCCTGGAGGAGTCAGTTCAGGGGAATTTGGTTGCCTAAGAAATCTGCCACCAATTCCCTTGGTATCCCAGGAAGTCTGTAAAATTAGAGGTCGCTAGGGTAACTGCAGATACCAGGACACAAGCCATTGTATTTAAATTTCTTGAAACACCCTTGTCAGCAGCTGAAAATACCTACTGAAAGAGAAGAGTTTCTTTTCTTATTTAAGAAGAGGTTGGAAAGTTACTTTCCTCTGGCTTGGAAAGAGTCCCGAGTTTGATTTGGGTGTAGAGGTGACTGTTGCTTCTCCTGCCCAGGGTGAAGAAAAGAGACCTCAGATGGAATGGGGGACCTTGCTAGCTCATCAGAAGACCAGAGAGGAAACACAAACTAAGCCTCCTTCTGCAACTGAAGCCTGAGTGGCCCCATCTAGAGAAGAAAAGTCACACTGACCATGGTAGGCCCCTGGATGGGTGTTGGCATCAAGCTGATCTGAGCTCCTGGGCTGAAGTTCTAGATGCATGTTCTTACCTGCGGAGGACTAGCTTCATTACAGGTGTCCTGGGGAAGTGGTTATTAACGCCTTAGTGCAAAGAGCTCTGGCTTCCATTCTGCACCTGCTTCTGCAGGACAGGGCAATGGAAGGAAGCAGGGAGAGGACTTGTGTCAGCTGAATACCTACTGCAACGTCAGGTGGGGAAATAAAAATTGTAAGGCAGAGTGTATACATGCAAGTAGTTGGTTGTCTAGAGGAAGCACATAGCCAGAGATGGCAAGGAGTTATTCTTTTGTCGACGAGATTGATGTGATTGACTGTGACTGCCATGGGTGTATGCGTTTGCAGGGAGGGAGGGACGGATGCCTGGATCTAGATAAACCATATCACGATCTCTGCTGCTCAAGGGAGCTCTGTGTGCACTGTGGCCAGCTCAGGGAAGACCTCCAAAGACAGAGCATCTGTGCTGCTCCAAGATGGATGAGACATCAAGGGAGGTGAGATGGGGAGAGCAAGTCTAAGCAGGGGGCGTGGGTGTTTCAGGGTAAGGCCCTCATGTGAGCTCAAAGGAGTTTCCCTTTTTGTATCCTTCCTCGGAGTGCTGGTGACAGTGCTTGGCCTTAGCAATACCTAAAGTGGACTGAGTTTTTCTTGGGTGTCCCCGGTTTTGAACCCTTTAACCACTTTAGATATTCCTTCCTTAGGACCACTTTGTCTTTGAACAGGTTCTTTTTTTCAGAGAAGAAAACTACCACTAAAGGTAACTTAAAGCACTTATAGAAAGGCTTTGATTTAAAAAGAAGAGCTGAGAACGAGAGAGAGAGGCAGAGAGAGAGAGAGAGAGAGAGAGAAACACGAGACAGCGAACAATGGTTAATCCAGAACAATGAATGCTGGCGATTTAGACAACATTTACCTAACTGGGGAGATTCTTTAGGACAGGGGTTGACAAACCTTTTCTGTAAAAGGCCAGATAGTCTATATTTTCAGCTTTGTGGGTCATGCAGTCTCTGCTGCAACTTTGCAACAACTTTGCTGCTTTGCAAAAGCAGCCACAGATAATACCAGTAAGTGCATGGGAGTGGCTGTGCTCCAATAAAACTTTATTGATGGACAATGAAATTTGAGTTTTACATAAGTTTTATGTGTAAAGAAACACAGTGGACCCTTGAACAATGCAGGAGTTGGGGGCGCTGACCCTCAGCACGGTTGCAGATCTGTGTATAACTTAGTCGGTTCTCTGTATCCCTGGTTCCTCCATATTCATGGTTCCTCTGTATTTGCAGTTTCTCTGTATCCACGGTTCCACATCTGCAGATTTAGCCATCCAGATTCAACCAACCACAGATTGTCTAGTATTGTAGTATTTACTACTGAAAAAATCTGCACAAATGAACCTGTGCAGTTCAAACCCATATTGTTCAAGAGTCAGCTGTATTATTTTCCTTTGCATTTTTTTTTAACCACTAAAAAATGTAAAGACATATTCAGCTCACGGGCTGCACAAAGAGGATTTGGTCCACGGGTGGCTGTTGGCTCACTCATCCCCTCTCCCATCACAACCTAAGATGAGGTGCACCGTGTCTGGGTGAGGTCACTCTGCTTGGAGAGTCTCTGTATAGCCTGGCAATTCATCCATTTATTCCATCAAATACTTACTGAGGATCTGTTGTGAGTTCGGGGCTGTTCTGGGTACTGGGGACTCAGAAGTGAACAAAGCAAAGTGCTTGCCCCTAGGTAGTTTACTTTTCCCAGTCAGAGCGGGAAGATTTAGGGCCTGGAGGCAAGGATTTGGGTTTGGGTCTCAATTCTTGCTTCCCTAGACATGGATCTCTTTTAGCCACAGTCTTTAGGGCACCACACGTTTGCAGCGCTGGGCCAAGGAGCCCGAGTCCCGGGCCTCTAGTGGTCAGCCGCAGGGGAGCTGCGTGGCATGCTTGGAATGAATGGCCTGGGATAGCTTTAGTGTTCTGAATTTCCAGCTAAAGAGTCCAGCCAAAAAATAAAAATGGATAAAATAGCATAAAACCCAAGACCTTTCGGGCTCAGTGTACTCTGGCAAAGCATCCCAGTGGGATTCTGGGATGGTTTTCAAGAACCATGGCTTCTCTTGGACTTTCCCATGGCCTATTCCAAGACAACCACTGCTCTGTAGATGTTCCCCCAGGACCAGGTCGTGGCGAAGGTTGTTACAGCAGCACCCACCACTGCTGCCAGGGCTGAGAGGTCAGTGCTCATGTGGACTCTGGCAACGGCTCATGTCCTCCAGCTCCCACCCATTCCTGGGCAGGTGATTGGGAAACTGTGAATTCCTCCTCTGAGACCAAGAAATCCCCTCCATGATGTGGGGGAAGCGATATGGCTGCATTAAGACGGAAGAGGGACTTACAGCAAGTAGGAAATTGCCCCCAGCCTGCGGGGGCAGGGACATCTGCTCCACATCCAGCCACTGTGCTGCATGCTGTAGGGTAGGAGTGGGGAATGGAACCCGGAGAAAAGACAGCAGGAAGATAAGGGATGTGGTATTGTCCCTACTTCCAAGTTCTATATAATCTGGCTAGGCGGGAACTTACATGAAACAGTTAGGGAATCCCAAGCAGCAATGCCTTTGCTCCCTCCTAAAACCCAAACTGGCCTAATCACCGATGAGCCATGTGACCTTGATGTCTCCCAGGTTCCTCCTGTAGACCGTGAGTGTCTTCATTACATGATTACATGATTGCAAAATGGTTTTTTCCCATTGTCAAAACCTCAAGTTTGGAACACCCTGCAGTCTCCTTTTCCTGGGCTCTCCCATCTTTTCTGCCTCCACCCCATCTCTTGTCTATTCCCTCTGACACTTCTACTCTGATCTAGCTCAGAGGTGTTCCACATTTGCCCAAAGCTCACCTGGGAGTGCCATCCCAGGCCAATCTCCCAGGAGACAAGGCAGAGGATGTGGAGAGAAGGAGGGAGAGGAGGGACGTGGCTCCTGGCCTGCTGGGTTTTCATTAGCATCCTTCTCTATCTACTGCCCTGCCCCTAGCCAGACTTCTTTTAGCAATTCTGGATGTGGATGGGTAGTTATTTTCATGGCTTGATCATATATATGACATATTACACATTCATTCACTCAGCAGTTATTTGTTAAGTGCTGACTACACACCAAAGACAATGGTGGGGTTAGAAGAGTGGGTGAAGTAGACCCAGAACCCTCCTCGATGGTGCCATTGATTCTAACTCCCTCATTTTGTGGCTGAGGATTTTGAGGCTCAAAGTGGAACAGTGACTTATTTAAGGCAGCACAATTAATTAAGGGCAGAGCCAGGACGGGAATACAGGGCCTCTTCACCAAAGTAAGACCAGGCTTCCTCACTACCGGACAGCAGAATTTGTGTTTCCTTTCCTTTGCTGAGCATTTGAAATGTACAGAGTATGTCTCATCTCCATCTCTGTTGTGGGAGGGGCCAGGCATAATAATTATTATTCATGTAATTATAAATAGCCTCTATAGGGTTATTCACTTTTCAGATGAATAAACTGGGGCTCAGGAAGTTAAACATGAGAATAAATGGCCGGAGGAGGCAGAGCTGCGAGAAGAACTGGGGTCTTCTGATCACGCACAACACAAATATTCCCACATGCACCAGCCACCCACCCTCCTCTCTCGTTTATGGCTCACTGGCCATCTCTGGTGCAAGAGGAGTGAGAAGAAACTCCCAGCCATCTCAGCAGTATGCTGTAGTACTGTCAGAGTGCAAGAAAGAAGCAGGGACTCAGAGACTGTTAGGGGAGAGGCAAAGAAAATTTAGGGAAGACTGGGAGCAGGGAGAGGTGTGGGGTACTGGTGAGATTAGAGAAGAAAGAGGCCTAAGACAGGCTAGATCAGGGAGAATGGACCTTGCCAATAATTTCTATACCCTCTAACATAAAAATTGACATACCTTGTGTGGATCAAAACAGTTGTCATGGTGAAGGAATTAGTGGCACACAGAATGAGGCCTGGGCCACTAATAAACTTGGGAGGTATGAACCCTGTCTGTGATTTGATTACCTGGGGTCTGGTGACCCAGAGTGGTGGGCTACCTAACTTCACCCTTGAGCTCCTGCCTTCTGATCAGATTCCTATTCACCAACCCCTCTCCCACTGGGAACTAGAAACAGTAGACATGTGACATGCTCCCAGAATTGGGTTTGGGCAGGGGAATTTCTACGCTGAGGTAAAAGAAAAGGACAACTCCTCAGACTCTCTAAATTGTCTTCTAAAGGACTTTCCCCAGGCTTTTGGGGGTCCTAGTGGCATGAGAAGTTCCAGAACTGACTCTGCTAGTAACCTATACATTAAATCCTCAGTGTTTAAATTCAGAGTTCTATCAGCTAATCAGTGAATATATAATGAGCACCTTCTATGCAGCCATTCTTTGATTAGCTGCTTTGGGGGATATGGAAAGAACATACCTCCAAGACTTCAAGTAGCTTATGAGTCCCTTGGGTCGAGGCTAATGTCAAGACTATATGTAATTATTCACTTATTTGCTTGGTAGACTACTGGGGCTCTCGGAATTCATTCTCCACCTATCATTATACAGTCAGTGGCTCTGTGTTGTATAAAGAGATGACTTCTCTGTCCATTTGACAAACATTTATTGGCATATACTATCTTCTAAATATGGGGACGAGATAGTGATCAAAGTAGTCATGGTCTCTGACTTCAGAGAGTCTGTTTAGTGAAAGGAGAGAAGCAACAACCAAGAACAGGATAACTTAATTATGAGAAATGGTGGGAAGGGAGCAGAGAGGACTTGAGATAAAGTGATAATGTTCAGCGTGGGCTGCAACCCAGGATACTTAGATAGGGTGGGAAAGGAAGGCCTTGAAGTGGGCTGGCGTCTGAAGTTTGACAGTGATCAACCGTGAGGGACCTAAGGATAAGCAGACGTGGAGGAGAAAGAAGAGGTCCAGAGAAAGACAATGGGTCCTTTAGTTATCTATTGCCACATAGAAAACTACCCCCAAACCTAGTGGTTTAAAAAAAAAATGTATTGGGACTTCTCTGGCGGACCAGTGGTTAAGACTCTGTGCTTGTACTGTGGGAGGCACAGGTTCGATCCCTGGTTGGGGAACTAAGATTGCACATGCCACGTGGTGTGGCCAAAAAAAAAAACCCAACAAAACCCAAGAAACCAAAACTCAAAAATGTATTCTCATCTCTCCAAGCTCTGTGGGTTGATTGGGCTTTGCTAGGTGTAGGTTCTCACAGGAGGTCTCTCTTGCAGTGTAGTCAGATAGCAGTTGGGACTGGAACCATCTGGGCTGGAGGTTCAAAATGGCTTCTTTATTTATGTCTGGCGTGTGGACTGGGCTGGCTGGAATAGTTGGGAGGTTGACTATCAATGCTTTCTTTTCATATGGCTTCTCTGAATGGCTAGCTTAGGCTCCTCGTAGTACAGAGCACTTGGTATAGTTGGACTTTTTATAGGAGGCTGGCTGACTTTCTCAAGAGTGAGCAGGAATGAGGAAGCTGCCCAACTTGTTAAAGATTAGATAGACCTAGATCTGGTCTAGTGTCACTTCTGCAGCATCCTGTTGATTAAAGCAGTTGCAGGCCAGCCTGGATTCTAGGATGTGGAGGATTGGAAACTACCACTCCAAAGGAGAATGGCTGGTGCATTCAGGAGGGAAGGATTGATGATGGCCTTCTTGGAGACAAGCTAAGGCTTTGAGATAGAAAAAGCTTGGGGTGTTAGTAGACCAGGAAGACAGCCAGTATTGCTAGAGTGTAGTGAGGGTGGCACAAGAAGAGGCAGTAGTGACAGGCAGAGCAGGGTTCTGGTAGCCAAGCTGTGGTAGGGAACTTAGATTTCTTCTAAAGTGTCATGAAGTCCTTAGGTGTTCTGCTTTCCAAGGGCTGATAATCATAGGAATCTCCTTTTTCCTTCCTCCAATCCATCCTCACTTTCTGTGGGTAGATTTTCCTAAGTCCCAGTACTGGTCACATGATCCTGTGTATCAAACTTTTAGGGAGTCCTCATTGCCTCCTGAACTAGACATCAGTTTTCCAGCTGGGCTTCAAGGTCCTCTGCCAAGTTGTGCACTTATACACTTTTCTCACATTTTTACCCTAACTGTCCTATTGGATCTCTTATTTCCCCTGAGAGGTGTATTTTGTCTTCCTGCCTTCATGCCTGGTCACATCAGTCACTTTGCTTATAACGCTGTTCTATGATGCCATCTCCATCTGCCCAAATCTTACCATTCTTTTAAAACTAACCTTCAATGTCACTTCCTCAAACTGAGTGTGACCCCTCACCCCTGGAAACCTCCCAGTTCTTGCTAATTGGAAGGTGCAGCTACGGCTATATTTGTCTAACCCTTACCCTCCTGGACCCATCTCCATTGACTCTAGGTCTTCAAGGACAGAAAACATGGCTCTCTTGCTTCTTCTGCCCTACAGCCCCATGCCTTGGGCACAGCAATTGTTCAGTTGATGCCTGTTGAATTAAAGAGCAGTTACTCTGGGACACCAGCCTCCAATTCTCTTCCTTTCCCATGGCAAATTCAGCATTCAGCTCCCAGCAACCCCTGATCCATGGCCTCAAGCTTCCTGGCAGGCCTTTCCCGCAGGACCATGGAGCTGCTGTTCCCAGGCGGCCAGGCCTGCACAGGCCAGAACCAGCTCCCGAGAAGATGGAGAGCTTCTGATTTTGCAGGGCCCTCTGGCTCCTCTCTTCCAGCTGCCTTGCACTTGTTTTCCTTGGCAGGAGGAAGCCCTCAGTCACCACTTCATCTTCCATTTATAGGCATATATGCATCTTTGTTATTCTTTTCACAAAATGACAGTGTTCTCAGTTTAGAAAAGAAGAGGAGAAAAAGAGTTGAGGGCCATGCAAAGCAAAGAGAGGCATGTGAGATAAAGTCTCCAGGGCTTCCTGAAATATTTCTGTTCATATTAGAGAATGGAAGACACTCTTCCTGCCTCTACTGCACTCTCATCTATGCCTCAACCTGTACCATTAGCTCCTCAAACTTCATTGATGGGTAAAAGTAAGGCCAGGGCATGAGCAGTAAATGGGGCAAAGGTTCTTATTAACTAGACAAGAAAATGGGCATGGCTCCCTGGCTTGAGTCCATGCTTCCACAGTCTTTCAGTCCTTCTTCTCACACCAAAGTGTTCTGTGGCCAAGAGTCAAGCTCTGGGGGTTCTGGGTTTGCCCATTAGTCAAGCTACACCTGTATGCAAAAAAGGAGAAACAATAATGGCAAACAATTATGCAGTGCTTCCTCTAGGCCAACTACTATTTTAAGCAGTTTTTTGAATAGGAACTCATGTAAACCTCTCAATAATCCTGTGAAGTAATACCATTATTATCCCCATTTTACAGATGAGGGAACAGAATTTAAGTCAGTTAACCTAAGGTTATACACCAATGACCCGTAGCACAGCTGGGATCTGAGTCCAGGAAGGCTGGCTCCAGACAGTGTCTTTATCCACTCACAATACTTCTTTAATCACTCATCAAATTAAGATGTTTAAATAACTTAACAAGATCACTTAGTCCTTTTTACATACCCAAGTGCACTGGAAACAACAGTGTGTCTGAGAGTTGTGGGCAAGAGCCTGGACAGGTATGAACCTGTTCTTGGCACAGTTAATTCAATTTGGATTAAATTCTGACTTTCCCACAGATTTATGATTCTTAGTCTAGTGTTTTGTGCCTTTTTGGAAGGGTAGATTAGTGAAGAGATTTTCTAATGTATCCAAGAGCAACCTGCTTCTCTTGGCTGAAACTGCTGGCCTGGGAGTTCACTAAATAACTGATTAATTAATTTCTTCTTTCCTTCAGTAATTCATCAAACTTTGATCCTATGTTTTGTGTGGGTAAGACATCATATGGGCACGAGAAGGATGAGTGGAAAAAAGAAAAGTAAATGAAATAGACTTAGTCTCTGCCTTCTAGCTGTGGGTTTGTGTGCACATGTATACACCTGCAAGTAAAACTGAGAACCCAACTGTATCTGTCTACATACTCTTTCAGATCATTTAGTACTCTCTGAGGGATTATATGTGGTTTATCTCACTGGTTCCCTGGAGTCTAAAATTCTTTGCATAAACAGGTTTTTATAAGGAGGCCCACCAGGGCATGGATGATGCTCTTACAAGCCAATGGATCTCCAAGCAATCGAAACTGGATAGCATAGTGATGGTAGATTCCTGGCCAGGCTGTGCATGACATTCTATTCAGTTGAGCTAGAATGCAGACTATATTAGCTTCCTAGGAATGCCATACAAGTTACCACAAACTTGGTGGTTTAAGACAACAGGAGTTTATTCTCCTATAGTTCTGCAGGTCAGTAGTCTGAAATCAAGATGTCAGCAGCATTGGATCCTTCTAGAGGCTCTGAAGGAGAATCCATTCCAAGACTCTCTCCTAGCTTCTAGGGGTTGCTGGCAATCCTTGGTATTCCTTGGCTTGTAGATGCATCAATCCAATCTCTGCTTCATCTTCACATGACCTTCTTCTCTCTGTGACTAAATTATAAATACACCATCATTCGATTTAGAATGCACACTAAATCTAAGATGACCTCATTCTGAGATCCTTAATTATATCTCTAAAGACCCTATCTGGCCAAACCCAACCAGAACCAGTTAACAACGGTGCCTGTGTATAGAGTTCTAGGAGTACTTCCTGGGCCAAGAAGAGCAGAGATGGGTTTGCAGTAAAGACCAATCAACACAAATCTGTACATGGATTGAGAGAGCCTATTAGTGCATCTGTTATACATACAGAGTCATGGAATCTTGGAAGTGGACTAGCACTGACTCAGTTACTACACTAACTTTTCATTTTATAAACGAGGAATTGGATTCCAAAAAGGTTAAGTGTCTGCATGTGAGCATGGACACACATTCCTGGGTAAAGGATGATTTTCTGTCATCATCAAAACTCAAAAAGAGTGTGTAGTGTGGCTATTAAGCATTTTAAAACCTTGGGGATCTCAAGGGAAAGTTAAAAATATTTTTAATTAAATGACAATGAAACCACAACTTATCAAAATTTGTGGATGCAGTGAAAAAAAGTGCTTAGAGGAAAATTTATAGTATTTACAGTATATATTAGAAAAGAAAAAAGATCTAAAATCATAATCTAACTTTCCACCTTAGGAAACTAGAAAAAGAAGAGCAAGTTAAGTCCAAAGTAAGTAGGAGAAAAGGAATAATATGAATTAGAACAGAAAACAATGAAATTGAAAACAGGAAATCAATAAAGAAAATCAGTGAAACCAAAAACTGCTTCTTTGAAAAGATCAATAAAATTAATAAGCCTCTAACAAGGTTAACTAAGAAAAAAAAGAGGACACACATTACTAGTATCAGAAGCAAAAGACGGGACATCACTACAGAGCCTGTGAACATTATAAGATAATAAAGGAATATTATGAACAACTCTATGACACAAATTGGATAACTTTCTCTTTAAAAGAAAGACACAATTTGCCAAAACTTACACAAGAAGAAATAGACAATCTAAATAGGCCTTTATTATATATATTAAAGAAATTGAATCAATACTTAATAATCTTCCAAAACATAAAGTACCGGGCTCAGATGGGTTCATTTGTGAACTCTACCAAACATTTAAAGAAGAAATTATACCAATTACCTGCAATGTCTTTCAGAGGATAGAAGCAGAATAAATAGTTTCTAACTCATTCTATGAGACCAGCATTACCCTAATACCAAAACCAGACAAAGACATTACAAGAAAAGAAAATTACAGACCAATTATCTCTCATCAACAAAGATGTAAAGATACCTCCCCCAAGTATTAATAAATTGAATCCAATAAGGTATAAAAATAATTATATACCACAACAACATAGGCTTTACTCCAGGTGTGCAATGCCAGTTCAACATTTGAAAATCAACTAATGTAATCCATCAAATCAGTAGACTAAAAAGCAAAATCAGCCAATAGTATCAATAGATGTGAAAGAGCATTTGAAAAGATCCAACACCCATTCACGATAAAACCTCTCCATAAACTAGGAATAGAGGGGAACTTCCTCAACTTGATAAAGAATATCTACAAATACAGCTATCTTACAGCTAACTTCATACTTAATGGTAAGAAATGTGAGGGCTTCTCACTAAGACTAGGAACAAGGCAGGTATATCTCTTTTCACCACTCCTTTCCAATATTGTACTAGAAGTACTAGCTAATGAAATAAGATAAGGCAGAAATAAAACTGTCTTTGTTCACAGACAACATAATCATCTATGTAGAGAATCTGAAAGAATTGGTCAAAAAATTACCTGCAAGTAATAAGTGATTGTAGAAAGGTTGCAGGATACCAGGTTAATATACAAAAGTCAATCACTTTCCTACAAACCAGCAGTGAATAAGTGGTATTTGAAATTAAAAACAGTATTTTTTTTTGACCTGTACCCCCTTCTTTTTGTGCTAACCACAGCAATGGGTTGGAAGTGACCCAATCAGATCCTCCCTCCCCCTGGTCACAGTGACTGGTGCAGGTATTGCCAGGTTATTCAAGCTGAGCCATCCTTGACCCCAAACTGGCAAACAGATTGGCTTGTGATTCAGTCCAAGCCAATGCAAATAATTCCTTGGGGTTTTTCTGGCTGGAGTCCATGGGAACTATTCCTTTCCACTCTGACTGCAGAGCTGGTGAGTTGGGAGTTTGGGGTCTCCAGATGCTGCACTGAGAAAGCCCAACTGCAGTAGGAGAGAATCCGTTTCTGAGATTTGCCCACCTGCTGCAATACATTCCCAGGTTTGCTAAGATTACTTGGTTTGAAAAACACAGTAACATTTATGTTAGCACTCCCAAAGATTAAATGCTTGAGTGTAAATCTAACAAAATATGTATAAGTTCTATGTGAAGAAAACTACAAAAGTCTGATGAATAAAATCACAGAAGAACTAAATCAGTGGAGATATTCCATGTTCATGGATAGGAATGCTCAATATTGTCAAGATGTTAGTTCTTCCCAACTTGATCTATAGATTCAATGCAATTTCAGTCAAAATCCCAGAAACTTATTCCATGGATATCAATAAACTGACTCTACATATGGAGAGACAAAAGATCTAGAATAGCCAACGTAATATTGAAGGAGAAGAACAAAGTTGGAGACTTATACTACTCGACTTCAAGAATTACTATAGAACTACAGTAATCAAAAGAGTGTGGTATTGGTGAAAGAATATATGAATAGATCAATGGAACAGAATAGAGAGCCCAGAAATATACTCACATAAACATAGTCAATTGATCTTTGATAAAAGAGCAAAGGTGATGCAATGGAGCAAAGATTTTTTTTTTTTTCAACAAATGGTGCTGGAATAACTGGGCATCCACATGCAAACAAAAAATGAACCTAGACACAGACCTTACACGCTTCACAAAAATTAACTCAATATGGGTCACAGATCTAAATGTAAAATTCAAAACTATAAAACTCCTATAAGATAATATAGGCAAAAAACCTAGATGATTTTGGGCATGGTGATGAATTTTTAGAAACAGCACCAAAGGCATAGTTGATGAAGAAAATAATTGAAAATCTAGACTTCATTAAAATTAAAAACTTCTGCTCTATGAAAAAAAAATGTTAAGAGAATGAGAAGAAAAGCCAAAGACTGGAAGAAAAAATACTTGCAAAAGACACATCTTATAAAAGAACTATTATCCAAAAATGTAAAGAACCCTTAAAACTCAACAATAAGAAAACAATCTGATTAAAAAATGGGCCAAAGATCTTAACAGACACCCCATCAAAGAAGATATGTAGATGGAAAATAAGCATTTGAAAAGATGTTCCACATCACATGTTACCAGGGAAATGCAAATTAAAACAGCCAGTGAGAAAACTCCACACCTATTAGAATGGCCAAAATCTGAAACACTGACAACACCAAATGCTGGTGAGGATGGGGAGCAACAGGAACTCTCATTCCTTGCTGGTAGGAATGAAAAATAGTACAGCCACTTTTGAAGACAGTTTGGCAGTTTCTTACAAAACTAAATATACTCTTATCATACGATCCAGCAATTGTGCTCCTTGGTATGGTATTTACAAAAGAAATTGAAAACTTATGTCCACACAAAAACTTACACATGGAAATTTATAGCAGCTTTATTCATAAGTGCAAAACTTGAAACTAACCAAGTTGTCCTTCAGTAGGTGAGTGGATAAATAAACTCTGGCACATTCAGACAGTGGAATATTATTCAGTGCTAAAAAGAAGTGAGTTATCAAGCCATGAAAAGACTAGAGGAATCTTAAATGCATATTACTAAGTGAAAGAGCCAATCTGAAAAGGCTACACACCTGGCCCCAATTATATGACATTCTGGAAAAGACAAAATTATGGAGACAGTAAAAAGATTAGTGGTTGCCAGGGGTTGAGGGGTTGGGAAATGGTTGCATAAGCAGAGCACAGGGGACCTTAAGGGCAGTGAAAATACTCTGTATGATACTATAATGATGGATACATGTCAATACACATTTGTCCAAACCCATAGAGTGTACAACACCAAGAGTGAACCATAGTGTAAACCATGGACTTTGGGTGATTATGAGGTGCCAGTGTAAGTTCATCAACCATAACAAGTGTACTACTCTGGCGAGGGATGATAATGAAGATGCTTGTGGGAGAAGAGGTTACATGGGAAATCTCTGTACCATCTTAATTTTTCTGTAAACCTAAAACTGCTATAAAAATAAGGCCTTAAAAAAACCAACCAACCAGCCAATGAACCAAGCAACCAACCAACCAACCAACCCACACACCCCAGGGCTCTGAACTTGAAGAACCGCTTCGTATCTACAGCAGATATGAATTGGTTATCTTCCCAGCATCCACTTTCCCTTTCTCTTCCCCAAAGGCCTCCAATTTTATTTGGAAATTCAAGTGATTCAGGGGAAGCTACCTTTGCTCTTGGCTCAGTGGGAGCTTAGTCAAATAGGGTATCCTATTCCCTGTCAATCATGATCATTTGTGGAGTGGCAAGTGGCTTAAGCCAGTCAAGTCCAAGTGAGTATCAGGTCTTCTGTTGTGAATGCTGGGACAAAGATGCTCCTGCATTCCTTACAGATGTGGAGGAGGAAGTTCATGAATTTGGGGACTGCTGGAAGCCATCTTAATAGTGGGGAAATCAGTGTTAAGATGAAGTTGAAGTTAGGACAGAGAGATAGAAAGAGAATAGGTTCTAAACAAAACTATTGAAGCTAGTATACCTTTCATCTTTTTAAATTAAATGAGCCAATAAATTCTTTTTAAGAGTTAAGCTATTTGAGTCAGATTTTCCTTACATGCAGTCAAGAGAGAGCAGGTAGGTGCATTACCTCCTCTGGCATGTAACTCTTCTGGACATGAATGAATCACTTAGCCTCTTTGATTACTTTAATGGGTGCAGGTGGAGTAAAAAAGAATTAAAATACTTTGAAAAAGTTAATTCTTTTCTGTGTCTCATTTTCCTCTTCTAGGGAACACAAATGCCACCACCATAGTTGCCAGAACCTGTTGGTTATTATATTGGATTGCAAGAGCAAGTGTTGCCAAGGAACAGAGCAGAAGGCAGTAGAGGGAGAGATTCTGTACTTAAATTATACTAGCAGCTTTCCTTTTCATGCTTATTATCTTTAAGGAAACAACTCTCTCTCTCTCACACTTTCTATTGGAGATGCAGAGCCTTCTAGGTTTCAAAGGGAGGTTTGAAGAAGAGGATGTGAGGAGAGGGTTGTAGTGTGTAGGTAGGAGAAAGGACTTTAGTAAAAATAACAGAGACATATTATGAGAGGTGGAAATCTCTCAGGGATTTCTGTCTATTTTATAGAAAGATAAACTGAGGTTTAGAGTCAGATCCTGCTCCACCACACCCAGACAATCCAGCAGCATTACAGAGATTTGAACTCTAGTGTCTGAGCTTTCCAACCAGGCCTCTCCCTCCAGATGACCTCTCTGCCTCCTCCTAAGTCCTATGAATTGCTTCCCCTGGAACCAAACCAGACATTCTGGAGAAAGCACGATGTCAGTATTCTAGGTGGAAGGGCTGGGTCCCCTAAGATGCCATTTGCCACACTCACTGTGCTGGGCTGACTCTGAGCCCAGGTGTTTTCTAAAGTCAGGTGACAGGCTTTTAGGGTCTCTTGGAACTCCCTTCAGAGGAAAATGGAAGCATATGTGACAGTGGGCTCATAAAAGTTGAAGAGGGGACTGAGGGCTGAGGCGTGGCTGTCAGCAGCAGTCAGTAAGAGTCTAAAAATGACAGAAATCAATGGTGTGTAGTGGCATTGTCCCCTCTTGCCTTCAGCCCCTGGGATTCCAGTAAGGGTCTTGGCTACACTACAGGGACTGGGCCCCTTTGCTCCAGTAATATCTTTTCTCTTTCAGTGCAGGATTGAAAGAGCAGGGAAGACACAGCCCTAAGGAAGAGCCCTAAGGGGCGGTGGGGCATGACAGGGGTGTAGAGTGGTGGTGGGGCATAGGGAAAGATTTGGGAGATTGCATCAGGATAATGATAGACTTATAAGTTTGGAGAGGTAGAAAGGATTTATAGAGATCTCTCTCACAATCCTCATTTCACGGGTGAGGAGGCTAATTGTTTCCCAGAGAGGGGAAAGTACTTGCCTAAGAGTTCACAGTAAGCTACTGGTAGAGCTGAGACTAGGTCCTGGACCTATTTATTTCCAGACTGAATGTATTAGTTATTTATTTTTGTGTAAGAAATTACGCCCAAATTTAGTGGCTTAAAGCCATGAATACATATTATTTCATAGTTTCTATGGGTCAGGAAAATGGATGTATCTTAACTGAGTCCTCTGGTTCAGAGTGTCTCCTGATGCTTCAGTCAAGGTATTAGTGGGTATTAGTGCATACTCATCTCAGGGCTCAGTTGGGAGGACCTGTTTCCAAGCTCACTGAACAAGTTCACTTGTTGTTAGGATGCTGTTCCTCATAAGCTGTTGGACTAAGAATTTCAGTTCTCATTAACTATTGGCCTAAGTTCCTTGTCATATATTATTCTCCATACAGCAGATCATAACAAAGCTACTGCTGTCTTGCATCAGTGTGATTAAGTAAGAGAGCAAGAGAGGGTGAGCAACACATCAGCCAAAGTCTTTTTCTAACCTAATCTTGGAAGTGTCAGATCATCACTTTTGCTGTACCTAGTATTGAAGTGAGTTACTATGTACGGCTCACACTCCTGAATATCAAGGGGCAAAAATCCTTAGGAACCATCTTAGAAACTATCTATACCATATTGAATACTTTTCACTATTATTTGCTGCTTCCTTCAACAATCTGGCAGAAATGTCTGGGAAGGCAGAAACTTAGGAGATGGGTGCTCTGTTAAATAGCTATTCTACTCTGCTTTTGAGTTGGAGAAAATACCCTTCTCCTCAAGGGAAGGGAAAGAGTTAGAGGCAGAAAGAACACCTTAAACCCCATAAAGAAAGACTTATAGTAATAGTTACTAAGTTCTCACTTATTTTCCCCTAATACAAAATTTTCTATCTTCATTGTTGTTCAATTGTTTGGTGGGTATGATAGAAAAAATAAGGGATTTAATTTAAATCTTAAAACCTGAGTCTGATTATGACTTATAACCCCAGACAAGTTACATACCCTCATGGAGCCTCAATATGCTCATCTAATCAACAAGATAATTGTACCAACTTTATAGGATTATTTGAATATAAATGTAATGCCCTTCAAAGTCAACAAGATGCTTTTTTTATAGGGTGACTTAATTAATAAAAATAGGCTTGTTAGAAAGTGGAATGTGGATCTTTTCTCCTGGAGCACCTTAAACTTTGAAAGAATGTGTATAGGTAGCCAATGTGATAAGGTAGGAAACAGAAATAAGTGTAGATCTAAGGGGGAAGAGCAGCCAAATTCTTATTATTTTCTGACTGTATGAAGGCATATTAGTTTGCTAGGGCTGACATAACAAAATGCCATAGACTGTGTAGCCTGAACAATAAAAATTTATTTTCTCACAGTTCTAGAGGCTAGAAGTCCAAGATTGAGGTGTCAGCCAGTTGGGTTTCTTTTGAGGCTTCTCTGTTGGTTTGCAGATGGCCACCCTCTTGCTGCTACTTCACATGCTTGTCCCTCTGTTCATGCACATCTTATGTGTCCAAATTCCATCTTCTTATAAGGACACAAATCAGACTGGACTGATGCCCACCCTAAAGGCCTCAGTTTAACTCAATTATGTTTTTAAAGGCCCTATCTCCAAATATAGTCACATCTTAAAGTACTGGGGGTTAGGGCTTCAACATATGAATTTGGAGTTGGGGGCACAATTCAACCCATAATAGATGGAATGTCTAAAAATATTGAGAGAATGAATCTATGAAAACTAATAAGAGATCAGTAAGGTAGCCAGATACAAAATAAATATACAAAAACCTAGAGCATTATTGTATATCAGTAATGACTTATTGAAAAGATACAATGGTAAAAGACCCCACTCACAATAGTCACCCATCTTCAGTCCAAGAGTGCTTCCATGCAGAGCAGAGAGGAAGGGTGTCTCATGACTCAGAGCTTCATTTTGTCACCTGGGCATGGAAAGAGCACAGCTTGCAGCCAGAGTCTCATGAAAGATCTTATAAAAATATTCCAAGCCTCTTGTCCTCAGACTTCTAGCCATAGGAGCTCAAACCCAGAGCATGCTGCTGCTGTGTGAGACATAAAAGCCTCACCATTCCTCTGGGTCTTCATTCCTTTGTCAGCTAAGCCACATGTTCTCAAAAATCTCCTAGTCCAATCATCTCTGCTCCAACACGGGGACAAGTTAACACAGGAAATATTACCACCCCTCTGCCCCCCACACACAAAAAAACCTTTTCCTCCTGGCAACGACATCTCGAGATCAGAAGCCAGTCTTTACTTTCCATTTATATCATTAAAACCCTTATTCTGGTGATTTCCTTAGAACAAAGAGACTCTATACTAAAGGACTGTTGATGTTTCCATTTCATGCCAGACAGAAATTGCTTGCAGCTTGAAGAATTTTTTTTAAAAAAGTTAATTACAGAAGTATAATATGTAATAAAATTCAAACAATACAGATAAATCAAAAGTCTTCTTTGTTCACCACTTAATTTCATTCTTCTCCCCATAGATGATCACTGTCAACAGCTTGGTGCAAATATTTTAACAATGTACAAAATTGTGTGTGTATGTGTGCATACACATGTGCATTTGTATACATGTATATGTAAACGTTAATATACACACAGCCCTTAATTTTTACATATAAAAGTTTCTATCCTTTTACATTTGAAGGGTATCATATTGTATGTATTCTCTTGCTATTTTCCTTTTTTCCCTCACTTAATAATATGTCTGGGAGATCTCTCCCTATCAGTACATATATGTATGTGTGGATCTATGCACATATACACATGTATCTACTTTTTAACTGCTATAGAATATATCATGGCATAGATATAATTTACTTTATTCGACTAGTCCCCTAGGGTGTACTATAAGAGGAGAGACCCATATTAGACTTAGACTATACAGCAAGCCCACTTTTATGAGTTAAGCTGCTGTATTTGAGTCTTGTTAACTTTATATGCTGTTGTGACTGTTATGAAACACTCTTGTGTAGAGATGTAAAGATTTCTCTAGAATAGATGCCTAATGTTAAAATTTCTGGGTCCAAAAATTTGGCCATTTGCATTTTTATTAGATCAGCTTTTAAACTTTGCTTTGTTTTGCTTTTTTTGGTTTCAACATCTACCCTTCAAGGGTTCAAAAATCTTAGGGCCTGAGTTTCTGCATGGACAACTCAGACACAGTCCTTTGGTTCCTCTCATAGTGTATGGGTGCCTACACACCTTCTTGGTTGCATTGTTTAGTTTGTCACAATTTTCTTCTTCAGACTAGTCCTTAGAACCAGGACTTGGGTCCTCACTCATTTCCCCAATCTAAAGTCTTCCTTAACTATGCATGGACCTCATGATAGTGCCCTCCGTTTTCTGATTAGAGCTCAAATCTCAGTACAGAGTCTATATATTGGAGATGATTTATAGGCACATAGCTTGGCACAACTTAACACAGACCAGAATGAAATGTCAGCTTTGTATTTTACTCTTTGCCTCGCTCTGCCACCTCTGTTAGTCCTGAGCCTGGAGGATGCTAAGTTCCTTCCTGTGGTGACCTAGGTATGAACCTCCCCAAATGTAGGTCCAAGCTTTCCTTGCAGCTGTGATTTGGCCACTAAAGGCTTGTTGCTCACTCTCTCAGTTCCACTAGCAGAATCTTCTACATTCCTCTGTTTCCCAGACCCACCCTCTGAAGCAAGTCCCTTAAGTTTGCTCCCTGCTCAGATTAGTGTAAGTCTGATGTTTGAAAGATGCCACTCCCCACACTCCATCTTTTTCTAAGACGCAATCTCCTTATTTCGCTCTAACAGCCATACATTTTTCTGGGTCCCACCAGCAATCCAGAATTCAACCCTCTTCTGGTATGATCAGTTTCTCAAATACAAATTTACAGTTACAGGGTAGCTGCATTTGCAATAAGAGCCACTCTAGCCTCCATGAAAAATTCAGCACGTAACTGAGAAAGAATGTATTATTAATAAATATATGTATTTAACAAATATTTATTATGTAATTCAGGTGGATGTTGGGGACACTATGGTTGGCAAGAAGGAAATAAGCAAACCAAAACCGTGACCTCCAACTTGCAATCAGAGAATTATACAGTAGAATCACAAGGGAATTCCCTGGCAGTCCAGTGGTTAGGACTCCATGCTTCCACTGCTGTGGGCCTGGGTTCAATCCCTGGTTGGGGAAATAAGATCCCGCAAGCTGCACAGTGCAGCAAAAAATTAAAAAATAAAAAGAATCACGAATGTGAAGAACAGTGATGTTAAAGAGCACACATGTGTGTTGTGCTGAGAGTATAAAAGTGGATCTGACCAAACCAGTGGTGGGGAAGTAGTTGTAAGGATGGCTGCCCTAACAGCATCCCTAACTAACAGTTCTTATGTATGAGTTTGGTCAGAACCAGGGAGTCCAGGTCTTTCAAACTCCAGTTCAGCGCCCTTTTCCAATCCACCATGTGAACTTGGCCCTCATTTTCTTATCTAAACATAAGAGGCTGGTGTAGAAAAACTCTGTAGTCCCTTCTAACTGCAATGTTCTTTATCGTCCTCTTCCTTAGGAAGACATATGTGGTCACCTGTCAGCAGTATCACCTCCATCCAACTTCCATCCATACAATACATGCTTGTTGAACAACTAATCTGTGCCAGGCACTGTACTAAGGCTGGAAACACAATAGACTACGGACGTCATGCTGTCTGCCCTCATGGGAGTGTCCAGACCTGGAGTACCAGTTTGGGTTAATGCTTGATTTGCTTCTTTGTCCAAATCAATATATTTAGAATTCAGGTGTTTTGAACTGAGCAAAATTAGGAACTCCTGGTGTATATTCTGAAGGGCCCAAGACCTCTTTCTGCTACTTACCTCGCCCTTGGTGAATCCCTGCCTCTTTAGTGTTGATGCCTTGTGTACTTAGAGGCATATATCCTGAAGGGCACAAATGGTACTAGGACCACTCTTTCAATATAAGGACTGGCATAGCATAGTGGCCTTTCACTCCATAGATGTTTGTTGAACACTGGCTGCTGTCCTGGATGGATGTAGAAAAGCATTTAGTTCTGGGTACAGAGTAGACATTCAATAAGCCCCCGCTGATTTAGCCAGGAGGATATTGTCCCAACCTGAGAGACCCTGTAGTAAGCAACATGGGTGAGACAGAGCTGATGATTGTTCTGTCTTTAGGGAAATTATGTTCTGTTAGGGCCGTGAGACCGTACCTCAGTAGCTATAATATTGTATCCAGGGAGGACTTCTAGATGGGCAAACACACTGAGCTGGAAACTCAGAGATGATAAAGCCCATTCATTTCTGGCTGGTTGATTAGGAAAAGATTCTTGGAAACATGTATAAAAATATGGGAGCAATGTTAAAGATGTGATAGAAATAAAAGAGGTCTCTTTCCAGAGGGGAGCTTCCTCTTGTCTCTGGCCTAATTACCTTGCCGTTGAAACCATGGAAAGTCAAGTCCACCCAGAAGGAGAAGGCACTCCCTCGTCTCTGGGAGGATTGGGGTCTCTCCCATTTGTTTTCCATCTGTTCAGCAGGGGTGAGGGCAGTCTGTGCTGTGGGTGGAGGCATGGAGAATATGGACCTGGGAAGGTACTCTGAGGGCCCTTTGACACTTTGAGAGTCTTTTAGTTGGGGAAACTGAGGCATGGAAGGTGGAACCACATTAAGCCCAAATAGCTTTAAGAATGAATTTTAATTAGTTAAACTCTAAGCTAACAGAAATAAGAAAGAAACATCTCTCTTTTTCAAAGTCTCTGCTCTTTGTCAACACCTGTCCCCCCTCCCAGGGCTCCTGTACCGGCCCTTAAAACACATGAGGCCGGGCATCAAGCCAGCCTTTCTTAGATGAAATCCAGGCTGCCAGGTCACCCCACCCACCACTGTCCCCCCAGCCCAAGGCCCCAACCTGCCCTGTCCTGGGAGACACAAAGGGCTTCTGTGACTCAGGCTGGAGCTCACAATCCTCCCCTTTCTTTCTAGCAACACAGACTGAGGCCGTGGAGTGCATCTTATGGTGGTAACCCTACCTCACCCACTATGTCCCAAACAGCACAGAGCTTTCTACTCCTCAGTCCCTGGGGCCACCCTCTAGCCCTACATGCTTATTTCACTCCTGTCTAGACTCTTTTGCAGGAATTCCAGGGGTCCCTGTTTGGTTCCAGCTGAAGTTGAGGAGGGCCAGGGCTGGTCTGGAGAGGAACTAATATTTATAAAGCAGTTACGAGGCACATGCACCAGGTATGGTGTGAGCTGTTTTGCATATGGATCTCATGCAGATCCTCACGGTGGTCTTTGAAGGAGGTGTTCTTAACCCCGTTTTACACAGCAAATGATAGAGGCTCAGAGAAGTTAGGAAACTTGATGATCATGTTATTGTTCTGTACTTGTGGCAAGATTTGAGTCTAGGACTGGCTGGTGTCAAAGCCTTTGGTTTTTCTGTTATAATTAATTCGTTGCTTAGGGTTTGAATCAACTGGCTGTGCCTTTACCTGGTCAAGAGAGATGAGAAATGTTGTCGGTTCTTGCTCCTTCCTGTCTCCCATTCCCAAGCACCCTAGTGTGCACCTGTCAAAATCCCCCTGCGTTTTGGACACTGGAGTGGTCTGGTTTTGGGGAGACTGGGGCATTGTGGTGGGCATCAGAGGACATACTTCTAGTCCAGCCCCTGTCATTGACTGGGCCACCTTAAGTGTGTCTTTTCTAGTCTCTAAGCCTCAATTCCTCCAACTGTAGAATGCCACAGCTGAGTAGTTAAGCACGCAGACACAGCACTGACAACCTGGTTCGAATCCCAGCTCTGCTGCTCACCAGCCATGTGACCTTGGACAAGTTGTTTGATTTTTCTGTGTCTCACTTTCTCACATCTAAAACAGAGGTCACAATAGTACCTACTGTATGAGATTGTGCTGAGGGTTGAAAGAAACTCTTAGGAGAGTCTCCAGCATAAGCCTTTTATATTTCTTTAACATCTTTATTGGAGTATAATTGCTTTAGAATGGTGTGTTAGTTTCTGCTTTATAACAAAGTGAATCAGCTATACGTAAACATATATCCCCATATCTCCTCTCTCTCGCATTTCCCTCTCACCCTCCCTATCCCACCCCTCTAGCTGGTCACAAAGCACCGAGCTGATCTCCCTGTGCTATGCAGCTGCTTCCCACTAGCTATCTATTTTACATTTGGTAGTGTGTATATGTCAGTGCCACTCTCTCACTTTGTCCCAGCTTCCCCTTCCCCATCCCCGGGTCCTCAAGTCCATTCTCTACATCTGCGTCTTTATTCCTGTCCTGCCCCTAGCTCTTCAGAACCATTTTTTTTTTTAGATTCCATATATATGTGTTAGCATACAGTATTTGCTTTTCTCTTTCTGACTTACTTCACTTTGTATGACAGACTCTAGGTCCATCCACCTCACTACAAGTAACTCAATTTCGTTTCTTTTTATGGTTGAGTAATATTCCATTGTATATATGTGCCACATCTTCTTTATCCATTCATCTGTCAATGGACAGTTAGGTCAGCATAAGCATTTTACAAGTATTGCTATTACTATTATTATTCCTAGATGTATTCATTTCTAAAACAACATAGAATTTAAAGCTGAGTGCCACCACCTTGACTTTTTCTTCTCTCCTTTTTGACTGTGTGTATGTGTGCGTGTGTGTGTGTGTGTGTTAGCAGGTAGAGAGATGTGAGTAGCTCATTGTGTTAATTAGATGTCAAGTTATACCTCCTCTCATGTGTGACGTATCTTCTTGATATGCCAAAAAGAGCAAGCATTTTTTTACTTTTGTATATTATATGTTTTCAAGCCAAACAGTTTTGAGCCAGAAGTTGTCTGAGTAGAAAATATACAGCTCTACAGGGTTTGGCAATTTGGGCCCCAGACCTCCAGGGAAGCAATTATTTAGGCACATCAGGGACAGCAAGGATGACCATGAGAATAACAAGAATAATACAGACCAACACGGAAATCACCTCCCAAACCTCCGGACCTAAAGGATTCAATTAAGGTAGTAGGCAGGGATGTCCCTGATGGTACAGTGGTTAAGAATCCACCTACCAATGCAGGGGACATGGGTTCAAGCCCTGGTCTTGGAAGATCCCACATGTCACAGAGCAACTAAGCCTGTGCGCCACAACTACTGAGCCTGCGCTCTAGAGCCCACGAGCCACAACTACTGAGCCCACATGCCACAACTACTGAAGCCGGTGCACCTAGAGCCTGTGCTCCGAAACAAGCCACTGCAATGAGAAGCCCGTGCACCGCAACGAAGAGTAGCCTCCGCTCGCTGCAACTAGAGAAAGCCCGCGCACAGCAACAAAGACCCAACACAGCCAAAAATAAATAAATAAATATTAAAAATAAAAAAGATAGTAGGCGTGTGTGTGCGTGTGATAGAGGGTTGGGAAAACTGAAGGTAAATGGTGGGCTTTATTCATCTCTTTGCAGTTCTGACTTAGCACAGGGCCTGGCTTAGTAGACACAGCTCTAAAGGAAAAGAGCAGGAAGTATAGGGAATGAGGCATTACTGAGCTGTGAAAATACAGGGCAGATTTGGCCAGCTCTGTCCAATAGAAATATAACACGAGTCACATTGTGGTTTTCAATTTTCCAGTAACCACACTTAAAAAAACAAAAAAGAAACGTGCAAAATCAATGTTAGTTTTTTTTTTTTAAATCTAGTATGTCTAAGTATTTCAACATACAATCAATGTGAAAAAATATTAATGAGATATCTTACATTCTTTTTTTCACACTAAGTCTTTGAAACCAAGTATGTATGTTACAGAGAGAACACATCTCAATTCCAATTAGCCACATCTCAAGTGCTCAGTACTTACATGTGGCCAGTGGCTCCCATACTGGATGTCCTAGACCCAAACCCTGGGGAGCTTCTATCTGCTAAACCAGCCAGAACATGTCTTGCTTCTTGGACATCTGGAGTGGAAGGAGGGAAAGAGGGAAATCATTCTTCTTAGAAGCCAGGCAGGGGAAGATGGAGTCCCCCCGAGGCCAGGGCTGCCTGCTCATGCCCCAAATTTGCCTTCTTGTACTCTTGACTTTTATGGAGATCACAGTCTCCCTCTCCACCTTTCCCTAGAATCTGTGACTCCCAGGTATGTGTACTTCCTGAGCCATGAGTATAAAATGTGCACACCAGGAATGGGACTGTCCATCCCTCCAGCAGCAGCCCTGCATGTGGTTCTGTGACTCTCTTCTTGCTATCCCATTTGCTGTTAATTTTTTCAACGTGGTGAAAACGTTCTTTGTGTGGAAAAAAATGGAGTGGAGAATGAAGCCAGTTTATGGTTCTGGCAGTGAAAGCAAAATGTATTTGATCGGTTCTAAGCAGATTCCTTATGCTAAGATGGCAGTTTACAGGAAAACTGCACGACATAACGGTGTTCACACCTTTAGGGATTCAAGAGAGTGGCTGCTGTGTGCGCAGGATGAGAGTCTGCTGGCATTGCTTGCATTGCAGGGAGGTTGTTTCTTGCCTTATGCAGTGGACATGTCTGTGCCTGGCTGCTTGGCATACATTTTCCTTTCTTTGGTAACAGTCCCTCAATTTTCCTTCTAGGATCAACCCTGCCCCACTGTAACACAAGCTTGACCATCATTTTCTCTCTCCTGGGACCCTGGCTTTTTAGGGTAGTGATGTAAGAATGGAAAACAATTGGAGCCATTTCAATGCAAAGAGGGCGCCCTTGAATTGCGACCTGCTTCCTGCCTGGCTTCCAGCCTGGGACCTACTTGTCCAGCTTTTCCTTCTCTTCTTGAGCAATTTCACAGCCTTCCAATAGATTCCATTTCCCCCTCTTTTAAGTTAGTTGGAATCTGTTTCTGTTGTTTGTCGACAAATGCACACCTTGAGCCACAAGTGGGCTGTGATCTGGCCCAGGATCTGCAGCCAAGGAGAGCAAACAGAAAAGACTGAGTAGTCAGACCAGAGGTTCCGTTTCTAGCCTCCCGTGGTGGCAGTGGGGGGAGAGGCATCATTGCTCAGAGCATTTTCTCACCTCTT
The DNA here is from genome assembly GCF_964270905.1 of Leucopleurus acutus. Lineage (NCBI taxonomy): Eukaryota > Metazoa > Chordata > Mammalia > Artiodactyla > Delphinidae > Leucopleurus > Leucopleurus acutus. The sequence goes on from NC_139149.1 coordinate 98,316,182, forward strand.
CTCTAGCTTCTTTCTTTTCATATCCCTGGGAAGTACAATTCCCATGTTCTGAAGTGGTGTAGACTAAGCACGGTTCAGAGGGGCAGAGAAAGCCCTCTGTCCACATTCTATGATGCTGCTGCCTTCTGTTCCTAAATGAGCAGTCAGAGAGATGGGAGTTGCTGGGCTACATTTCTTGGATCTAATCCTTTAGAATCTTAGGACACTTTTTTTTTTTTTTAAGAATTGCAAGGCATCTTGGAACCCCAGAGAGGGGCAGTGAATTGCCGTGGAAGTTTGGGCAGAGCTGACCTGGACCTGCTCTTTGAGCCTTTTACCAGAGGGTTCTTGTTTTTGCTTTTTTAAAAATTTTCTCTCATTTTATTATAAAGAAGTTTAATAGTACAGAAAATTCACCTGACCTTAGTGGGTCGAGCGGAGTGTTCTATATCTCTTCACTCACTACTTACAGAGTCAGTGTCAGAGCCACCTGGGAGCTTCCTAGAAATGCAGAATCTCGGGCCCACCCTGGATCTACAGAATTAGAATCTGCATTCCATCAGATTGATTCCAGGTGATTCTGTGCATGTGAAAGTTTCAGAAGCATTTTGCATATACCTCATGTGATATTGTTCTTTGGTGTTCCTGATGGAAACAGTAAGTCAATAAATCAAGGTACAGTTTCTAGTCCTGTTGAGAAGCTCTCCCTCTTCAGAGCTTCCATTTTGAGGCACTTTTGAGAATGGTCCCTGCAGATTGTGAAATTCCAGCTCTTTATGTCTTTTCGATAAAAACCACTTGCATGTTAGACTTAGGACTTTATAGCTGATTAATTACAGAGATATTTGCCTGCTACTAATAGACATGATCCTAATCAGTGAGTTTATTAATCCACCCTCAGTCCTTTTCATTGACATCCATGCTCAGATTTTATTTTTCACAATGTATTGGGTTAGGAGGTGGATTCATTGATTTGTTTCCCAAGAAACAAGGGTTGTTTGTCTGTCCTGATGTGATCCTTCTGCCCCTCACTTGGGAATGGCTTGGCTCCTGCCCCTAGGAGTTTACAGTCTCATTGGAGAGATAAGACCATCCTCAATGCCTTAATTTTATGGGAGAGCAAAATAAGTCACAGGGAGATATAGATGCTTCCTGATCTCAGTATCTGACCTGGGCAAAGGGATGGAAGAGATTGAGAGGCTCTAGGTCACATGGGAATCCAGAGCTCTCTGCAGAGCAAGGGGTGCCTGGGAATCTGTCCACAGGAGCGCCATCCAGAGACTAAGGCAGGAAGCAGGGTCACGAGTCAGGGCCAGACAGACACAATGGTATTTAAAAGGCCAGTCCAAAGGGAGAGAGGTGAGGGCAGCCAATTCAACTCAAGTCCTATAATTTACAGTATTTTATATTCTTACAAGTTCCCTGTGTGGTAGATGTCATGACTGACATTTTATAGATAAGGAAGATGAGGCTAAGGGAGGTTGGAAAATCAACCTAAGATCACATGGCTGGTAGAACCATTGCCCATCTGCTTTAGCCTACCCTGCTGGCCGCTGAGAGATGCCTCTCCCTGCAGTCAGGCTTGGTAACAGCAATGGTAAATCTGAGCCTTAAGAAGAGATGAAGTGGCCCCAGCTGCAGGAGGGGAGGTGTGCAAAGGCTTGAAATAAAGCAGGACTGAGAGATGGATCAAGGTCACAATGCAGGAGGAGTTGGTTCTCATGGAATCCAGACCCTCGGGATTCAGTCCTGGACCCTTTCCCTGGTACTGTGCTTCGTGGAGAGAATTGTCATCTGTATCACTTCTGGGACACTGAGCCAAATGGCAGGCATGGCTGCAGGGCTCGGATCAGGGAGGTCTCCCGTTTGGACCCATAAAAGGCTGGAGAGGGAGGGCGGCTTGGGGGCCCAAAAGTGAGGAGAGGCTCTCTTCAAGCTGGACAACCAGTTTCCTCACTCATCAACCCGGTGAGGTGGACCAGCGACCTGGTGACCAGGACCTGGTGCTCCTAGAGGTTTGTGTCTTTCCCTGCGGGGCCTGGTGCGTGAAGCCTCAGATTGCAGAGCCAGGCTATGCTGTCCTCTGGTTTCAAAGGACAGACCTCTAGGTGACCCCGACAGCTGAGCCCCAGGTCATGTCTGACTTGTACCGACTACCCCTGGGGCACCCCAGTCCCCTCCCAGCTGTAGCTTCTGGGCCTTCACTCCCTCACACAGCCCTGAGCACTTCTCTAGAACTTCCTGTTTTCCTGCAGCTGCACAGACCCAGCTGGCCCCACCTGGGCTGATCTGGCCAGGCCCAGGGCAAGAGGTGGGAGTCAGCTGTGTTCTCCCCTAGCTCCTCTGGGCTCTCTCCACCCACAGGGTCCTCAGGGACCACTCCCATCAGACCCCGATGTCAGTGGAGCAGAGGCCCTGTATCCAAGTCAGCTCACCAGAAGGTCAAGGTGACCCAGAAGGACTTGTGGTCAAATTCCTTAATTTTTTTGTTTTTCCTGATTTCTGACTTTCTAAAAAGGCTGAGTAAGTGATGACTTAAGAACATGGCATTCCAGAGAAAACTGGAGAGAGGAACAGAGTCCCCTTGGTGAAGGAGGTGGAGAAAAAGCACACAGAGGGTGAGGTCTTCCAGTGTCCCAAGCCCCCTGTGCTCTTTCCCTCTGGGTGCCTGCCTGGTCCAGGCTGAGCCTGCAGGAGCTGTCAACAGGGAGCCAGAATGAATGTTCCTGGAGGGCAGTGACTAAGTCAACACCAGAGCTGGAAGATGCCCAGCCTGTGAGCCTGGAAAATGTTCTTACTACAAAACAGAGTTTTCCAGGTAGCTGCCAATCCTTCCACACCTGTCTAAGGGGGCAAAGACAAGTCACCAGGCAAGGGTCTGGCTGCCCTGACCAGCCTTGAGCTGTTCTCCACATGCCCATCCTTATCATTAATTAACATTGTCTTAGAACATTTTGTCTGGGAATAATACTCTCTTGCCAATGACATGAACACATGCTTTTGAGCTGAGGGTTCAGGAGCCCTGAGTAACTTGGTCTGGGGTCTCTTCACTGGTTACTTCTGAAGGGACTTTGGTATGTGACAGGAAATGAGAGAAGACAAATTATATGCTAAAGTGGCCAGCTTCTAGAAGTCCAATGAAAGAAGACATTTTGCCTACCAGGTTGTGCCAGCTATCGCCATTGGTTTTTTAGAGCTATTCTTCAGCACCCTCTGCTCTTCGCTGCCCTGCAACACCTGGGGTCCTTAACTTGTTGCCTTTTGGTTGAGTTTGGCCACGGGAAGCATCAGGAGGAGATTGGAGGGCTGGAGGAGAGAAACATCAGGGTGCTACTGAGACCAGCAGTGGCTGTGTCCCTCTCCAGTACAGTCTTTACCCAGAGGTCCATCTGCCACCCCGTTCACCAAACACACAGCTTTGGCTCTCGTGGGGCTCCTATAACACTGTTCCATCCTTTCGCCTCTGCAGAGCCATTATTTCTTTCTTTATTTTTAATTAATTAATTTATTTTTGGCTGTGTTGGGCCTTTGTTGCTGCGCACGGGCTTTCTCTAGTTGTGGTGAGTGGGGCTACTCTTCTTTGTGGGGCACGGGCTTCTCATTGTGGTGGCTTCTCTTGTTGTGGAGCACTGGGCTCTAGGCATGTGGGTTTCAGTAGTTGTGGCTCGCGGGCTCTAGAGCTCAGGCTCAGTAGCTGTGATGCATGGGCTTAGCTGCTCTGTGGCATATGGGATCTTCCTGGACCAGGGCTCGAACCTGTGTCCCCTGCATTGGCAGCTGGATTCTTAACGACTGCGCTACCAGGGAAGCCCTGCAGAGCCATTATTGCCAGGCTCTGGAGGTCTTGCCTCTGTGAATCGTCCCTTCAGTAATGTGTCTTCATTTGAGTCCCCTCCAGGATCTGCTTTCCTGAGGGATCCTGATGGATACAGGAATAATATTTCTATTTATTGATACATGTGGAATAATATTCTTGTATAAAGAATAATAAGTTTCTTGAGGGAAGTACATTTCACATTATTTTGCTGTTCTGTTGACCCTTCCCCGTGGGAAAGGTTGTCTTTGCGCATCTTGGCAATCTGAAAGATGGCAGAGAAAAGGTGAAGTGGAGAGCACGGAGCAAGGGGTGAGCTGTGCATGAAAGCATCTGAAGGCTCCTGGCACACAGTTGCAGCAGGGAGTGGCAGGGGCAAAAGTCGGGAAAAAGCAGGTGGGAAGAGATGTAGGTTATGAGAAAGCCAGGGGAAGAGACAGAGGTGTGTGGCTCAGACTGTGGGGCATGAGGTCCAGCAGACAGCCTCCTAACTTCAGCCTAACCGCAGGGTCTGCCTCAGCACAGAGAAATGCCTGGCCTGAGGTCACCCTTTCCCTAAGCAGCCTGCTGGGCAGGAGGGGATATAAGGGCTTCGCTAGTTTGGACCCATGTAGGAATTCTAACTGGCTGTACTCCCTGCTGGCTGACGAATGAGAATTTATGGCTGGAGTAAAAGCCTGACAGTAAAACCAGTGGATTTTGTGTGCTGCAAGGAGCTTTCCGGCTTTCTTCACAGGGAGGCAGAGGAGCTCCCAAAGGGCACAAGAGTACGTGAGGACTGGTCATTTCTGATTGGGGATTCCAGCTGAATCCATAAAGAGTTTTGTGTGGATGTGGATAATTATCTACTTGAGAATCATAGGAGTTTGAGTTTCGTTCGAAAAACAGGGACAACAGGAATGTTTAAGAGGTAAAACTGGAAGATGAAGGTTACGAAGGGAGTATTTTCTCTATTCCCTCTTTACAAAAATGGAAACTGACAAAATAAGGAGGGAAATACAAGTTTGATGAGTTTTGAAGAGTCTGGGTGCCTGATGCAGACTTAGCTCAGGAGCAGCGTGTGCATTCTCCAGGGCTAAGAGGACAAAGCAACTTGAAACATCTTTACTCATGTCATGACCTGGGCTTTTTCTCATCCTTCCCTACTAGAATCTGACCCACAGGGATAGCCCTTGTTCCCATCCCCATATCCCAATACCTAGACACCTCCACAGGGCTCAGAGTCAATGATCTCATTGAAAATACGTGGAGCTCTGCAGAGAAGAGGCTCCCTTTCCTCGCTTTGTCACCTGGTCCCACATCTCACCCTCCCCCCCCCCCCCGCCCCGCCCATGTTGGAAACTTCATGTCTGACCTCATGCTCCTCTCATTTCTTCTGGCTTATAACCTTTCCTGGTTGCTTCTCCAGAATCCAAGTGGGTGGGCTTGTTTAAATATGAGTCTCAATTCCTCTCTGTGCCACCCTGGTACTGTCTCTGAGGCAACAGGAAACACTCATTAAGAAAAATATTGCCCCCTCCTGAGCGGGTGGCTGCTGAGAGGAGGTGTCAGATCCCTGGCCAGAGATGACATAACCGTTATCAGAACCCAAGGTCAAGCTAAAGTGAGGGCCACAGCAAGGGATGGTTCTTCCTTGCCAATAAGGTCCACCCAGACTGAGGTGAGGTCATTCCTACTTCCAGACACACCTGATTAAGATTCATTTATGATGTCAGAGTCACACAAGCTGGCTTGAATCTCCCAGGCAGTATCCCTGCCTCTGGTCTTGTCCAAATACCATGCTGGCCTCTGCCCAGAATGTATCCTCATCTCCAACAGCCTGCTAATCATGCCCATACAATCAGATAAATTAGAAGCATTGAGGGTTCTCTATCCACCACTGGGACATGTCTTTAGCTAGCTAGTTTGGGAAATCACAGTTTGGTGTTTCCATGCTCTAAGCCCCTTGACAAAACCGGCTTGCTTCCTTTGGCTCATAACTGGAACTCTGATGAATGTATTTCTCCCATTTCTTTTATCTCCTCTCCCTTTCCATGTTGGGAAGGGAGACGGTACATTGAGACCAAGACCCAAATATGGTGCTGATGCATAGCCAGAGTTGGGGCACGAGGAGAGAGAGTTGTTAAGGAAAACTACATTGACATTGATATTATCCAAATCATGTTTGATGTTTAACGGTTTCATACCTGCTAATTCTTCCCCAAGGCTGCCCAGCTCAGGAACCATTTTCCAACCAAAGGATCAAAGGAAACTAAAATTCAGTTTTCAAATGTTTATTGAAATGTTGGGGAGAAACAGCCAGCCTATACATTCCTCACTTCGTCACGACTGACATTTTATCCACATGATAGGCTCTTCTCCGGCTTTGATCTAACTTCAGATCTCCTTGGCAGTCCCCTTTCTGTTCTCTGTTGCTGCCTGGTGTCGTTTGAAGTCCACCAGGGCAGAGCCCGCTGGTGGAGTCACAAGTGGGAGCGGGAATTGCGATTGGCTGTAGGGAAAGGACAAGTTGGCGACAGGAACACCAGTTAGGACATGACCATTCATCCTCTTCCTGCCCAAACATGAACCTAGTTGGGAATGAAATTCTCATGCTGAGGTTTCAGGGTCCTATGAGAGGTAACTCCAAGAGCGAGGGCCCCCGGGACAACAAGATCCCCCTCTGTTTGACTGCTCTCCTACTTATCCCTCACTCACCGTCATTGTACCGTTTTCTACTCTTCATGTTGCCCTTCTGGTATTTTCTTTTCCTGCCACCTCTCTTGACTCCCTTGTGAGGTGCTTGGTTCTTGCCCTTCCTCATGCTGTGACTCTTTAATTTGCGGCTGGTCGACATTGTACTTTCTGCCAAAATGAGGGGCTCTGTAGAGCCGGGAGGCCACAAGTCTGGGTATTTAAGGCCTTAGCGATTGTGACTGTGCAGGGGGCATGGCTTAGCAGGTGGGCAGGGCTCCACTGTGATGTCACTAGCCTTTGTTACACTTTGGTAATATATGTGAAATAAGGTGGCCCCTCTAATGCAGCTCAAGGCTACCCTCAATTTTGAGGTCTTTTTTTAATGATAAGTGAGGTTTTCCAGACAGGTGTTATTGAGCACCTAAATTCCAGCCCCGTGCTGGGCACCTGGAGAGTACAAGAGCCATTAAAATTGTTATCTCCTGCTTGTAGGAAATTCAATGGTTGTTGAGTGTGTGTATATGCATCATGTTTAAGTCTCTCTTATGGCATTGGGGGATGACAAATGTGTTTCTATAAGGACTTGACTCTAGGAAATCCAGTTCAATATGACCAAAACATAAATATTCTTTCTCTTTCATCTAAACCAAGTTTTCTCAACCTGAGCACTGCTGACATTATGGGCTAAATATGTGTGACTATTGTTGTTAAAAAACAAAATTTAACTGAGTAAATTTGAAGATCTAATTAGCTTTATTAAATGATTCTTGAACCAGGCAGCATCTCATCTGGCAGACAGAGAGATACTCCAAGGGGTTATACCACATGGAAGGCTTTTATAGTAAGGAGAGCTGGACAGGGAAAGGAAGTCATCAGCAAGGAAATAATGAGAGTTCATTGGAGGAAAGTAAAAGTTTAGGTGATAGGGGCTTCCCTGGTGGCGCAGTGGTTGAGGGTCCGCCTGCCGATGCAGGGGACGGGGGTTCGTGCCCCGGTCCGGGAGGATCCCACG